>NC_046319.1:67352016-67952016 GCF_009819535.1 Lacerta agilis | reverse complement strand
GGCTTTTCAAATGGAGGGAGAATTTTAGGCCATGAGGTTCTGAAAACAAATGGGGATGTTGACGTGCAGTGGTTTTGTGGATGGGCTGTACCACATTTCTGCCCACATGTTTTGAGCTGCCTCTGTCAAGCATGAATTGGGGGACTGCTGGGCTCTTTTAAGTCAACTGGGTGTGTGTGGGTGTGTGGGTGTGGGTGGGTGTGGTTAAGTTGGCATTTCAAGGGGAACCTACCTAATTCTCACTTCCTGAAATTATATGCAAATTGAAATGCAGCCATCCTTCGTAACTCACCATTCTCTGAAAACAGCCATGCCGTTCTCCAGCCAAATAACTTGTACAAAAATTGGAGTTCTAGGTAAAGTGCCCATAAGGATGCATATATATAAGTAACAATAGCATACAACCATGCAAAATATTCCTGACACAGTGGGTTGGACTAGGTGACTCTTGTGGCCCCTTTCAACTCTACTATTCTATGATTATATTGGGGGAAATTGCTTGCAAAAATGTGTATATTAGGAGAAGTAAAGGTAAAGTGACCCCTGACTGTTAGGTCCAGTTGCGGACGATTCTGGGGTTGCTGCGCTCATCTCGCTTTATTGGCCGAGGGAGCCGGCGTACAGCTTCCAGGTCATGTGGCCAGCATGACTAAGCCGTTTCTGGCGAACCAGAGCAGCGCACGGAAATGCCGTCTACCTTCTCTCTCCCGCCCCCCCCCCCCCGGAGCAGTACCTTATTCCAGAGTGGTACTTAATTCGTTCTGGAGGTATGTTCTTAACCTGAAACTGTTCTTAACCTGAGGTACCACTTTAGCTAATAGGGCCTCCCGCTGCCGCCACGCCGCCACCACATTATTTCTGTTCTCATCCTGAAGCAAAGTTCTTAACCTGAGGTACAGTTTCTGGGTTAGCGGAGTCTGCAACTTGAAGCGTCTGTAACCCGAGGTACCACTGTACTTGCACTTTGACGTGCTTTCAAACTGCTAGGTTGGCAGGAGCAGGGACCAAGCAACGGGAGCTCACCCCGTCGTGGGGATTTGAACTGCCGACCTTCTGATCAGCAAGCCCTAGACTCTGTCGTTTAGACCACAACGCCACCCATGTCCCCATATTAGGAGAAGTTCACACTAAAATCCTGAAAATAAGAGAAAAACCAAAACTGATGGATTCACCCATTCCTTCCTGTGGCCCTCCAGATGTTGTTGGACTCCTATTATTAAAATTATTGTTCAGTTTTTTACTAGTAGGTCCTAGTGTGGGATACAACCATTTAAAATCCAATATTGAAAACATCCCTGGCCATTGGCGGTGTTGGCTGGGACGGATGGGAGTTGGAGTCCAGCAATGTCTGGAGGGAGCCCAAAACTGTTTATGGCTGATATGAATTGGAGTCCAACTATTTATGCTAGATGACAGCTGCCCAATGTTGCTGGAGGGATTTGGTGCCAAGGAGAGGGAAAACACTGCTTTGAAGTCTCATTTTTCTCCCTTAGCCCTTCCAAAATCTAAGTATCTCCTCCTCTCCCCTCACCACAGGTCAATGTGTCCGCCTCAGATGTCAAAGGCATGGTGTACAAGTCCCAAGAGATCCAACGTGACGAGCTGGTAAGTGGCTTTGGAGCCAGCCAGAAACAACTGCACCTCGCCATCCCACCTGGTCAGGTGTGCATCCAACCCCACACCCTTCCTTATGTGCATTCTGTATCCTGTATTCATCCATCTAGACTCGTCTGTCTCCCCACCCCACATCACAGACTAAGGCCACAGAAGAAACATCTAGCATGCAAGCTTTTAAGACCAAAAAAAAGTAGCTGGGGAGAAACATCTAGTTTGACCCTGAGAGCTGGGTAAAGTGGCCGTCATTTATCTCCCTACAGTATTTATTGTTTTAACTGGGCATTGAAGCCTGCCTGCCTACCTACCTGCCTCTCTCTCTCTCTCTCTCTCAAGTCTTTTCAGTGGTTCAGAGTGATTCTGTCATGTGATCATGCGTAGGTGTGGGAGAACGTATGCAGCAAGTAAAAATATGCTTCTGAAGGCAATTCTACCTCCCTTAAATTCATGAATGAGCTTCCTGGAATCACTCCCGAGTTTTCAGCATGCTAGGCCCAGACCACGCATGGAAGTAGTGGTGTGGTGGCAGGGTTTGATATGCAGTGGCGTGGAGGCCACTCCCTGAGATAAAGTTCAGTGGTGGACGGAGCAAGTCCTCTGCAGGCAGGAGGCCCCAGTTCCATCCCTGGCACCTTCAGGTGGTGAAGCCTCTGCCTGAGGGCTGGGACATAAAGAGAGGTCTTGTAGTGAGTCAAGGCATTGGTCCATCAAACTTAGCTCCACTTGGGAATATAGCCACAAATGGATTGGCATCAGTTCTCTAGGACTTCACAGAGGAGTCTTGGTCAGACCACACCTGGAGTACTGTGTCCAATTCTGGGCACCACAATTTGAGAAGGATGTTGACAAGCTAGAACATGTTCTGAGGAGGGCATCAAAGATGATTAAGGGTCTGGAAACCAAGCCTTATGAGGAGTGGTTGAAGGAGCTGAGTATGTTTAGCCTGGAAAAGAAGAGACTGAGAGGAGATAGGATACCCATCTTCAAATACCCCAAGGGCTGTCATATGGAAGATGGAGCAAGCTTGTTTTCTCTTGTTTTGGAGGATAGGACTTGAAGAATGGTCATCTCATCTAACCCCCTGCAATGCAATTTTATGTGCCCCAACAAGCATGGTCAGGGGTGATTTGAGATGGAATCCAGCAACTTCTGGTGGAGCACCACACTGGCTACCTTTGACCCTAAGGCTTCCAGCATCACACCCAGTTGTTGTTGTTTATTATTTTTATTATTATAATATATTATTTAAAAAGAAACTAGTAGCATTTCTGTAGCTCTTTGCTAAAACCCTGACACTCCAAGGCAAAGCAGCTGAGTAGTGCATGGACAAATTTCCCAGCCTAGCAGATGTTTGGCACCGTCAGCTTTGGCACTATCAATCACCTCTGGGTGGGTGGGAAAGGGGTGCTTAGATGCAGTTCCTCCTTCACCTCCCCAAAATGGTACTGGATGCTGTTGAAGCTGGCAGCGCCAAGCATCTGTTAAGCAGGTGTGTGTGGCATCCCATGTTCAGCAAATGGGAATAGCGCTGGATCCATGGGCTTTGGCCATGCCCATTTCTGCACATGTGGTCAGCATTCAGTCTCTCAAAATCTGGGCTTCGAGGAACGGATTGCCCTTGTTGGATCCGGGTTCTAAAGTTACTCCCTTTCTCCCCCCCCCCCACTCTTTCTCCTTTTTTTTGCTTTTAACTTTAGTTCCTTTCAGAACTCTTGGGAGAATTCCATCTGCTCCTGGTGATTTATGAGTTTAATCTATCCGTTTGCTCTAAAATGTCCTCCAAAGACGATTCAGTTTCTGTCATTTCTTCAGATTTATTGCCTTCATGGGGAACAGCTTGGGTGTATCTCACCAACCTTGTCTTTGTCTAAGACAGATGCAAAGCACTCATTTAACTTCTCTGCAATATTTCTGTCTTCCTTAAGTGCTTTTTTTTTACATCTTGATGGTCTAATGATCCAAGCAATTCTCCCTGGCAGGCTTCCTGCTTCTAATGTACCCTTTTAAAATTCTTCTCCTTGGGCTTTTATGTCTCTATCTAGATGCTTCTCGTTCTTCCTTTTTCTTCCTCTGTTCCTCTCCCCCCCCCCTTTCTCCTACCTTATTAGGCATTTTATTATGTTTCAGCTGATAGAATTTCAGCTCCTTCATTTCCCTTCATTTGGGCTGAATCTCCACTTTTAGAAAAGGACATTTTCTCAACATTATTCAAGTCAGTGCTTTTGGATCTTAATTCAGAAAGGCTTTAAAATGCGCATCGGCAAAATTTCCTAGTGGGATATCTTAGGAATTGCTCTTTTGAAAAAAAAGAAAAGAGAAAAAAAAAACTTCTCCCTCCTGTAATGATTATTTCATCCTTGTTAATAGTACGAAAGTACGGAAGGGGAGGAATTCAATATTGTTTGCATTTTAATGAGCAGCTACCTATTTAACACTTCTTAAACCAATATGCCAAACAAAACAAAGCTGTTCTTTGAAATTCACACATCCCTGAATTTCGCAATGCATTTCTCCAACCAAACAGGCACAAACTTCGCATATAGATGGAGAAACTGTGCCTAAAATTCATACGCTCATGAATATAACATACAAATGCATTACATAGTGGGAAACTGTTTTGCAAAGATCTATATAGCAAGCAAATCTGCATCCCAAAATTTGTTAGGAGAAATTTTTGTTGTTTTTACAAGAAAAGAAAGTAATTGCAAATTACTGCAGAAACATAAAGGACTTAATTTAAGGGTGGCATACATTTCATTTCATTTCATTTCATGCATATATTAGCATTGCTTGGCTAGACTGCTACGTTGCAAAATTTGGGGAAGTGTGAATTTCAAGAGATGAGAGTGTTTCAGTCTGAATATTGTTTCAGAAAATGTGGTGGGTTTGCCTTTAAAAGCAAACAATCAAATTTCTTCCCCACATCCCTACCCCTCTTTTGTGTGGCGGCCATTCATATTTTTTTCTTTCTTTCTGCACAAATATGTATGTACATGGAATGACCTTATTTGTTTGTTCCAACTTTTTGGGATACAGAAATTGTGTCTGCTCCTTCTAGCCAATATTCATTTCCTAGCCTGTTGTGGCTTGAAGCACTTTTTTGAGTATCTCCTTTGATGTTGTTGTTGTTGTCCTACGTACAAAAGCCATTCTCTGGCTTCTGTCTTTGTCGCATTCTGTTCATGCCTTAGAATCCAAAGCAGGGAGGTACAGAATGGGAGCAGGCTGGGAAACGTCTTAATGAACTGATTTCAGGCAAAGCACTAAACCATAGATTAGCAATTTGAGGATGAGCTGAGGAGAGTCCCTTCCCCTTGGTGTGGCCATGAGGAGAAATTCAGAAGCTTTTGCTTCTGTTCTGGATTAACTGCAGTATATTAGCATGTTGTGTGAACCCAGAGCAGACTGTGGTTAATCTTAAATTGTTGTTGTTGTTCAGTCGTTCAGTCGTGTCCAACTCTTCGTGGCCCCATGGACCAGAGCACGCCAGGCACGCCTATCCTTCACTGCCTCCCACAGTTTGGCCAAACTCATGTTAGTAGCTTCGAGAACACTGTCCAACCATCTCATCCTCTGCCGTCCCCTTCTCCTTGTGCCCTCCATCTTTCCCAACATCAGGGTCTTTTCTAGGGAGTCTTCTCTTCTCATGAGGTGGCCAAAGTACTGGAGCCTCAACTTCAGGATCTGTCCTTCTAGTGAGCACTCAGGGCTGATTTCTTTAAGAATGGATAGGTTTGATCTTCTTGCAGTCCATGGGACTCTCAAGAGTCTCCTCCAGCACCATAATTCAAAAGCATGAATTCTACGGCGATCAGCCTTCTTTATGGTCCAGCTCTCACTTCCATACATTACTACTGGGAAAACCATAGCTTTAACTATACGGACCTTTGTCGGCAAGGTGATGTCTTTGCTTTTTAAGATGCTGTCTAGGTTTGCCATTGCTTTTCTCCCAAGAAGCAGGCGTCTTCTAATTTCGTGACTGCTGTCACCATCTGCAGTGATCATGGAACCCAAGAAAGTAAAATCTCTCACTGCCTCCATTTCTTCCCCTTCTATTTGCCAGGAGGTGATGGGACCAGTGGCCATGATCTTAGTTTTTTTGATGTTGAGCTTCAGACCATATTTTGCGCTCTTAAATATCATTAGTTAAAACAAGCCAAATGACAGTGTCCCCCACAGGGGAGAATTTTTTTTCTTTAAAACATTTGTGTCCTGCTCTTCAGCCCAGAGTGGCTTTCATGCAGTCAGTTGAAACAAGATAGTCCCTACCTGCAGGCTTACAATCTAACAGAGGGCCTTCTTAGTAGTGGCACCCTCCCTGTGGAACGGCCTCCCTTCAGACGTCAAGGAGATAAAGAACTGCACAACTTTTAGAAGACATCTGAAGGCAGCCCTGTATCGGGAGGTTTTTAATGTTTGATGTTTTATTATGTTTTTATATATGCTGTAAGCCTCCCAGAGTGACTGGGGAAACCCAGTCAGATGGGCGGAGTATTATTATTACTGACAAACATGACGCACAAAGGAAAAGGGACAGGGAGGGAAGAGGAATAACTCATGCACCAAATTTCAAATAGTAGTTCTTATAATGACCAGCTGATAGAATGAGCCTTGCTTCGTATCTCACCCATTGATGCAGGCTGGCGGAATGGGCTGCAATCTGGAAGAATGTGTTCAATAAGATCACTCCGGGCACTGATGATTCTGAAGTTGAGAAGAGGCAGAAACATGCCCAATATGCAGCCGCTTGATTTTGTGCCGTAGAAGTCAATGGAACCACCCGTTTCAAACAGACTAAAGCTTAAACGCCCCCTGCCACACTGCTACGCCCGAATAACTTTTTATAATTGCTCGCTGTTTATGATCAGCCTTGGGGTCTGACTTTGAGTCAGGGCTTTAGACCTGTGACACATGAGGAAATAAGGAAGGGAATGCTTCAGAGCATACACAGAGTTCCTTAAGCAAGGATTCTCATCAGGGATGAAAAGGAGGGGTTGGTGGGCAAGGATGGCCACCTATCAGGGATGCCGTACAAGTGGCTTTCCTACATTGGTGGAAGGTTAGACTAGAGGATCTTTTAAGGTCCTTTCTGACTCTGTGATTGTAAGTGCTATTGGCTCATCGAAACCTTCTGCACATTTTGTCTTTTACCGTTCTTTTCGATGCTCTTGGTTATATGCCAAATTCCAAATCCCCGTTAGAGTCAGTTGACTCTGTGCCCCGTGTACATCTGTTGTAATATAAACCTCCAGCTACACCTTGGTCTCTGCTTTCTCTGTTGTGGCTGGTTGTTAGTTCAGCTCTTTTCCAAAAGGATCACTGGCATCGGATTACTCTGCAGGAAGCAGGGTGATCCGGTTTGCTTCTCTGCAGAATCCCAAACCAAAGAGAACTTTATCCTAAGGGAGCTGGGTGTTTTGTTTTGTGTTCTGTGTTCTGTGACTGAGGTCACCCTCTGCTTTGTGTCACTTTTTGCTTCCTGGTTTATAGATTTTCTTTTCAAATCGCGCTTGAAGGAAAGGTCACTTCTGCTACATTTCTTTTGTTTGTGGGCCTTAAAGGGGTTTTCTTAGGGGGGCGATTGGAGATGGAAGTGTTGGCTTTCCGGTAAGGGCAAAACTGGGAACTGTCATTCAGTTTGCTCGGCCACAGACGTCCTTTGTTTTCTGCAAAACCAGGTGATGGCAATCAGTTAAGGTTGACAAGGGATGCTAAAGTTGAGTTTTTGTCTGTTCTAATAATAATAATAGAAATAGAAATAACCCACCTTCTCCACATGGCAAAATGACATAGAAAGTAGAAGCACCATTTTGCAAACTGAAAAAGTGTTCATTCCAGCCCCATGTAGCTTTTACATCTGAATTACAGATGCAGGAACTGGAAACATTGACTTAAGAATCATTTGCGAAAATGGCCTTGGGCAGGAGAACAAATCCCGTTTTATTTCTGCTCTGAATGCCTGACGAATGCTGCTGGGATCAAAAGCTTACTCTGAGCTCTGTGGAACTTTGCAACAGTTGATGTAATCTTTACCTAATCCTTTTCTTCTTAATAAGTAATGCCTTTTGTGAGTGCAAATTCCATCCCAGTCTTTATCAGCACAACAGCCCTGTGAACAAAGCCCCTACTCTCACTTTTTAACAGGTCAGAACCAAGGCAGTAAGTGGCTTGCCATTGGCTTCATCGTGATCGCTGCCTTTCTACGCATTTCATGGCAGAAAACTGGCATTTGCCACCAGTGGCGCAGTGCTCTGGGGTTGTGGGAGGTGAAAAGGCCCATTAGAATTTTTTTAGCAGGGTCCCTGTCTCCAGGGTCCTAGAGACACCCAGTCGGCATGAAAGAAAGGTTTGCAGTATGCTTCAAAGCTGAGCATCTAGCAACCACCAGAAACACAAGGTGCTTCAGTTTCAAGAGAATGGTGTGCAAGTTCTGTTACATCCAATGAAAATACAACGGGTCGCTCCAAAAGAAGATATTGGAGCACTCCAAATCATTTGCTGGTGTACATGCACAAAAAAAATGGCAGATCTAGTTGAAAGGAAACACAAGGCAATTTGCACTGATGGTTGCAATGCGTGCTAGATTATACAATAATCTTATAATTGTACAATAATAATAATAATAATAATAATAACAAAATAAAAAAATAATTAAAAAAATCCTTCCAGTAGCACCTTAGAGACCAACTAAGTTTGTTCTCGGTATGAGCTTTCATGTGCATGCACACTGCACACGAAAGCTCATACCATGAACAAACCTAGTTGGTCTCTAAGGTGCTACTGGAAGGAATTTTTTAATTATTTTTTATTTTGTTTTGACTATGGCAGACCAACACGGTTACCTACCTATAATAATAATAATAATAAATGTTAGAGAGGAGCAACCAACACTAGTTCTTCTAAGATTGTGCCTATATTATTGCTCCCTGTAATAAACCCTCAACCAGCTGAGTTTAATGTCATCTTAGAAGTGAAACAGAACTACCCAAAATATAAGGTGTTGATTTCTACATACTAGGGGGTCTGCCTAGGTATGCAAAAGCATTTAAATTGGGAATTAAAATTATTTGGGGGGGGGAGTTGTCAGGAACCTGTGAACTTCCAGGACTTAGGTAATGTTTTGCTTTTAGCTTTGCTGAAATAGAGAAGAAATAATAATAATAATATTAATAATAACTTTTTATTTGTACCCCGCCCATCTGACTGGGTCAATAATAGAGTATCATCAGGAAGTGATACTTTTTAGTGCCGGAATTCATGTGCTCTATTGGTGTGGTATTAGGGCCAAACCAAAAATAAAGCAGTCGTTTCTTCACACTCGAACTGGGCTGCAGAAGTATATACATGTGTAAATTAAAAGGGCGTTTTCCAGCCAGGCAAAGGCACTCAAGGGTACAGAGCATGGCTGGTGAGACTTATGTCTTGGGGAAAGAATATGGCCTACAGAGAGGGCCACAAAGAGAGGCCCGCAGGGCCAAATTCTGCAGCTGGTGGGATGTTATGCAAGTTGAGAAGAAGAAAAGCTAACTGAGTGGTGGAGGAAAATAGGCTTGCTGAGCCCGTATCCAGCTTTTTCCACTGAAATGCCTAAGGCAGCTTACTTACGAGAGGTGTTAAATAAGTACTGTAATGCACAACATAAAACCAGCAGACAGCACATGAAAACAAAAAAAATCAACAATAGAGTTTAAAACATCGGCAGGACGGCTTGCCAAGGAGAGAGAGCAGGGTCTTGGTGGGCCGTTGAAGTGTCATCAGGGAAGAGTCAAGGCAGTCTTCCTCAGAAGAGGAAGGCTGGGCGCAGTTACCAAGAAGGCTCTCTCTTATGTTCTAGCAAACATTTTGCATGTTGGCAAGATTCAAAGGAGGTGCTCTCCAGAAGATCCTAATGAGCTCATATGGGAGGAAGATGTTTAACTTTCCTGGTGCTAAGCATTTAAAGGCTGCATTCGGACATCACAAACTATTATTTATCATGACAGGAACAAGTTATGACGCGCCTTCGTCTTGCATGCTCCCTCCTTCCCTCTCCTCCTCCAACATAGTTGCAAGGAGTTTCATAGTTGGAAGCTTCCACATCCATTTTTGATTAACCACAGTTTAGCATTATGTCCAAAATCTAAACTGTGGTTAACCTTAACAGCTTGTTGAAACAAGCTAGCTCTGTAACTTACGTTTGGAAGTTGGCTTGTTTAAAACAAAGCATAGTTAAGATTAACTGCTGTTAAAAATTAATTTCAAAGAAGATGAACTTCAGTTTGTTGGGTTCAGGGGAAATGGCAAACTGCGGTTATTTATTTGTTTTAAGTAAGAGCTTCCCAACTTCTCGTCATAGTTTCACCAAAGGACGCATGCAAACCCAAGGCTCACCACAGCTGATTCCGATTATGATTAAACCATGTTCTATTGAGATGTCCGGATGTAGCCAGAGTTATTGTTGACATCTTTCTGTCTCACAAGGCAATGGAGTGTGCCTCCGAGGGTGAAGTCACAGCGCCTGCTGTGGCTGCAGAGACCGGTAGCATTGTTTTTACTGCGTTAGCAGCACCAAAGTGACCTCCCCAGGGTGCAGGCCTGGGCAGCGTGCATGTAGGTCCTGGGCTGCCCAGACAACAAGAGCACCCTCTTGGCCTTGTTGATGTGGTCCAAAGGAAAGCAGAGCAATACATTTGGCACCAGGAGTTGCTGGAAGGAGGCGTACAAGGCCAACCATCTTAGGAACTCTGCTTGGGATTTGTGTAGGGTTTAATTTTTGGCTCTTCTCCCAAAGATGACCCACAAGGCTGCCAGAGTATAGCTATCAGATTAACAGCAAAGCAATTCAAACCGGCTTGGTCTTCATCCTAAATAGAAATGTTTTTATATAACATCTCCCATGTGCATCACTTTATTGCCACTTCCAGCTACAGATCACCTTTTATTTTCTTTTTTACTAGATCAGCCAGAAGGCAATGTGGGCCATGTCTGGACAATTTCATACTATAGCAATAAACACACAGCTGTTTTCTTTATTTCTTCCATGGGATCTAGACATCTTCTGTTATAGAGATGTTGCATCCCCCACCACTCAGCGTTTGTTTCCCCTCCAGAATTTTGTCACTGGGGGAGAGGATGTCAAAGATTTTCCCAACCAACAGAGATATATTGTTGGTTGTTTGAGTGTCACGTTGATGGTGATTGCATCACCGGACGCCTTCCTATGATACTGTTTCTGAACTCCCCTTAATCTTTTTTGTAAAAGTAAACAACTGCATTTTTATAATGGCCTTGGCAGCAACATACACTCCTGAGCCACTAGAATGCTGGTTTTGAAAGAAAAGGTCCCATGTTTAGGAACTCTTTTCATCTCACCCCTCCTTGGTGTTGTAGGAACAAGACTTCTCTACTTTTGTATTGTGAGCAATCAGCTTTGGAAGAAAATGAAGTAGAACTCACCATGCTTATGATCTTATTGGATCTCTTCTTCCACAGGAGCCGGACACCTTGGTAACCATCAACAGGGGTGCCCTGATTGGCCTCCTTGTGGTGGCAGTTGCTGTTGCCATGGTGATCATCATCAGCCTCCTGATGGTTCGCCGGAAGCCCTACGGGACCATCAGCCATGGCATTGTTGAGGTACTGTTGGAAAGGACCGTCTTTCCCCCTAGGGATGCTGGATGCATGACTGGAGAAGGATGCTAGCTAGGTTCTTGGCGTTCAGGCTTATAGAAGACCCTGAGTTCTATTACTACTACTACTACTACTACTACTATATAATTATTATTGCTATTCTTTTCTTTCCATTTGTAGAGCACTTAGTACCTGGAGTGGTTTATGATAGATAGATAGATGATAGATAGATAGATAGATAGATAGATAGATAGATAGATAGACAGACAGATAGACAGATAGACACACACACACACGTCCATTAAAAACAATGTCAAATGATGTACATCTAAAATGCAGTATCCATATCCCTAAAAGCAATATAAAAAGTCAGAGAGCATTACAAAGGAGCATGATGTAGAATCCCAGCCAACATAAAACACCCTATTCATACAACCACTCGCCTAGTCTCACACTCACACACACTCCATTTGCACAACCACTGTAACCGTTATCTCCATCAATCAATCGACCAACCATTCACACACAAACTGCACTCACTCAATGATATTACAGCCCACATGCAAAGGGTCACTGCTGAGCATAAATATGTAAAAGGCTCTTCCTCGCCTCTGAAGCACTTATGCCCTTGACCCTCAGTTAGTTTATCATGCCAGTCTGGGAGAAGTGATGGGGGGCTATGGCATGTGGGGAGAAGGAAGGCCTGTCCCTTCCCTTTGTGATTCCCCCATCACTCTTGACACAGAGAGGTTCAGTGACCCTTGGGGTGTGTAGCCTTCCTAAAGCCAATTGTCATTGCAGTAGCCATTGGCCCTAGACCCCAAGGGCTTCTACAACTCCCTGACACACTGCACCAGGACGGTGGAGAAGAGGGTGGGGGGGGACCTCTCTTCTCCAGGTGGTTAAGTAAAGGGAAAGGAGAGGATGTGGGTTTAGGAGTCTTGGGGGAGGATGTTTTGGGTACCAGGCAAAGCTGCCCAGGAAGGGATATTTTCTAAGCCTTAGAATGGCTTGGAAAGCAAACATTAACTGTGTGTGTGTGTGTTCAGTTTTATTTTCCAGCCAGTTTGAGGTGAGTGGGCCAAGTTTGCCCATCTCTAATCTAATCCAGCCCTCCGCCTGAAAGACCAAGAGTTCTCCTCAGCGCAGAGGAAAGAGCCTGTCCACCACTAGGAAAGCCATTCCAGAGCAAATGGCACTGGATGGCTCTTACTAGGGAATCAAGCCACATATTTCATAGAAAAGCAGGGGAAACAAAAGCAGAGTTTCTTGCCAAAATGACCTGGGGGGGGGGAACTCTTGAACCCAAATATGGCAATGAAGCAGATGCCAAGTATGAACATATTGCATTCCTGTAGGGAAATAAATATAGTATTTTTCCATGTAGGAATCTTGTGACAGGTAAAGCCACCCACTACAGTTTTGTATAAGCTTTTTTTTGGGGGGGGGAGGTCATAGCTTTCCCCTCCCAAAGAATCCTGGGATTTGTAGTTTGGTAAGAGCACTGAGAATCCCAACAGACTCCTCCTTCCCTCCCTCCTTGAACTCTGGGAAAAGGGACTTCCTTTTTGGGAACCAGTTTTTCAACCTGTACTGTAGACACTGCCCTCTAGGGTCCTTTGCTGGTGGATTCTTGGTGATCCCCTAACTTGGTTTAATGCCCTCCTCTCTCTCTCTCTCTCTCTCCCTCGCCCCCTTTTGTACATGGCAGGTGGATCCCATGGTTAGCCCTGAGGAGCGACAGCTGAACAAGATGCAAAACCACGGCTATGAGAACCCCACCTACAAATTCTTCGAAGAGATGAACTGAGCTCCTCAGTGCTGGGGTGGGGGGGGAGGCGGGGAATGTGGTGTCACTGGGGGAGGTGGGCGTTGCCATGTGGGGGGAGGGGGGTGGTATCCTCAGCGGGGAGAGGGGGAGGTTCCACGAGCACTTCCACACTGAGCCCCTCTTTCTGTACCCTGGCTGAGCCACGCCCCCTCCCTCTGTCCCTCCCCCACCTCATTTTTGTTCTTCCATTGGCCATATTCCTCCTCACACATGTGCGAGTGCTCACACACATGTGAGCCTTTTAGCTCTCAACACTGGCCTGCCACTTGCAGTTTCCCATCTCTCTCTCTCCTCTCTCCATCACAACACTCTCGATTCTTCATCATTTTTTAAGAACCACACACACAGAGAGAGAGATACACACTCCCCACACTTTCAAGCTACTGGTATCAGGTACAGTCTCTGGGTATCTCAGCTCCTGTCCTCTGAATACCTCTGCAGCCATTGCCCAGACTGCTTATTAAAGCCGCAGCATCACCCTGGGGCACCAAGAACCAACCAACCAAACACACACACACACACACACACAAAAACACATCCTTAAAAACTCATGTGTGCACACCACTAACCAATGCTCAGCTTGTGTGGGGCTATCGCATGCACATCATCCTAACTTGCACAGGGACAGATGCCATTTTGTTTTTAAAATTACAGCCCAACCCTGTGTGCCCTCGACATAACACTGCATTCCACGCACGCCCCCCCCCCATGCATCCATCCATTGCACTCACTTGCAACTCCATTTTGCAGGGATTTTTATTTTGAGAAATTGAAAGAAAGAAAAACCACACACACACACACACACAAACCATGGAACGCCTGTAGTTTACATGCGAGACAAAGAGTGCCCCGCACACTCTAATTGCCCCGTTGCTAACCTAGTCTGCCTCCAGCATAGGAAACGAGTCCACCTACACTTGCTTGCCTTTTCTGTCTCCACTCGTATTATGCTTCCTTTTGAACCCCCTCACTAGTTGCACTTAATTTATTGGAAAGCCAGCTAAAAAGGGGTAGACCTGAGTAGGTAAAGCCTCTGCTTCCCTTGGCCCAGTTAACTTCCATCAGCACCTTACTGACTAGTTTTGGAGAGGGAAGGGGGAAGTGAGGTTTAAAGGTCTCCTCCCCGCCTCCTAGTCCTCCCTCTCTTTCTCCTCTCCTCTCCCCACCCCACCCCCAATCAAAAGATGTACGGGATAGGAGGGGCAAAGATGCTGAAACAGATAAGAGGGCTGGTCTTTGTCCATCCTAAAGTTCAGCAATTGTTTGGTTCCCCCCCCCCAAAGGCGGGTCCATTATAGGGCTAGGCTGTGATAAACATATGCCTATTTTTGTCATTTGCAGCGAGAAATTTTTCCTTACAGTAGGACCTTGCCAGTCACGCCATAGGGTGCTGCCATCTTGACTTGATCACCTTCCAAAGCAATGCATATTTTGGGATGAGCCATCTCAGCATCTGAAAATGAGGGGAATCGGGGACTATACGGGCTCCATTCTCTTGCCATCTCTGATGGTGTACACCAATTGCACTGTAGTGTTTCCCCACCCCACCCCACCCCGCCCCCACTACTGGATAGGCCTTGTCCCACCTTTTGGACTGTACCATTTTACTAGCTTTTCTGGGGGTTGCAGTTCGGTGGCAAGCCAAGGGAATAGACCATAAAGTGGGCATATGTCAAATTGGGACTCTTGAGATAGATTAGAAGAAATGATGCTTTGCCCTGGTTTTGATTTTGTTTTTGGTCCCCGCCCCCCCCCCCGCCCCCCAAGATTTAATGCCTTTGAGGCATTGGGCTTCCTAACTGTGAAGGGTTAAGAAAAAGACCTGATGGATCAGGTCAGTGGCCCATCTAGTCCAGCATCCTGTTCTCACTCTGGCTAACCTGATGCCTCTGGAAAACCTGTATGTAAGGCCTGAGCACGACAGTACCTTCTCCTCCTGCAGTTTCCGGTTTTCGGAAGCATTCGTGTCTTTGAGAAGGGGAGGCAGAGTATAGGCATCATGGCTAGTATCCAATGATCCTATTGTTGCCAGATCCTATTTCGCGCTGGGCTCTTGGCCTTCAAAGATCTTCCTAGGAGATAAAAGATTAGTATGATATCCACTCGGTCAAGAGAGCCAGAGTGCCCAGAGAACCGCCTCCTCCAATAGGTTCCTGCAGTCCCAGAGGTGGGCCAACCCCCTGCAAGCTCTGTACTCAAGTTTTGAGAATGAAGAATGTAAGGCTTTGTGCCCCAACACCCTTCGTTAATTCCCTCGTTGTCTATTCACTCTGTGTGCCCTTCCTTGTCCTGTTTCGGGTTTAGTTCTTGTTCCTTTCTTTTTTTTTAATGCTGACACTCTTGAAATCAAGATGCAAATGTCAAAACAGACAAACCAGGAGATGGATTTCAATTGCCAGCCCTCCCACCAAACTAATAAAATGTTGTCACTTCTCTAACCCCAGCGCCAGACCCAGACTCTTCTGTGAATGGGGCCGTGGTGGGGAAGGATGGAAATGGGGCACCGGGCTCTGTGTGTGCACACACTTTCCACTCTTTGCTGGAAACGTGAGGTTTCAAGGAGGAGGTTGGGGAAAGGTCAAATAAGAAGACCGTCTTAGTTCATAAACATCCTCTCCCAATTCTCTATGATGGCCAACCAACATATTGCCATCAAGGATAATCTTTGGACTCTTACCCTCTCCTCCTCACTTCCTGCAAAAATTATGGTTTGTGCCAGGGATAGGGCACCTGGTTCCCTTCAGAGATTGTTGGACCACACCTCCCATAAGCCCTGCTAGCTGGGGTTGATGAGAATTGGAGTCCAACAACATCTGGAGAACCATAGCTTGCTTCAGCTGTGAAGGGAGGATATCCAAACAGGTGGACCAAAGCTTGTTCACATCAGCCAAACTGTGATTTGGGTTTTTGGCTCAATCAGGCCTGCTTTTCAGTGGTGTGACCTGAAGGTAACCCTCCCAGGTCTCTTCGTCCTTCAATTGGTGGCTTGTGTGATGCAGTATCAGTGATCCATCACCATAGACAAAGCCTTCACAATCACCTCACTAATTCAGGCCAATGGAGATCATGCACACATTCGACTTTACATCCTGGCCCTTTGTGAATCAGTCCATCCATATGTTTTGCAAGGGAGGATGAGTGCAGGAATGGGAAACTTGTGGGGGCCCCCAGATGTTGTTGGGCTCCAGCTCCCATCACCCCCAGCCAGCATGGTTTCAATATCATTAGGCCCAAAATTGAATGGTGAGGATTGCTTTCTCCCTCAGCTAATCCAACAGGGGAAAGTGGTGATGGATGAAGCAGGGGTGCGGCATGTATGACCTACCAGCAGCTTAAGACAATGCCATGGAGAGGCTTCCTGGTAAAAAGGGGAATAAAGACAATGATAACGGTCAACTTCATAAAAAGGTGACTGCTTTTTTTTTCTTTTTTGGTGCTGTTATAAAGGTCTCTGTTCTCCCAAGTTAGCATGTCGTCAGGTGTGCCAGCTTTAAGGGGCGGAGGTGTTGTCATCCCCCTCAATATTCTGTAGCAGGGGACTCAGCCCCCCAAATATTGAGAGGGTGGAGGAAGCTGGGCCATCGAGCCGAGCGAGGAGCACCATCAAAAGCAGGCTCCTCCTGAGTGTAAGAGAGGAGGAGTTGTGGTCATTGAAGCTGCACGGTACTGGGCAAGGCTGCACCCCAAGGACGTGCCTCCTCCCAATGTCACATGTGTGCTGCACCACTCGGCTCCCCAATTTGGCCCAAGGTGGCGCCTCTGCACATCACTAGAATTTATGAGACCAGTACAAACTGGATCATTGCATCTGTGTGTGTGTGTGTGTGTGCGCGCGCGCATACTAAGCGTTTTCATGTTTTGGTTTGTGTACCACTTAATATGTAGTGTGTACCATGAGAGAGCTGAATCTCTCTTGGTTCCTCACCATTTCTCATTTTTTCCAAGCTTGAATTCAGTTCTCCACATTTCTGGAGCAATTCAGTATTATTATTATTATTATTATGCAGTTCAGACTAACAAAGTTGCTTTTGCTAGCAATTTCCCCTAGTATACATTTCTGTATGTTATTTCCAATGATTCATTCATTTTTATGCACATTATTCCCTAATATATGCATTTTTGTGCACGCAGCATTGAGAGAGAGACCTGCATCGCGAAGTGCGAATTCTGGAGGATGATTGTGTGCCACTTCACGTATGGGTCCAAAAATGTGAATTAGGTGGTTTCCCATTCAAATGCAAACAAACACCAAAATTCTCGCCCACCTCCCTCTCATGGTGCCACCTAACAAAGCGCCCCCATTTTGTGTGAGCCATGGAGCCAGTTGGGTCACAGTTACTCTGCTGAATGTTGTTAATGGAGCCAACTCAAGGTTTGAGGGACCTTGGGCAAATTCCTCCTCAGGGGCCTTTCAAAACTATTAAGGGAGGGGGGCTTTGCAAGTGGGGGGCAGCAGCACTCTAAGCCCTGGCACATGACTGAGTCTATCCATAATTTTTAATTTCCCACAATGCTCTCTTACATAACATCACTTCAGGGCAGAGCAGGGAAGTGAGGTGGCTAGACCCAACACCAGGCCTCGGGGAGAGGAAATTCACAGGGTCCCCAGGAGCTGCCAGTGACACCACAAGTGGGCGGTGATCAGGGACAGCCTGTACTTCAGAAACTGCATGCATCACAAAGAAGAACAGCCGGTTAATCCTGCCTATCTTTACCACTGAGAAGAGAAGACTCCCTAGAAAAGACCCTGATATTGGGAAAGATGGAGGGCACAAGGAAAAGGGGACGACAGAGGATGAGATGGTTGGACAGTGTTCTCGAGGCTACTAACATGAGTTTGGCCAAACTGCGAGAGGCAGTGAAGGATAGGCGTGCCTGGCGTGCTCTGGTCCATGGGGTCACGAAGAGTCGGACACGACTGAACGACTGAACAACAACAATCTTTACCACAAAGTGTTAACACGTGAATAATGGGTATCTCCCTGGTCAAAGCCCAGGAGCCGCTTCTAAGAGATGTCTGCATAGCTTGAGCACTTAGCGCCTTAAACAGTTTTGGAAGCGTTATTTCAGGTTTGTGCTCATTCTAGTTTTGAGATAAGGCAACCTGGGGAGTAAAGGTAAATGCCGCCATCACAGTCTCTCACTTGGAGTACAACTGCTAGCAGCCAACATGGTGTCCTGCAGATATTTTGGGAGACTGCAACTCCCATCAACCCTGGCCATTGCCCATGCTTGCTGGGGCTGATTGGAGTTGTAGTTCAGCAACACCTAGCGAGCCAAAGGCTTCCCACTCCTTTATGAGCCAATGCCAAACGAAGATAGGAAAGGGAGCAATGTACTGCGGCCAGGTGAGGCCCTCAAGCCTGACCTTTCTCCACGGCTAGCTAAAATAATGTCATTGCTTAGGCCACCGGCCAGGATAACATAAAACAATACAGAAATATTTCCAGAAATAGAAAAAATACAGGTGCTGCCTGTAAAATACAAAATCTAGTCTGTTTGGGCTTTCTGCGTAGAGATCCGTTCATCCCAGCACAAACTGTAAATAGATTTTCATAGCTGGTAGGGGATTACACGATCTCTTGCATCATTTGTTTGGATGAGTCATCCACAAGCAAGATAAACCGGTTTACGAAGAATGGACTCGTGAATAATCCTATCAATCAAGCGCTCCAACCTTTTAAACTGCATATTGAAGGCTGAACAGACTAGAAGACCTAGCAGGTTGGAACTGAACGGAGGCAGATCTGCCTTTTGTTGACAGTAAGGGGAGGGTCCTTCTTATGATGCTGATGCAGTCCCTCTGGGGTCATTTGTCTGGGAGGGCCTTCATGCAGAGGAGGCAGAACCCAAAGTGGGCAGGTTCACTAGGAATGGACAAACCTGCCAGATTAAGTCCTTTTAGTTTCTCGTCGTTCCAATCTTAAATTTGGTTCTTCTAATTTCCACAGAGATTTGAACGTCTGTCAGCTTTTTAGTGCGAATTTCTCCAAATAAAGACATTATTGCATGTGGCTTTGATGAATACACACCCTTTGCAAGCAACTTCCTCCAGTTTAATACATTTCTGTATGCTATTTTCATTAATATATGTGTTTTCATGCACACATTGCCCTGGTATGTGCATAGTTGCACACGTACCATGGGTTGCAAATTTCAGGGAAGCGCCGGTTTTGAAGAACAACTGTGTTTCGGTTCTCATCTTATTTCAGAAAGTGCGGATTTGATGGGTTCACCTTTAAATGTGAACTGGATCTATTTTTTACCCCACCCCTAAAGGTCAGAACCAAAGTAGGCTCTCTCCCACTGCCTTCCCTTTCTGCCACCACTCCCCCCCCTTTTAACTCCTCAATGCTATCATGAAATTAGACCGAGGTCCATTTGTGTCTCCAGTGCTGCCGGTTGCCCACCCCTGATTTCCAAATGAAGACCGGGAGGGAAATGTTTTACATATCTTAAGCCAGTGTGTCAGGCCAAACAAAGAGGCCTACTCGCTTCAAGGAGGAGATGGTGAGTAATACGTCCAGGGAGAGAGTTGGGCAAAAGCAACCACAGTGGCCACCCCCTTTTTTAGTGGTGGGGATGTTAGAGAAACAAAGAGGTTTTTACAGGTTCTTCCTTCCCTACTAATCCTAGAGCAACAGGGCTTATCTTACTGGCTAAGGGTCCAGTTCTGGGGGCAAGCCAGGTTACAGCAAATGTCACCCCCAGAAGAAAAATATATAAATATTGTGGCACCTAAAATACTAACATAAACTTAGGACTCTGCAAATAAAATGCATTAAGTGTGCTTTAAGTGCAATATAGAATGTGACACTCGATGGCGATGGTGAGCCTTATGGAAAATTCAATGTATTTTTTTAAAATGCTTTTTTAAAAAGCATTTTCAGAATGATTTTTTATATGTGTGTAGATTCCACCTTAGTGTACTGTACTAGTGCCATATTATGAAACTCATAGGCACTAGGCCCATGGCTTTGTTAAGATGTTTGATAATCTGATCTGGTCAAAATGGCCTCTGTCTCTGTTGTCAGGGTGAGGGGATAATAAAATCCAGGGCTAAGTACAGATACTTTTATCCGCTCTCTTTCCATGCCACAAGAACCACTGTGTGAGAACCTCTGAACTAGTCTATTTATCAAAGCATAAATCATACCCTCCAACATTTCTCCAATGAAAACAAGGACTTCCTTTCCCTAATCATGATAATGATAATTTTAATATTTATACCTCACCCATCTGACTGAGTTGCCCCAGCCACTCTGGGCGACTTCCAACATATATAAAAAACACAATAAAGCATTAAACAATAAAAAACCTCCCTATACAGTGCTGTCTTCGGGTTTCTTCTAAAGGTTACTTATCTAATAGGCTCAGGGGGCACATAACTCCATACCCCCCCCAACATTTCTCTGATGAAAATAGGGGTGTCCTAAGGGAAAGTGGGACATTCAAGGATCAAATCAGAAACTGGGATGGCTTCTGTAAATCCGGGACTGTCCCTGGAATATAGGGACACTTGGAGGGTCTGTAAACTGTGCTATGGCCATGAACATATGTGATCAAATATTTGCATCACATTCCTCAAATATAATCCTCTGTTTGGCAGGTTATAAAGTGGGATGGTTTTGCTTCAAATTTGACCAGACTCACTTATGTCTGCTGAAAATAAATGAGGTGGTTTTAGCACCACCCCAAGAGAACTGGGACAACATCCCATTCTACTCAAAACTCTTCAAATGTGTACAGAGTTCAGAGGTGGTAAGCAGCAGGGGCAAACAGTTGTAAAGGACAAGAGGCACCATCAACAATCAATCTCTCTTCCCGGGGAACTCTGAGAATTATAGCTCTGTGAGGTTGGGGGGGGGGATAGGGGTCTTCTAACAAGTATTTTTAGGATTAGACCCATAATCTGCTGTTTCAAATCAATGCTCAGATTCAGCTGACGGCCATTAAAAATAAATGCGGTTTTCAAAACTGCTGATTGAGTTGCACTTATCCCTAAATTGGATTGCGGCTGCAAATAGGTATGTACATTTATTTATTGATTGATAGAATTGCCTGCCCCGCTTTTCCATTAAAAAAGTAAAATGCTCAAGGCAGCTCGCAACGAACACACACACACAAAAACACATCTTCCCTGCTTAAAAACTCAAGAGAAAAAATAAATAAAAGCCAGGGCTGTATCCAAATAATAAAACAACATTATTACTAAAAGCGATCAACCTCAACTCCTTTAAAAAACGAACCTCACAACTTCATTTCCACTCTGCTTGCCTGCCAGGGTGCCTTGCAAGCTTTCGAAGACTACTTGCAAGGGAAATTCCAGTCCCCAGCTAACCACCTGGAGGATCCAACTATGCGATAGCTCTGGTCAGTCAGCCTTTTCCTGGGTGGGGCATCAACCAACCGAGTGGCAGAAAACAGGTGGTAAAATCTTCCCTCCTGGTCCTTCCTGCCTCCAATCCAGAAAATCCAGTCCAGTTTTCTGACACCCCCCCCCCCTCATTCCCTACCCACTTTGCCTGGGCAAATATATAAAGGGCAGCCTTAAGATTGTTGTACCTTGCAGAACAGGATACAGCTGGCTTGTCTGCAGCTAACAGGTGAGTGGAGGCTGTAAGCTGGGAGGTTTTGAGGATGGAAAGGGGCCCATTGCTGCCTTTCAAAATTGCAGTCCCGAACTGAAGGGCTGTGATTGTTTCCACGTATGTACCCTCCAACATTTCTCCGGTGAAAATGGGGACATCCCAACGTTTCTCCAATGAAAATAGGGACGTTCGTCCTAAGGAGAAGTGGGACATTCCGGGATCAAATCAGAAACCGGGACGGCTTCTGTAAATTGGGGACTGTCCTTGGAAAATAGGGACGCTTAGAGGGTATGTGTGTAGAGTTCTTATCAGTGGTGACTACCTTCTGATAGCAATGTCCTTCCGGAGTGGTAGCCATTGCAGGGGAAACCATGGAGTCTTGTGGCACCTCAAGACTAAGCTTTTGTGGGCAAGATGAATCTGATCTCTTTAGCTGAGTTGCCTCAAGTGGGGCCATTTCATTTGTGTGATGAAGTGGATCCTTCCAGATATGGTCAAGAAGGCTTTATTGCAATCCAGCTAACCTTCTCAGTCTCACACAAAGATGGCGTACGTATATATTTGTAAAATCTCTCCCTAGTCCAGCTTTTGTGCCTCAGATTCGCCATCAGTTTCCATCCGGGTGGCTGAGAGGAGTGTGGTTCTGTACACACCATACATTTAAAGTATGTTGCTTTCCCCAAAGAATCTTGGGAACAGTAGGCTGCCCCTCACAGAACTACAATCCCCAACACCCTTAACAAACTACCGTTCCCAGGATTCTTTGGGGGAAGCAATGTGCTTTAAATGTATAGTTCATACGCAGCCAAAGTGTGAGGCTGGTGGCAAAGTGCTAGGTCTGCGGTACGGAGGGTTGAAGAAAAACAACAGAGGCTATACCTCAGGATGGGGGTGGAGAATATTCAGTTCTCATTCAATGAATTTATATACCAGGCTAAAATGTGCATGAACATTGCATCTTTTAGTGAAAATAACATTCAGAAATGCATTATATTTGAGGAGGTTGCTTTGCAAAACTGCATGCAAAAATTGGTATATTGGGGGGGGGGGGAATTGCCAATGAATTTTCATGAAGACTTAAAAAAATCAAATCACAAACTGATGTGGAGAAGAGAACTTAAGTTTGGAAAAATGAGAAGTGTGAATTTTGAAGGATACCTCCAGCTCACTTCAAAGTCATATTGGTTTGAAGAAGCATAAATTCACCTTTAAATGTTCTACGTCTGGTTCAGTGCTTATCATGTTGATAGAATATATCCCAAAATTTCCATTGAAATGATGGTATGTAGCGTATTTTTGAGAAACTGTCTGGAACATGAAGCCAGTCAAGAGAACCTAGGAGGCAATTACTGCCTAGGAGTAGATACCATAGAGCACAATTAGTTTTACTTCAGAGTAAATACACAGGAAAGGCGTTTGTTTTTTAAGATAGAAAATGGCCTGCAAAACCACCTTTCTCTCCAGCTAAAATTCACACACTGACTACACTGCACAATGCACAAAAAGCCTCTGAAATGAAAATGGCCAATATTTACTAATTTCCAGGTGCTGAACATTAAAATGCCAACAAAATGTGTCAATTACTTCCTGTTTAGGAGATACAAAGATGGTTGTGCCTTGAGTACATAATTTCATTTGGCAGCATTGTATTCTTCAAAGAGAAACACTTAATATCTTTAGGTGCCAGGCAAAAACATTTCTCTTCAACCAGGCATTTGGCTGATTAACATTCTATGGCTTTTGAAACATGTTTGTGGGAAAGAGTTGTTTATTTGTTTTGTTTTATTATGTACTGTATTTTGTATACTCATTTTGTATTTTTCTGTTGTGAGCCACCCTGGGATCTTCAGATGAGTAGTATACAAAATTAATAAATAAGAAGAAGTCCTGCTTAGGAAAGCTATTAATGTTCAATAGACTATTGCATTTTAATATTCTGTTGGAAGCCGCCCATAGTGGCTGGGGAAATCCAGCCAGATGGGTGAGTTATAAATTATTATTATTATTATTATTATTATTATTATTATTATTACCAATAAAGGCGAACAGCCTCAAACTCTCTCTCAATAAGGAGGGCAGTCTGGGTTTCAAATAATTGATTCAAGCTAATTAGGCAACTCTTTGACTAAATGCTTCTAGCCAGAACGCAAGTACCGGTACCTCCAGAATTCTTAAATCCAATTGCAACCCAGTACTGATTTTGGGCTATTAGTTATTGGTATGACCATAAGGCAAGGTGAATTGACCGCCTCGGGTGGCATGATCCACAAGGACAGCAGATCTGGTCTCCAAAGAATGCATCGCCTGCCTCTGCTGCTGCCGCTGCCACAAATGTTTCAGCATGCTCCTTGGAGGATGGACCTCCCGCCTCCTTGGCAGCCTCCACCCATGCCACCTCAACAGTGGCCTCTTAGCAAATAGGGGGCACTGCTGATCTCCCCCCCCCCTTGGGAGAAGGTGGTGGGGACTTCCCTCTGGGATCTCCTGGGGTCTGCACCCATCTGCACAATTCAAAGTGTTGGTGCTGACCTTTAAAGCCCTAAATGGCCTTGGACCAGTATACCTGAAAGAGCGTCTCCACCCTCATTGTTCAGCCTGGACACTGAGATCCAGCTCCAAGAGCTTTTTGCAATTCCCTCACCGCGAGAAGTGAGGTTTCAGGGAACCAGGCAGGGGCCTTCTCAGTAGTGGCGCCTGCCCTGTGGAACGCCTTCCCATCAGATGTTAAGGAAATAAACAACTATCTGACTTACAGAAGGCATCCCTGTTTAGGGAAGTTTTTAATGTTTGATGTTTATCATGTTTTAATACTCTATTGGGAGCCACCCAGAGTGGCTGGGGAAACCCAGCCAGATGGACGGGGTATTTATTATTATTATTATTATTATTATTATTATTATTATTATTATTATTATTATTATCTGGTATGCTCCTGAGCAGGCCTCGTCCCCTCCATGCAATGACCTTTGATTCCCACTTCAACCATTGGGTAATGTTGATTTGATTCCACCACCACCACCCCTTGTTCTCAGCGTAGATCTTCCCTCCCCCCCTTGTTCCCAGGTTGGGGAGGCATTTTGTAGTTCACCTCAGGTGCCAAAATGTCTTGGGTTCTTGGTAATGCTTGGAAGTTGTTTGGCTTGGATCCGGGGTGGAGAACCTAACTGGCTCTCCTTCGCACCTTGAGTACTTTGACTTGGCTGGAAGGTGCCCTTGAACTCTGATCCTGCTCGTCTGAATTGAAGACAGAGTGCTGAAGGTTGCTTGTGGTACAAAAGTCAAATTTGCATTGGTTGCTCCACCCACGCTTGTCTCTGGCCCTGCCCGCTGTTGGCATATGGCCCTTGGAAGGTTGCCCAGAGGGAAACGTGGTCCTTGGGATAAAGGAGTTTCTCCACTCCTGGATTAGATGGTATTTGGCCTCTGATCTTCCTCCCCTCCCATTAAACAGAAGGATGTAGGAACATCCCTACAAGATTGCACCCAGGTAAGGTGTCCTTGTGTCCTACTGTGCAGAGAACAGCCTTCCAACTGAACAGTTGTCAGAGGACAAACTTCTGTCCAAGGATAGCTCTCCAGGCCAAGTCCACAAGAAGGGAGATCAAGAGGGGTCTTGTAGTGGTTCATCAACAGTTAGCAACATCTGGCCATCTCCCTAGTGCCATGCAATACCAAAATTGGTGTTTCCCTCTTGGAGAGGGAGGGTGTGGCAATGTGTACTCTGCATAACAGGTTTGAGTCGCAGAGCACTGGCCTGTTCACTTTCCTCTCCCTGCAAAACAACTCTGGAGGACGCAATGTGGATCGCCAGGAATCCCTGCAATGCTGTCCTGAGGGTATAGCTAACTCCACCAGTTAGACCTGCCCTTTGTGGAGCCAGCTAGGCAAGAACTGGTGCCTGGGGACAGGCGCTCCTAGACCGAAAAAAAAAACACCAGACCCAGCCAGGAACTTCCTTCCCCCTCAAAGCTCTTAAGGACTTGGGTTGTTTGGCTCCATATATACCCTGCCTTTATCCATAAATTTGGGGCAGTTTTTTTCTTTTTCTAAAAAAGACTGTCTTGTCCCATCATACAAATCCCTGGTCTGTTGGGTCTTAAGATACACAAGTTTGCAATGAAGATACATTTTAAATTAATCTGAATTTCTGTTTGGCCATCAAAATTATTCTGGTTCTGAGATGGTGCCATCACCTGGCATCCTTGCATACCGACTTCAGTTTTAGCACCCTTGCAGAAGGTCCAGTGCTGATGCCTGCTTGGGTTCCCCTTTTTTTAAAAAAAGTTTCTGTATTCTAAGCAGTCCCAGGCAACTGAATTCAAATTTGTCCTAATTTTCACAATTTGTCATTCTTGAGTATTGTACACAGGCCTCCGGTACCATTTTAGAAACCTGATTTTCCCACATTCTAGAAAAAGCAGGGTTAAATGGTTCTGAAATATCTCAGGAGACTCCATGAGTCCAGGAGGCAGCACAGGACTATTTGCAAAAGGTCTTTCAAAGAGCCTGATATTGTTCTTTGAAGCTCTGGTTTCCAGGAGTTTGAGGATCAGTACTGGGAGGGAGAAATAATTTCCATTGAAACTACTGCTAAAAAAAAATTCCCCACCACCACTTCCATTTTAACAGCTGTTTCAATGGAAGCTGCTTCCTCCTCCTGGAGCAATGTGCATTCCTCCACCACCAACTAATGGCCAATCGAGTGTGCTTTGCTCCAGTAAAGGAACCACCAGGAACTCCCTTTAAGGTCCTGATCAGCCCTTCAAAGCTTGCCCAAAATGGAAGCCTGGGCTGGAGGTTCCCCACCCCTGCTGAAGAGAACTGTGATTTGCTCCCTATCATGAAGCACTTTTCCTGTGCAAGATGGGTCAGGGGTGGTAAGTTCACTCCTGAGCACCAAATCTGATCCTCCGGACCAAGGTTTCCCCAACTCCAGCTGGACTACAACTCCCACCATCCCTATCTAGCAGGACCAGTGGTCAGGGATGATGGGAATTGTAATCCCAAAACAGTTGGAGATCCAGGTTTGGGAAACCCTGCTCTAGACCTTTCTATCTGACCCCTGGGGCACCTCCCACTGGCCTTGCTCCAACTTCTCCTCAACTGTTTTTGCTGGTTAGGATGAATTATTGAATGCTTCTTTCTTGCCTGGGTGGAAGATAAAGAGGAATGTGTGGGTGGGTGTAGAAACTGGCCTACTCTAGAAAGGTAAAGTTTACATTTATTGGTCTGCTTACTTTTACCTCTGGCCCCACCCACCACTAGCATGTATGTGGCCCTTGGGAAATCTCCAGGAGGGATTGTGGCCCTCAAGCTGACAAAGGTACCCCCCTCCCTCCCACCTGAGACAGGTAGCAACTGCTCCTGTTTAGGTCAATTGAGTCTGGAGTTCCTTGATAAAAGGCCACTGAGTTGTAACGTTGGAGTAAAAACATAGTGGTGTACCTTAATTGCAAAGGAAGTTTAGCATCCTGCCCTGAGCTCTTCCAACTCCCAGGAATGTTGTGGAGTACCCTAAAACCTGTTGTCTCAGTTACCTGCCTCCAGATGCACTTAAAATAGAAAACAGTTACTTCTCTTCTTTTTGTATACAAACTGTTAAAACAGTGAAACATTAAAATTGATTTTTAGGAATGGAGTACAAAATAAAACATGTAGTGAAACTCAACATCTCAGCCCAAAAGCTCACGTCAATCCAAGAAGTCGGAAATGCCATAATCATGGCCAACGTTGAAAAGACTCTCATCCCAAATGCTGTGTGATCTAACTCGGTAAAGATGGTCCTTAGATCAATCTTGCCATTTGATCTTCTCCATCTCTGCACGCTGTTGGGTACAGATGTTTTGGAAGGCGCACTGACCAAGCTGGTTTAAGCATTTCTCGTCTATGCAAACTGAGACAGGAAGCCAACCATAATCCCAAGTCTTTCCCACTGGCTTTTCGGGATCACTTTTGTGCTTTTCCACCTTCTGCAGAACCTGAGCAGCTGTTGCAAGGAACATTTCCTGAGAAACATGGAGGAGAAGGGCTCATCTTTTGTCGTGGGGCTGTTGGTGATGGGCAATGTGATCATCATGGTGAGAGTGCTGAAGCTACCATGTTTGTAGGTAAAAGGGGAACCCCTAGGTTTTTTTGTTTTGTTGTGTTTTGTTTTGCTTAGAATCTGGTGTCTTAACCTGGGGCACCACAGCCCTGCTAGCAGAACTTGTGTCAAAGGAGAGCTGGCATAGCTCAGTGGTGGAGCATCTCCTTTGCTGATCAAAGGTCCCCAGTTCAATCGTCTGCATCTCCAGTTAAAAGGTTGAAGGAACAGATAATGGGGCAAGACGCCTGCTGGAGAGCTACTGCCAATCAAAGTGGAGAGCATTTGGTCTGTGAGCCATTCCATCTGCAAGTCCCCAGATGTTGCAACATCTGGGCACCCACAGTTGGCAAAAGCTACAGCCCAAATGCTCTCTACCTTGGCCATAAGCCTTGACTTTGACCATGATGGCTGGGGGTGATCGGAGCTGGACAAGTCCAAGGATTCAAGGTTGGGGAAGGCTGGGCTCAATGGACAAATTGGGTTGTATCCAATGCTAGTCCTGCTCAGGGGAGACCCATTGAATTTAATGAAGCAGGCGCATTATTTCATTGGGTCTACTCTGAGCCACACTCTGCTGGCTACAGCTCCTATTTTGAACCTTCCACAAGGCAGCTTGCTATATCACAGCTTTCTCATATTTATGCAGCTTGCAGGACTGGCACTTTACGCGGAGTCTGTCTGGGTAACAGCTGATCCCTACAAGGTGTACCCCATCATGGGAGTTACAGGCAAAGACGATGTCTACGCAGGTGCCTGGATCTCCATCTTCACCGGCTTTTGCTTCTTCTGCGTGTGCGTCTTTGGCATTATCAGCCTTGTGAATGGCAACCGCCTGATGGTGTTACTGGTGAGTAAAGCAGGGAGGAGGAAGTGACTTTACTGAATGCTCATCTTCCCTGCCCCGCCCCCGAGCTGGATCTCCTGCCATTCCTTAGCAGTGTTTGGGGAACAAGCGATGGAATCAGCTTTGACACGCTTCCCCTTCTGGTGGGAAGAGTGCAAGATTGCTATGGGTGACAATATGGGAAACTGAAGGCATCTTGAAAAAGAGAGCTGTGGTTCATGATGTGTGTTCCGCCTTTCCCTATGTAAAACTCGGAGAGATGTGGGGCTGGCACCAGTGGCTTCAAGCAGGGCTTTCAAATCAAACCCTCAAAACTTCCATTTGGACTCTCCAGAAGCCTCTTTGTCTCCAGCCTTCATGTTCTGCCTTGGGAAAGGAAGGTTGGCTTGCTGAGGCCCTAGCGGTCGGCAGTCTCCCTACCTGCTTACCTGGTTCTTTCTCCTTGTCTTCAGTATCTGGTGCTGATCCTGGTTGTCTACTTATTTGAGTGTGCTTCTTGCATCACGTCCTACACACACCGCGACTATGTAAGTACAAGCAGACCAGGGAGAGTCGCCCAACTGTGCCTGCCACTGGCGGGAACTTGGCTCTGTCCAGCTTCAGAGAAAGGGTGGGCCTGTGTCATATTTTAGCCCAGGGTGGTGAATCTCCAGCCCACTAACCCCCAACATAATTTTCAGGTAGTGGCTGCATCACCACAGGGAGGTGACTGGGCTGAACACCAGCAAAGGCAGAGCAATTTTAATTCTCATCACAGCACTGGGCTAAGCAGAGAAATGTTAGTCTCTCTGCTCTGTCCAAGTACTATGACCAGGAGGAAAAATCACCCAGTCCCTGCTCATCAGATGATCAATCTAATGACAGGGGAGGGGGGAATAACCTTCCCTTAGCTAATCTACAGTGTATCTTCTGTGTGTGTGTTTGTAGCAAGCACCCAAGACACAACCACGTGTGACCTTTGAGATTTCATTAGGGGACTTTTCCTTTGTTTTTGTTTTGTTTTCCTCCCATCAAGTTCCAAGACTCTGTTTGTCCTCCTGGCCTTGTGCTCCTTCTTGGAAAAGCCCAGAGGAGCCACAGATACTGTCAGTATTGATGGTTTTGTCACAATTTTAATCTGAGAACCAGTCACCCAGTTTTGGCCTATGCCCTTTGTGCATAAGTGCAAAGCTCCCATTTGGATGGACCATTGCCACACGGATGGCGCAGATGAGACTAATGCACTGGATTGGTCCTCTTGAAGGATCCTCTGAACCAGCCCACTGTCTCTTATGAGTCTAGGCTTTGCCAAAGGGGGGGGAGGCGCCCCCTAAATAAAGTAAATATATAGAAACACTTAACTAACAGCTCAGTTATGCTCCCTCCCTTCAACGTAAATCCTGGCTACGCCCATGGTCCAGGTTAGTTAGCATTGCAAGCGCTGAAGCCTTTCCAAAGTGGTTTTACAAGTAAAGCTAAATAGTTGGAGTTACTTTTTATGTGTCCCAGTTAGGCTGCAACCATGGGAGCCAGGTGCATATATTCTTGAAAAACATCAGAAGTAAGAGGGCTGTTAAAAATTTTTAAAAGTCTATTTGGCCTAATAAACTAAACACCTTAAGTAATCCCGTTTCTCTCATTGTAGAGAACCAACAAAACCTAGGGTCACATCCATACCACCCATTAAAGCACATTTATAGCACTTTAACAGTTATGGCTTCCTCGAAAGAATCCTAGGAAAATTGAGGTTATCCTGCACAGAGCTTAAATTCCTGGCATCTGAACAAACTACAGTTCCCAGGAATCTTTGGTGGAAGCCCTGTGATTTGTTTTTGCCTTCTATCCTTTCTTCCTAACTCCACGATCATTTTTATGGAATGAAGGCCTGTCATTTTTCTTCTCTGCCAGAAACCATGGTGCCATGCATTTACACAATCCACGTTCTTTACAAGCAGAATGTTTAGAACATATGGGTCTTGTAAAGAAAGGACGTGGGTGCTGGGGAATGTGGCTGACCAGCATTCTCTCTCCCTTCTCCACCCAAGGTGGTTTCAAATTCCAAGCTAATAACAAGACAGATGTTGGCCTTCTACTCGTCGGATACTGACCAAGGCCGGGAACTCACCCGCATGTGGGATCGTTTCATGATGGAGGTAACATGCCCCTTCCCAACCTACCACCTCTGGGTGGAGGCTGAGCAGAACTGCCAAGAGCTGGCCAGCTTGCAACTGAGAACATTAAGAGGAACTTGCAGGGTCAAGCCGATGGCCAATCTAGTCCAACAGCCTGTTCTCACAGCAGCCAACCAGGTGGAAACTCACAAACAGTACCTGAGCACAAGCTGCCATTTCCAGCAACTGGCACCAGAAAACTGACTGTGGGTTTTCTTGCTGAGTGGGGAAATCTCTGCTTTCTAGACAGTGGCTGGCTGAAGGACAAAGTAGAAAATTGCATTTGCTCTTCCTGCAGAAGAACCCACTCCTGTGCCATTCCTGGAGGCTAATAGATTATTAATAATAATATTAATAATGACAATAATTTGCTAATGCTGCATCAAGCAGCACAAGGGATGTTGCCTTGGCATGCTGAGGCTGGGGAATCACAGACTTGTAGCGTTGGAAGGGACCACGAGGGTCACTGAGTCCAAACCCCTGCAATGCAGGAATATTTCACCCAGTGTGAGGCTAGAACTCACGACCCAAGAGTCTCATGCTATCCCTCAAGGAGCCTGTTACCCTCCTAGGCTACCACTTCCCTCATACTGGTTGAGGGTGATGTGAGTTGCACATCAACATCTGGAGGGCTGTGGGTTGCCCACCCCTGGTGTAGGTCCACATAATCTTCTTCCTGCCTACCTCCTAATATAGGAACCTACCATAAGCGATGGAAGCATCAGGGCATAGCATATTCATGTTTCTGAAGGCAGTGATTCTCTATGTACATGCAAAGTCTAGATCTGCTAGGAACTGATTCATGTTTGTACAAGGCCCTCTTGAATAGGAATTTGAGAAGCTGCTTTATGCCTTTGGGTCAAACTCTTGGCTCTCCTAGGCCTTGGACAGAATTATTTCCCTTCCCATCCCGATCATTTGCACTGAAACTTTTTGGGATTGCATCTGGGCCATCTGCATACACGATGTGTATCAGCTTTTCTACAATCGACTGCCCTCCATACATTTTGGACTACAACTCCTATCATCCTTGACCATGGGGCCATGCAGCCAGGGGCTGATGGGAGTTGTAGTCCAACAACCTGGAGACACCCGGTTGGAGAAGACTGACATTTGCTCTTATTCTGAGCTGCAGCCCTTCCCAGATATTTCTAGGAAGCCTGAACAGAATAGCCTCTCCCCATATGGACCGACCCCAGACTCTACAATCATCATGTGAGCCCCTTCTTTGTGTGCCCCTTCCCAGAGAAGTCCAGAGGGTGGCAACATGAGAATTAGCAGTGGCTTCCCGTTTGTGGAATGCTCTCTCCAGGGAGGCTCACCTGACACCATCATTATATATCTTTAGGCATCAGGCGAAAACTTTCCTCTATAACTATAACAAGGCCTTTGGCCTTTAACTCTCTCTGGTCTTTTAGAAGTGGAAGGGATATTTTAATGTATTTCGTTAAAACCAAGAATAAATGTATCTATGTGGAGTTTTTTTTGTCTGTTTGGTTGGAAGTTGCTTTGAGTTGCCCTGGGCAAGATAAAGTGACTAATAGATTCAATAAACAATAATAGCCAGGGAAGGCACAGCAAACAGCAAGGGGTCCTCTGCCAAAATAGCTACTGCAGTACGAGGTGTTAACACTAACTGGGATGCTTTTTCCACCTCCAGCAAAAGTGCTGTGGCGCCAATAATCCCATGGATTGGGTGAACTACACCTCGGTCTTCAGAACCAGGTACCCTGAGGTGGTGGCCCCTTGGCCTTTCTACTGCTGCAGCGTGATCGCAACTTTGTCATCATCAATGAAGAGGGCTGCAGACTGGGTCACGTCGACTACATCTACACTCAGGTACTGAAGTTTCCTTCCTGAAGTTGCCTCCCATTCCTGGGCATCTTCTGTACTTCATGAGAAGTCCAGAACTGTCTGCACTGGAGCGAAGTCTCCCTCTCAAGGTGAAGACAGCCCTCCTTTTTGACCCCCGGGGGCAATTGTGGCACCCTCAGCATCTCCTTGTCAGGGAATATCTCACTGGCTCTCCCTTCCCTCCTTCCTCAGGGCTGCTTTGAGCACATCAAGCACGCAGTACAGAGCTACGCCTGGGGAGTCTCTTGGTTCGGCTTTGCTATCCTCATGCTCACGGTGAGTCTTAACTTGAAGGGCTTGTTTGGGGAGGTGGTGAAAGGAATTTGCTGCCACCAGATGTGGCGAGGGCCGCCAGCTTGGGTGGTTTTAAAAAGATGACTAGACCATGGAGGATGGGGCTGCCAATGTTCACAACTAGTCATGATATGCCTCCGATTGCCAGTTCTTGGGGGTTTGCAAGCAGGGAGAGTGCTGATGTACTCATGTCTGGCTTGCAATCTTTGCAGTGGCATTTGATTGGCCACCGTGAGAACACAATGCTAGACTAGAAGGGCCTTTGGCCTGATCCATCAAAGCTCTTATGTTCATGTAGAGAGTCAGTGGGCTTCTCTACACGACCTACTTATTCACCACTCAACCTGATTCGCTTGCACAAGATCTCCTTCACATTATGCTGTAATGTGGAATGCTTAATAACTCCTAAACTCAATTGGATTTGTTTTCATTGTGCTTCAATTCCTGTTATTTGAAAAGAGAAACCCGTCCTTGTGTAATGACATCCTTGTTGTCTCTGGTTCACCACCAGGATTAAAATGATATTGCTTGCATGTTTGACAGTTTACATGTACAGTGGTACCTCGGGTTACATACGCTTCAGGTTACAGACTCCGCTAACCCAGAAATAACGCTTTCAGGTTAAGAACTTTGCTTCAGAATAAGAACAGAAATCGTGCTCTGGCAGTGCAGCGGGCAGTGGGAGGTCCCATTAGCTAAAGTGGTGCTTCAGGTTAAGAACCGTTTCAGGTTAAGAACGGACCTCCGGAACGAATTAAGTACTTAACCAGAGGTACCACTGTAAAGAAATGACGTGATGGGTTACAGGATCCTATATTTACCTGGTAAGTATGTTGTGTACACAGCCCTGTGCAAGCCACCTTGAACTCCTCAGAAGAAGACTTAAAACATGGGTGGCCAAACTTTGGCCCTCCAGATGTTGCTGAACTACAACCCGGTCATCCCCAGTCAGCATGGCCAACGGTCAGGGAAGAGAGTTGTAGTTCTGCAACTTCTGGAGAGCCAAAGGTGTGCCGGATAAGCGTGGTGCAAAAGAAAATGTAATAACATGGTTAAGGGAGGGTGAGTTGCAGTCAATTTTGTCATACGTTGACCTCTCTTCCACAGTGCCCTGTTGTTCTCCTCGCTATACCACTACACTACAATGTGAGGAAACCCAGTTGCTGGAGCTGAATTTGCCCTATGATGGGGAAGGGTGGAGCCCTCTTCCTACACCTCCAGGCAGGGCACGGCATCATGATCCATCTTTTTGAGGAATCTCCATGGGGTTTCCTTCTATAGTCACACTGCACCATAGCATGCTCTGTAAGGCTGACTTGCTCCCCACAAACTTGACTGTGGCTGGCTGGTGTCATTGCTGGACACCTTTAACTCTGCCATCCTGTCACTCAAGTGTCCTTTGGAGGAATCTTCCTAACCTTTTGTGAAACTTTTTTTATTAAAAAAATGTACAATAAATATTTGAAATCCATAAAAGGTACTGTTTGTGTGTGTTTTCTTTTGAGAACTATGGCATTTAATCTGGCTTGTTCACTTACTGGAAGGTGATTGAGGAAACAGGCGGCAAAAGGTAGGCAGGAATCCACTAACAGATCTCATTGTGATCTGCAGTAGATCAGCAAGGGTTTCCCATTTCCAGTTACTCTAACAATTGCGACAGCAAAAGATCTCCCACCACCACCACCACCTAATGGTATAGGCATATCACCCCTAGGAACGTCAGAGAATTTCAATGGAAATGGGAGCAAAATTTGCCAAGGTTTGCTTGTTTGTGGCATGTCCAGAAAGGAAAGCAATCCAAGGAATAGGATTGGTACTCACCATTGTTGTTTTCAGTCTGCAAATGAGACTTAATTGTTTGTGTGTGTGCACACGCACACACACATCTGCATTGTGTTCATTTGTACTGAACGGTAAAATTCTGCCACAGTAGACAGCGAGATGAATAACAATAGCTTTTGTCAGAAGCAGAACTGCAGCAGAATGAAAGCACAGGTGCTTATGACAAACATAGGATGGCACAGAAAACGATGCATTTTTCACATCCCTAGTAATCACAGCACACAGATTTAACAGCCCTATTTATCCACCTTCAGCTAAACCAGAACCTGGCACTTGATTAAAAAATATATATTTTTAAAAAAAAGTAAACCTAAGTGGGTGGGGATGGTGTACCAAACTGGAGCCATTTTGAAATTGTTGTTGTTGTTGTTCAGTCGTTCAGTCGTGTCCGACTCTTCGTGACCCCATGGACCAGAGCACGCCAGGCACGCCTATCCTTCACTGCCTCTCGCAGTTTGGCCAAACTCATGTTAGTAGCTTCGAGAACACTGTCCAACCATCTCATCCTCTGTCGTCCCCTTCTCCTTGTGCCCTCCATCTTTCCCAACATCAGGGTCTTTTCTAGGGAGTCTTCTCTCATGAGGTGGCCAAAGTACTGGAGCCTCAACTTCAGGATCTGTCCTTCTAGTGAGCACTCAGGGCTGATTTCTTTGAGAATGGATAGGTTTGATCTTCTTGCAGTCCATGGGACTCTCAAGAGTCTCCTCCAGCACCATAATTCAAAAGCATCAATTCTTCGGCGATCAGCCTTCTTGATGGTCCAGCTCTCACTTCCGTACATTACTACTGGGAAGACCATAGCTTTAACTATACGGACCTTTGTTGGCAAGGTGATGTCTTTGCTTTTTAAGATGCTGTCTAGGTTTGTCATTGCTTTTCTCCCAAGACAGCGTCTTCTAATTTCGTGACTGCTGTCACCATCTGCAGTGATCATGGAACCCAAGAAAGTGAAATCTCTCACTGCCTCCATTTCTTCCCCTTCTATTTGCCAGGAGGTGATGGGACCAGTGGCCATGATCTTAGTTTTTTTGATGTTGAGCTTCAGACCATATCTTGCGCTTTCCTCTTTCACCCTCATTAAAAGGTTCTTTAATTCCTCCTCACTTTCTGCCATCAAGGTAGTATCATCAGCATATCTGAGGTTGTTGATATTTTTTCCGGCAATCTTAATTCCGGTTTGGGATTCATCCAGTCCAGCCTTCCGCATGATGAATTCTGCATATAAGTTAAATAAGCAGGGAGACAATATACAGCCTTGTCGTACTCCTTTCCCAATTTGAACCAATCAGTTGTTCCATATCCAGTTCTAACTGTAGCTTCTTGTCCCCCATAGAGATTTCTCAGGAGACAAATGAGGTGATCCGGCACTCCCATTTCTTTAAGAACTTGCCATAGTTTGCTGTGGTCGACACAGTCAAATGCCCCTTCATGGATCACTGCCTTGTCGTGGCGAAGGGGCTTGAATTACTCAGGGAAGCTATGGACAGGTCAAGATGGACAGGTCATAGTAGAGAGTTTGGACCAAACGTGATCCACCTGGAGTAGGAACTGGCAACCCACTCCAGTATCCCTGCCAAGAAAACTCCATGGACAAAGACAACAGGCATTTTGAAATAGAAGTTATCAAAACGAATGTCCAACTCTGTTATACGACTGGTCTTACGGTCATATTATTTCTTCCCTTCTCTTTTGCTTCTCCCTTCCCTGCCCTGAGCAGAAACTACATCCCTCTGAGGAAGAGGCATGACTCACTCCATCACCTCTTTCCAAATTCCTTCTCCTCTCTTACTTTCCCAGGATAGATGCTGTAACATGTCTTTGCCAAGGAACTGTGCTGGCTGGGGGCCCACTTTCATCCCAAGCACCACCAAACCTGCATGCACCACAGGCTCGGCCCCTGAGCCAGCTACAAAGTTCACAGAGTGACCCTGGGCAAATCACAATCTTTTATCCTAAACCACAATGTGGCTGATAGGGTAAAATGGAGGGAGGGCGATCGGAGAATGCCACCCTGGGCTTCTTTAACCTGGGTTGCACCTCATGTATTCTGCATTTGGTGACCACAGCAGCTAGCATTAATGGGCATTTGTGAACCTGCTAGCGCAGGTTATAAAGGCCGGTGCTAGAACTTCCAGGTCACTTCCTACAACAAGGGCTGTCTAGATCATGTGTGAATCAGTCCTCCAGTTGTAGAATTTGTTTTTCTAATGTCACTCTTTGGTAGTCACTTCACAGCAAGGCTGGGTGGGTAAGTAAAGAAGTACAGCACTGTATCATCAGAGCTCATTTTGTGCCAAATAGATGGTTAAAGAAGGGAAGGGCATTTAAGTGTGGTTTATCCCTCGTGGAGCTACAATTCCCAGCACCAGTAACAATCTACAGTTCCCTGGGTTCTTTGGGGCAAATCATGCACTTTAGATGTGTTGCGTACATGCAGCCTATGTTCTAAACATACATTCTTCATTTAAAATAATAATAATAATAAATGACTGCAATGGGTGAAAAGGCTAAAAGATACTATAAAAAGCTCCCGGAATATGAAACTAGCCAGCAGACTTTACAAAACTTTAAACAGCATGAAAATTCATCCCCGTTGACCTGGGAAACTGCCCAGAGAGGAAACATCTGGGCGCGCTCTAAAATAACAGGTGTTCATAAGACAGCGCATGAAGGAGCATGTGTTGAACATTACAAAACAAAAACCACCAACTACCAAGGGCACATCAACAGCAAAATCCTGGAAGTCATCCACAAGAAAGGGAGGAATGGAGATGGTATGGCTTCCTTCTTCTTCCCCTTGGAAATGGCCTTGACTTCTGGTCATCATTGACCTCCTCTCACCATATATAGTGAAATAGATGCTGAGCTGAGGAACCCACCACTTAGCCTCCCTGTTTGGTGGTGGTGTGTAAGAAACAACTATGACCAACCTCCTATTTCACCCTCAACATCCGAAATTAAGTGATAAAAGGAAACAGACAGCAAAATTTAGCTGTGGCCAAGTACCACTGACATCCCTGGACTATTAGTGCAAATGTGTGGATGGTGTCATATGGCTTTAGTCACCATATCGTATTGGACCTGGTTACATTTGGGTGGAGACAGGAGTTTCTTGTGCCTGCAGGGCTATTTCTAAAGAGAAAGGGGTGTTCGTGTTTAGCTTCTGGGTTGGTATGTCCTCTGAGCAAATAACTTTGGTTGGCATGGGCCCAGAGGCAACCCCTAGGCAGGCTTGAGGCCTAGTGACCTGGTTGGTGGTGACCCATGACAGGGCCTTTTTGGTGGTGGTTCCGTGTTTGTGGAATAGCCTCACTAGAGAGGTTCATCTGTCTCCCACATTCTTAACTTTTAGGAAGAATCTAAAAACCTTTTACCCATGCATTTGGGCTGAAAGATCTGGCAACCCTGAAATTATAAACTGCAAGAGTACGTGATTGTTTTTGGAGGCTTTTAACTGGTTTTTAGAAGGTTGTTTTTAGAAGTTTTAATTGTATTGTATTGTTGGTGTGTTTTTCTGCCCTGGGCTCCTTCAAGAGAAGCGCAGGATATAAATTTCAATAATACGATGATGATGATGATGATGATGAACACAACCCCAAGTGACACAAGCCCTGTTTCATCCCATCCGTCTCCTTGCAAGCAGAGAGACCACATGCCCAAGCTGCCAGTTTGCCTTTATTGTTAATTGGTTTTGTTTTAAGCCATTTAGTACAAGAGTCCAGGAAGAAAGGGAGGTCAATTCATATCCGAAAAGAAGGATGCAGCACATCAGGGTAGTGAGTAAAGGCTGGCCTTTAGAAACACAGGCACAGACACACATGGCAGTGACAGCTTCACAGCATCAGAGAATGTGGGACTGCCCCTTCCCCTCCCAGAACCCTTTGATGTCAGACCCTGGGAGACATCACACAGAGGAAACAATAGGAAGCAATCCCTTGGTGTTTGTTGTTTGTTTGTTTGTTTGCATGCATGCATGCAGCAAAACGAGGTGGTAGAATGCCAAGGGGGGGGGGGTTGAGAAAACTGCACCACTTCAAGCCATGAGTGGGGAATACCATTGTTAAATGCTTACCCCATGAAATGCAGGAAGAAAACTGGCGCATCAGGGAGGCATTTTCTTGCACAGCCTGTTTTCCACTGTGCTACTTTCTACTTACTATTTTTCCATTAGAGTGCCCAGATGCAATGCAAGAGAGTTGTGCGTGGCAAGTGACACATGCTAAAATCGGCTATACAACCCCTAAAGGTGCAGGAGCCCTCTTCCTCTTTTGCATTGGCCACCCTGATTTTTCACATATAGGGGACTATTACAAAAATGGGACACCCCAGACACATCCCACCTGCAATCTGTGGTGGTACAGTCCATTCTACCGTCTCAGAAATAGGTTGTGAACCATCCGGATAGCCTATTTGACAAATAAATACCACTTCGCTCTGCTACAGGTCAGGCCCAGGCCAAAGCAGCCCTCACCCATTTTCCTGCCAGATGTACAAGTGAATAGTCTGTCTCCCAGGTCAGGAATCATCTTCAGGGTTGCACAGAACATTATATTTGAAAGGCACAGCGGTCGCCCAGAAACTGCACCTACAATCTAATTGCCCAGAAAGTCAGAACAGCAATATGCACCTTGATCTCCCATGGAAGGTACATATTTTATGATGGTCCTGCTGTGAATGCCCAACATTTGGTCACATTCACATAAAGAGCACATCTAAATAGAGCCATCAGCATTTGTCTTTGTCCGAAATGTGTATTCGGGCATTCTCAAAAGTCATCTCTGGTTATTAGCATTTACTTGCGAATGTGAGCATCCCCCAAATTTTGGACATTCGAGCTGCAATCCTAAGGCTCTGTGTTGTGGGGGACAGGACTAAAGGCAGTTCTTCTGCCTGATCCAATCCTGCTGGGTTGTGACACAGAGGACAGAAATGAGATTGGAGAGGTCCTCCTGTGCTCCTTCATCCTTTTCTGCTTTTTGGTTTGTTTGTTTTTAACTAATTCCTTCCTTCCCGTTACTCCAGGGAGATGAAATAAAAGCAATAAAACCCATCAGCTCTTGAACTGGCAAGAGATTGAAAGATCTGTCCATTTTGGTTCTCTCCATTTCTCGTTTTCTCCAATCTAAAATTCGGTTCTCCACATCTGTTCAGCAATTTTCAAGTTAAAAAATAATCTGTGTGAAAATTCACCAACATGTTAGCGCTGATTTCTTCTAAGAATAATCCTTGTATGTGGCTTCCACTTGTCACACCACTTTCCTCCAGGAAAACCCACTCTTTAGGGTCGAATCAGAGCAAACATCAGTTGGGTTTTCTGTGGATTAATGTTTGCTCAGATCAACGCTTAAAGAGCGGGTTTCCCCAGGAGAAATGGCAAGGCAAGTAGAAAAATGTCTCGGGCTTGTGCTTTCTAGGCACGGGAAAAGTGCATGTGTGGACAAGCCCTAATACCCATAATTCTGCAAACAATTTCTCCTAATTCAATGCATTTTTGTATGTCTCTTTCACAAACGTATTCATTTTTATGTTTCAGTGAGAGCATATCTGATAGATTTGGCCCTAAGCACAAACTGAATCAAATTTCTCCCCCATCCCTACGGAGCTGGTGTAATTTATCTCTTCTTTGGGGGTATTCTGGGGACTTCCTTTGGTTCACCTTCCCCAGTTCAGTACTCTCTCTCTCTCAATCTCTCCATCCTTGGAGATGGAAAACAGATGATTCCCATGACCTCTGGGATGCCCTTCCTAAGGGGCCACAGGACTGCTCTGCCTACGTAGCAAATAATATACAGCAAAAACTCCCAAAGACTTTCCACCCCAACACAGACCAGGGCCACTGGTTTCAGTACCAGTACCATGCTTTACATGGGTTTTTAGACACCAGTTTTTTCGGAATGTTCTCACACTGTCTTTGCAATGCAACACAAGAAGCAGCCGCAACAAACTGTTCCTATGTAAAGATAGGAAATGTAAGAGGGTAAAGGACCTGGGGCAGTATGGAAGTCATTGCCACAGCAGTAGTACCAAAAAGAAAGAAAGAAAGAAAAGAAAGAAAAAGAAAGAAAGAAGGGCAAGATTAGTGCAGTTTCTGCAGTTAAAACAAAAGGTTCAACTGTCAATCAGTCCTGGATCCGAAAACTCTTAAGTCAGGGCACATGTTTCACACTGAAAACCATATTGGAGGTGGAGAATTATTTCCAAGTCATTTGCATATCATTTTATACATACACAAGTATCAACTGCTTTAAGATGGCCTGGTAATGTAGAGGGAGGATCTGGATCTCACCACAAGAGAATGCCAGCCAGCTGGGGTGGCCAAGATCCAGATATGGCTGATCCCAAACCTCACGAGGGAATCCAGACCCTTCGAAAAGGGGCTTTGAAAAGACGAGGTTAAGGCTGCAATCCTATGTGCACATACTTGGGTGTCCATCCCATCGGCCAAGTACAACTTGGACTGCCAAGTAAACATGCAGTAGGATCAGTCAGTTAAAAGCGGGGCATGACTTTGAGGTCGCACAGAGTTCAGTGGGGGGGAGTTAGCCACATGCTCAGCTTTACTCTGATTGAAATCAATAGGACCCAAATGAGCGTGCAATTTGTCTGCATCGCGCTCAGGCACTATTCACACACACACACACACACACACACACACACACACACACCTGTGATGTGGGGGCAGGAATCGCCATCAGTAATTGTTTTTCTTTCTTAAAATTAAAAAGGAATCTGACACCATGAGGATTCCAAAGAAGCCTACAGGCCGTTTAAAAGTGCTTTTGTGGAGTGGGAATCGCACGGGGCTTGTCACCTGTGCCCTTGCGTCAAGGTGTGATTAGTCAAAAGGGGAATAAGGCATTAGATTCCCCTCCCTCCTTCCTCCCACCCCACATACCTAAAATACTGTCCTGTGAAATATATACAAACATCACAGACTCATACACACACACGCACGCCCACCAATTCCAGACAACACAACACACATACCATATAGACATGGATACCCAACTCTATGTCCTCCCAGCACACACAAACACAGTACACACACACACACACACACACACACACAAATTTACATAAGCATCCCATGCCAAGCACACATGCATCTTACCTTCCACTAAAAGAAACAAACCCACACACGCGAACCAATATACAAAGACCCTCCAATCCTAAGTAAACTCACAATGCGTGGCCAACCTTCCCCTTGCCCGCCTCTGTCCCTGAAGCTTCTGGAGACGCCACAGTCTGCCTGGCTTGAAAGCCACAAAGCGGGAGGTTGCATGAGTGCCTGGTCACATTACTCTTAACGAAAGCATCCCTTCTACCCCCTGGCACATATGTAAGAAACCAAGAGTCTTGTGCCTTGCTGTCTCGCAAGGAACTGGCTTCATCTCTGGGAAAGCAGAAGAAAGGGGAGTGGGTGGGTGCTGTTAATGTTTTAATGGGGTTAAAACAACTGTTAAAAGTTAGAACTCATCCTGGATGGAAATACTCGACAATATTTTTTTTTTTAAAGGGGAGTGATCAGCACGCCGTCTGTCCCCAGCTTTCAAAGAAACTGCGATATCACCCAGCGATGTCACGCAATAGCATAGCTAAGTGAACAGCGCCCCATTGTGCCAGCTCAGGGCCTGCACCTCCAAGAGCACAGCCAGCCTCATCATTCAGCTCCGCTAGACATCGTCTGCCGGCGATGTCTTAGGGGCAGCATTACCAAAGCAAACCAGTTGACGTCACCCAGGGGTGGGTTCAGCCACATCACTGTGCCCATCGCACTGGGATGAGGACCTCCTCTGGAGATGCTAGGAATCCACTGCTAGCAGTGGAGATTGGGGGGGAATGAGAGATGTAGGCTGGAGCGTAACATAACAGCCATTACGGCGAAAAAAGAGGCTTAAAACGATGCGATCAAAGGCTCTGCCATGATGTCATGCCGGTCAAAGTGTGGGGGACATCATGCAGGAGCCGCAGCTGCCTTTGGAGATCTGTGTGCTCTCAAAAAATAAACCACAGGCCGGTCCTCGAAACAGGCAGGCGCAGCAGCCAGCAAGGGGCCTGGGCACAACGTTCCTGGGACCTAAAGCGACACTCCCTTCCTTTCAACTCCCACATCCCCTCCCCCCCACACCATCCCCACAGCAAACAGTACCACAATAGAATTCCATAAACACCGGTGGGGAAGAGGAGGGGGCAAGGACCCGGAGCCCAGCCCCGAGAATCCAAGGCTCGCGGCCTTCTCAGCAGTAGCTGTGCGTCTGGCCCTCTGTGTACACAGTCCAGCTGGGCCCCAGGTAGCACCCAGACGGAGACCCCTCCCTCCTCTCCACGTTGCCGTACTGCGGCGGAGACTCACCAGCTTTTGTAGAGACGAGGTGGGTGCTGAGGCCTGGCTCCCTGGGCGGGCAGGGGGTCCATCGTAGGTGATGATGGGCTCTGGGCCGTAGGGGGAGCGGCCCCAGCAGGCCGGAGGCGGGCGGTAGAGCTGCAACAACGTACGGCTGCACGGCAAAGCATCCATGAGGTGGCGGTACTGCCCCGTGGCGGGGTACCCCCAGCCGAGCCTCTGCTTCTGAGGCAACGGAGGTCTGCTGTGGTGTGAGAGAGGCTGGGGGGCTCCGGGGTCGGAGTGGCACCGGGGGTGTGCTGCTTCAGGTGGTGGGGAGGGTGGAGGGGTGGTGGTGGTGGTGGGCTCAGGGAAGGGTATGTTGACGTAGATGGGCTCTTGGCGGGCCATCACGGGAGGCATGGGCTGGGCGTGTGCCCGGGGGTTCTTTAAGATGGGCTGGAGGGAGGGAGGGGGCTGGAGGGAGGAGGGGCTGGCGCCACGGGACGCTCGAAAACCCCATAAGAAGCGTTGAAGGTGGCCAAGTACTCTGGGGGAGGGCAGGAAGGCCAGGGCCGTGCCAGGCCCGGGTACGCCGGAGGCTCCCCCACAATCTCATAGTAGAGATTCTCGTGCTCCAGCTGGGGAGGAGGGGGGTCCCGTTGACCCCCACCTGGGGGGAGGCTGGAAACGGCCGTGGTGCCGGACCTGGTGGTCCGGGAGGTAGGCCTGGAAAGCAGGCGGCCTGCTCTTGAGGGGCAAGTGGCCGGCGGCTAAGGGGAAGTGCAGAGGAGGCGGGGGCTTTGGCGGGGCAAGAGGCTGGCTGGGCAAGGGGTAGGCATCTAGAGGCTGGCGGGGGGCAGGGCAGGGCATAGACAGGGGAGGTGGATGGTGGCGGAAGCTGTAGGCAGCTGGTGAGGCAGGAGACGGGGAGGAAAGGTGGTAGGGATCCGAGAAGGAATGCGACGGGTGGTCTCTCTGGGCAAGGTCAGCAAGGACCCTCCGGTAGGGGGAAAAGGAATCTGAGTGCTCGGGGGGACGCCTGGCTGAGAGGCACCTGGAGGGAGAGATAAAAGCAAGGGAGGTGGAGCCATGATTAAGGGACTGAGGTGGAAATATCAAGTCTATTAAAAAAAATATGTCTTCTTAAATGTCTGAGAAGTGTTCCACCTTTCAGGAGCCCTCATAAGTTCTCACCCCAGCCCAGCGCTTCCGGAACCCACAAGGCCCTCACCTGGTTTCCCCCCTGGCGGCTGCGGCACTGGCTGCCGAGCTCCTGCCCCTGGCCTGGCCCTTGCAGGGCCGGGGGACCAGGGGCCTTGGGGCTGGGGCGCACCATGGAGTAGAGCGCCCGCGCTCCACTCGTCACCTCTCCCGCCTTGCACTCCAGTGACAGGGAGCGTCGGAAATGTGTCCGGGTTCTCGCTGCCCGCGACCAGCCTGCTTCTGGCGCTTCTGCTGCAGCGCCGCCTGGTGGGCGCTCTCGGCCAGCGCCAGCGCCATCAGCCGAGCTGGGTTCTTGGGGGGGAGGCGGCGGGGGGATGTGCCGCAGCACGGACAGCACGCCGGGGGAGTTGAGAGCTGCTTCGGCCTTCGGACCTGAATAGGAAAAAAGGGGAAAGGGAGAGAGATTAGAGCCGGCCCTCCCGTTGGGGTGGTGAAGGAGCTTTCCAGGACTAGGATCACAACACAAAGGCTTATAACTGGTTGTTGCTCCTCTTCCAGGATGGAGCACTGGGAGGTTCCTGATGAATGCAGGATGTGGTATCTGTGGCTCTCCAGATGTTGCTGGATCACAACTCCCATCATCCCTGTCCGTCAGCTGTGCTGCCTGGACCAGTGGGAGTTGTAGTCCTAAATGTCTGGAAGGCACCAGGTGGGCAAAGGCTGCCCCGCTACTACTTCAAAGTAATAACAGCAGTAAGCAAACGGTCCTTACTGTTGGCGTAATTTGAACAATGGGTTAAATTACACAGTGCTTGGGCTCATGTCTTGGGAAGTACATCCCCCACGCCTGGAGGTTCTGAGATAAGGGTGCCAGGTGCACTGGGTTACCATAGCAACACCAGTGTATGATTTGCTGAGTCATTCACCCTCCCATTGGTTTCAGGAAATATGCCTATGTGCCTATGCGTAGAGATTTGTATAGTAGTCTCTAGGGCATTACTTTCATTATGTTGTGTGTTGTGTGTGTGTGTGTGTGTGTGTGTCTTGTCTTGATGATGTACTGTTTGCATGTCAGGGTCTGACTCTGAATCTGTGGAAAGTCAGGGGAAGAGGCTGTGGGTTTCATGCAGTGGTGTTAAATAATTAATAATAATAATAATAATAATAATAATAATAATAATAATAATTGTACTGGGTTGCACCTGCTACTATTCCAACAAAAACAAGAGCATAATAAAACATCAAACATTAAAAACTTTCTCATACAGGGCTGCCTTCAGATGTCTTCCAAAAATTGTGTAGTTATTTATCTCCTTGAAATCTGACAAGAGGGCGTTCCACAGGGCAGGTGCACTACCGAGAAGGCCTTCTGCCTGGTTCCCTGTAATTTCACTTCCTGCAGTGAGGGAACCACCAGGAGGCCCTCAGAGCTAGAACTCAGTATCCGGACTGAACGATGTGGGTGGAGACGCTCCTTCAGGTATACAGCATAAGACTAGAATAACTGTACATAGCAGTTTATCTATAGTTTAGCTTTCTCTCTCGTGTCTGGAGACAATACACACTTTGTTACTTTGAACGGTGTGGGACTCTGGAAGAAGATGTTCTGCTGGGAGCAGGAAATCTTTGAAGGTTCTCCAGGGATTCCATGTGTACTCTGCTGATAAATCACCCTGGCTGAGGAGAATTACCAACCAACTCCCACAAGGCACCAATACTTACTGAGTGGCGACGTGCGGCCTTTGGCTTGCGTGATCTTGCAGCGGACTTCACGCTCGCAGCTGTCGCTCAGCTGCCCGCCAGCAGCACACAGCAGCATTGAGATCATGTGCGGCGGAGAGGCAGGCCCGCCGGGGCCCCTGGCCTCACCCCCGGCAAACATCTCCAGCATCTCTTCGGGGAGGGAGACGGCAGCGGCTCTGACGTATCCTTGCCGATCGTTGGGGGCGAGCAGGGAGAGAGCACCCGCCCAGGGCTCGGAGGTCCGGAGTCGTCCGAGAGCGAGGGCCGCCGAGCCGGGGGCTGCACTGGAAGGTCAGCGGGTCGAAGTCCAGGCCGCGGAGGCCGGGGGGGCTGAGCTCCAGCTCCGAGTCCAGCTCCGAGTCACCTTCCAGCCAGGAGGAGCGGCGCCGGGCGGCCACATCTGCCGCCCCAGCTGCCACACCCTCGCCGCGGCCAGACACGGAGGAGCCCAGAGAAGAGCATGAGCGGCACGGCTTGAGGGTAGGGAAGGCATCGCTGCTGGAGTGTGGACGTCGCAGGCAGGGCAGCTTGGGGAGGCCTAGGACACAGACCGAGAAAGGAGAAAACCCACACAGGTAAAGGACATGCAACTCCCTGGCCCACTGTCACCCACTGGATGCACGTCCAAAAGGAAAGGGGCAAGCCTCAGCACCACACAGGGCTATACTTCTACCTGCAGGGAACTGGCTGCTTGCATACCTAGTGCACAGTTAGAGATCCCCCCCCCCCGAAAGGCAATGGGTGCAAGCCTGACACTCTCCACTAGGGTGGGAGATATATCGTCCCAAACAGGGTTGAAGTCAATCTTGTGTTATCGGTTTCATAATTTCTGACCTGGCAATATATCTTGAATCACGATATGCGTGTGCATGTGCGCTATGCAAAAATCACAATGTGGGGAAAATTGTGAAGCTAGCCAATGTTTCCTGCAGCCCCTGTTAACTTTGCCAGCTCAGCTCTTCCCTGCCTCTTGCAGGGGGCAGCGAATCACAGTAGCAGGCGCCAGCAAAAATCACAAGGCGGAGAAAACCTTGAAGCCAGCCAATGCCTCTACGTAGCTCCATCCTTATTTCAGACCTTGTGATATATCGGTATATTGCAACGTTGAGCCGGTGAACACCAGATATCGTCCAGCCCTACTTTCCACACCCTGCAGAAGCTTCGGCATACAAGGCTGCCCCTTTGCAAGGGCCACAGCTCAATGGCAGAGTATATGCTTTGCATTCAGAAAGTCCCAGTTTCAATACCAGGCATGGCTAGGTAAGCAGGTGTCACCTGAGTAGGCCAGGGGTGGGGAACCTGTTCTCCTCCAGGTGTGGCTGGACTACATAATCCCTGACTACTGGCTATGCTAGCTGGGGCTGATGGGATTTGGAGTCCAACAACAGGTCCTCCGGCCCTGGAATAGACAATATTGGACTTGATGGGCAAGCAGTCTGGCAAATGGCTGGCACAAGGCAGTTTCCTTATGATGCTACGATCTTTTTGGCCAGCGATTGTGGTGGCAGGACCCTCATGGGCAAAGCACTGCCAGCTGCTGGCTCCCTACCCATCAGGTTTAAAGCCATGAACTAAAACCACAGAAACCTACCATGTAGACCTGTGCTCAGATTGCTTGTTTGTCCAGCAGAGGGAATGGATGCAGCTACCAGCTGCAAGTCTAAAGGTAGGTTTGTGCAACCTATTTTTGTAGCAGGGATGGGGAAAGCTAGATGTTAATGAAGTACAACTCCCATCATCTTTGACCAGTGAGAGCTGGGGCTGCTGGGAGTTAGGTTCCAACAACATCTGGAGGGCCACAGTTTCCCCCACACCTGTTTCAAAGGCAAAAGTCACCAGGAAGGTTGGCAATCTATGCAGCTATTATTCTGTCTTACTTACCGAGTTTATACCCTGCACTCCCTTCCTAAGGAGCCCTGGTGGCAGCCCCTGGTGCCCCCACCTCCCCATATGTCCCATCCTATGCGGTTTCCTCTTACCTGCAATACTGGCCTGCGATGTCAGGGACTCCTCGCTCTTGGCTGATCGCAGGGTGACAGTCTCAGGCTGGCCCCCTGAAGCAAGACAGGACAAGGAAGTAGGTTATTAACTGAAAAGGGCCTTATCTCAAGGTCTCAATCTCTCTTCCAATCCTCACCCACGAAACAGACTTTATTCACTCTGGGATAAATATAAAGCCATAGAGGGATGCTAGTTGGAGGACTTCATTTCAGGTTCCCCGGCAGTATATGTTGTACACCTGGCAAGCACACCCCACCTGTGGAATTTATTACCTGGTCCAGAACTGAGCATCTCAGCTTCTTTTTAAAAACAAAGCCAGTTTTTAGGCCTTAAGAGTGCTGACTGGGGGCTTATCCACTTGCCTAGCAGGGTGGTGCAACAGCCTCACAGTCGTGGAACTACTGCAACTTACCAGGAAGAGTGAAGCAGTGGCAAGGTCTGGGCTGTGTGAACACACTAGTGGAGCAACCCCAGTGCTGCTACAACTCTGGCCTCACCACCACCTTGCCCCTCCCAGATTGGAAGAGCCGCTCCTGATTTGCCCACTGTCCCAAAAATCCATGGATGAAGAAAGCAACCCATGATCAGGTGTTGACCAGGTCTCTCACCTGGCAGAGACTCTCCAAGCCCAAAAAGGTCTCCAAGGCGGTGTGATTTCTTGCGAAATGTGACTGGTGTTTTGCCAATGGCAAAGAAGGCCTTCCAGCTAGGACCTGACGTCTTCCGCAGCCTCCCATTACTTTCTGCCTTTTGCCTGCAGGTGGGAGAGACAGGTCAGCCTGAGGCCACCAGCTCTGGCAGCTAAGCAGTCTGAGCCTGTGCCAGATTGCAGAGAGCTGTCCCAGTTGCCTGCTGTCACTGCAGTTAAAAATAAAAAAAAACCTACAACCCACTTCCACCTGAAACACCAGATCTCGAAGGGTCGTTGCACGCATCAATCTGACAATGGTCTTCACAGTAGCGTAAGAACTGCTTCCCCAGATCAGAGTGAGGTCTATTTACTCCACCATCACCTGGAAAGCAGGGCATCAAAGTGATGCGAACCCACTTGTTGTTCACTCCCAGCACCTGATGTTTAGAGGTATACTGCGCCTGTTCATGGAAGCCCAATTACCTGGTGTCAGGTGAGCTCAACACAGAAGAAAGTTTCCCTTGCACCTGCAGATTGTTGGATCCCTGCTTAGCCTCTGGCTTGGTAGCCTTGCATAAGGCCTGGGTCCGTGCCTGTGCTTCTTCCAGGGACAGCAACCGGGTGGAGGGGCAGCTGACCACCTGGGATTTGGGTCGGGGAAGGAAGCAGCGCCCTGTTGAAGGAGACAGGCTGCATGAGTGCAAAGAGGGATATGGCCTCATGGCCCACCATCCGGACAGGCAGCCAGGCCCACACTCGCTCAACATTAGGAGTGCATGGTCACAGGAAAAAGAAAGTGCACCCCCTTTGCATTATGTGGTTTTGCATATCAGGACATCATAGCAATCATTTCTTCCTTAGCAGGTCTTAACATTAGGCAAATGCAACCTCAGATGAACAAACAACACATGACATATGACTCCGTGTCATGATTTATTTAACAGAAATAAAGCCAAGATGGAGTAACACCCTTACTGCTTCCATACAAATTATGAGGCTAATTAGCAGACGGGGGCTGCTAATCAACTGCCCTTGCTTAATTGATCATCAGCTAGTGTGTCCACCTCTACAAAAGCTGAAGTTTTGGCAGTTTGCTGGTCTGGAGCATTTAGGTGTGTTTTAACACAATGCCAAGGAGGAAAGATGACACAATGCTCTTAGATGAGCATCAGTTTGCTACTTTTCCCAGTCTACCACCTAAGACAAGAGGTCCATCTTGTACAATGAAAGGGCCGGCTGCATTTTGCAACTATTTTAAAAAACATTAGGTACTTTAAAAGGAAATACATACATACATTCATACATATAAAAAGTGTACATTCTGCCTGAAAGGAAACCTTCCTTGAATCATTAGAGGAGTGAAACAGGCAGCTGAATCAGCATTCGACATCCTGGCACCTACCCCTGCCATGCAAATTGCAAAACCAGGCTCATTCGGTAGGTGACGGATCTCCTGGCAGGGCTCTTTAAATATTTGTTTGTTTGCTTAAAAATTTATAGGCTGCCTTTCTGTCTGAAGGCCCCCAAGGAGCTAACAAATGAAACTAGAGTCAACAATTAAAAAGGCAGCAATAAAAAAAACAGAACAGTTATGTTTGCCTTCAGCCTCTGTTCTGTGCATGAATGACGCCCCCGCCACTGCCGCCCGTCCCAGAGTGGGAGAGCATTTTATTGTTGGAAAAATCTAGGAGCCAGAGAGATAATTTTAGAAGCCAGTTCCTAGGGAGCTGGCCCTCTTTAGTAACCCTGGTGCCAGTTGCCAGCCCTCCCACACATTATATATATATATATATATACACAGAACCTGAATTTTTGCACCCTTGAATATAATGAAAAGCTCAAATTGGAACTCCCACAATGTTATGCCAGACCTCATGGTGAACAAGAACGAAATGCTTTCAAGAATCCCAGTAACATCCCATATCATCCCATAACTCTAAGCTCAGTGGTGAAAGCAGAAGCAGTTTTCAACCCAGAACTTTCCAGAATGTCCTCTGTATCCATTCATTTCTACTTAATTTCACTTCTGCCAACAATCAGGTGAATTATACCCCGCAAACTAGGGAGGCCCCATAAGAAAGAACATAGGACCTTGCCCTATAATGAGTCACATCACTGGTCCATCTAGCTCAGCTTTGTCCACACTGACTGGCAGCCACTCTTCAAAGTTTTAGGTAGGAGTGTCTCCCAGCCCTAAGGGTTGAATTCCCAAGGTAGTTTAACCATCAATTCCTCTTCCTGGGAGCTCTGGAAATTGTGGCCCTGTGAGGGGTCTCCTAACCCCTAACAAACTACAGCTCCCAGGATTCTTTGGGGGAAGCGAAGAAGAAGAAGAAGAAGAAGAAGAAGAAGAAGAAGAAGAAGAAGAAGAAGAAGAAGAAAGGAAGGAAGGAAGGAAGGAAGGAAGGAAGGAAGGAAGGAAGGAAGGAAGGAAGGAAGGAAGAAAGAAAGAAAGAAAGAAAGAAAGAAAGAAAGAAAGAAGAAAGAAAGAAAGAAAGAAAGAAAGAAGAGGAGGAGTTTGGATTTGATAACCCGCTTTATCACTACCCGAAGGAGTCTCAAAGCGGCTAACATTCTCCTTTCCCTTCCTCCCCCACAACAAATACTCTGTGAGGTGAGTGGGGCTGAGAGACTTGGTCACCCAGCAGCTGCATGTGGAGGAACGGAGACACAAACCCGGTTCACCAGATTACAAGTCTACCGCTCTTAACTACTACATGACTGTTTAAAGTGGTATGAAACTGCTTTTAATGTCTGGTGCGGATGGGGCCTCTTCATCAAGGAAAACTGGTGACAGCTCTTTGCCTGGGAATAGATTGGAGAACAATGGCAAGGAGAACAGGGCTCCATTGACCTGAACTGTGAACTGTGATGGTTTCCTTCAAGAATTCTGGAGCAGGCAAGTAATTCCGTGACAATGAGGCAGAGGGATTTCTTAACAGATTTCACAGCAGCCTCAGAAAAAGTCCCCTTTGGCGTAAGCTACCTGCGCTGTCCTTGCCGACGGAGGTGAAAGTGTCACTGAAGAGCACCTGAACGTTGTTGAGGAGGAATTCGACCACGAGGGACTGGACTCGGACTTCCTGGAAGGCATCAGCTCCGCACTGTGCAACAACCTCCAGAGCCATCGACCTGCCGTAAAAAGCAGCGAGGGGGAGGGATTACTAGAGAGCCACATTTTCCTGTAAGGTGGGCCTGGGGAGGAGACAATCGCATGCTCACAGCCCCAGAATATCATCGCTGAAAGCCCAGAAGGCACAGTCCCTCAGTAACATGGCTGAGAAGGGCCAGACCCACAAAGCAGCATGATAGAAGCACATGTGGAATGTGGAAAGGGCCCCATGAGGAGGAGGCTGGTGTTGGAGGGAAACCCCAGGGAACCATGGGTAAGTGATGGGGAGGTGTCAAGATCAGGAGCTAGAGAGGAAGGTAGAATAAATGCCAGTAAAAGCTCAGGTGGAGTATTGGATGAAGCTCTCAAGCAAGGATGGTTAATCATTTCCAGGCCGAGGCCTGCATTGGTCAACTCTCTGAAGGCCAGAGGGGGTGCAGGGATGGATTAACAGTGCACACTCTCTGGGTGCTGAGCCGAGGAAGGTGCTGTCTCAAAGCCCGGTAAGCAAGGCTCTGGGCTCTGGGAAGGAGGCATGAGGCTCTGACAAGGTCCTAGAGTCCTCCCATCTCCTTCCCAAAGCCTACTTAGCTCTTTCCCAGCTTTAGGAAAGACGTGGAAAGCTCTAGGACCCTGCCAGAGCCCTCACGTCTCCTTCCCAAGGCCAGGGGCCTCCTTACCTGTCTTTGGGAAGACAGCATGAGGGCTGGGGGGGGGGGGTGCCAAATGTTGGCCTTGCACAGGGTGTCATCGTACCCAAGTATGGTGGGTGTGGCTGAATTGTGGAAGTGGGTAGCCTTGGGGCACCACCAAAAAAAGCCCTTTTGGCATGATGGCATCACAGCAGGGACCCACAGGAGCAGTGAAAAGGATGACAACATTTTATTTTAGTTTTTGCAAGGGAGGAGAGTCATGGGGGGACTGATATATCCTGCCCGCTAGCCATCTTTGAGCTAGAGGCCCTAAACAGGAATGCCTGGGTAGGGCCCCACAACAACCCCTTGAAGGTAGGGGTGGGGAAGCTGAAAACCACATTCCCTGGGGGGAAAGGGTTGTGGAGCCCATTCAGGTGGTGGGCAAGGCCAAACCATACCTCATTTATCCACACACACACACACACACAATCACACACCTCTCACTCTCTCTCTCAGCCCTGAGTCATAGCTCCGTAGGTAGAAAATGAGACTTCCTCTCAGGGTCGTGGGTTCGATCCCCACATTGGGCAAAAGATTCCTGCACTGCAGGGAGGGGGACTAGAGGGCTCTCCAGGTCCCTTCCAGCTCTATAATTCTATGATTCACACACACACACACACACACACACACACACACACACAGGTGCTTAAGAGCTGTAGATTCTTATCCCTTGGGACTGAGTGCAGGAAGGGTCGAGTTCATGCCCCAGAGAGTTATGAGTAAGGGCTGGTGTTAGCACAGGGGAAATGCCGGGAGTAGCATGGAGAGAGGATCCAAAGAGCGCTGCAGGCAAGAGCTGGAGAGGGTGCAAGGCAGAGGAGCATCATGGCAACACAGGGAAGGCACAGGGCGGGTTGGGGTGGGGAGTGCCGGTGCAGGGCCATTGATCTGGGCGTCTCACCGCAGCAGGTTGGGTGCCCAAACGATGGCTAAGTTGCGGATATGCATGCTGGTGTTTTGACTGTGCATAGCCATGCGGGCCAGGTGCCGCAGCAGGAATTCCAGGGTCCTGTTGGGACAGAGCAGAAGCTGCTACAGCTAGACAGTCCACTTTGACGGACCGCCGGCCCCCTCGCAAACCCCGCCCTCAACACCATTCCACCCCCCACTTGCAAGGGCTCTTGCATTCACCCTGCCTCCCCTTGCAGGGAGAGCCACCTTGGGCACCGTGTTCGTGCCTCAAGCAATGCCTACCTATAGTGCGGTGGGGGCAGCTGCTGAATGACGTCGTGCACTCGCACCAAGCGATCCTCGTTCCCAGAAACAGACACGGCTTCCTGCAACAACAGGGCGGGGAGAAAGCAGAGGGAAGGAGTCAGCGGGGTTGCCAGGCCTCTTATGGAATGGTATTTTAATGGTAATACCTATTTTAATGGTAATAATTTTGCAATGTTTTTATTGCACATATTCTCTCTCTGTGTATATATTTATATATGTTTATCTGCTGTAAATTGCTTCGAGATCTACAGAAACCACCTTTAAAAAGAAGGACCTAGCAGTTGTCCACGATTCAAGTGCTTCTGCACTCTTTGGCCAGAACACTGGGTGGTGGGAACAAGTTTACTTCTTAGCGGGCAACTGAGCAGATCACTGCATGCATGTTATATTCCCTTATATTTCCCCCAAGTAACAGGGGAAGAGCCTTGCTTGTCGTTCTTAAAATGAAAGCTGACAATTCAGGAAAGGGGGCTGAAACAAACCTGGGGTGGGCTTAGCGACACCACCAGTCCCTTCTGCTCCAGCTTTCAACTGACTGAGAAGGTGAAGGCATGCCTCTGAAGACCCCAGCTCATATTTATCACTAGCCATGCCTGGATGTTGCCCCTCAAAAGTATCACAAATACAAGCCAAAATGAATTTAAAAGGAAGGGAGAAGGGAAGGGGGGAAGAGGAAGGGGGAGGCAGGGTTAACCAAGCCTGAAATAGCCCAGCACGAAGAGCAGGTGATTCAAAGAATAAGGAAGTCAGGAGAAATTGCTGCACGTCTCATTGTGTAGGCAGCAACATTGGCGGGCGATGTAATTGTACTGCACTGCTCCACCCCCTCTTCTTCCTCTTTTGTTCCGCGACTCCAATTTTTATTGTTTAGCCCTGGGAACACGCACACGGAGTCGGCACGGCCAACTCTCACTTGACAGTTTGAGCACACAACAGCTGCCGTTTCTGAGACACTGGGGAGCCCACAGAAACTCACCTGGCACACAGGGCAGGTGATGATGGATCTGGTGGGGAAAAGGGGAGGGGGCACTGGCACCACTTGGGCTCACTTTACTGTTTCTAGTACAGTGGAACCTCGGTTTCTGAGCGTCTCGGAAGTCAAAGGTTTTGGCTTTCGAACGCCGAAAACCCAGAAGTAAATGCTTCTGTTTTTAAAGGCTTTTCGGAAGCTGAACGTGCCATGCAGCTTCCCTATTGAGTTTTCCAGAAATGCAGGCTTCACTTTTCAAACATTTAAGAAGTCGAACGGTCTTCTGGAATGGATTACGTTTGAAAACCGAGGTTCCGCTGTATGTTCATGCATTGCCCTGAGGACTACATTGCTCAAAAGCAACTTATAAACGGAATGACGATAATGCACACAGGCAGCTCGGAGTCCTGCTCTGGACTCCCCTCCCAACTGTGGTGTGGCGGATGCATATGAGAGGAAAGGTCATTTCAGATGTGGTCCAAAGCCTGCCCAGACCCACCTTGGATTTCATTCTGCTACCTAGTAATGACAATGGGTGGTAGCTATCTCAAATATATTCAGAGCAGTGGCTGTGCAGCCGTCTGTTGTGGACACTCTAGTTCTGAATTTCTAGCTCTCTGGATTTCCTGCATTGAGCAGGGGTTAGACGAGACAGCCTACATAAACCACTCCAACTCTATGGTTTCTTAAAGGGGTAGCTGAGGAATGGTAGAGGTGGCAGCAGTGACCAAAAGCTGAGTGGGTGGGAGACTTCTCCCGGCAGTCTGCAAGACTCACAGCAAACTTGTTGTAGAGTTGGTAGGTGAGCAGCGGGTTTGGCAACTCCCGGAAGTACAGCTTGCAGAGAGAGCTGACAGAGTGGATGTCTTGTAAGTAGACGTCCCTAGAGAGTTCGGGGACTCGCTCACTGTCAAACTCGTGCCTGGAGGGGATAGGAAGCCGCGGGAAGAGAGAAATTACACAAAGCCGTACATATTGCACAGTGACCCACAGCCAGGCAACCTTTCGCTTGGCCTACTTAGGGCCAAACGTGATTTGACAAGGCAGCTTTCTGCATGTCTGCCTGAAGGGGTGACTCTACTGTATACATGAAAAGAAGTGGGTAGGGGAGAGGACTGAAACCTTTGTTCCTCACCTTACCCCAATGCTCTATGTTGCTTTAAACTTTTCTCCCAGTTCCAAAACCCGGATCGCGGCACTTATTTATTTAATTTCTATTTCAACTGAAATCTTCCAGCCGTTCAGAAATCCCAACAGAAAGAGATCAATGCAAGACAATGAAAATCCTGCATTCAAAACACCTAACGATGCTACTGCTGCTGCTACTAATCAATAAGAATTCCATATATTAAGTAGTGGGATTAAATAAATATCTCTGTGCAGCTTGCGTAAGCAAAACAACTAGGAACCTCACAAAGAAATCATATGGAAAACATTGAATTCTCAGAATGGTAATTACACACACACACACACACACAAACACACACACACACACATGAAATATTACAAGCAGCGTATAAAGTGCTAGGAGTAAATGTCATAAACTGATGGTCACCATGTCAAGGCTAAGCAAGGCTAGAACTGGGAACCCTTGACTCTGTATGCCAGCGATGGGAGACCCAGGGCCCCCAGGGCCTCTGGGTCTCTTTACGGTTGGAATGTATCCTTGAGCAGTGGTAACAATTGCTTTCCTGGATGGAGAAAGGTGTGTGTGCATAGGAAGCAGACTTTTGCACGGCTGGAATGCAGCCTAATCTGCAAAGGTTTGCTCCGCCCACTTTCACATCTTGCCCTGCCCACCGCTGACCCACAGTCCATGGAAAGTTGCCTACAAGGCGCTACGGACATCAGGCTGAAAAATATTGCCCTATCCCTCTTGTATGCAGCTATCCCATGTGGTGAACCACTTCCTGTTTGTGGCGGAACTTTGCCCAAACTACCGGTCTCGGCTCCTGTGCCACACGGCACAGGGTTCACTTCCTTCCTTCCTCCTCCTCCTCCTCCATATGCTCCTTTTCATGTACAGGATAGACCCTCCTTCATTTGTGAGTAAGATAGATGTGGCCGTCATATCCCGTCTAATTTGGTTGTTAAACCCCGCATTTGCCTCTAGGGCTTTCTGTGCTAAACGAGCACCCGGCCCACAACCCCTGCTCCTCCTGACCAGGGCTCACCGCAACCGTTGGATGTTGGAGGAGACTCCAGAGAGACGGTAGATGCCATCCACAATGCCATGCTTCTCAATGAAATCAGAGCAGGACCGCAGGACCTGGGGGACTGGCATAACAACAAGGAGCATATGTAATATCAATATAATATAACAATCATCCTTACAACAATCACATAAGGTAGGGCCAGTGTGGCGGCTACAGTTGTCCCCGTGGGTCAACATGTTAAAATAGGTTTATTTTATTTTTTCTTATAGAGGTTGAGCTCTGGCCACAAGCACTCATAAAGGACCAGGGAAATGAAAGTGGTAAGCCACAAAGCTGCAAGCAAAAAAAAAAAAAATTCTTTAATGTTGGCAGCATGATTTATCTGAGAGCATCTCTAGTGAAGAATGAGTGGGAGATTAGCAGCCAAACCTAATAGAGGCATATTCTTGCTAGTTAGCATGAGAAGGGGCTACGTCCACAGAGCTGTATGGCTGGGCAGATACTCAGACCATAGAAATGCAATAGCTAGAGAGGGCTCTGTGTGATGTCATTTCCCCTCCTCTTAGCACTGTTCAGCCCACACATGTGGGCACCTGGAAGGGTAAATGGCAATTCATATATCCTCTCCTGCCCATTAAAACCCATCCCACAGAATGCTCTTCAGTCGGTGGACATACTAGGGACAGAAATCAAAGGATTATCTGAACCAGGAGTCCTGACGCAGTTTGAGGAGAACCCTCAGCCATACAGGCCACTTCCACCCCCTCCAACGCTGCAGAGGAGAGCCAACTGTGGTGTGGGAGTTAAGAGTGTTGGACTAAGGCCTGGCAGACCACAGTTCAATCACCACTTAGCCATGAAGCTCACCGGGTGATCTTGGACCATTCACTCCCTCTTAGCCTAACCAACCTGACAGGGTCGTTGTTGCTGAGATAAAATGGACTGTGTGTTGTTTTCCTAGTAGCAGATGAGGCCGCACTATCGGCAACAGGAAGGGTCTGTGGGCAAAATTACCATCGTTGCCTGAGTTCTTGAGGTGTTCGCCCAAATCGCAGCCAAACACCCTCTCTCGGAGGATCCCACGCTGCTTCAGGCGCTGCTTGCTGGGCCTGGACTTCATAAAAGTGCGAAGGAACCCGATGAGCTTGCCATGCTTCTTGGACACTGGAACAGAATGAAAGAGAGAGACACTGCAGGACAGCCACTGCATGCGGGCTTCATCATAAAGCCCAAGAAGACAGCAAAGATGCTACTTCCCTGTAGGGATGGCAAACATATGACAATCCCAAAGAAAATTGCCCTCCCCAAGCTGCTGTTTGCTGCAGGAAGCTGGTATTGCAGCCAATAGTACACCGCCAGAGAGCCCACCGGGGGCTGCTGGACTATGGGCTCCCATCAGCCCCCAGCCAGCATGGCCAATAGTCAGGGATGCTGGGAGTTGTGTCACAGCACCATCTAGAGAACCGCAGGGCCCCCCACCCACCCACATTTGCCACAATACTTTTTCCTCCAGGAGAGAGGGCAATCTTGGAGAGGACTTTCGTCAAGGACACAGAACATGGGAGGGGGAAGCTGAAGCACACAGCCACTTATCTCAGTCCAGACTGGGGTCCCCTGAAGTTGCTATTTAAAACACATTCATGCGTGGAGATTCAATAATGAATTTCATGTAATGTGTGCTTAAGCCTGGGTTGGTCCAAGACGTTTAGCTGCCTGAGGCAAAGGACAAGATGGTGCCTTCTTCTGATTCCACATCCATAATCTGACAGACTGGACACTGAACATTGGCAGAAGGACACTAGGGGCAAGAAGGCTAGCTTGGGGTGTGCTGAGCAGGAGGCATGTCACACTCAGCTCTGTCCTGAAAGCCTTTCCACCACTCCCCACCCTGGTATATACTGCATGAGACAGCTGCTTCATCCTGCCTATTGGTAGGAGCCCAGACTTTATCCCTCAGGTAAGCATGGTCCTTTCTTAGTCACCGAATGGTCATGCACACAGTGGCATAGCGAGGTGGGGGCGATGGGGACGGGGCACCCCAGGTTCCACTGGAGGGGGGGTGACACTTGGCGTGCCCCCGCCCCACAACGCCCAAGCTGAGCCCCGCCGGCGGGCCCCAAGGAAGCCATGGAGTGAGGCCGGCCCGCCCACCAGCGCCACTATGGTGTGGCCTGGCACGCATGTGCAGCATGCGGTGCATATCACATGCACGGTTGTGTACGACGTGCGGTGCATGCATTGTACACAGCTATGCTGCGCGTGCGCGCCACACAGCGGCATGCGCTGCCACCGGGCCACCGGGTTTGCCGCCCCAGGTGACCAAGCGGCTTCCTCCGCCACTGCATGCACACAAGTTTTCACTAAGCTGTTACAACCAGCATCAGCTCTCCCAGTCCCCTTGGGTCGTGTCTCACCTGAGGTTGGAGAGAGGAGGCCTGGGGGCCCAGGGATGCCACAGCTCATCCCTTCTGCATCTGCACAGGAAGACACACAGAGCATGAAAGGCCAGGAAAGATTAAGAATTTGGTAGCTCAAAGCTACTGGCATAAGTTGCTGTCCCACACTTCACCTCATTCAAACAGAGTTATTTCCTAGGGCTGATGACAATCTTATATAAACGCCATCTCTTTTCAAACCACCGCAATCTCTGAAGCAAACACATCAAATCAGAACAGCACAAGGGCATGAGGGGAAGATGCAGTAATTTTTTTGGACACACAAAATGGCTGCCATAAACCTCCCCTCTCCCCCACTTCCAGTCCTTGTCATTTAGTCGCCTGGGGCATTTCCCATCCCTTTAGCACTCTTAACTTGTGAGTCAATGTCTTCGCCAGGGCTATTCGCCATCGTCTGCTGTGCCATTTCTCAACTGCGGCCTACTTTTGAGAGCTGCCCTGATAGATTTCTAGGCTGCCCAACAAAAATAAACTCGGTATAAAATAAAATGAATTGCCTCTTATTTTTGAAAGCTTCACACAGTAACCCTACTCACATCCTAATGGGGAAAGCTAACACAGGAGATGAAGGGGAGGGGAGTCTAATTGCTGAGAAATGATGATTGATAGAGATCATGGTTGAGGAAGTCAATGGTTGTAGTGGCTGTGTGAAATAGATGGGAGGTGAAATTGGGTTGAGTGTTTTGGATAATATGTGTTATGTTGGTCAAAAGTTTACATTATACTGCCTCGCAATATTCTCTGACTTTATGCGTATTTATAATGTTTATCTGTATGTTTTGTTTTTATGTAAATCATTTGACATGTTTTTTTATTGTTCTTACTATTTATGTAATTTTATCTACTATAAACTGCTTTGAGATCTTTGAACAGTAAACCGTCTATGAATGGAAATAAGAAATAATAAGAAACAGAAAGGCACAAATAGTCACACCAGACTAGGAATGGGGGATAAATTTGTTTGGTCTGCATCAAATTCATGCTCCCCAAACTAATACACGAACCGAAACCTCCGTCGAAATCCACACTTCTCCAAATTTTGCAATGCGGTTCTCCAACCAAACAATGTCCAGAAGTGCATACATTTGTGAAAACAGCATACAAACAGCATTCTGCTAAAGGTTCTCAAACTCTTTTTCTCTAGGCCACACGTAAAACGTTGCCTGCAGCACACCAATTTTTTTAATTGATAGAAAATACATTGGAAAGCGAATAGATCACAACTAGGATTGTTCTCTTTTACCAGTTGATCTTCTTGCTCTCATTTTGAAAAGGTATCTATCCATATTCTAAAAATAAAAAATAAAACTATACTACACTGAAATGTTTCATTGACCTCGAATCTTCCTGCCACATTCGCCACCCTCTCCTGCCACACCCTTTGAGAACAACTGTGTTAAGCTGAAATTGCTTGCAAAAATGTATATAAGGTAAAATTGTATACCAAATTGTGCATATTAAAAGATAATGGGCAAAAAAAGTGATGGTGTTGGCTGAGGATGATGGGAGTTGTAGTCCAAAACATCTTCAGGGCACCAAATGAATAAAGGCTGCTATAGACACACACTGCCCAGCTCTAGTCAGCCAAGTGTTCCAAACAACTTACAACTGCAACCTAGATACATTATGCAAATTAAACAAATTTGCATTTGTTTTGCATAATTTATGCCCATTTTTGCACTTGCATAGTTTGATTGATTTGGATAGTCAGTGTGATGGATGTTGGTCTTCGATTGTGGAGACCCAGGTTCAAATCCCCAGGCCATGCAGCTGCCTGGGTGGCCCTGGGCCAGCTGCTTTTGCTTAGCCTAACATGTCACAGCATTTCCGTGACAGGAAAAATTATACAACCCCCTTAGTTCTGGTACAATAAAAAGGAGAGCTAGACCGGAGAATCAGAGCACGCACATAGCTTCTGGAACATTTGTGCAGAGTCGGTCCTAACATTAGGCACAGTGAGGCAGTCGCCTCGGGCGGCTAATTTTAGGTGTCATGAAAGAGCTAGGCATCTGAAAGAGCACAGCGTTATCCTCCTGCACACAGAAAGACACAAGTGTTCCAGGGTTGTTTCCAGGAATACCAATAAATATACGAAGTGATTGAAAATGTATTTGCTGGAAATGGGGGTCATTATGTTTCTGCAGCAATCCGAATTGTAGATCTAGGAGAATCAGCATATGTGGTAGAACACAGCAAGTCAAGGAGGATGTGCTCACCTGTTTTGAGTCCTGGGCTGGGGCGCTCTGAGAACAGCTCCACACACTCGCTGGGGAAGAACCCCACCTGGAAAAGAGGCAGGCAAGGAAGAGTTCCAACATACAGAAGAAAAAGAGGCCCCCTCCCTGACAAAGCAAAATATGCCTCCTTAAGACAAACAACCAGGCCTTCCCCTGGCTTAGGAACTTGTTAAACCCTACCTCAGTTATTTATGCCCACCACAAGTGAATGCGGCAAACAGGCCATTACCAAAAATTCTGATGCAATCAATTCATCTATACTGACTATGGATTAACCAGTATAGGCATAAAACTGTCAAGACAGGTTACGACGGCTAAATTCATGCACTTGCCACACTAGGTGCCTGGAATTGTCATGGAGGGAGTGGGGCCGACTGAAGCAAGCTACTGAGAGTCACATTCCTCTCAAGCCAAATGGCAAGAGGCCTCTCTGCCGACTTAACATGGTGCTAAAATGATACTGACCGATACTATGCTGGTTGAGAACCGTAACAATAAATCATCATCATCTCATACTGACCGAAAAGGCATTGGTTTTGAAAGGAATATCTGGTTTTTTAAAAAATAAGCAGAATTGTGTAGATATTTTAAGAAAATTCCTGAAAAGGCATTTTGGAGCAAACTAAAATATCAGGGGGTTTTTTTTAAAAAAAAAAATGGACATGCTGATAAAATGGAGCTGAGCAGAAAATTAACAGTGAACCGGTGCCAGAAAAAGCTTGTCATTGCAGCCTACATTTACCCAAATGGTGTCTCTTCAGAAAGACAGGAGAGTGGCACTATGATTCACCAGATGTTGCTGGACTACAGCTCCCATCATCCCCAATCACTGGCCATGCTGGCTGGGGCCGATGGGAGCTGGAGTCCAACTCTCTGAAAGCCTGCCGCTTTTTCAACTCACTTGTTTAAATCAAGGTGGGGAACATCCCCACCCCAGTCGGGGCTGCACACCAGCAATGAGTGCAAGCCAAGAAAAAAAATGGGTGGGCCCTAAGCCATCACAAACAGACACACACACTTTCATTCACTCCTAATCCATCCAAATTTCTCTTTAATACAATGCGGCCGTCTAAGACATAGTGCTGATCCTACGCTCCAACATATCTCTCCTAATGCAATGTGTCTTCCTTCCTGAATCCCAACCTGGAATCCATGCTTTCCCCGCCACCAGCTCCTGTCCTCCTTGGGGGGCATATCAATCACAGAGATGATGTCTCCAACCTGTGCCAAACAAATTAACAAAACAACAACAATCCTATGTTAGTGCATGGATCACAGTGGGCAATCTCCAATGTTAGCCGTGCTTAAAAGTAGATCCACTGAATCTACTAGATTCAGTACTCAGTACCTCAGAGTAGACCCAATGATTTTGGTAGGTCTACTCTGACTACGAGGAACATCCAGAGCCTCTACGGGACTTGTTCCAGTCTGCCAGAGTCTGGGTTACAAAGGTGTGTACTTCATATGAAGGGGATTAATATATGTAGGGTTGCCTCCAACTAAGTTCTACTTAGAATAGACCCACTGGAATTAATGGACCTAAGTTCACCATGTCCAGTAATTTCAATGAGCCTATTCTGAGTAGGACTCACACTGGACACAACCTTCAGTAGTTAAGTTACATTTTAAATTGGGCTTTTTCTGAAGTACCTCATATATACTATCACATTTTATCAATCTTTTATGCATGTCTACCCAGAAGAAAGTCCCACTGAGTCCTATTTGTGAAACAAAGAGAAAATGTGCAGAATTGATCTATGCTGACAAACAGCATGTGATGTTTGTCCCCAGGGAATCCCCAGGGTTCCTCAGAAGATCAGTGAAAAAGTAATCCCCCACCACGACAGGACATTCCTTGGAATGTGCTGCCACAGATGAGTCCTAGGCATGCCCTCGGGTACACTTGGTTCACACAAGATGACAGTGAGACCCTAGCAAGGTAGAGCTCCACTGGAAGCAAGATGGCACTCAAGGTTTGGCCCCAGAATCCTTTGCAATGTGCAAGGGACTCCACCGAAGATCTGGAGTGTTCCTTGGCAGGCAAGCCAATGTGAAAAGAGTTCTTCGAAGATTTGGAAACCACAGTGCGGTGGGGCTGTAAATATTTTTAGGAAATAAAAATACAGCTGTTTTATTAATTATTGTTTCTTTCTGGTTTTAAATTCATGGCATGGAAGCCAACGTTAGTCAGGGTAGGCCCACTGAAATTAATGGATATGATTAACCTAATCCCACTGGTTTCAGTGAGTTTATTCTGAGTCAGCTGAACACAACCCATGCTAGTTTGTCTGTGACTGTTGTATACCTGGAAGCTGTAATTGTCTACCCCCCCCCTCCGAAAAAAATCAGTTTCAATAAATCTTCCTTGGGAGAGAGCAACTCTCTGTGCTCCCAAGCAGCACCCTAGCTGGGAAGAGAGATTGAAAAGCCACCCAGAAGTAACGTGCTCTACAAAGTAGGGCTCACCTCAAAGGAGAGCTCGTCGGATGCCTGCGCCGTGTAGCGTTTTACCACATGGGCAGCTGCAATGGCAGGAACATTGATAGAAGCTTCCTCATTGACCAGCAGTCGGTTGCCATGGTTATCAATCTGAAATATAAGGGGAGGGGGAGAATACAAGTGAACTGGGTGAAGCCTTGGAATGTTCTGTGGGTGTCATCCGGAGAGGAAGAGGGTGCCATTATGGCTGGGGTAATACCCAGAGGTAGAGGTGAGAAGGGAAATGACGCATCTGAGATACAGGTGTTAGAGAATTCCATCAGAAACTGAAATAAAGAGCAAAAATCCCCTCCCCCCAATTTGCATGTTCGTCAGAGGTCAGGAACAGAAATCACACGAGAAAATGCAAGCAGCATTCAGTACTGTACTGTTGTGCTTCTAGTCTGCAAATGTTATGTAAATCGTTATACTATTTGCTGAAATGTTTTTGTCATTTCCCTTCCACTGAAATCAATTGCTTTATTTAATTATGCGCATTTCAGCCGCTGAGGATAGCAAGATGAATAACGGAAGTCAAACTGTAGCGGAACAGAAACAGCACTGATTGTGAGGGACCCAGGACTGGATGAAAATTGTTACCTCCTCACATCCCTAATCCCAGCATACAGTAACCAGGTATACACCATTCACATGGGGCTTCCATCTCATTTTCTGCTAGATTTCCGCAACAGGCAGAAATGGGTATCTGTGGAGCCCTTGAAAGCAAGATTAACATTTCTAGCACCCTGGCAGCGTCAATGGTTGACTTAACTTTTCTGCAGAACATTCCAAATGTCTCAGGCATTTCACATATATTGTTTAAGACTGAGTATTTATCTGCTTAAAACACACACACACACAAAAACGCACAATTATATTGCACAGTGCTCCATCAGATCCTATATGAGAAATTAAAATAAAAAGAAATACACAAAGCATATTTCAGCTTGCAAATGGCATAGCTGCACCATCCACTGCCACAGCTACCCTCCCTGTTCCTCACCTCCATCCAGGTGAGGACTGGTCCACAGTTGATGTTGCTGTCCACAATGGCTGACAGCTTCTCCAGGTACTGTGAAAGCATGGGCACCAGCAGCTGGCAAAGGAGAGAGAAAATGAAAGGTGTCAGTGGCATAGCAGATCCCTGATTCAGTGTCAACGGAAGCCAACAACTACTTGAGAAGAGATGGTAAAAAGGCGAAAGATTTATACGATCTGAAGAGAAACCAGAGATGGTATGATGATGGGCACTTAGGAAGCACCAAAGTCTGGAAGTCTTTGGCAATGCTGTCTCTGAGCATTTGCAGAGTGCTTATGACACAGTAACTTGCAGCAGGTCCCCCACCTATTAGATAAGGTGGGGGTAGTTTCTTGGAATTAAAAGATTGGTAGCTCTCGGTATCGGATAGCATTTAATTTAATTTCATTATTTGTGATTACATTTACAGGGGTACCTTGGTTCTCAAACTTAATCCATTCCAGGAGTCCATTCGACTCCCGAAACCATTTGAAAACCAAGGTGTGGCTTCCGATTGGCTGTAGCAGCTTCCAGCACTCAAGCGGAAGCTGAGTTTGATATTCGGCTTCCGAAAACCCTTCGTAAACTGGAACACTTACTTCTGGTTTGCGGCATTCGGGAGCTGATGTTTGGCAAATAAGCCATTCGTGAACCAATGTTCCACTGTATTTCCATACCAAGGTGGAATGCGCTTCACAATTTTATCCTCACAACAACCTTGCAAGGAAGGTTAGCCCAAGAGGCAGTAGCTGGTCCAAGATCATCCAGTGAGCTTCATGGCTGAGTGGAGATTTGAACCCTGGTCTCCCAGGCCCTATGCAACACTCTAACCACTTGGAAGGGACCACAAGGATCATCTGCTCCAACCTCCTGCAATGCAGGAATATTTTGCCCAATATCGGGCTCGAACCCACAACCCTGAGATTAAGAGTCGCAAGCTCTACCAACTGTGCTATCAGGGAGAGTGACCACCTTGCTCTTCGCCTCAGGCAGCAAAAGGTCTTGGTCCAGGCCTGTAAGTCAGGGTAGACTAAGACTGAGAAAGATGTCCGGTCTCCACAGGCAGTGCGAATTCCCTGGACAACTTATATACTAGTCAGTACTTGGAATTCTCTGTTTCCAAATGTGGTGTGGGGAAGGGGACATGCAAGATTCCTGTGTTTGGCATAACCCTTGCCTATGCACGCCAGGGTGGCGCTGTGGGTTAAACCACAGAGCCTAGGACTTGCCAAACAGAAGGCTGGCAGTTCGAATCCCCGCGACGGGGTGAGCTCCCGTTGCTCGGTCCCTGCTCCTGCCAACCTAGCAGTTCAAAAGCATGTCAAAGTGCAAGTAGATAAATAGGTACCACTCCAGTGGGAAGGTAAACGCCGTTTCCTTTTGCTGCTCTGGCTCGCCAGAAGCGGCTTAGTCATGCTGGCCACATGACCCGGAAGCTGTACACCGGCTCCCTCGGCCAATAAAGCAAGATGAGTGCCGCAACCCCAGAGTCGTCCGCGACTGGACCTAACGGTCAGGGGTCCCTTTACCTTTACCTTTACGCATGCCAGAAGCCAAGCCACAGATAGTCACACCCTCCTCAAAACACTCCCCCACGCACCCCTCAAAATGTCTCCCAGAAAATCACCTCAGGGTGGGCCCGCATGTGACTGAGGGGCGGCAATTCGGGAAGCTGAGAGAAGCGCCTGTCGAAGATGCAGCAGTGGAGGTGAGCATCCAAGGTACGGAATTCCTCGTAATTGCGGTGCACCTGCCAGCTCTTTCCCTGCGGGGAGAAAGACAAACACTGAGAAACAAAAAAGTAAAAGGTTGGCCCCTAAGAAAAATTCAAAAATCCATATAAGGCCAATACCTTTAGTTGGCTTAATAAATATATTTAACCTACTATGAATTCGGAACCATTCAGGTAGAAGAGGGAGGTAGACAGCTGTTGAGCAAACGCAGGGTAAATGTGTGTGTGTGTGTGTGTGTGTGTGAGAGAGAGAGAGAGAGAGAGAGAGAGAGAGAGAGAGAGAGTTTGAATTGCATTCGCAGGGCCCATCCAAGCCCAGCATTCCCACAAAGCATCCCTTGAGCAGCTGTCTGGTCACTGCCAGGGAGGGATCATCATTAACACCTGTCCTGGGCCTTTATAAACAATTACCACCCATCCCCAGTGCTTTTATCAGTGCCAGACGGCTGGAGGCGCTCTTTTAAAATTCCCCACAATGCCTCAGAGCGCTGCTACATCAGGGGCAGTGTGGGGAATTTTAATGGTGGTTCTCACACCCAGCTGTTCCATCTCTGAAGGGAGCATTGCTATGGCTGCTGCTGCTGCCTGCCCCTGCCACCAGGTAAGCCCATGGATGAAGGAGGCATTGTGGTAAAATTTAAACGCTGGCTCCCAGACTCAGTTGCCAGTGATGACTGGAGCACAGTCACTGCAGCTTCCTGCAGTGCCAGCCACACCAAGTAAGCCTGACAAGGATGGGTCTCCCAAACTCGGTTGGCTGAGGGACCCCTCAAACCTGGAACTGCCCTGGTCTCTGTGCCAAAAGTTCAATGAACACAGCAGAACCCAAGGCCCATGGGCACAATCCAAACACACAGACAACATCCCAGACATGCGTTGGGATGCTAATGCAGCATGTGGCAGTTGTTTAAAAAAAAAGGCAAAATCCATGCTAGGGATTAGGAAACTGTGAACAAAATGGCCAATATCATAATGCCATTATACAATTCTATGGTGTGGCTGCATTTGGAATACTGCGTACACTTCTGGTTGCCTGGCCTCAGAGGACAGTCAAAATGGGCGAGGGAATTGGAGCAAGTCCCTTGTGAGGAAAGGTTGCAGCGTTTGGGGATTTTTTTGGCGTGGAGAAAAGGCGAGTAAAAGGTGATAGCATCCTCTTTTATTTGTCCCCGTGTTGGTTTTGGTTTATAAATAAATAAATAAAAACTTAAACAAACAAACAAAAAGGTGGCATGAGAGAAGTGCATGAATGGCATGGAGAAAGTAGACAGAGAAAAGTTCTTCTCCTTCTCTCATAACAGGAGAGACCCGAGGGCATCCAGTGAAGCCGAATGTTGGAAGGTTCAGGACAGGCATCAAAGAAAGTCCTTCTTCACATAGCTTGCAGTTAAAGGCTGGAATTTGCTCCCATATGATGGCCAAAAAACGAGGATGGTTGTAAAAGAGGATTAGACAAATACGTGGAAGACAAGGTTACAGCTGCTATGTTCTCCCCTCCAGCGTCAGAGGGATTATGTCTGAGTCCCAGTTGCAGGGAATCGAGGGTGGGAAGAGTGAGGTTGCACTGAGGTCCCGCTTGAGAGCTTCTCACAGGCATCTGTGAGAACAGGATGCTGGACTAGCTGGGCCTTTGGCCTGGTCCAGCAGATTTGGTTGGCTGAGCAGGACTACAGAACGGGAATATTCAAGGTTGGCGAAACTCATAGCAGCCTTCGTACAAATATATCCCAGGGTGGTTCACAATTAAGAAACAACAATTACAATTACATAATTCAAACAAAACAAAACACACAGCACATAATTAAAATGGAAGCACAGCACCTAATTCAGATTGCAGAATAGGTGGCCAGGTTATCTAACATTTAAAGGAAACTAGGCCTTTCCCTTGGTATCATCAAACAAGACACACAGAACGCTGTCTCCTCTACAAACCTAAACCTGTTTTATACCAATTTAACGGTCGATTAACAATGAATCTTGGGAATCGTACTACAGTAGGGAATTAAGAATTTATCAGTGACCTCTAACACCCCCTCCTCAAAGAGCTACAATTCCCAGAATTCCCTTGGAATGAGCATTATGCCTACTTAACAAGCCAATCCCGTCCAGAGTTTAGCATGCTTAAACCCACTGCACAAAACCATATCTACCTCTGCACTGGATCTTGCTGCAAGTGTGTAGGGCAGGTATAAACCTTGGTTAGATTAGAAACAATTAGCAATCTTTTAAAAAGTAACTCGCTTTGAAATAATTTAAACTGTCAAGTTAAATTGTTAATTTTTTTTAAAAAAACGGCACTAATTTTTTTAAGCTTTAAATTATTTCCGATTTAACTACAGTATAAAATAATGTGCGCAGTATAAAATAATGTACTGATGGGTGAACAGCTGCCAGTTACCTAGTCAGCTGACAACTCGGCTCAAGAAGATAAGAAGCAAATCCAATGAAATCGAACAAATCCAACAGGTTTTGCCAGTTGACTCCCCCGCCCCGCCCCTTACCTGGCAGGTGACCTGCACATCAAACAGCACCTCTCCCTCCTCCAAGTGGCTGAGATTCTCATTCTGCTCGGGTGCAAGCTGCAGCTGCGGGGAGAGAGAAAATTCAAGTACCCCCTGCAGCAGTGGGGAGGCAGAAATAGCCACCTGTCCTGCCACTTCCCTTCCCAGGCTGCCATAGGGACTCAGGTGCCCAAGGTAACAGTCCCTCGGTCTCCCAAGCCCTGCAAAGAGAGCAGGGTGGCAAACGTACCTCGATGTGTCCAAAGTCAAGAGCTTCGTAGTGGAAATGAGCACACTCGGTCAGCTTGGGGAAGTGGCCTCGTGTGATGGAAAGTCTGCAGGGAAAGAGAGATAGGAAATGGGTTATGTTGCTATGGGCGCTAACTCTTGAGTTTCAAGCCTTAGGTAAAATACTAAAAAGCACCCTCCTGCCATGTTGCCATATGCACTGAAGCCACTGTGACATCCTGAGCCCAACCTCCCTCCCATGGGTGTCCATCGCCAGGGGGAAGGATTTTCCTCCCCCCCCCTTGCCCTAGATGAACCATAATCCTAAAATTCCCAGCTTTCTTTCTTTTTTAAAAAAAGCATAAGGCTGCATACACACTATACCTTTAAAACATCCTCAAAGCACATTCCCACCGCCCCTCCCCAAGAATTCTGGGCCTTTGCAGGAGAGAAGGCGCTTCCAATGTGTTTTAAAGTGTATTGTGCGTACGCAGCCGAAGTTCCTAGCATTTGTATAATCTCAGATTAAATGTACACACGCAATTCTTCTCATTTTTGCATGACAGAAACTAGCCTGCTCCCCACTTTGGGTGTTTTGCTTTGCTTCCACCCCACCCCATAAACCAGGCTTCCTCAAATTCGGCCCTCCAGATGTTTGGAGACTACAGTTCCCATCATCCCTGACCACTGGTCCTGCTAGCTAGGGATCATGGGAGTTGTAGGCCAAAAACACCTGGAGGGCTGAGTTTGAGGAAGCCTGCTAAGCATTCCTGTGGAAGCCCGTGCATCTTCCTCTCCCCAAATCCTACACTTGCTCCCTGGCTTGTCTCAAGCCCTCTCTCTGCAGGCCTTTCCCCTGTCATCCTAATTCCTTTAGCTTGCTTACGTCAGGCACTCTCAGCCCAGATCTGCGCCATACAATGAAACCAAATCCAGTGCACATTTACAGCACAGGACTTCCTCCCGACAACTCTTGGGAAACTTTCATTTTCTCCTCACGGGGCTGCAGTTCCCTTCACAAACTACAGTTCCCGGGATTCTTTCAGGCATTAAATCTACGCTGTGGATTTGCCTTTAGAGCCGTTCTGCCTTCATCCTTTAAACGGCCACACCTTTTAGAGGCTGCAGGGGCGAGTTCAAAAAGTTGGTGAGTGGATGCTGCCTCTCAGTCCTGGGGGTTGAATCTACAGTCCTGCAATGCAACACAGCCTTGGGCCTGTTTTCATCTCTCTCTCTCTCTCTCTCCCTCTTTCTCTCGATTTTACCTCTTGGTTGGCTTCCCCTTGATGTTACTGCTTGCATTCCCCAGTGAGCGGACTTGTCCCTCTCCCGTTGTATCGATGTTGTCCGTGCTCCGGGCCTGTGCAGTCAAAATAAGGAAGGTATGGATAAATATTGACACTTCTGACACTTCTTCCCACGGCCAAAGCAACGCAAAAAAAAAAAAAAGTTCTCCGGGGATCATTCTTCAGGCTTAGAGCTGGCCTGCTACAATTCCACCCTGCAGCTAAGTCAGGGATCGGTTGGCAGACAGATTTCACAGTATCTTCCGCAGATAATCGCAGGAACCTCCCAAGTTACAAAAGGATACAATGGCTGATCTCCCAGTACAATGCCGGTCCCTGACATTCTATACGAACAGCATCTTTAATAGATGCCGTCCAGCCTTCTCCCTACATCAGCTGCCACATTATCTAGCTCAGTTTCCCAGTTTGCCAAGATAAGTTTTATTTTGTCACCCTGTCTTCAAGGACTGTTTGCAATCCCACCCCCCCTTTTTAAATTGCTGCTCGGTTTGCTAGCAATACTTGTCATTTTCCCACCCACCATCCAGGTAACTGATTTTAAAAAGGAAGAAAAAGTAACGTTGTTGGACATAACATTGGTCCCTTTCGTTGGATAGCTCAAAAGGTATCACAGGACACTGTTTGGAAGACTGGGAGACCTGCGATCACGTGACATTATGCGTTTCAAATGCCGAAAAACCCTAAATAAAATAAAATAAAATAATCCAGAGCGGGATTACGCAACTCAAAACATGGTAGCCGAACCTGTAAAAACCCACAGGTCTATATATAGGGGCAGCGCTGAAGCAAACCTCCCTGATGGTTCTTTTCACACACACACACACACACACACACACACGTGTGTATATATATATATCAGTTTTTCAAAAATATTTTGACAAAAATACAATCTAATATTTTCCAACAAATGTGTATATTTTTACTTTTTTGGGGGGGGGGAATTGTAATGCTACATCTCCTTCATTAGTCCAATTATCTTTCAGTGGTTTTGGGACTTCATTACTCCAGTTATTAATTACTCCCTGGCTATTCTTTCGCATTAATTTAACTGTTTGGTTTAAATTAATCCTGCTAATGAGTTTATTTGTGTACAATAACATTTCATATAATCCACAAATTTCCCCCCGTTTCTGATTGTTTTCGTATATAAATAAGGTGAGCTTGGCTAGTCAAAGTCTGCTCCTCAGCCTTGGTGGGACAACTCAGGCCCCAAATACCTGAAAGAGTGCCTCCTTCCCTACAGACCCTCTTCCGTGCTAAGATTGGTGGCATACCCTCCAGCATTTCTCCAATGAAAATAGGGATGCCCCATTCCATAATGATAATTTTACTATTTACTGTATACCCCACACATCTTACTGAGTTGCCCCAGCCACTCTGGGCAGCTTCCAACATATATAAAAACATTTTAAAAAATGAAACATAAAAAACAGGATTGCCTTCAGATGGCTCAGGGGTCAGATAACTCCATACCCTCCAACATTTCTCCAATGAAAACAGGGACATCCTAAGGAAAAGTGGGACATTCCGGGGTGAAATCAGAAACCCGGACAGCTTCTGCATAATAATTTCTAACAAAGGAGAGTCCTCCAGATACTGTGAAACAGGTCCTTCCATCAAGAAGTTAGTGTTTACTCAAAATCCCCTTTCTTGTCATTTGAACCCACAGGTTAGAATCCTGCATTCTAGAGCAGGGGCAGGGAAACTTTTTTCCCCTGGCAGGCCTGGTCTAGATTGCAGGATTGCCACCTGCCTGTCAATCACATGACATCACAATGACATCAGGCAACAAGCATCTTTGAAGGCACGCTGGGAGTGTCCCATTGAGGAGTCTTGCTAAAGAGTCTAAAATGGAGGGGCTTCAATGCGAACCCCTCTGTGATCCAGAATAGCTCCGTCAGTAGAGCAGTAGAGCAAGAGATTCTTAATCTCAGGGTTGTGGATTCGTCCCACGTTGGGCAAAAGATTCCTGTATTACAGGGGATTGGACTAGATAACTCTTGTGGTCCCTTCCAACTCTACGATTCCATGAAATGTTCCTTTGAAGCAATGCCAGTACTGGCCTCACTCCTGATGCTGCGTCTGACGTCAGATGTGGGGAGTGATTTGCCGGGAGTGGCCTGGCAGGCCAAAGTTGGCCCGTAAACCAGGGGCTCCCTACCCCTGCTGAAAATAAATTTTGTTTCCCTTATGTGACAGCCCTTCAAATATTTTAACATAAGACAAACCACTGGGTCGGGCTAGTGACCCATCTAGTCCAGGCATCCTGTTCTCACAGTGGCCACCCAGATACCTGAGAGGAATCCTTAAGCAGGATCCGAGCAAAAGAGCACTTTCCCCTCCTATGGTTTCCATCAATTGGTATTCAGAAGCATTACTGCCTCTGACCATGCAGGGAGAGCATAGCTTTCATGGCTGGTAGCCACTGACAGTCTTATCTGCCTTGAAAATGACTATCACATCACCCTTTAGTCTTCTCCAGGCTAAACAACATACCCAACTCCTCCAACCTTTCATTATAGGGCTTGGCCTCCAGGCCCCTCACCATCTCTCTTGCCCTCCTCTGGGCACTTCCGACTTTGTCGATTTCCTTCTTCGACTGCAGCACCCAGAACACAGTGCTCCAAGGGAGGTCAGGTGACAACGGTCTCCCTGCTTCCCATGATCTGGACACAATACTTCTTCCGATGCAGCCTAGAACGGCTAAGAGCAACAAATCCACATCTCTTCCTCTCTCCCCCAGTCATGCGCTGTGAGACAAAAAGTTATGGGGTGTTTCCCTGCTCCATTTGATCAGCCTCCTCAGCTAGCGGAGGTGGGGGAACTGAAAATGACAATGCTTTGTTTTATTGCGTCACATTTCTAGGGGAGAGAAGATGCGAGGCTGGTGGTTTTGGAGATGGCCACATGGAAAAGTTCCAGTTTTACACAAAGCCTGTTGTGATTCAGCCCAGGTGCCTGCTGACAGCGATGAAAAGCATGGCAGTCAATGGAATAACACTCCTCTGCAGGAGCAAATTGAGTCATCCTCCATTTACTCAGTGCCAGGAGCAATTCAAAGAACTCATTTTGCCATATCATGCTTTCAATGGCCTGGGACTAGCATAGCTCAAGGACCACCTTCCTCCATGCAGCCCTGCCTGTTTACTCAGATCCTCATCTGACTTGCCTCACCTTGGTGACAACCAGGTGACAACCAGGTATAGGGCTTTCTTGGTGAAAGTACAGGTACCTCGCCTCTGGAACACCCTCCTCAGAGATTTCAGTTACCTCTTACCTAGGGCTGTATCCAACTAAGATTTACTCAGAGTAGACCCATTAAAATTGATGGCTCAAAGTTAACCATGTCCATTAATTTCATTGATTCTATTTTGAGTTATGACTATCATGGAATAAATCACTTCACTTTAACCCTTTAGGTAGGGCTGTTGAGGGTGTTGGGTTTTTTTTTTTTTTTTTTTTTGCAAAGTTGTTGAGCTTTCTTTACAAAATCTTTTTTTTAAAAAAAAACCACAAGTTTTTCAGCTTTTGTTAATGAAATTCACCAAAATCCACACTGCCGACATGGGCTGCCATACGTCCAGATTTTCCCGAGCGGAATACCGGCTATGTCTGGGAAATTCTGGACATATGGAAACTCTACTTTAGGTATAAAAAGACTTGTATTTTTACAGGAATTTACCTGAATGAATTGATACTACAATCTTCTGCTAATTTCACAGTTGCTCTGTTTTGTTTGTGCTGTTTCTTGGCTGTAAATAAGAACACAGGAAGTTGCCTGATACAAAGTCAGACAGTTTTTCTCTCAATTATCTATGGGCTATTGCAGCCTTCTCCAACACGGCGCCCTCCTGATATTGTTACACTACATCTACCATCGGCCCCAGCAATCATGGCTGGCAGTCAAGTACGGGGCGAATTGCAGTCCACCAACAACAAGAAGGCACCAGGTTGGGAAAGGCTGGTACAAGGACCACATCGGGATAATCACATATCAGGTAAATAAGATATTAATAACACTGCAGATCGTACCTGCGGTCCATTCGCTCTTCCCTAACTTCAGCGAGCTAACAAACCAGAAAATGCATTCCAACCACAGCAGTTTTCCATTTTGTCAGAACTGGAAAACTATAGTGTCCACCCTTGGGAACTAGTGAGAATGCAATTTTGAATCAAGATGGTGGACTGAACCTTTCAAAACTGCCCTGACATTTTCTTGTTTGTTTGTTATGTTAGACAGACGGACGGACGGACACACTAGCAGCCTTAGCCCTGGCATTGCCTGGGAATTCTACCTAAATACTTTCATTGCAGAGATCCAAAGCTAATTTTCAGTCCCTATAGATAGACTGACAATCAACACAGCTAACTAGGTATTGCACACCTGCCTGAGAAACTTTGCAGCTACTCAGAGGAAACATAGGAAGGCGATTTCAACCAGGTCAGGTTATTTGCCCATCTAGTCTAGTTGTGCCTACTCTTATAAGCAGTGGCTCTCCAGGTTCTCAGGCAGAGTCTGCTACCAGACCCTTTTAGCTGGAGATGCCAGCAGGAATTGCATCTGGGACCTTCCGAAAGCGAAGCAGATGCTCTACCACTGAGGTATGCAATGGCGGCTCCCAAAAGCGTCCCATTGATCTGGACCAGACTGCAGCTCCCAAGCAACCCAAAGACACAGGTTGGTAGCAGGCACAAAGCTCAACTGCACACCGCAGCAGGATTGCGCAAGCAGTTGACCGGCAGCAGGGAGGCTGAGATCTGCAGCTATTTTGTCACCACCAGGAATCCAACAGGCATCCGAGCTGCCCTTGTGACTTGTGGTGAGGAAATACCCTGAGTGTACACTGTGGAGGATGCTTTTGGCTGACGCATGCTACGACAGGAGGAACGCTGTTGTGCGCTGGGATGCATGATTGGCTGAGACGCTATTTTCCTTTCCTCCACTCATACTCCTTGCCTCAGGACCCCCTCTACTTCTCTATTACCTCTCCCCTACAAAGATCTGCTGGGAAACTCCCTCTCTGATTAACCCTCATCTGGAACATGGGAAGCTGCCTTGTACCAAGCCAGACCATGCACCCACCTGGCTCAATATTGTCTATGCTGACCGGTGGCACCAGCTGCTCTCCTGGGTCCCGGGCAGGATGCCTTTCCAAGCCCTACCAGAAGATACCAGGGATTGGACTCAAGACCACCTTCATGCAAAGCGGATGCTCTGCCACTGAGCCACGCCCTCTTCTCCAAAAACCCTCCCTCCCAGGAATGCTTATGAGTAGACTGCCATCAGCCCTTACAGAAAACCACAGGGTGGGCCATCCAAATACAGGCATTGTCTGCCATTGCCCCAGAAATCTGGAATGCCTTCCCTCTGCCATACGTGAAGCAGAATCCATCAGTTGATCTAAGTAAGGTAAAAAAAAGGTAAAGGACCCCTGGATGGTTAAGTCCAGTCAAAGGAGACTATGGGGTTGCGGCGCTCATCTCGCTTTCAGGCCAAGGGAGCCGGCGTTTGTCCACAGACAAAACCGCTTCTGGCACAACGGAACACGGTGACAGAAACCAGAGCACATGAAAATGCAGTTTACCTTCCCACCGCAGCGGTACCTATTTATCTACTTGCACTGGTGTGCTTTCAACCTGCAAGGTTGGTAGGAGCTGGGACAGATCAAAGGGAGCTCACCCCATTGCGGGGATTCGAACCGCCGACCTTCTGATCGTCAAGCCCAAGAGGCTCAGTGGTTTAGACCACAGCGCCACCCGCGTCCCTAATTGATCCAGACATCTTGTAAAGGTATTATGACCCATGATGTGCACTGGTGGTGTAATGTTTGACCCTTTCCCCTGAATAGCAAGGACTTAAGAATATAAGAACAGCCTGCAGGATCAGGCCAGTGGCTCAGCTACTTCAGCATCCTGCTCAGGTCGGTGGTCCATCTAGTTCAGCATCTTCACAATGGCCAAGCAGATGCCTTTGCAAAGTCCACAGGCAGCACCTGAGACCAACGGCATTCTCCTCTCCAGTGATTTCCAGCAACTCGCATTCAGAAGCATACTGCTTCCAGCTATGGAGGCAGAGCATTGCCATCATTGCTAGTAGCCACAGATAGCGTTATAATCCTTCACAGAATCATAGAACTGTACAGTTGGAAGGGACCCTGAGGAACAGGACTGCAATACCTCAAGGACCGCCTCTTTCCATATGAACCTATCCGGACTCTGAGATCATCTTCTGAGGCCCTCCTTCGTGTGCCTCCTTCTCGAGAGGTCCGGAGGGTGGCAACACGAGAAAGGGCCTTCTCTGCAGTGGCTCCCCATCTGTGGAATGCTCTCCCCAGTGAAGTTCGCCTGGCGCCTTCATTATACACCTTTAGGCACCAGGCAAAAACGTTCATTTTTAACCAGGCCTTTGGTTGATCTGATTTACATCCTATGCCCTTTTAAAATGTTGTTCTGTTTTTTGAGGGGGGGTGTTATTGGGTTGTTGTTGTTTTTATTTTGATTATATAATTATGGTTTTTTTTTTAATACCTCTGGGTATAGGGTGGTACATAAATTCAATAAATAATCATAATCATCAAATCCAACTATGCAGATGTCCCATACAGGGACTGAACCTGCAACCTTGGTGTTATCAGAACCATGTTCTAACCAACTGAGCTATCTTACCCAGGTCATGAATTTGTCTACTCCTCCTTTAAAGCTATCTAACTTGGTGGTCACGACTGCCCCTTGTATGAGCAAATTCCATAGTTTTACTATGAACTATGCGAAGAAGCGCTTTCTTTTATCTGTCCTGAATAGGTTCATATAACGCCATTAAGGATTGAGCTTTGTGTGGAAAGAGTCTCTTGCCAAATTGAAATGCTCACACGCAACAGGAGGGCACATTCACAGATTCCCATGGCAGAAGGGCTGCGTGGATGGCTTGTAACAGCTGATCATAGTAGAGAGTCTAACACATGGCTGGTAGGATGCACACAACCATCATTAGCTCTGCACAATATGGATAAGAATGCACCTTTCCAGCCATCTCACTCAGTTCACTGTTTCAAAGATTTTAATGCCACTTTCTGGGTCAAGGAGGCGGACATCAGCACAAAAAAACACAAAAAACAAAACCACAATCTAAAAAAATAAGAAACAGAAGTAGTTGAAATAATGCAGAGCACTACATGTTTTAAAGCAGCTTGAAATAAAAATGGTTTTTCTGAAAGCAGCAGAAGTATCAGCTAAGGCTAGGTTGATCTGTTTGGGGTTTCTCTTAAATTCTCATTTTTCCAGCCTTAGGTTCGCTTCTCATATTTCCACATCAGTTTGCAGAGTTTTTTTAAAAAAAAAATCTCATGAAAATTCATCAGCATTTTAGTAAGGATTTATTCTTCTTCTTCTTACAATTATTATTATTATTATTTATTGAATTTATATACCGCCCTATACCCGGAGGTCTCAGGGCAGTTCACAGAACAAGATCAGCATAAAGAAAATTATGCAATTCTGCCTAATGCACACATTTTGCAAAGGAATTTCCCCTAAAATAATGCACTTTGTATGCTATTTTTACTAATATAAGCATGTATATGCACACTTTACCCTAATGTTCACATTTCTGTAATTTTTTTGGTTGACAAGCTGCTTTGTAAAATTCAGAGACATGTCGGTTTTGGAGGGCAGCTGTGTTTGGTTTGCATATTATTATCGGTATATTTTGCCAAGTGAATCAATCTTATTCCCATCCCTGGTCTCCCAAGTAAGGGAGTTTGACAAATATGGGGCCACCACCAAAAAAAAGTCTCTTTCTCTCATCTGCCAGTCTAACATACCATAATGCATGGTTCTCAAGACCCATGAAGCTTCGCATCAGTACAGGCAGTCATTAAAATAGCTTTCAAATATTATTCCATACTTTGGCTTAATGTCAATAAGGCTATAAACCTGTGTCTCAGTTATACCACTTTAGTCTGCAGTGGAGGGAAGGGGCCTCATATGATGCATACAAATAGAAAACTATTATTTAAGACAAGGTGGGTAACCTTAAACTACAATTCCCACTAGCACCAGCCACCCTGAGGAGTGGTCAGGGAAGATGGAAGTCATAGTCTGACACCTGGTCAGCTACAGGTTCAGGGGAAAGGATAATCTAGAATCTTTTCATTGGCACATAGGATGCTTTCCAAATGGGGGCTTTGGGTCATATAGATAAAACACAAGGATAATTATTCATATTGTATTGTAATGGGTGGGTGGGTTGTAAGATGCTTTAAATTTGTTTGATGGGGACCAGGTGGGCTTACATTTTTTGATCAATACAAAGAAAGAATTGGGGATTCCCCGTTTGTAGAAATTTAGTGCGTTTTCGTACAGATATCTGAATCTGGAGCGCCTCCTGCACACTTTAAAAAGTGCTCATTCCAATTTGTAGCAAAGGCTTGTGTTCCTGGTGAGATTTCAGTGTTATCTGGAAACTAGGAACAAGAAGTCCCAATGCCTGATATGGAAAAGGAGTTGTTTCGGAGAGGCTCCCCCACTGAAATCCCACACTCGCCTGAGACATGGTGACTTCCCTTGACCCTCATCTGCCTTCCTCCCACAGCCCTGAATTAACAGTAACAGATCAAGAAAAGCTACCGCTGTCTCCAGGAAGTCAAGTAGAAACTTCCTCCCAAGCTATTTTTCGCCTATGGCGTGCATTTCAGGGGAAGTACCTCTGACATAGCTCTGCACTTAATACCAAAACTGGCCTATTCAGCAGTTTTCAAAAATCTTTCTGTATCTCAAACTCACAAGCAGCTTTTTTGCCTCAGTGACAAGCCGAGGGGCTGACCCTATGCAATCTGGTTTCTCCAGTTAAAAGGGAATGCAGGCTGGCAAAATTTTGTTTAATTTTTACATTTATATCACTTTTTTATTACACCTATTAATATCAGGCAGGAACCTTCAGTGTTCTCTTTTTGGCACCTGCTTAAAACATTTTTGTTTAGGCAAGCCTATCCAGACAGGTAGAAGTTATATCTGCTTTTATTTCTTTTGATGATGTTTTTTTAAAAATTATTATTATTATTATTATTATTATTATTATTATTACTTTATTTATATCCTGCCCATTTGGCAGCTTACAGCACTTATAAAACATAATGAAACATCAAACATTACAAACCTCCCTAAACAGGGCTGCCTTCAGGTGTCTTCTAAAAGTTGTGTAGTTCTTTATCTCCTTGACATCTGAAGGGAGGCCATTCCACAGGGAGGGTGCCACTACTGAGAAGGCCCTCTGCCTGGTTCCCTGTAACTTGGCTTCTCGCAGTGAGGGAACCACCAGAAGGGCCTCAGCACTGGACCTCAGTGTCCGGGCAGAACAATAGGGGTGGAGACGCTCCTTCAGGTATACTGGGCCGAGGCTGTTTAACCATCTTTTGAATATTTTTAAATACCTGTTTCTAACCGCTTTAATCAACAATTTTAATGTTTTATTTCATGCTGTTGTAAGCTGCTTAGAGGTTTTCTTACAATCAAGCGATATATGGATTTGGTTTAACAATAAATATCATATGAGGAGTAGGTGGGGCCTAGCTTGCTTGCTGGAACAGAAAAGTAGCCCTCCCCACTGCAACATTTTGTTGCAGGTCCCTCTTGCAGTACCATTCGTGCACATGGCACTTCACAGAATACCGGCATTCATTCAGGAGGGTGTTAACACTGTTACGGTACATCAATGCTACTAAGAAACCAGAGATTTGGCACAGATATAACCCAAGGTCCCCTGATAACTAGAAAGTGCCAGAAACTACTAGATGCCATATATAGTGGTACCTCGGGTTACAAACACTTCAGGTTACAGACTCCGCTAACCTAGAAGTAGTGCCTCGGGTTAAGAACTTTGCTTCAGGATGATAACAAAAATCGCGTGACGGCGTGACAGGAGGCCCCATTAGCTAAAGTGGTACCTCAGGTTAAGAACAGTTTCAGGTTAAGAACGGACCTCCGGAACGAATTAAGTTCTTAACCAGAGGTACCACTGTAAATCATTAGAGGACAACCAAAACAATAGGATTGAGAAGGGAGGAATTTGTGCATCTTTCTTTCAAAATGGGTGACATAATGCCTGCCCTGAAATGGTTACAGCAAGTCCACACTAGCTAGAAAGCTGAAATTTTTCATGCAGATGGCCCAAGGCATCCTGATCTCCAGAAAAGTGTGGAATAGTATATTATTTGTGCACTTCTCTTGCAAAACAGGAGGCAAGAGGAAGAAAACAATCAACAGTCCCTTTCACATTACTGGAAAGCCTGAATCTGGTACACATTGCAACCAAAGACACCCATTTCTGCAAAAGCAGAGATAAACTTTGACACTCAAAACTCCTGACACAGAGTTGCGTTAACAAAGGCCCGCAGATATGAGCAAAACCACACACAGTGTGAGGTTCTGCTTTTCTTCCACACTTTCCCATCAGTCTTGACTTTGGAAAGCTTGCAGAATTCAAGCTATATGTTCCAGAGACCATGATAGCAAGTCAGTGCTGACCTCTTCTGAGTATCTCCAACTTGTGGACCACACAGGGCAGATCAACACCATATATTTAAAGCACATTTGGTGCACATTTAAAACAGTTCACTTACCCCCACCCCCACCCCCACCCAGAATTCTGGGAGCTATAGTTTCATCCTCACAGAGCTACAATACCCAGGATCCTTACCAGACAGTTCCTGGGATTCTTTGGGGGAAGTCATGAGCTGTAAATGTTTTTTGAATGTATGGTATGAATCCGTGGCCCTTGGCAGTCCAGAAATAAGAGAAGCAGGGAAGTAAAATGTGAGCACCCACCTCTGTGGCGCTAACCCAGAGATGACCTCCACTTCATTAATGGGATGTTAGCTACATTTGGACTGAACTGTGATGTGAATTTTAAACCATGTATTTTCATCTGCCCATAATTGTTTTTGAATGATCATTGTTAATTACGTCGCAATCTGCACCTGTAATTGTGTAATGAAGGGCAGGCAATATATAATTGCAAAGCACACTTGTTGTTATTTACTAAATTTCTAACCCGCCCTTCCTCCCGAGGGAGCCCAGGGCAACAAACGGCCAAGCAATTAAAAGTAAAATAAAAAAAAAAACTTATGAAATATTTAAAACCTCTAAAAACAGTTACATATCCCCACAGCTAAGCCTTTCAAGGTTGCCAGGAACAGCATATTTCAGCTATCCGATGCTTGGGTGAACAGGAATGTCTTTAAATTCCTCCTGAATGAGGGAGACAGACCCACTGCACCAGGGAGGACATCCATAGATAGGATGCACCACCAAGAAGGCCCTGTCATGGGTCAATGCCAACTGGGCAGGAGCCAGTGGCAGTGGCAAGGCCACCAAAAGCGTCTGTCCTGCTGATTGTATAGCTCAAGATAAACGCAAACAATTGCATTCAACACATAGCTATACTAGCTACCACATACGACTCAAGCAAATCTTCCTTCCCTCTCCCGGCCACCCTGCACCCACTTTCCTTCTTGCTGCCTTTGTCTACCCCACCCTTTCACACACGCTTGCATTTTTCTCTTTGCACATATGCACATGGGTTTGTTTCGTTGCGGCTGTTCCTGGAGCAAATGTGGAAACATGATTTGTTTTCATTTTGTTTTTACAACTTCCTATTTATCAATCCATCAAAAATCCTACGTCTTACTAAAGGGTTTAAGGGGAAAGTGAAGCCAAAGGAGTGATGGGGGGGGGGGAGGTACGCTGGCAAAACCTGGAGGGGATGGTAATGTCAAGCCAGAGCCCAGCCTTCAACTTGAAGCAGAGACGGGGAACTTGTGACCCTGCAGTCGCTGTTGAACTCCAGCTCCCATCAGCCCCAGCTAGCGCAGCAGATGTCCAGGAATGGCGGGAGTTGTAACCCAACAGCACCTGAAAGCTTACAGGTTCCCCATCTCCGACTTAAAGGAATCTGGCTCAGAGCATTTGAAGGCAATCTGGGAGAAAAAGACTGTCGCTCACGGGTGCATGTACACTCACCCCTATTTTCGCCTCCAGCAAAACAGGTTTTGCAGGGTTCTGCATCATTTCCAAACCCTGCAAGACCTGTTTGACCAGAGACCACAGAGAGACAGCATGTGAAGCCAAGCCTCTCGGCAAACAGTTCCAATTCCTTTTAAGCAAAGGAAAGCACCATCCATCTCCACTCAATGCCTCTGATGGTCTGGTGCAAAACTGCTTGGAGCTGCTGTAGCAGACAAACACCACAAAGGCACTGGTAAGTGGAAGAACAGAGGTGGTTTTTTTGTTTTTTTCAGGATTTCTTTCAGAATTGAGTGGATCAAGACTCTGTACAGTATATCTGTGTCCGTCCGCCCCCCGCTGTGCCTACCAATGGGCCAGTCTGTTAATGGTGCTTCTGGTCAACCTATATCAACAGGGAATTCTTTCCCACTGGCCAGAAAGACAATGGCAGAAAGTAGCTGCTCCAACACACTGTAAATTGTGGACAGCATCATAGATCCCTCTCCAGGCTACAGTAGCCAGTGCTCCTAATCACCTAATTCTAGTCTTAATTGCCTGCTTCCTGACATTGGCTTTTCACCTTTTGTTTCTGGGGTTCTGCTGCAAATCCAGCTGCCGGGGCCTAGCAACGCTGCTGCTGCTGCTGCACTCCCAACAGTTGATGTTGAGTGAAGCAGAGAACAGCCTCCTAATTATTTGGGGGAAGTTGTGGAGTGCATTTGTGTGTGTGTGTGATGTTCTAATTACAATGGATGAGGCACAATTCCTAATGATGGGGAGAAAGTGGTGGCAACGCGTGGGAGGGGGGGAGGGGGTCGGCTGTCTCGGTGAATTATTGCGGTTGCTCTCTAGGGCAGAGGAATCTTCCCCTTTGCGCCACGGCGCTGGTGGGTTGCCAGGGGGCATCCAAAGCGCTCCCTTGACCTAGATCTCCCCGAGTTTCAGGACTTGAGGGAGGGACGGGTTCCCACTCCCCCCAAAAAAAAATGTCACGGGAGGGGGGGTGAGGCGGAGAGGAAGCTATCGGAAGAAAAAATAAGGGGTTTTCAGCTGACTTTCCCCCGTTCTGCATTTTGCTGAAATCTGATGGGGGGTTCCCGGGGGGGCTCCCAATTTCACCTCTCTTTCCACCCCGCCCCGGCGAGGAGAGTGACGGGGCGCGGTGGTGTGTTCCTAGGGGCGCCCGATGTGGGTTTCGATGGTAACAGGTGCATGCCGCGCGAGAGGATGAGAAGGCGCCCCCTAAGCCCGCCCCACATCTCCTCCTCCTCCCCCCCCTACCCACCCACCCCACACTCAGCCAGAGAGAGGGAAAGGCGCCTTCACTTACCACCATGGCGCCGCGATCCTGATGTGCCCCGGCGGCGGCGGCAGCCCGGGCCAGTCCCGGGCCGAGCCGAGACAATAGGGGAGGGAGCAGCGCGGCCGCCCGACGCCGCCAGCCGATCCTCTCCGGCCCGGCCCCTCGGATGCGCGTCCGTCCTCCTGCCCGTCTCCGGCTGGGGAGCGCCAGCCAGCCAGCCAGCTAGCGAGGCGATCGGGCGGGCGGGCAGGCGAGCAGAGCAGCGGCGGGGCGGGGAGCGCAGGCGGGCGGGGGCGGGCTCAGGCTCGGAGAAAGACGGGGAGGAGGAGGAGGAGGAGGGGGCGGCAGGGAAGGGGGGGTCGATCGGCGGTTTGCAACAAAAGGGGCGCAAGGAAACGAGGTGGGGGTGCAGGCGCGGGGATCCGACAGGCGACCCCCCCCCCCACACACACACACAGACGTCGCCCTTCCTCGTTTTGAACCCCGCCACCCTCCCGCTTTTTTTTTTTCGCCGTGCGATCGCACCGAAGGGGGTTAAAAAACAACAACCCTGAAACAAAAGGGGCAGCTGGAAGGGACGGCACAAAGGGGCTTCTGTTAGCCTGGCCGGCCGCTCTCCAACCCCCCTCAAAAGAGCTGAGCATAGATGGGAGGCGCCCCAACGTTTTCCCCACCTCAGCCATTTATTATATAGGCAGTCCCCATCTTTCTTTCAAAAAGAGAGAATATAGCTGAGGTTGGCGGCGGCGGGGGGGGGGGGCACAGTTCTGCCTCGCCCTAATTCAGGAGATCTGCCCCTCGGGAATGGTAAATACAGAGGACCCAGGCGTCCTAGGAGTTCCCTCTCTCCCTCCCTTGCAAATGAGACGCCTCCCTTTCTAACCGCTTGGAGCCAAGTTATAAAAAGGGCCTCGTGCTGTTGTTCCCAACAACGAAATCACCTTTCTGGAGGTAGGCCTTTCTCTGAATTATGTTCTCCTGCTCTCCAGATCTCTCTCTCCACACACATGCATTTTACACGCACCTCTCAAATTTGCTGGATTGCTACTACAAAGTAGTATGTGCCTGTGAATGCTCTATCTGTAGGAATGCAGGCATGGACTGGGGACCCTTGTATTCTTCTCCTGCCCCCTCCCCGCCCTTTATAGGGACAGGCTGCTGGAGTTGGGCTGTGACTGGCAGAGATACCTGGTTAGTCAGGCTTTCCATGCCGCTTTGTGTGGATTTTGAAGGAGGAACTGGGAAATAGGCCTCATGAGCTCCCCTTGTGATATATCCCCGTGAAACATCATCATCAGTCTAAAGGAGAACCACCGCTGCCAGTACTTAAAAGCCCTGTTTAATATGCACCAACTGAATGGCTTATTATGCCTTTATGTAATTGGGTGGTAAGTTTAAAAAAAAATAGGGGGAGGGGTTGATCCTACCTCACAAATGCGACAAAGCAAGGTATGGCACAGTGGGACTCCGTTACATAACAACAAGTGACATTCTTATTAATAGACACTGTCACCGCCGCTGCCTCATCTCTCACCAGCCCTCCCAGGTAGACAACATGGGGGTCAGACCAGGCGATTGCTGACATCGCAACAAGTCCAGACAGGGTGCCTTGGGGGAGCTGCATTCATCACTCCAGCCCGGTGGATGGCTTCAGATGTATGGGTACAAGACACACACAGAGATAATCCCAACCCCTCAGAACCTGCTCGCATAAAGACCTCACGCTTCCACGCAAGGTCCTCTGGTGGGTTAGTAAATTGGCTCCATGACACATCACAAGCTTGATAGGTTTTGGAGAACCCACAAGGTTGAGAAAATAAAGAGAGCTCTGCTGGATCAGACTGATCCAGTCAGCATCCCGAGTCACATGGTGGCCAGTAAAAAGACAACTCTGGAAACACAAGAGATAAGTGTAATACCCTCTCCCATAGTTCCTCAGCAACCAGAAATTCAGCAGCTTATCTCCTCTGAATCTGGTACCATAAAGTCATCATGACCAGTTGCCACTGATAGCATCCTCCTTTACGAATTTGTCCAATCGGCCTGTAAAGCCACCTAATTCAGGCTACCGTACAGACATCCTGCTTTACTAGATAGAAGCCCTATGTCAAGGGCCATACTGCTGAAAAACTCATAATGCTCCGTAACAGATATACAGAATACCTGTGTGTAAAACATGTCATACTAATCTTGAAGGATGCAATCCCAAATTAAAAACTGGATCTACAGTATAAATGCCAGTTTAACCTACATTGCATTTGACCCTCGCAACATTCTGTCACATCCACATCCTTCAGAATGTGCCAGAATCCTAAAGGAATCTCACATGGAAAGATTATGCAATCGTCGTTTTGATGCAAACACAGACCATTAGCTACATGAGTAATATTTTAAGGTCAAGGCATTTGCAGGCAAGGATGAGTTGGAATCTGCTCCTGCCAGCTACAGACAGGAAGCCTAGTCTCCAAAGGTCACCGTCCAAATCCCACTCACTGAACAGAAATTCAGAAAAACTAATAGAACCTTAGAAGTTCAGTGACGAAGTTGTTACCCTAGAAATGGGCCAATATTCAGCAAAGAGATGAGGACAGGACGACTGAGGGAGCAATGTGACAAAGTGGTTCAAAACAACAAAAAGTACCTTGTTCTTTGCCAGACACAGCCATCTCGATGCCTGGCACTACCTAGGCTATCACAGCTGTGCCCATTCAACATCCACCCATCCCAGCTAGCTCCCACACTGTCCTGCACTGCTACAATTCATGTGGCCTCTCCAGATGGACATCCAGTCAGTCACAGTTCAAGTTAACTCACAAGTCAACCTGCGACGGCTTCATGCAGAACATGGGTGAAGGTCAGAAATCAAAGGATAGGGGAGCATTCACGTTTCTGATTTGCTGATTGTGGCCACATATTGGCACTCAGCTGCCTTGAGAATAGGGATATAATAATGTTTAGTCGTTTAGTCATGTCCGACTCTTCATAACCCCATGGGCCAGAGCACGCCAGGCACTCCTGTCTTCATAATAAATAATAAATAAATTGTACCCCACCCATTTGGCTGGGTTTCCCCAATCACTCTGGGAGGCTTCCAACAAAATATAAAAAATATTATAAAATGGGGTGGGATGCCAACATCCGTTCAGGAGTGTGTGTATATAGGTAAGTGTCCCTCAAGGGGACAGAGGGACATGCCCATAAATAGATCATGTAAGTGGACTCAGGAAGAGGGAAAGAAGTGACCAAATAAAGACAGAATTTATAAATGTCTGGATCTTCGAGATGAGGAAGTCGTAGCACAGAGGTACAGCATCTGCTTTCCACACAGAAAGCCCCAGGTTCAACTCCCAGCACCTGCAGGTAAGGCTGAGAAAGAACCCTGCCTGAAACCCTGGCGGGACAGTCAAGTGTAGCAAACACTGAGGAATATGAATGAATGGTGTAACTCAATAGAAGGCAGTGACAGGAGCGAGCCAGCAGTAAATCACATCGAACACATTGGAGTTAACTCTTTTATTAGCAAAAACAGGATTTGCACAGCCGTGTCAGGCCTAATGAATCCAGCAATTCATCTCCGGCAGGTCTTGCCCCCATGAAGCGATTGCGAAGACTGAAGGTCCCTGCCTCCCCACAGCTGCCTAAGTCCCCTCCTCTCCAGTTTTCCCAAGCAATCTGAGATTGTGCCTGTGTGAAGCTAACTTCTCTGCCCTTTTCATGCCTCTCCTGGTTCTGGGAGACCGGGGGGAGGGCAGCTTGTCACAGCAGGAAGGGGAGACACCCGTGCCTCTTCACCAGCCGGACTCATCTCTGCCTCTGGGCCTCCCTTCTCTCCTACATCAGCTTCTGTCTGTAATTCTGGACTTCTCTCTGCCATAGACTCTTCCCGCTCACTAAACTGTGTTACCTCTTCAACTTCCAACACCACCTCCTCCCAGTTTTCTCCCTCTTCTCCACCTGACCACTCATCGTCATCCCACCCCCAATTCCCTGGTTCTGAGCCGTCATCCATTGGGGGTACCCCCAACACATTCCTCTACATCCAATCTGTCTGTGACATCCAGCTACCTAGGTTTGGCCCAGTTGCTTTGCAAGACAATGGGACACTATCTATCTATCTATAAATAAAATCATACAGAATAAATATGTGGTAGAGTGCCACATTCCTAGCTTGCCCATTTGCTCCACTCAAGAGTATTCTCTCTCGTTTGAAGCCCAGCTTAGAAAAGAAACAATCTTTTGCAGGGATACTCCTGTGTTCAGTTCCCTTTCTCCACTTATATCCAGACATCGCAACCTAAAGGGCCCAGGGGCTGCAAATCAAAAAACCTTTTCCATCCTCTCATGCTGGAACTGGGAGGGTTACGCCCATATTTAAACCAATTGGCAGCAGTTTCAGGACTGACAAAAAGAAGTACTTAACGCAAAACTCGTAATTCACTTACAGAATTCCTTACCTCCAAAATGTGGTCATGACCACAAGCTTAGATCACTTTTTTAAAGGCTTAGACAAGGAGAACACTGCCAATGGATATTTAGCCACAATAGCTAAATGGAAGCTGTTGTGTACTGAATACCAGATGCTGGGATCAAAGGGGGAACAGGCCATCATGGTTGGCAACGTAATACTGCACTAAATGAGTTTTCAGTCTCACCCATAATGCTCCCTGTTAATAGACAACAGGGACAGGGAGGGCGCTATGAGAAACCAGCCATGAGGAAAGTTGTGTTTTCTTGGGATTATTCTATGCTGGCCCTCCAGCATCTATTTCCTCTTTCCCCGGTCAATTTGAGGAGCGCCTTGTAGAGTCTTTTGATCTTCCCTCATATTGTTACTAGGCTCCTATATTAAGCACTGGCAGTCTTAACATTGCTGCTGCATAAAAGGGCACTAAATATCTCTCTGGACAGGACACATTTGCTGCTGGAGGCTCTGGGATCACACATACCGTATATACGCGAGTATAAGCCGACGCAAATATAAGCCGAGGCACCTAATTTGACCACAAAAAACTGGGAAAACTTATTGACTTAAGTATAAGCCGAGGGTGGGAAATGCAGCAGCTACTGGTAAATTTCAAAAATAAAAATAAATACCAATAAAAGGCTTGGAAAGAAAGGGTCTCTTACAGGGAGGGCTCAGGGGGTAAGGGGGCATATTGTGGGTACATTTCAGGGGGCAAGGGGAATATTCTGGAATGGATTAAGGGGGAAGGGGGCAGATTCTGGGAAGGTTTCAGGGTGGGTGGGGCATATTTAGGGAGGGCATGAGAGGCAAGGGGGCATATTCTGGGAAAGTTTCAGGGTGGGCAGTTTCTAGGGTGGGCAGAGCTGGGATGGGGGCAGTTTCTAGGGTGGGCAGAGCTGGGATGGGCAGGGGTTAAGAGGGAAGGCTTGGAAAGAAAGGGTCTCTTTACAGGGAGGGCTCAGGGGGAGGGGGCATATTCAGGGAGGAATTAAGGGGGGAGATTCTGGAATGGATTAAGGGGGAAGGGGGTTGATTCTGGGAAGGTTTCAGGGGTGGTTGGGGCATATTTAGGGAGGGCATCAAGGGCAAGGGGGCATATTCTGGGAAAGTTTCAGGGTGGGTAGTTTCTAGGGTGGGCAGAGCTGGGATGGGGGAAGGGGTTAAGAGGGAAGGCTTGGAAAGAAAGGGTCTCTTTACAGGGAGGGCTCAGGGGGAGGGGGCATATTCAGGGAGGAATTAAGGGAGCAGATTCTGGGAAGGTTTCAGGGGTTGATAGTTTCAGGGTGGGCAGTTTCTATGGCGGACTGAGCTGGGATGGGATGGGGGCAAAAGCAACAGGCTCTCTGGGACTGAGCCGGCTCGCGCGCCTGCTCGATACTCGTCCTCCTCCTGCTCCCGCTGCCCCCGTCGCTACCTCTGTTCCCCTTCGGGGAGAAGGGACGGGGAGAGGAGGAGGAGGAGGCGATCCTCGCACAGAGCAGTGACTGCTCTGTGCAAGGCATAGGAGAGGAAAAGCATCGAGGAGCACTTTCTCCCCACTTTTCCCTCCCCGATGCCTTGCGCAGAGCAGGCACAGGATCACAGAGTCTCAGCGCAGTTTCTACAGTGGGCAGAGCTGGGATGGGCAGGGGTAGAGCAGGCACAGGATCATAGAGTCTCAGCGCAGTTTCTACAGTGGGCAGAGCTGGGATGGGCAGGGGTAGAGCAGGCACAGGATCATAGAGTCTCAGCGCAGTTTCTACAGTGGGCAGAGCTGGGATGGGCAGGGGTAGAGCAGGCACAGGATCATAGAGTCTCAGCGCAGTTTCTACAGTGGGCAGAGCTGGGATGGGCAGAGGTAGAGCAGGCACAGGATCATAGAGTCTCAGCGCAGTTTCTACAGTGGGCAGAGCTGGGATGGGCAGGGGTTAAGAGGGAAGGCTTGGAAAGAAAGGGTCTCTTTACAGGGAGGGCTCAGGGGGAGGGGGCATATTCAGGGAGGAATTAAGGGAGCAGATTCTGGGAAGGTTTCAGGGGTGGGTAGTTTCAGGGTGGGCAGTTTCTATGGCGGACTGGGATGGGATGGGGGCAAAAGCAACAGGCTCTCTGGGGCTGAGCCGGCTCGCACGCCTGCTCGATACTTGTCCTGCTCCCGCTGCCCCCGTCACTACCTCTGTTCCCCTTCGGGGAGAAGGGACGGGAGGAGGAGGAGGAGGCGATCCTCGCACAGAGCAGGCACAGGACGAGGGATCAGAGAGCAGGCACAGATGGGGGATCGGCAGGGCAGGGGAGACAAGCAGCAAGAAAGGATCCCTTTCTTGCCGCTTGTCCCTTTGCAGCCGCCTGCTTCACCTGTGTATAAGCCGAGGGCGGCTTTTTCAGCCCAAAAAATGGGCTGAAAAAGTCGGCTTATACTCACGTATATACGGTATATGATTTCCAGGACTTTGGAGGAAACAGCTTATGACACATTAAATGAATGCTTTTATATCTATGTCCTACCTCACATCTCCCCATCTATCTTCTTTGGCTGAGCAGGAGCAACACGTTCATCTGTAGCGTATTTAATCAGTGGCCTGGGAATGGCATGTGTGACAAGGAACTGCATGGCAGTGAGTTGGCGGAGGTGGGACAGAGGCCCCTCACCTACAATTCTCTGCACTAAGCACAGAAATGCAGCAGGTTACTGCAGAAGGGACTAAACTTACAAAGCTGGTCTACAGGATAGCATCCACACTGCCTTGTCCTGCACAAACCTTGCAGTTTGTTGCAGTCGTCAGCACTCCTTTGAGTATCCCTGCTCTTGAAGGTTAGGCAGGTGACTACTGGAAATGAGGTGCCACAACTGAAAAGGTCCTGTGAAAAACCCTCTCCAAAGAGGCACACCTAAGGCCCAAGTAAACACCTCTTTATTTTCCTGTGCCTTCCCCAATAGAGTTCTGTTGCCAGTTTTAACTCTCCTAGTGTTTTGATGTTACTGTTGGTTTTTGTTACTGTTTTTTGGGATCACGTTGTTTGAAATCCAATAAAACACAATTTGATGTAAGGTGCCTTTGACAGCTAATTAGAAAGGTAGAACACAACATTTAATAAAATAAAATGTATTTATTTAGGGATTGTTCATCTGTCCTTTCCATTCCAAAGGTAGCTAAAATAAATTAAAAATGTTTGCCTAGTGCCTCCTCTCCAAGTCAAATGGTTTTAGACTTCATTAACCATCATTTAATTGGACAGGCGGTCCTGGATAGGTTATGTCATTTACTGCAAACCATCACAGTTCATTTTGATCCAAAAATACACTTTTTATTTTAATCTCACCACAAAAATACACAATGAAACCATGGAAACAAGGCACTGTTTATGCTTTTAGGCACATCCCTACACACCAGTGCCTGGTCATTTTGCACTCCCAGTTGGCTTTGATGAACACACCAGCTTGTCGGGTACAGGCAGCGCAGCCAAAAATTATGCTAGAAGGGTCCTAGCATAATTAAGAACCTCTCCCAAACACCTCATTTGGAGGTGTCTGAGTAAGGACAGGACCCAGTCCACTGCTGTAAAACCACACAGGTGTGGAGAAGATCATGCAGGAGTCTGTCATCGATGGGATAAGTCTTGATCAGAATGGTAGCCTTCAAGCTGAGCTACCCGGACATCCACAGCTCTGCAAGGGAACAGAGCAGAAAGGCTTTAAAGGCTGGAGTAGACCAAAGCAACACAGCCATACTGCCAGAGAATAAATTGCCCATCAGACCAGGCAGCTGTAATTTGTTTGGAGCAGGGGGGCAGCACTCAGCAACTGCTCACAGCTGAAAGCAAAATGCCCTTTGCACTAAAAGTGCCAACTTATCCTAAATTCTAAGATATGCATAAATTAAGCAACTTCTATTTCCTGCATACTTTATTCTGCTTCTCTCACATATGAAAAGTGTCAAAATGGCATGTGTGATGCCTAAATCCACAAAAAAAAAAACATAAGCCACACTTCTGACTTTTGAGATTACTAGATATTTCCTACATGCTTTCAATCGTCACAGCTGTAAAGACTAGAAACATTGCAAAAATGAATACAAGCCATCAAAAAAGCTGAATTCTGTGCTCTCTTTATTATTATTATTATTATTATTATTATTATTATTATTATTATTATTATTATTTAAGTGATTGTTTGGAATCACTGAATATCCACTATCCTGTCCATACCAAGAATTGTACTTTAGGGAAGGATTAGATCTGGCTGAATATGAACTATAAAGCCTTGAGTTCTTGCCTGATGCTAAAACATAAGAACCTCTTACAGATCCTTATGGAGAGACAGTGTGGTATGATGGTTGCAACACTGCACTAAGACCAGAGAGACTCCAGCTCAAATTCCTACCCAGCCACAAAACCCACCAAGTGACTTTAGGCCTAACTCACAGGATTGGTTGTGGGGACAGAATGGGTGGAGGGGGAAACTATACACATCACATAAACTTTTGAAGGAAGGGAGAATATGTATCAAACAATATGAAGTCCAACGACCTCTTTTCATAGGAGTTGCATCTAAAACTGGGGTGGGTGGGAAGAAGACACGTACGGAGAATGTGTTGACACTGCAAAGGCACCAGGGATGACAACGAAGGGGACAACACTTCTAACAATCAGCTCTCAGGTACCCATTATGCTTCAAAGCCAAAGGAGAGGGGCATTGAAAGTCTGGCAGGACATCAGGCAACGCAAGGCAACCGTTCTCAGCAGCTAGCAAAGACTTTGAAACAGCAGCAATCCCAAGAGAGAATGCCTCTAGACAGTTTGCAATGAGCAGCGACCGACCTCAGCTGGCTGCGCAGCAACTCCCTCTGGCCCCTTAGCACCTGTAACAGGGGGTCGTCCTCAAACTCTGTGCCATCAGAGTCTGCAAAACAGAAAAATTAACTCCACTTCAAGTGCCCTCTCCTTTTCCTACCAGTCAAAGCTGTGGAGCTCTCCAACAAATCTCTGCAGGGACCTCCCAAGCTGTCTGTTGTTTATTTGCTTAGAACCAAACAGTAAGTGCAAACCTGTAAAAGAACCCACTTCCCAGGCGCTTACCAATTCCTCCTGCTCAATTCCCGCTTCCACATACTTCCCTGCTCTTGCTCCAGCCTTCTTCACCTTCTACCCCCCCTCCCATAGCCCACACACTTTTCTCCCCTTCTGGGCTGTGCCTGTATTGTGCCTCTGGCTATGCCTGTACTTTGACTAAAGGCATGCGGTAAATAGCTTGTTACAGCATCAACACTATGACACACAACATCTGTAGTTCTAAGTCTGTACAAAAAACAACAACCCCTCACTGGTGTAGGCACCTTTAGACACCCTGTCTCTTGCTTACTCTGTTCCTTTTCTAGCCACATCTCCATTTCCATTCCACCCATTACTGATTTGGTCAATGTGTTCAGAATAGTTGCAAAATCGGAATTAAGCTCATGCTTGTCCAGTGGAAACTGAACGGAGCATCATCATCGCCCATTGCCAGTGACAGCCACGCAGTGGTCCAGAGTCCAGGTCTAGGCCTCCTTTCCAGAGTTTATGAAATGTGAAGCCAGACAGGAACTAAAGGAACATGCTTGCACGGGTGGAACGAAATGGACCCCACCATGAATGTTTAAAGCCATCCATGAAATCCACATATCTGCCATTCCCTCAACTATCCCACCTTCGGCCTGCTCCAGCAGCTGAGCAGCCATGTTCAGGAGCTGGGGATGTGAGGGAGCAGAAACAGCTCTTGGCTGAGCTTCGTCCAGGCTTCGACTCTTTGAATTCCTCTTTGGTTTATCCCTATGAGGACCTGGAGAATCAGGTGGGGAGAAAAGTCTTTCGGCAATCACCTGGATGAGAGAGAAAGCTAGTTAAATCTCCTCCTGTCCTCCTGGGAAGGAAAACAGAAGTGGAAGAGCCCATTTCAGATGCCCCCAAGCAGCTAAATGGATCTGCTGGATGAAGGTTCATCTTCCTTTTCTATAGTAAAGTCATTCCCACAACTCACTGGGAAATCTGCAAGTGTGCCACTTGATTACATTTTGCTTATCTACATAAACTTTCTGAAAGTGCATATTTTTTTTCCCTGGCACAGTGGTCTTCAAGGGACCACATCACATTACCTACTGAAAAACTCCTTAACATCTGCCAAGATGTCCATGCAGAGAAGGCCTGATGCTTGCCTGCTGTCTGAACCAACCTGGCTGCAGCCTCCAGTGCTTTGAGATAATGTCACAGCAGGCCACAAGTCAGTCTGGTTAGCCTGAAGAGAAGCAGTTGGGGAGCAGGCTGCTAAACCAAGTTTGATAACTGGAGGCTTTAAAGCTTCCCATGGGTGCAAGAGGGACCAGAATCAGGCTTGGGCAACACTAGAGAAAGGGACCCAAGAGCAAACCAAGTCCGAGCAAGAGATGTGTGTGTGGTGCATGCATTTGCAGCTCTGGGAATCCAGGTGGTGGTGATGTTCCTCCTTCACCTTCAAAAGGGCAGAAGCTGGCTGCCATGAAAGTGGAAGGAAGGAACGAAAAAACTACCTGCAATAAAGAGAAGAGCACAAATACTCCTCTTCCAGCTTTAAGCACATTGTCCCTCACTCCCATGGATGTCCCTCTACCCACCTGGCCAAGCCCATCACAGGCATGCACTAGGGCAAACACTTCACATGGGCCACTAGCCAGGCCTGTTGGGTCCCATTGTCACTCCTGTCTGAATTCACAGCACAGCCTGTGAATTTGTATTCTCGCCAGCGGCTTTGTGGAAGGTCAATAATGGCGAATAAGCCATCTTTCAAATGAATTTTCTGTCTGCCAGAACTGATCGCCATTGCCTCCCACATGAAGGGCCTCACATAAACTTCCCTGGAACACAGTTTGAAAACCACTGTTCCAGTGAAATATAATTTGGGGATACTTCACAATTTAGCATTAAATTTTTGTTAGCCATAAAGGAAGTGGGGGCAATTGGAACACATGGGGGGGGGGGGAAAATCAGAGGGCAAGAAACGTGTTAAGGATAGAAAGTGTCTGGGTAGAACTGGGGAGGGAGCCTGCACTGAGTAAAGGAGCCCTGTCTGAGATTAATGGAAACCTCAGCCTAGTCCTTATTCCTAAATCTTTAGTAGTAGCTGCCAATAAAAGCATTCACGTTTGTCTGCAACCATGAGGACTAGAAACATCATCTGGACTGAAGTGCTCACTATTCTGCATGATAGGCCTCTACATCACACTGTGATGACAGCCACAAATATTGCCAGATCATATGTTTATACCTCTCCCAAGACGTGTTGAATAGAATCTTTTGTGCGACTGACTGGTGGCCCTCGGAAGTCTCTGACTGGTTTGGCTTGGCCCTGCTCGGTTCTGAATGCCTTCTGGTTCCCTCTGGGCTCAGTGTGCACTCTCTCTACAGGGCGGGCTGCCTGTTGATCCTGATGCAAAGTGCTCTGGCCCAAAAGCTTGCTGGTTCCTGCAGGCCTTGGTAGGGGAGGGGAGTCTCGGTATGCAGGGACAGGATCCTCTTGCAGAGTTACTTCCTTCAGTCCTTGCTCTCCCTTTGGTTCTGAACTTCCAACCAGTAAAATCCCACTGCTGAAGGGAGCGGCTTCTATGAGCTGCGTGGAGCTTGGCCCATTTTTCACAGAGTCTGTGGGGCAGCAGGGATGATAATCATGGAGCGTGGATTTCACATGCAGCTGGGTTTCCGATGTTGGCTGCACTCTTCCACCTTCACTCTTCCAACTTGCAGGTTCTGATGGCTTCTGAGCCACTCTTTCTACCTGCAAGGAACAACGATTGAAAAATATATAGTGGTGCCTCGCTAGACGAAAAACTCACTAGACGAAAGGCATTCGCTAACGAAAGGGTGACTCGCAAGACGAATTTCCCTATGGCCGCAACTCACAAAACGAAAACGTTTTGCGGTTTTGTTTTGTTTTTTCGTAAAGCCGCGCTTCCTCCGACCGTGCTTCACAAGACAAAATTTCCGCTATACAACAGCACTTGCGGAACAAATTAATTTCGTCTTGCGAGGCACCACTGTACATGACTCAGACTGCATCTACTGGAGATGGAGTAGTGTGATGCTTAGAAGCAGATCCACTCCTCTCTGAATGCTTTGCCATACTGTATAGGATCAATACTATGATGGGAAAGTTGTTTACCTCATCAACTCCTGAACAATTGAAATGGGGTGGGGTGGAATAGCCACAAGCATCTTGGAAGCTATAAAGATGAAGTGTCTTGAAATGGTGCATGAACTTTGCAAGGTTTCTTCCACTTCAGCTCTCAACAACAAGGTAGCAAGAGCTGTGGTCCTTTCATGCATCACACCCTGCCTATTGCTTGCACTTCTCCATCCTGTTGTGCACTGAAAGCATGGCTCCATCCCCTGCTTCCAAGGCTTTTGCCTTGCAGCTACACAGCACAGAACAATGGCAAACTTATTCACCTCAAACTCTTACCAGGCTGGAAGCATGGGTTGGCTGGATATGTGGACTCCTCCAAGCTAGAGGAGGCATCACAGCAACAGCCTGGCTCGCTTCCTCCATCTTTCGCCGCAAGCGCCACTGAAAAAGGATATCATCCTCTGGTCTTGAAGAAGAACACAGCTGAGATCTTTGAGTGATATAGTAAGGGAAAGCATTCAGACTACCTAGGAAGGCAGGGAGAGAGAGAAAGAGAGAGAGATGCACATGACTGGAGTGTCTGCAGTGAGCTTCTGAAAAAGATCTGCAAGATACAGGCATTGTCCATCGCAGTTTTCATTTTGGGATCATCATCTTTGAAAAAGTGTATATTGATTTGTCTCCTTTGGTGATAGCTTGTATCAGTCACTGGATCTTTTACAGCAGGGAGGAGGAACACATGGCTCTATAGATGTTGTTAGACTACAATTCCCATCATAGCTCACCACTGTCTATGCTAGCTAGGCATGATGGGGCCTGGAGTCCAAAAGAGCCCATTCAACTCAACCAGCATATGATAAGGCATGTGTGCTTTTGAACAAGAATCAATTTAATATCAAGACAACACGAATTCTATACCAGTAATTCTGTGACCTCTAGAAATTGAGCAATACAAATTTGCACAGTTGCTGTTTTTCCCAGTTTATTCAGCTGCTGTTGCCCTGTCCATGTGAGATCCTGCTCAGCAACGCCTCTGGCCTTTTGAAAGTTACCAAGGATTGCCTGAAGGACTAGCAATTTGTTTGTTTGTAAATAAAAGGGGAGATCACTGGGATGCCCCTTACCAAATTCTGCCTTTGAGTGATGCACTGAAAGATAGGGCAGTCTAAAGATTTGTACTAAAGCAGCCATCATTCTTCATAAATTGCCAAATAAGAACATCCACACTGTTTAGGAGGCAATCAGACTTGCACTCAGCCAGATACTAGTTCAGCCAACTTGCTTTTCCTTCCTCACTTACCCCCCTCAACAACACTCACTTTCTGTCATTGGTCTGGGACCACAACACTGGCATTCCTTCAAGACAGAGTTCTTCAACCTTGGGCTTCAGATGTTGGGACTACAACTCCAACCACCCCATACCAGTGGCTAAGCTGGCTGGGGCTGTTGGGATTGAAGTCCAGCAACATGTGGAGACCCCAGGTTGAAAAACACTGCAAGGACATGGATCTCATGACTTACCTTGTGGCTCACCAAGGCCAAGGTGATGTGGAGCACGACCAGTCATATCTGTGTCAGCATTTGTGATGGTGGACGTGGGGGTAGAGCTTGCATGCCTGGAGCTGCTCAACGGGGATGTGCTGCATGCAGAGAAACATATGAGGACAGGCAGGTTATTAGGAAGGAGTGGCAACTGGGGAGAGAACAGAAAGAGAAGCTGGAAGGCCCATTAGACATTGAGGAAGGGAAGTCTAGATGATGAGTGAAATACAAGGGAGGCCAGTACCTTCTATGTAACAGCCTGGCTGCTCTCTCCTGCAGTTTAACAGTCTCGGGGTCCAGCGTGGAAGAATCCTGTGAGTCCCCCTACAAAAGAGCATACAAAGGAATGGGTCGGATAGGAGACTCTATAGCTGGGGTGGGGGACTTGTGGCCCACTAGATGTTGTTGAACTCCAACTCCCATCAGCTCCAGCTCATGGGGCGAATGGTCAGGGATAATGGGAGTTGTAGTCCAACAAAATCCAGGGGGTCACACATTCACCCCTGCTCTATAAGGAAAAGAATTTCAGGATTCTGGCAGCAGGGCAAGGGGAGAAGCTGCAGCACCTATGGAGTGCCTAGTGTTAGCAAGCTCGTGACCAAAAAATAGAAGATGGCCAATCCAATGGGACAAAGGCACTTTGATCCTCTGGTTCAGACAAAGTAGGGACAGAAAGCAGAAGAACACCAGTTAAGGTGAAACAGTCACCGGCAATAATAAGCAGGGAGCTACTGAGGTAATTGAAAATGGTCTTCTGATCTGTCAAAGTAATCAGCCAAACCAGGAGCAAGCAAGACTCCTGCCCGCCTGCAAATTCTGAAAATTTAAGGTCGCTTGTTTCTTAATAAAAGATCCGAAAGGGAAACCAAAAACTAATCATCCTACTGAGAAGTGCTGTAGTAAATATCACAATTTTCTCCACCCAGAGCAGTCTTCAAAGCAGGACCAACTTTACACATATGATTTCCCCATTTATTATGTTTATATTCTTCAAGGAGACCAGGGCAGCATTTGTGGTTATTCCATATTATCTTCACAACAGTCCTGTGTAGAAGGCTAGGCTCTGAGATATGACTGGCTGAAGGTCAATCAATGAGCTTTATCGCTGAGCAAGGATTAGAACCCATGCCTCCAGATTCTGTACAATATTCCACAACCCTGAGGGTTGAGATTAACAGTGATCCGCAAAGATAACATAGCTATATTACCTCCTTTTCTGATGGACAGAATAGATCCCTCCCCACTCCTAGAGAAAACCTCCTTACTCACCGAGGGAGACTGGTCCAGAGCAGGACTGAAAAGAGACTGCCTCACTTCACTCTGGCTGTCTGCAAGGAGACACCTTCATTACAGATTTCTGACTCACACAGTTTAGACATCTTTGCAAAGAGCCAAATCCTTAATCTTGGGTGGCTCTAGGCTCCCTCCCTCCTTCCCTTCCCCTTTCATCCATAGGCCTGAAAAACTATGTGCTTGACTTTATGTTATCTTCCAAATTATAGGTGAAGAACCCTGAAGAAGGCCAACATGAATCAACCCTTTGGATGGGTTGCTTGGTTGTGAGCAATGGGTGCTAAAACTACACAGAACTCCTGAGTAATAATGGGGGCCGTAAGAGCCCCCCATCTCACTTTGGATTGCTTTGATAGCTTAAAGAAAATACCTTAGAGCATATGCAGAGTTATCTGATAACTAGAGAAGGGGGGACAGATTTAAATATTGTGATTTTAAAAATCCTGGCACACTCCTATTATTTATTTTAGGCCCTCTTCCCAGTTGATGCCAGATGGGCACCTGCAGACTGGCACAATGAGGAGGGCCTCTGAGATTATCTTACTGACCAGGTGGGTCTGTGTAGAAGGCATTCTCTCAGATAACCTGGTCCCAAATTGGTCTCATATGTCTCTCTTATGGGAAAAGCTAGGACAGGAGTGACCTGTGAGCGCTACCCACCAGTGCTAAAAAGTTCTACTTCATAGGAAACAACAGCTAAGTGCTGGACAAAGACACAGCTCCAATGTGTGTGCCCAGATTTAAATCTTCAAATCTGAAGTTTTTCCTACCAATACCAACCACTCTTTTGGCTAGGGCAGCTACTGCTCCAATACAAATCCAATCTTTCTGAGGGCCCACTCATCCTGGTCTGCCTTGATAAGTGTTCCCCATATCGGCACCCTTTTTGTTGGACTCAAGTACCTGAAGTTGGTGATGTCTCCTTCTTGGAGATGTTGCATTCAGGGGAAAACGAGTGGCCAAGCCACCAGAACTGTGCAGAGTGACCATTTGGTGCCCAGCGCTCCCTGCGGTTTGTGGGCTGCCCGTAACGAAATCGCTCCATATACCTGCCAAAGGATCAAAGGTGCCGCATCACAGACATGGACAAAGAACTTTACTTCAATGCAGTGATCACTCCCAAGCTAGACTAGAGACTCAGTACAGAGGTGCCTTGGTGCGTAAATGTACCAGTTTTCAAAAGTTTTTCAGAAGCCGAATGTCCGATGCTGCTGTTGGCTATTGTTTCTGGGGTGCCTGCACCAATCAGAAGCTGCGCCCTGGTTTTCAAACATTTCGGAAGTCAAACTGACTTCCGGAACAGATTAAGTTTGGCGCTTTTGTTTTTGCTATTTATTTTGCATTTTTGTTTTGGAGGCTTTTTTGGTTAATTTGTTTTTGTGACTGTGTGGAACCCAGTTCAGCTACTGATTGATTGATTGATTGGTTGGTTGGTTGGTTGGTTGATTGTGTGACTGCGGAAATGGATATCCAAATCAGTGCAGGTAAGAATTTTTTTAAAAAAATTATCTTCTACAGTACTGTCTTATTTATTTTATAGTACAGTACGTTGATTATTGCTTTCATTTTATGGACCCATGGTCTCATTAGATAGTAAAATTCATGTTAAATTGCTGTTTTAGGGGTTGTTTTTAAAAGTCTGGAATGGATTGATCCATTTTGCAATACCTTCTACAGGAAAGTGCGCCTTGATTTTGGAACGCTTTGGTTTTAGAACGGACTTCCGGAACGGATTAAGTTTCAGAACCAAGGTACCACTGTACTCTGAGACAAGCCAGTATGAAGAAGAAGAGTCTGGATTTGATATCCCGCTTTATCACTACCCAAAGGAGTCTCAAAGCGGCTAACATTCTCCTTTCCCTTCCTCCCCCACAACAAACACTCTGTGAGGTGAGTGGGGCTGAGAGACTTCAAAGAAGTGTGACTAGCCCAAGGTCACCCAGCAGCTGCATGTGGAGGAGCGGAGACACGAACCTGGTTCTCCAGATTACAAGTCTACCACTCTTAACCACTACACCACACTGGCTCTCAGCATGGGAATTTGCATCCTAGAAACAGACTTGACTAAGGGTATCAGATGTGTTCTTCTTCCAGGTAATATTTGAACCCATGACTCCAATCCCCACACAAGTCCAGTAAACTCTTGCTGCTCTGCCCACCCACCCGAGAAGAAACCCTTAGCTAGCAGGCTTACCTGGCAATAACTGAATCGCTGTCTGAAACAGATTCTGGGGGCTTTAGCGAAGCCAGTGCCTTGGTCCCCGTTATCTGCTCTGAGGGAAGGCCCTTTGCTCCCTCAGGAGTCAGAGAGGAAGAACTGCGCTCAGTCGAGGGCCATGATTCATTGAAGGAGCTTGTGGAGTCTGACTCTGGGGGTTTCATCTCTTGGTGGCTGGATCCAGGAAGCAAACCTGGGGTTGCAGGACTCTGTGTTTCTGCCTTCTTGGGAGAGGTGGGGCAATTCTTGTGTCGTAAACGAGACGGGCTCAGAGCCTAGGAGTGGGAAAGTGAGTTTTCAGAGTTGGTGGGCCCAAACGGCTGACATAAACCTTCCAGAAACATTCAAGTCAAGATGTAACACAACTGCCTCTTCCTATAGCTCCACTTGACAACTGTTTAGTTGTTACATTTTTATCCTACCCATCCTCCAAAAAACTGAGGGTATCAAACGTGGTTTCCTGCCCCCACACCCTTTTCCATCACAACAATCCTGCGAGGGAGGCTAAGCTAAGAAAGGTTGAATGTCCTGAGTCATGGATGAGCAGGGATTTGAACTCCCAGCATTCTAATCAATATGCTTTACTGGCTCTTTCCAGGCCTAGCTCAATCCTCAAGAATACAGAAATGCCCAAAGAGGAGCTTTCATGTTCTACTGGATAGCCAACACCATGGAATTTTTATCCAGCTCCCAAAAGGGACTGGATCAATAGGAATCCAAAAGACCTGTTTGACTCTTCCTGCCAGCAGCTCTGCTCCATTTGATTTCCTCGCTAGTGACTCTGCAGCATTATTTGCCCACCTCGTCTCCCCCCACCCCCATCTCACCGTATATCGCTGCTCCTGCCTCAGTGGGTGTGCCTGGGAAGGGTGGTAATGGCTCCGCAAACAAGATTGCTCCAAAAAGGGGCTTCCCAGGGTGGAGAAAACAGCCATACTGTGGGCAAGCAAGGAATCCCAGTTAGTGAGGCCCTGCTCTGCCTAGACTGGGCACTTCTTAACAGAAGGAAACCCATCAGGTCAAACCCTTTTCTTCCTCTAGCTCTCATACCTGGAATCCATTATTCTACACCCAGGTGTTCAGCTTTGATGGCTACAGATGTGGTCTCTACATGCTTTCCTCATGGGATGATCGAAGGCTTCCCAAAGTTTGTGCTGTAAACAAAAGAAACAATAAATACATACATTTTGGCATAGGCTTTACTTCTTTTGCGTAATATTTCCAAATGTTCATAGGCTTTTCCTCCACCCTTCCCTTTTGTTTTTTATTGGGTATTTCTGGTAATCATGATTTCGCTGAAGGAGGGGAAAGGGGCAAAAAGAAGGCATGAAGAATCGGGGCAAAAATATTAAGATGCTGTTTTGCCAACATAAGGATGGGCACTCAGAGAACACAGATCACTGCTTTTTCTAAGTGCTCAAAAGCCCTTCATATAAACTAGCTCAGTAATCTTTATTCTCACCCCCTGTACCTTGCCTCTGTCAACATGTAACTCAGGAAGATTAAAAGATAAAGTCAAGGAGTTATATTCAAAGTCTCTCTTCTAATTCATGCCACTCTCTGCTTCCATCTGCCCATCTCTGCCACCTCAAGTACCATCATGGAGCAAATGAAATAAATGAAGTAAATGAACAGAAAATTACTTCCTGCTACTTCAACACCTGAAATTGCCTCCTTGCACATCATCAGTCTGCTCCTCTGGCTATGCAGGCTCCAACCACCTTAACATTTCTCCACAGCCAGGAATTTGGCCACCATTTGCCTGGCAAAGAAACCAACCACAATGTTCTCAACTGTGGGAACGTTAAAAAAAGAAAGAAGAACCCAGCACTGCAGAGGTGGGATAAAATCATCCTTCATACTTAAGGCCTCACTCTATGGCAGTGTTTTTCAACCACTGTTCCGCGGCACACTAGTGTGCCGCGAGATGTTGCCTGGTGTGCCGTGGGACAAATTGTGTTTATTTGATTCCTATTCAAGAGAATTACTTTATATATAGTCAATATAGGCACAGAGTTAAAATTTTTAACATTTTCTAATGGTGGTGTGCCTCGTGATTTTTTTCATAAAACAAGTGTGCCCTTGCCCAAAAAAGGTTGAAAAACACTGCTCTATGGTATGTGTAGTCTATTTGTTAATCCAGCCCAGGGAACTTTATATAAATCCATTGACACAGAAGCAAAACAATTTTAAAATATGACAAGATCCAGACTTGGGAAATGTTCTAGAGCAGCTGATCTGCTGCACAATATTATGGATTTCCAACTTAGCTGTGGTTCAGAGCAATGAATTATTTGCATAAATGAATTCTTTCCTTCCTGCAGCTAAGAAGGAAATTTCCATGGCATTTGTTTGTGCAGTGTGCAGTTACCAAGGCAACAGTTTTTGTTTTGCCCCCCCCCCCATGAAAGTACCCCATTCACTGACCCTGCCATACTATGAAACAATGAACAGCATGAATTCCATTGCTCTGGAAAAAATGTTATGACTTCAACTAACATCTGATCAAAAGGTGGAGTAATTCCTATTATAGCAAAACAGAGCAAGCAACTGGATTGGTTGGTTTGAGATAGAATAGCCTTTAGGACTATCAGTGGAATATCAGAGTTATGAAAACTGGACAGAATCATGAGGAAAGAAAATTCAACTCTTTAAGTGCACCCATCAATTGACAAATCTGTAAGAGCATCTCTGTGCTTTTAGAGCATCTTCCTGTGCCTCTCCCAGCAAGGCAGGTCTGAGGTGTCCACCTGCAAAATGGAGTTACACTGTAAGAAACGCTGTAGCCAAAGCGAGTTCTTACTTATTTAGGCCCACACATCAGGCACAGCTGCAGTAAATGCTGGCAGGATAGTTCAGATACGATCATTCAAACACAGAACAGTGAAAATCCCTCCATAGCAGAACCGCCAGCCAAACTGAAATTGTTACCAAGACAGCCTGTTTTGCTAACTATTGTGACAACTTAACAGGCTGCTACTTGCAGCCAACATGTCAGATCTCGCCAATGGCAATCTGTGGCCCTAGGGTTAGGTGGGGAAAGTCCATTCCCCTGAGCCCTCCTGCCTGGAGGATAGAACTGTGCTGACTGTGTCAATCCTGAGTCCTCATTTTTTGCACTGGCCTGTACCTTTAAAGTCACACCCTGCCCCAACACAGTACTGAGAAGGAGGACACTGGGGCTCCCCAGCAGACACATGAAAACAAATTTCACTATGGCCAAACCAAGACAACCAACCATACCCTAGGCCAGGCACGTCCAACAGGTAGATAATTGTGATCTTCCGGTAGATCACTGGCTCCCCACAAAGAAGCCAAACTCTGGCTCCCATAAAAAAAGCTCAACATTCTTGCCCTGCACCCCAAAGAAACGGGTCTTTCTCCTCCTTAAAAAAAGCTCAACAACTTTGACCTGAACCCCTGCCAGTTTTTAACTGCAAGTAGATCGCAGTCTCTTGGGAGTTGGTCATCCCTGCCCTAGGCCAACCCCAACCTCTCTCACTACCAAGAGAACCCAAGCGAACAGTAAAGAGAACCCACACAAGTGACGCTGACACAAAACCCCACACATACACTAAGTAGAACAGAAGCATTGCCACCCTACGCCACCCCACTCACCATTCCCCTCTCCACCTCTTTCCCCTTTTTCTTCCTAATGTAACACTAATGTCTCAACAAATGAAACTGACCTGTAGAAAACGTAACTTGAAAAGAGAGACATAGCACATACATTTGTAAACCGATAAATCTTTAATAAAAAATATATTTAAAAACAACAACAAAGGCCTCTGACATGCGAATGTCTGCAGATGAACAGGAAGCTGGTTGTACACCTGTGAGGTATATGCTGACTGAAAGACCTCTGGACTTTAGTGCATTGAGAGGGCTCAGCCTTTCTAGGGGGAAATAAACCTTCTCTACACATTTGTTCCCAGAAGCAAATGCAGAATTGAATGCATGGTGAAAATGAAATTCCTTACTTAGGCTGCATTCCTACATGAAGACATCTGAAGGAGAGCCCTGTATCGGGAAGCTTTTAATGTCACCATGGTTTGTGTGTACTTTCATATATTCCGTTGGAAGCAGCCCAGGGTGACTGGGCAACCCAGTCAGATGGATGGGGCACAAGTACCGGTAATTAATTATTATTATTATTATTATTATTATTATTATACTTAAGGATCAAGCCTCGGTGAAGTCAATTGTATTTACTTCTGAGTAGACATGTATAGGCTTGCACTGTTAGGAAATGTGCACACCACAACTGGGGTTGCCATAAGCAATTCAGGCCCAGGCTTCTATGCCTTATCAAACAGAATAGTGATTACAGCTCACAATACTAAATATGGTGTTACCAGAAAAATAGGGGTTCACTTTAGGGCCAAACCCCTTACCTGAGTCACAATGGACATATAACATATAGTGGAAATTTTGAAATATCAGTTTTAGCCCTGCATAGGCACCTAAACACTGGCAAGGAATGGAAAGTATTTTTTTCCATGCCAAACAACATTCTAACTGGACATCGCTTCCTGCCAAAGGACAAAAGGATTGTCCTCTTTATTTCTCGCCCACACTGCACTTGTACATGATATTCAGCTGGCCAGGCCCATTTCTTTATAATGCTTGAGGAAGCATTAATGATTTTTTTTAGTGGCTACAATCTAGCCCAAATGCTGCAAATGCAGAACAAAGACCATTAGCAAGCATGAATACTATCTCCTAAAACAACTTCACGTTGCATTAGCAGCAGATGACATACAGAAAGGGTGATCCAGTGACTGCTTCCATTACCGCTTTCCAACAGACTACCATGCACTTTGAGAAAGTACAGAAATGCTAGAATTCATTCTTCAAACTGTACTGGTGCATTACTTAGTTCTCTAATTCTTTAGTATGGCATATATGAAGAGAGTCAATGAGAGACAGACAGCAGTCTAAATGGATTTAGAATGCATTTGCAGTATACAAGAACAGCACAATTTAGGGAACTCTCAGTGCAGAGTTTTCAGGTGCCAGATATGTTGATTCAACAGGATCAAATGGAAATTCTGCTGTCCTATTTTAAATTGTAGACTAGGGAACAGCAAAAGTGGCACACAAAAACCTACAGACTCCTCTGAGATCGCTATGCAAAAACACCCCCACAATTATTTTTCTCAGAATTTCTGCCACCATTCCAGTTTAGTGCTAAACCATGCTATTTGCAGTGCCCTGATGCAGCACTGGAGGGGTAAATGGGGAACCAGGCAAGGACACAAGGACATAATCAGCTCCACTTCTAGGCAATCACCAGGTCCAGTTTGCAACAATCCCATTCACTTTTTTGTGTGTGGCAAAGAAAATTAAAGAACAGAAGCAGGCCCCTCTTTAAACTGCTAAGCACAGTAAACATGCACTTGAGTGGATTTCCATGGTCTTTCAGTGCCAAAAAGACAGATCAGATGAGTGTTTTGTATGCCTCAAAATAGGCCACTCATCTGCCACAAATCTCAAATAAGGTCTGGAGTGGAAGCAGCAAAGCTTTAAAACAGAAGCAAAGATTTAAATATCTTAATCCATGCTGCTGCTCAAAAAGTCTTCCCTGGCCTCAAAGATAATCCTCCTCTTGCAATACCCCCAGCAAGCACAGAGATTCTTCCTTGAATATTTGACACCACAGCACTTGACGAAACATGGACGTGCATAATTCATAATTTAACCAAGCGGTGATAATTTAAGCAGACAGCTACAAGAGACCTGTCTAGCATTGAGAGTTAGCACAGAACTTCGCCATCTCTGCAGTGGTGTGGGGGTTGCTTCATTAGCTGGAGATGTCAACTTCCCTTCCTTCTCCAGCACACCACCCATCCTGCTTTTCCACCTTGGCAAACCAAGATCCTACTTCACATTACCTACAGATATGGCAGGAGCTATTGATTATTCTCACACAGGTCCTGGTGCTGTGAGCAGTGCATCTCCAAACTGCAAGCTTGGGAGCCTTGTCATGTGCTGGCAAAAAAGGTTAAGGCTGCATCAATGTTCCTTCGCTTGGTTTCAAACTGGCATCTTTAGGTTGGCAGGTTTAAAGAATGCCACTGTGGGTTGGCACGTAAAGCAGGCTGGCTTTGCATTTTAATAGGGTGGCACAAAGGAAAAGAAAATCTTCAACCCAGATGGATTAAATAAATTGCTTGTGGCTTACTTTATGGCACCTGCTCAGGCTTGAATCGGTCTTCACTGAATGTAGATGTTCTTGCCTGTTTTCTGGCTTGTCCTGCTTTTTGGCATCAGAAGTCCCAGTTGTCAGCATTTACGGGATGAAAGAAAAGAATCCCAGCATTTTCTGTTACTATTTTCTTTCCCCTTCCCCTTGTGCAATTACTCTAGCTGCTACATACACCAGGGGCTACTAATGCAACTCAAGCTCCACTCAAGCTGATAAAAAAGTTCAGAGTTTCAGTAGGTCAGGGAAACCATCATGAACACAGTCCTTTCCTCAAAAGGATCAAATTCAGTATCTGTATGATTTGTGGTTGAAAGTCCTTAACATTAGTATGTGACATCTCTGCTTTTTTGACAAAGGTTTTTCTTCGTATTCCTCTTCACCAGATCCCCAAAATTACATGCCTTCTTATAACATCCTAAGTTATGTAATTCGCAACAGTTACACCAAAGATTAGTGATACTTTTTTAAAAAACTCACACAGTATATTACTATCCCAATCATTTCCATAGTTAGGTCAGGTTGGCTATGCAACTTAGCTTCTGAACCACACAATTCTTGTAATATGTGCATTTAAGTATATATTCCTCTACTAATTAATTTACTAGATTTTAGTACAAATCAGAAACATCATTGGCAATAGAACAAGTAAGCTGAATATTATTTATTTCCATTGTTAAGGTTTCTAGAAGCTACAGGTCCTAAGGTTATAAATCTGTGAGCACAAACACAAAGGGCCCTTGACTTGTGTGGAATAAAACAAGTGCCACTGAATTTTCTACGTCTCCTGCAAAAGATCAGGAGAGGACAAACCCATAGCATAGTGAAGCACTACTAGGAAAGAGAAAATATATTAACCATTGGAGGGGGCAGGTAAAGAAAGGGTTAAATGCGGAAATAACTAAGTACACCACCCTGGTCACTGAGACATTATGGGACACAAATAGCAGCCTCTCCTGGGGCCTTCCAGAGAGATCAGGACATTCCTCTAAAGAGATGAGAACATAAGGATGTTCAATTCATGCTCTCACCATAGGGCCCAACCTATCCTATTACACAGGAATGGGCAGGGACACACCCCATCAGTCACACCTCATCAGTTCTCTCTTGCACTGGCTCCCAGGACACTCCCTGCGTCTGCAGGTGAGGCCACAGCTGGCTCACTCTGCTGACAAGCCAGGTTGTATTGCTTTCACTTTGCCAGAAAGCTTCAGAGAAGGCAGGTAGGATTATGATTTCCAAATAAAACCAGAGAGTTCTGCATCCTAGTGCAAAGAGGCCATCCCATTCTTAGCAGTCCATTAACAGATACAACAGCCACGCTCTACAGCCTCAGAAACTATAGGTCCTAGGAATAGCTAAACTAGCCACATATGATTACAGTATAGACTTACACTCCACCTTTCTAATAAATATGTATTACTCCCTGCTAGTAATGGGAGACTGCTGCACCTGGCAAGTACAGGTATGCTTGGCCCAATGTTGCAAATAAGGCCATAAAGGTTGCTAATCCATTGGGCTAAACATACCACTGTAGTGGCACAATCCTAACCTTGCCTGTCTAGAAGTAAATTCTGTTGAATTCAATGGGGCTTATTTCCAGGTGAGAAAGATTGCAGGATTGCAGTCATCTGCAGCAGGCCAATAAGCTTGAAAAGGAACAATACTTTCCATTTGCCAAAAAAGTAACATTATTATGCGCTATCCCCATAACGTAACCTCAATGTAAACTGAGTGTTACCTGTATTTCTAAACTAGCTGCAACCAATTGTGGTTGAAAGGACAGAAATGTTTGCTCCAAACCTCAGCTCCATCTTCATGGGCTCTAAAAATGCCAAATGCTCAGAACTATAACTGAATTTCCAAGTGGCAACTTATTTGGAAGCAACACCGAATTAGCAACTGCAGTTTAGTACATATAACAGCTGATTGCAGAAATGAGTACCAGTACTACTATTGTTGTTGTTGTTGTTGTTCAGTCGTTCAGTCGTGTCCGACTCTTCGTGACCCCTTGGACCAGAGCACGCCAGGCACGCCTATCCTTCACTGCCTCCCGCAGTTTGGCCAAACTCATGTTAGTAGCTTCGAGAATACTGTCCAACCATCTCATCCTTTGTCGTCCCCTTCTCCTTGTGCCCTCCATCTTTCCCAACATCAGGGTCTTTTCCAGGGAGTCTTCTCTTCTCATGAGGTGGCCAAAGTACTGGAGCCTCAACTTCAGGATCTGTCCTTCTAGTGAGCACTCAGGGCCGATTTCCTTGAGAATGGATAGGTTTGATCTTCTTGCAGTCCATGGGACTCTCAAGAGTCTTCTCCAGCACCATAATTCAAAAGCATCAATTCTTCGGCGATCAGCCTTCTTGATGGTCCAGCTCTCACTTCCGTACATTACTACTGGGAAAACCATAGCTTTAACTATACGGACCTTTGTTGGCAAGGTGATGTCTTTGCTTTTTAAGATGCTGTCTAGGTTTGTCATTGCTTTTCTCCCAAGAAGCAGGCGTCTTCTAATTTCGTGACTGCTGTCACCATCTGCAGTGATCATGGAACCCAAGAAAGTGAAATCTCTCACTGCCTCCATTTCTTCCCCTTCTATTTGCCAGGAGGTGATGGGACCAGTGGCCATGATCTTAGTTTTTTTGATGTTGAGCTTCAGACCATATTTTGCGCTCTCCTCTTTTACCCTCATTAAAAGGTTCTTCAATTCCTCCTCACTTTCTGCCATCAAGGTTGTATCATCAGCATATCTGAGGTTGTTGATATTTTTTCCGGCAATCTTAATTCCGGTTTGGGATTCATCCAGCCCAGCCTTTCGCATGATGAATTCTGCATATAAGTTAAATAAGCCGGGAGACAATATACAGCCTTGTCGTACTCCTTTCCCAATTTTGAACCAATCAGTTATTCCATATCCAGTTCTAACTGTAGCTTCTTGTCCCAAATAGAGATTTCTCAGGAGACAGATGAGGTGATCCGGCACTCCCATTTCTTTAAGAACTTTCCATAGTTTGCTGTGGTCGACACAGTCAAATGCTTTTGCATAATCAATGAAGCAGAAGTAGATGTTTTTCTGGAACTCTCTAGCTTTCTCCATAATCCAGCGCATGTTTGCAATTTGGTCTCTGGTTCCTCTGCCCCTTCGAAATCCAGCTTGCACTTCTGGGAGTTCTCGGTCCATGTACTGCTTAAGCCTGCCTTGTAGAATTTTAAGCATAACCTTGCTAGCGTGTGAAATGAGTGCAATTGTGCGGTAGTTAGAGCATTCTTTGGCACTGCCCTTCTTTGGGATTGGGATGTAAACTGATCTTCTCCAATCCTCTGGCCACTGCTGAGTTTTCCAAACTTGTTGGCATATTGAGTGTAGCACCTTAACAGCATCATCTTTTAGGATTTTAAATAGTTCAGCTGGAATATCATCACTTCCACTGGCCTTGTTGTTAGCGAGGCTTTCTAAGGCCCATTTGACTTCACTCTCCAGGATGTCTGGCTCAAGGTCAGCAACCACACTACCTGGGGTGTATGAGACCTCTATATCTTTCTGGTATAGTTCCTCTGTGTATTCTTGCCACCTCTTCTTGATGTCTTCTGCTTCTGTTAGGTCCTTTCCACTTTTGTCCTTAATTGTGGTAATCTTTGTACGAAATGTTCCTTTCATATCTCCAATTTTCTTGAACAGATCTCTGGTTTTTCCCATTCTGTTATTTTCCTCTATTTCTTTGCATTGCTCGTTTAGAAAGGCCCTCTTGTCTCTCCTTGCTATTCTTTGGAAATCTGCATTCAATTTCCTGTATCTTTCACTATCTCCCTCGCATTTTGCTTGCCTTCTCTCCTCCGCTATTTTTAAGGCCTCATTGGACAGCCACTTTGCTTTCTTGCATTTCTTTTTCATTGGGATGGTTTTCGTTGCTGCCTCCTGTATAATGTTACGAGCCTCCATCCACAGTTCTTCAGGCACTCTATCCACCAAATCTAAGTCCTTAAACCTGTTTTTCACTTCAACTGTGTATTCATAAGGAATTTGATTTAGATTGTATCTTACTGGCCCAGTGGTTTTTCCTACTTTCTTCAGTTTAAGCTGGAATTTTGCTATAAGAAGCTGATGATCAGAGCCACAGTCAGCTCCAGGTCTTGTTTTTGCTGAGTGTATAGAGCTTCTCCATCTTTGGCTGCAGAGAATATAATCAATCTGATTTCGATGTCGCCCATCTGGTGATGTCCATGTGTAGAGTCGTCTCTTGTGTTGTTGGAAAAGAGTGTTTGTGATGACCAGCTTGTTCTCCTGACAGAACTCTATTAGCCTTTGCCCTGCTTCATTTTGAACTCCAAGGCCAAACTTGCCAGTTGTTCCTTTTATCTCTTGACTCCCTACTTTAGCATTCCAATCCCCTATAATGAGAAGAACATCCTTCTTTGGTGTCATTTCTATAAGGTGTTGTAAGTCTTCATAGAATTGGTCAATTTCAGTTTCTTCAGCACTGGAAGTTGGTGCATAAACTTGGATTACTGTGATGTTAAAAGGACTGCCTTGGATTCGTATCGAGATCAATCTATCATTTTTGAAATTGCATCCCAGTACAGCTTTCGCCACTCTTTTGTTGACTATGAGGGCCACTCCATTTCTTTTACGGGATTCCTGCCCGCAGTAGTAGATATGATAGTCATCTGAACTGAATTCGCCCATTCCCGTCCATTTTAGTTCACTGATGCCTAGGATGTCAATGTTTATTCTTGCCATCTCATTTTTGACCACATCCAGCTTACCAAGGTTCATGGTACTACTATTATTACGTATATATATGGGGGGAACTTCGGTTTTCGAACATAATCTGTTCCGGAAGACTGTTTGGCTTCCAAAAAGTTCGGAAACTGAGGATCAATGCGCTGGCTGCAAAGTCAATGAAAAAAAATGCACCTCAGAAGTCATTTGCCTTCCAAAACCATTCAAAAACGGAAGCATTCACTTCCGGATTGTCGGAATTCAGGTTCCAAATTGTTCCGTTTCTGAAGCGTTCAACAACCGAGGTTCCACTGTGTGTGTGTGTATAATATTTGTTGTATACCACCTTTCATCCAAAGATCACAGAATGATTTACAACATAATACAAAGTGAGAACACAAAATGCATAACAAAACAAAAAACAAACCAATAACCCCTTACCAGAATAGTCTGAATAAATAAAGGCACACACATTAAGGTTTACTCCTGGGAAAACAAAACCAGACATACGTGTGACCATGTAACTAAATGGAGAAGAAAGGAAGTAAATTCTGAGGGGGGGGGTCTACATATCAACCAGCGGTAACTTAAGAAGGACTATGGAAGGGGAAAATAGGTTTCCTCTCCGTCTATTACCTGCCCACCCCAGGTTCAGATTACTGGTTATAAGTAGTGGTGCTTTGCTCACATGAACTATTACAGTATTAAAAAAGCACAATTCTTGAAGACTGCAATCTTACACACTTACTTGAGTGCAACTCCCATTGAAATCAGTGTGACATGACTTCACATAAGTATGAATATAGTCAACCTGTAAGATTGCCAAAGGAACAGGCAGAGGTAGTTCAGCTATTAAGGTGCAAGGAATAAAACACCTTCAATGAACAGACAACTGCCCCCACATCTGTCATAAGAATTTTTACTCCTAGGTAGAATCTACATACAAAGTATTGTGAAAATACTTTATCTTAAAAAGTTTTGAAAAATACATTCAATTTTGCATAGCTCGCTGTCGCCATCTAGTGTCACATATTTATAATGCACTCTACAACACATTTAAAGCATTTTATTTGCAGCTGTGTAGCTGAGTCTGGACCTGACTAATTGCTCAGCTAACATCACAAAAGAAAAATAGCTTATACACTGTGCTCAAACACATTTCATTATTACACATGCAACTTGGCAACTACCCTCTTTTTCAGCATAGCATTCCATGATTAGCCAAAACTTCATCACAATTTACAACTCTATGCCATGCAATTACCTAGGGTACAGCAAGTGCTTTGATCTAGGCCACGGATGGCGACCAACTTGTTTGGGGCTTGAAAAACAAAACTCATTTCATTACAGGTTTCACTATCCACAGATTCACACTTCTGCAACCTGGAGAGGCAGAAATCTGGATCTTTTTAAAGAGAAAGCCAGAAGTAACATGGGTTTTAAAGCAGAAAGCTTCCAGTTAGTCACAGACCCATAACTACAAGTGTAAAAGCTGATGATGAGCGAGAGGCTCCAAAGCAAAGTTCACGCATTCCAAACACTGGTTTAAAAATAGAGAGGTCCTGCAGATTATAGCCTGGAGCAATATTCAGATAATAACCAAATGTTTTCAATGTGTTTATCAAAGCATTGCAAGAAAACGCAACCTAGGTGGGACCACTTTACATGTCACATCTTTAAGGATATGCTTAAAACAACATGTGAATGCAACAAGCTTGTAGGCTTGTGTTTGTATATGCAAATAGGTAAACGTCAGAACCAGCTGAAGTTCCCTCTTGAAAATACATGCACAGGGACAAACCTAGGTCTGTTGCCAGTTAACGTGTGAAATGGCCTAAATGTGTTAAGTTTTGAGAATCCTACCAAACAAATCCCAAACAAGCAAGTCTAGAAATGAATAAAGCTCTGGGGTGGTGTCTTTCAACGCACAGCGCAATCTTTTTTGCTCTGCGGGAGTTAATTCGGGGATAATCTCCAACCTAAACTAGAATTCACAGCCAATGGGGCCTGCATTTCTGAAAACAATACTCCCTGCACACAGGAAAATTTAACAGCCAATAGAGCTGGCTTCGTTTACTACACAAACACAAACAGATTACCGGTAAGTTGCCAGCCCCCCCCCCTTCCTTTTTTCCCCCCTGGCAGGGCCCAGCTCCGACCACTAGAAGCCAAAACTTAGCAGAGGAAGCCTCTTCCACCACTGAAATCTCCATGCCTGTTACTTTCTCCAGCTATATAGGCAGTACTTTTTTCTAAATAAATGTTTAGGGGTATTCTCATTCTGACTCAGGAAAATCACCGTTTTATAATTCAAATCGGGGAAAATAAATACAGTAAATGGACAAAAGTACAAAAAGTCACAAAATGTTTAGGGGTATGCGTCCCCTGGCGTGCTCTGGTCCATGGGGTCACGAAGAGTCGGACACGACTGAACGACTGAACAACAACAAATGCGTCCCCCCCCCCCAGGGGGAAAAAAACCCACTGTGTATAGGTGTGTTTTTCTCTGCCTCTAGCTGTTCACGGCTCAACATTTTAGCAGCCCCTCCTCAGGGTCCCTTCCAGCCAGCGCTACGATTCAATGGCATTGACGACAAGCCTAAGCTGCGACCCTAAACACCATTACCAGGGAGTAACCCTGCGTAGGATTACACCGCTAAAACACACTTACCTGACAGGAATACTCCTCTGACTGCAGCAATCCCTTGGGATTTTGCGCCTGGAGAGCGGCCCCGGATTCAGTGATCTCTGGCGCCCCTTCCCCGGGGCCTGAAGCCCTTCTTCCCGCTCAACCCGAGGGAAGCTTGCCGCCTTGAAAGTCGCCTAGCAACCGAAAGAGGAACTCGCTGCCCGCGGAGGATGTCGGGTGCGCGGCTTTTTCATCAACCTGTCAGCTTCTGTACTACGATCCCCACAAAGCATTGCGCGCCGAGCGCTACGGGAGGGGAATATACGCCTGATGGATCCTCAGTTCCGGTCGTGCGCACAAACTACAAATACCGTCATGCTCTGGTCTGGAGCGCATAGTACTGCACTTGCTTGGGTGCAAGTCCCATGGGCGTAGCCAAGTGGGGGGGGGGCAAATCATCAAAAAGTATTGAAAAGCATTTTAAATACTCAATTAACTGAGGTTCTGCCCCTCCACAGCAGAAGCCTGCCCCCCGTAATGGCCTCTTTTTTGGGGGGGGGGGATTTTTACCCGTGATATCCCCCAAAAAGCTCAACTGTTTGCCCCCCCCCCAACAAAAATCCTGGTTACGCCCACGGTAAGTCCCATTAAACTCAGCACGACTTATTTTTAGAAGGCACTGCAAGTACAGTACGTGACTAGCTGTAATAGCCTACTCTGGAATGTATTTGTAACACTAGGGCTGAGCAATTCTGAAAACTAGCATGTACGCTAGCTAGAGTAATCCTGTGGCCTGTTTACTTGGAAGCACTTTAGAAGTACAGTATTTAAAAAGGATATCGGTCAGTGACCTAAATAAATCGATTCATTCATTCATCGGGAAACAATTATTCTTCCCACCCACTGAGGCAAGGAGGACACAAAGCATTAGATATGAATTATTATTATTATTATTATTATTATTATTATTATTATTATTATTATTAAATGTTAGGAAACACTATTCTAGCACTAATACAGCCCTCCAGCAATGATACCGAAAATGCAGGTGAGCATTTCTAACAAAAGGCAGGGCAGGCATCTTGGAGATGTAAGTTCTTCGTAAAAGTGTCTACAGTATTATAATGTGCTCCTACAAGTCCTCTGAGACAACAAAAATAGAGTGACGGCAGCAAAGGAAACTGCTAGAGAGCCCTCCTTAAATGCAACACAGATGGGCATGCCCAAGGTAGGCTCTCCGAGTGCCAACCGTTTCCTGCCCCATAAAAAATATGCATCTCAGAGTTGCTGTTTCATAGGGTGGTGTCGAGCAAGGGTGGGAGAAGAGAAGTGTGCATGCACACGAAAGCTATTACCAAGAACAAATTTACTTGGTCTCTAAGGTGCTACTGGAAGGAATTTTTTATTTCATTTTGTTTTGACTATGGCAGACCAACACGGCTACCTACCTGTAACTGCTGCAATGAGTGACACTGGGTGTATTTTATGATGCTCAGGAACAAAGGACACTCCTTTCACACTTAACTGGGAGCCCGTACAGCACTGTGAGCACCTGTAATTACCACTTGTTGGATCAGCAAAAAATCAAGCTGCAAACTAAGGTAGCAATCCAGAACTGGTGCTCCTGCTGGGGGCCAGGATACCATTAAGCTTGCGCATAACACACATTTTTAATCTATAAAACAATATTAACAACACCAATGAAATTTATGCTTCATTATTTACAGCAAAACAAGACAATAGAACTGAAAATTTGCAAACCTGACCCTAAATTTATTTAAGCAGAAACAAGTTCCACTGAGTTCAATGAGAGTCACTACCCTAAGAATACTTACTGCTGTCGTTTAGGATGCTTAGATTTTTAGGGAAAGCATTAGCAGCAGGGCCCCCATTAAGGATCTAGACCAGCAAGGGGACATACAAAAGGGGACCCAGACACGGGTCCCACCACCAGGCCTGGAGCCAGCCCAATTTGCCCTCCCTTCCACCCTAGCAATCAAGACGCATCTTTCCTGTGGTGGGAATGGGATCAGATTCTCCATACGGGTCAATTGTCTGCAACTACTACTACTACTACACAGTAAGCAAAAATGCAAAATGCAAAAACTTTGCAGAGAGGCTTAGGCAACAGTCTAACATCTGGCTGTTGGCGGGAAGTTTAGTGGCTCGAACCCACCCAGGGGCAACAGCTGTGGGCAGGATTCCTGCATTGCACGGGGTTGGACCCTCAATGTCCCTTCCAACTGGACTGTTCTACGAAAAGAGCAACCCCCCAAAAATAAACTAAGCACTGTTAAAGCTCATAAATACACTCTTCTCCACCAGCCCCATGACTCCCAATCTTTCACTGCGTCCCGCTCCTTAAAATACAGTACACATGCACAGAATGCACAGATCAGTTCAAAGGAAGGGAAGCGGGCAGCCCATTGGCCGAAGCTTGCCGCCCCCGCCCCGCCCCCGGCAAAAAGTCGCCTACAACTCCCAGCATGCAGCGGGCCACAGGCGGTTTTTCTGCATTCGTGCGAACTGGCACCAGGGAAGGAGCGATTGGCAGAGAGGTGGCTTCTGCTGTTGCAGCTGCGGGTGTTTTGCTGCTTCTTCGTTTGCGGGTGTCCGGGATTGCGCGAGGGCGGGGCGAAGGAGAGCAGGGGTAGAAAGGCCAGCAGCAAAGCAAGCAGCAAAGTCCTTTGGTCTGAAGAATCGGGGACCGAGTTCTCTCCAATCTCCTGGAGTCAACGCTGTCCAGCCAGCCAGCGGCGGGAGCGCAGGAGAAGCAGCAGACCCGAAAGCCTTTCCGGCACCGGGACGAGCCGGGCAGTGCAACGCTGCGCGTGTGTCTACTTGGGAGTAAGCCCCACCAAGTTCTGTAGGGCTTGTTCCCGGGAAAGAGCGCACAGGGCTGCCTGGCTGCCTGGCAGGAGCTTGGCAAAAAAAGATCCCAGAGATCCAGCCTCATCGATCACGTGAAGGGTCGGTAGGGAAAGAGGAAACTGCTGTAAGGTAAAAAGGTAAAACTGCTGTAAACACGGAGGCCAGAAATGTGCACAAGAGGCACAGTCTTGTGGCCCTTCTTTGCAAAATCCCATGCTTGTTAAAGCTACCCATCCTGCCTTTGAGGTCTTTTCTGTCTCCTCCCTCATTAGTTAATCCAATATATCTTCCCATTTTGAACATTCAATATGGCTAGAATCCTCTGTAACAAGTGAGACACAGGTTTATTTTTTATCTTGCAGGGAACTGTGATTCTGGTAAACATGCTACACGTGAAGGTGAAAACGGAAAAGCCAGGTAGGGGGGCTCTGAAAACTCTCTGCCACGAAAGTCAGGGGAAAGCAGCAGCAGCTGAAAGGGCAGTGCAGAAGTGACCTCATCATTGCAGCCCCACAGGGCACGAGGTTGGGGACAGCCGCTATGGAGAGAGAAGAGATCCTATGTTGTACTGTTAAGTGGAGGGGGTGGGTAAACGCTTTCTGTCAGAATAATGATTTTCCCCCCCTGCCCCAGATCTAGAGACGGCCAATGCTCGAAACCGCCTCGATGCTGTGCTGCAATGCCTACTGGAGAAGTCTGAGGTTGATCGGTAAGTATTGCCAAGTTCTTTTGGGTTCAGGAGTAGGCAGTGTGTATGCTTCCAATTTCTTTTCTGCCCTCACATAGAAGAAAGAGACCTTAGATTCCTTGTGGCGTGCTTTGCAACTAGCTGCTTCTCCTGCAAGGAGTAGTTGCTCCAAGAAGTGGGTCCTCAAGTGAGATGCCAGTTCCCCCCCCAACATGGCTGCTGACATCCTGTTCCCCCTTTTCCTGACATCTATGCAGGGAGCAGATGGAAGAGGACTCTGGGAAGACTCCCTCAGATGTACTCAGCAAGTAAGCATTCCCTAGTTGCCTTCGCTTGCCTTTGATTGCTGTGCCATGCCGTAAAATTTTTGGGTGGGGAGGAGGCTGTTGCCAAGGGCCAGCTCCTGGATAGCTATAATAATATTATAGCTATGTCTGCCAGTCAGGGGAAACTGGGGTGGGGTGGGTGGGGGAGATTCCTGTACAGTGGTACCTCGGGTTAAGTACTTAATTTGTTCTGGAGGTCCATTCTTAACCTGAAACTGTTCTTAACCTGAAGCACCACTTTAGCTACCGCTGCGCTGCCAGAGCACAATTTCTGTTCTTATCCTGAAACAAAGTTCTTAACCTGAAATGTTATTTCTGGGTTAGCGGAGTATGTAACCTGAAGCGTATGTAACCTGAGGTACCACTGTATTGAAGTAGATGACCTTCAACACTAAAATTATTTGATTCTGTGGTCCTGCCACTTTGGAACTAAGAATTACCCTTTTAGATCAGGCCAAGGTCCATTTTGTCTAGTATCCTGTCTCCGGGATGCTGAGCAGCAAACGACACCATTCCCTTTACAGTGGTACCTCAGGTTACCTACGCTTCAGGTTACAGACTCCGCTAACCCAGAAGTAACGCTTCAAGTTAAGAACTTTACTTCAGGATAAGAACAGAAATCATGCTCTGGCAGCACAGTGGCAGCAGGAGGCCCCATTAGCTAAAGTGGTGTTTCAGGTTAAGAACGGACCTCCAGAACGAATTAAGTTCTTAACCCGAGGTACCACTGTATTTCTGATTGTTGGGCTGAGGGTGCCAGAGTTGCCAGAATGGTACCACCCATGCACAAAAGTTAGACCTGGGAGAGCTCTAGGTTTGCAGAAGTAAAGTGTATTTTTAAAACTGCTGCTTCTGGAAGCTCATTGGCAGGGCAGAATGGTAATGGCCATACCTCATTGCTTATTCCCAGCAGTTTAGGGCTGGGTGGATGAGGCTGCTATTGTAGCCCCACTTACCTGGGAGTAAGCCCCATTGAATTCACATACCTCCTGTGTTACACCGAATGTGAACAGGTGGGCAAGACTCTTGCCCAGGCGTATGTTGAAACTGAATAAAGGAAGGATTTCTTCTTCTTCTTTTTCCTTAGAGACCCACCTCCTCTGTTGAGAATCATGCATTTAGATAGCTGGCTTTTGTTTCCTGCTGCTTCTCTGGGTGTCTTTCCTTTCTTTTCTCTCCAAAGTGTCTAGTATGAGAATGGAAGGAACCTGTGAAAATGAGCCCCACAGCTTTGCCCTAAATATCCTAATAGGTTAGGGATATAACAATTTGCAGAAAACAAACAAACCTAGCTACTATGTTTTGTGTGTCTCTGTTTGCCTAGACTAGAGGGCTAATAGAAAAGATCTTATTTGTAAAGTTGCCGTGGGATATTTATTTTTATATACTGTAAGGGCTTTAAAAACGGAGCCAACTTCTACTGAAAGTCATGGGAGAGGAGTGTTCTTGGGGGGTCCCAAACCCTAAGAAGGGTCAATCCTCTCCTGGGACCAGCTATCCTGGAGAGTAGGGTTTGTTTGTTTTTCTTTTTCTTCTTGCTGGTGAAGCTATTGCATTCTGGGCAATTCCTAAATCCTCTTGCTTTGCGGTTTCAGGGACTCTTCTCCTACTGCCACAGGAAAGAGGTATGGTTCTTTACAGCATCTTTCCCACCTGTTGATAACCATAGCATGGGAGATTTCTGCTTTTGCCATTCTTAGCTCAGTTGGTAGAGCACGAGACTCTTAATCTCAGGGTTGTGGGTTCGGGCCCCACATTGGGCAAAATATTCCTGCATTGCAGGGGGTTGGATTAGATAACAATCGTTTTCCACTGTACTCATTCACCAGAAAATGGCATTTAGACTAGGCAGTGTGGATTGGCCGGTTGGTGCTCCTGAACTGGATTTCAAATGAGCAAGTTAAGTAAGCCTATCGCTCAAAATACACCTTCCGGGGGTTCTCTAGCACAGGTCTCTCATGCTTGAAACATGCTGCAAACCTGCTGCAAACATCACACTGTTGGTTGTATCCCATGTTAGTCCTACTCGGTAGATCCGTTGGCATTAATGGACATCACTAACTTAGGTCCATTAAGTTCAATGGACCCTACTCTGAGTAAAACTGAGTTAGCCCTGTGTTACTTCAAGAGCTCACACATTTTGGTTGGCTTTGTTGGCCAGCTGTTGCTTGTATTTGCCACCAACACCATCTACTGACATGCAGGGGGAACTTGAGGAAAGGTTGGGATCTTGTGCCTGAGCACACTCTGAGGCTGAGAAGCAGAACAGCTTCTTGCTGCTTGCAAGTTGCTCAGGTGAGCCCTCTCCCTTTGTCCCTCCAGGTGTTGCTGGATGAACTACAGCTCCCGTCAGCCCCAAAAAGCATGGCCAATGGCCTGGGATGATAGGAGTAGTAATTCAGCAACACCTGGAGGGCCAAATATTCCGGCTTCTAAGGCTTGCGCTACGCAGCATTCCCATCAGGTTTTGTATTTTGTGTTTTTTATATTGTAATTTGATGCTGTGAACTGTGCAGTATACAAATTTAATAAATCATCATCATCATCAGCCAGTGTTAGCGGCTTTCGGTTTCAGTTGCACAAGGGATGCTGTGGCTTGCCCCCAGGGCTTGGAAAGTGCCTCCAGGCCTTCCTGACACTTGTGCAGCGAGTTGGCCAGCTGCACAGTTTCTAAACTGCAGCGTTGCTCTCAGGCCGTCCAGCCGGTTCTCTCACCACCGCCGCAAGAAGAGGAAGGAGACGGACGATGGATTGACGGAGGGTGGGCAGCAGAAACAGAGTGAGTAGAAACATTGGGCTGATCCAGCAAGAGTCCTCCGAAGATGTGGTTGATCACAGAGTTGGCCGAACCAGGATGTGGGTGGAGCCTGTGAGAGGGCCACTCCTACCCCCTACTTGAAGCTGGCAATCCTTGAAGCCAGTGCAGGCTAGCTTATCTGAGCAAATGGGGCACTGCCCCATCAGCCTCATTCTGCCCTTAGCCATTCCCTGCCTGGTCAAGGCATGGCTTTATGTGTCATTGGCTCTGGCTCCACCTATTGTTACCAACACTGATAATAATAATAATAATAATAATAATAATAATAATAATAATAATGAATGGAGCCCTTAGTGGCTTCCATGTAACCCAAAGAACTGGATGGCATTTATAAAGGACTGCCTTGCAGAGCTGTGTCTTGCTGCCTTGTCCCCCGCAGACACCTATGTCATCAAGCTGTTTGACCGGAGCGTGGACCTGGCGCAGTTCTCCGAGAGCACCCCGCTGTACCCCATCTGTCGGGCCTGGATGCGGAACAGCCCCATGGTCCGGGAGCAGGAGCGATCTCCCAGCCCGAATCTGCCCGTCCTACTGGAGGATGAGGAGGTACTAAATAAGAGGCCCTCGCTTAGCAAAGGTGCGGCAGGGCCAGTCCTCTCATTGGGCAGAGTGAGCCCTTTGCCACAGGTGGCAGACAAGGGGGAGGTAGCAGACTGGTTTTCCTCCCCCCATCCACTGCTGCCCATCTTGGTTCAGTGTGGCAGGGCCTGGCAAAGGTGGCCCAGAGAACTCTTAAATCTTACTATTGCTTCAAGAGATCTAGGACTGCCTGTGCTACTACCGCCTAATCCAACATAAAAAAATATTACCACAAAACCTCAGTGGGGAAGGGTTGGTGGTGGCAGGTCTACACTGACATTGAGCAGAATTTTACTCGGCTGGCATGAAAACAAAGCTCTATCGATGCTCACTCTGTTTTGGCTAACGTTGTCTCAGCAAGACCACACAAATTTGCAGGCCTCCCAGAGAGGAGCTCACAGCCGCTTTGCTTCTGAGTTTTACATAACCAATAATTTGCTGCCACCTCACTCTGCCCAGTGATGAGGCCAGCCCTGCAGTGTGGCATAGTGGTTAGAGGTCTGGACTTGGCTACTGGCTCAGAGATGGAAGATAAAGTTCCAAGCAGAGAGGAATGGCTGGTGAAGATGATGGACTGTGCCGAAATGGCGAAACTGACTGGGAAAGTCAGAAACCAGGAAGAGAAGAATTTTAAGAAGGAATGGGGGGGGGGAATTATAATGTACTTAAGGAGAACACTGTAAACGACTAAAAACTTTGGCAGGATTTGAGTGATGCTTGTAATGTACGAAAAAGTATGGGAAAATGGACTAATATTCTTTTAACAAATTAGAGAAAATAAGATAAGCACATGAAGGGGAAAAAAAGATTGACAATGATAACCATGGAAGGGCGGAGGGAAGTCAAGGGATTCAGAGAAGCCTAAATGAGGAGGTGAACGATGTGTTTGAATTTAAATTTGTTGTGTAAAACTTAATAAAAATATTTTTAAAAAAAGAGGTTTGGACTTGGACTGCAGAGGCCCAGGCTCAAATCCCTACTCAGCCCCACACAGCGCACAATCGTTGCCTAACCTACCTCCCAGATTACATTGTGATCAGGAAATGGGAACATTCCCACGTATACTGCCTCGAGCTGGGAAACGGGTGGTGTATAAACACAGGAAATGAATGGGGGGGGGGTTGACTTTTCGGCTTGGCGAGTCCACAGTCGAAGAGATACTGAACCTGTGCCTCTCTTCTTTCCCCGTGTTTTTGATCCTAGGGCGCCGAAGGTCTGAATGGGAAGAGCCAGGATGTGTACAAGCTGCCGCCTCCTGCTCCCTGCCACACAAATGCCGCAGGGGAACCAGTAAACCTGCGTGTGCCATCCCCGCTAGAGCCAGAGGACAAGGAGAAAGGAGCTGCTGACACGGTCAGAGCACCCTAAAGCTGGGAGGTGGGGGAGAAGGAGTGCGGGAGCTCTGCTGGTTTTTTCCCTTCTTCTCTGTGAAGATGCCAATTATGATTTGAAGCAGTTTATAGTCAGTGCTTTTTTTTCTGGGGGGGGAACGCATACCCCAAACATTTTGTGAATCTTAAGTTTGGCCTCATTGAGGGGCAGTATTTCGATATGAGTAGGAAAATGAGTGTACCCCTAAATATTTTTTTTAGAGAGAGAGAGGGGAAAAGCACTGTTTATATTTAAATCTTGCTCTTCCTCCTGCAGGAGCCAAGAGTAGCAAACACACCCACAATAAAACAATTTGTAAACATTCAAAGGATCCAGGGAACTGTAGTGCTGAGAGTTGTCGGGAAACCCCATTCCCCTCGCAGAGCTGCAATTTCCAGAGTTCCCAAGGAAGAGGGTCTGACTGTTAAACCACTCTGTGAATTGTAGCTATGGGAGTTGGAATTGGGGGGGGGGGGTGTCTCCTGACAGCACCCTTATCAAATCACAGTTCCCAGGGCTCTTTGGGGGAAGCCGTGACTGTTTAAAGAGGCATGATACTGCTTTAAATGAATGGTGCAGATGGGGGCCTCAGCTTCACCAGCTGCAGAGTTAAAATCCATGGCCAGGCTAGCCAGCCATGAACTGCAATTCGCCACAGTGTTCCCTCAGTTTCTTGCAATACCTGGGGAAATTTGTAAGAGCTTGCAGTTTGCTCTAAGCAATATTGAGTGCTGTTGGGTTTTATTATTGAGACTGGGGACTGAACTCTTCTTTCTCCTTATCATTGCACTAGTATGACATCTCAAAGTTGCAAACTTCTTTTGAGCTGTGTGGGAAAGCTGAGTATAAATAACTACAAAGGCTGAACAACCATCAACTAATAGTTACTGAACTAGAATTTGATTCTGTTCACTAGGGGCTCTGTCAAGACCAGGGATTTCCCGCTGTTCACATTCTCTCTCTTCCCCTCCACCCTTTTTACACGTGTGTAGATAAGAGTTGTCAACTGAGGGTGGCATTTTATCTGAAATGGACTGCAGCCAATGAACACATAGGAAGCCTTATACGAACCAAAACATTGATCTCTGAAGCTTAGTATACACAAATTTTACATGTGCAAATACTGAATGTATAGGCGATTTTAAACATTTCATTTCTTTTAACAAGTAAACATAATTATTAAAAGTCAACAGACTCTCAGCATGTTGGCTGTGATTTCCGTAAGAAAATATATTTCTGCATTTTTATTTTCTCCAACTAAGGGGGTTACTGCATCTTCATTTCATTTGCATCTTGGCCTTTGGATAGCTTTTGAGTTGATTGTGTTGTTCTGCTTGCCAGACGGCTGCGTCAGCCCTACGGGGCTTTAGGCCAAGCACAGTGCTGACGAAATCCCTTCTCTCTCTCGCTCTCCCCACAACTGCAGGCTTCTGATTCCGTACCACCATCAATGTCCTCCCTCATCTACAAGAACATGGAGCGGTGGAAGAAGATCAGGCAGAGGTAGGATGCTGGGCTCTGGAAGCAAGGAGGAGGAGGCCATGAGGCAGAGAACCTTTTGCAGCGCAGGCCAGTCCATTAAGGCAAATTGGGGCACTGCCCACAAACAGTGCCAGATTCATTTATGGCCATTGTCCTTTATTCAATGTGTTTGCCACCCTTCCTTGGTAGATCTCAGGGTGGTTCGCAGCATATAAATACTGGATAAAAATGCAAAATACATAATAAAAAGAGGAATGAATTAAACCCATAACCGCCCCTCCCCAGCACTCCCACCAACACATTTTCAATGATACAGGATGTTAGCCAAAGGCCTGGTTGAAGAGGAATGTTTTTACCTAGCACCTAAAGGTATATAATGAAGGTGCCGGGCAATTTAGGGTGGTGCAAGCTGGTCTCCCGCACAGGGCACCAAGCTGAAGGGATGCAAAATAACAACAGAAATAATACCTATATACGGGTATATAAAAAATCAACTGTACTAAAATGAATTATTGTGAAAATAAGATATGGGGGAATTTTGTCCTCCCTCAGGGCACCATATTACCATATTCAGTCTGCCCTCAGCCCAGCCCCTTACCTGCCTCCCTCCTTACCTGCAGCCAGTCAAGAGAATGGCCCTGGCTGTCAGCTTCCTCTCCTTTGATTCCTGTAGAGCAGAACAGCTTTCCTAACTGTGCGTCACGACACATTAGTGCTTCGGTTGCCATGTGTAGGCGTGCTTGTGTGAACGCTCTTACAAGGGGTTAGTTTAACCTCTGGCTTGCTAGCAAAACTGAATTACCATGTTGTGAAACGACGCATGTCTAAAAAGGTGTGTCGCTGACATGAGAAGTTTGGAAAGCTCTGCCAATAGAGCTTAGCAGGGAGGGAGTCGGAGACGAAACTAGAACCAGGTAGCTCCGCCCACCATAAGTCTCTAGCGCCACCTACCATCGGTCTCCCTGCCTTACACCCTACCAGCCTCAAGGGGCACCAGCGACTGCTGTTTGTGGGCATCGTGGGAAACAACTGATCTGAGAGAGCCATGGGTACAAAGAGCCGTACGGGGTTGTGTGACCGACTTGTGGCCTCCGCTATTCACAGGTGGAAAGAGGGATCGCACAAGAACCAGCTGCGATACTCGGAGAGCATGAAGATTCTGAAGGAGATGTACGAGCGGCAGTGAGAGACACATCTGACTACGGCCAACAACCTTTTGTAAATCTCCCCTTCCCTGGAGTCCTTTGCCTTGGCATTAACTGGCTTCAGTTTTATGGAACAATAAACACAGTATTTGGAATATGTCCACATATAAGTGTATACATCCGTTTCTTGGAGCTGAGGAGGACCCACAGGTAAACCAGGATGCTATGAATTGTCAGGAGGTGTTGATAATCTGTGTGAGGTTGGGCAGCTTCTTCAGACCCTAAACTTGATTCCTTTGTCCCGTTGGCTCCCCCACCCACAGGCTGCCCAAAGCAGAAAATAATATAAAGAGTTTTCTGCCTCAGCAAGGATCTTCCTTAGCTCTAGCTTCACTTACCTGCACCCTCTGTTCTTCAGTCCTGACTTGCGCTTTGAGTTTACCCTCTTGGCTTTTCCTGAGTACTGGCTTCATCCTATACCCCCTGGCTCACCTATAGGCGTGGTTGCGAGGGGAAAGAAGAGTTTATTGGAGAAAAGGTGGGCTAGAGACCTAATAATTCTGAAAAGGAGGATGCTGAGAACACAGTCCAGCTAAATTGCCTCCTGAGTTTCATTCTATGAGCCTGGTGGGGGGAGAGGAATGGCCCTGCACAGCTGCCATGCCAGGACTTGGCAGCTCCTTCCCTTTTTCTCAGTGATAGCAGGCCGGCAGCAAAAATCCGCTCGGCAGGTCGCCAGAGGCTTGATAGGCAGAGCAACATTTGGGCCCGGTGAGTCAGTGGAGTGTGACACAGCCGGAGATCCCCAGAGTGGCTTTTTATGGGCTGGATTTGGAGAGCACCCGTTGGCGCGAAGGACTGTGATGCAGTGGAAGAACACCTGCTTTGAGTGCAGGATGCCCCAGGTTCAATCCCTGGCATGTCCTTGTAGGGCTGGGAGAAAATCTTGCCTGGAATCTTGGACAGCCTCTGCCAGCCAGCGTGGAGAGCTAGGGGTCTGACTCATAAGAAGGACCTTGCTGAATGGGGCCCGGGGCTCACCCAGCTTAGCAGCCTGTTCTTATAGCAGCCGGCCAGATGCCAAGGGGAAGCCGGCAAGCAGGACCCGAGTGCAAGAGCACTCTCCCCTTCACCGCAACTTCCTGTGTTGCTGTGATGTTTGGTGGAGAGGAGTGCAGCTCAGTGGTTGAGCACGTTTTTATTAAAATTTATTTCCTGCCCTTCACCAGCAGGTCTCAAGAGCAGATGTATGCAAATGGCCTCCCCGGCATCTCCAGGTAGGAGTGGGAAAGACGCCTCCACTGAAGCACCAGAGAGCTGCTGCCGGTCAGTGCAGGTGATGCTGAGCTAGGCTGAGCAGCAGTCCACCCTGACGTAAGCCTGCTGTCAGGCTTCAGGGACTCTGCTTACTCCCCGCCCCCTTTGGCAGTAGATAAGCAGAACAAAGCAAAAGGAGTCTCTTACCATTTAGAGATACTAATGAGCACAGCGGAATGAAGGTGCTCCCAATTAAGGGTCCCACCCGCTTCCCACCTAGTCACCCACGTCAGTTCCTTGTCTTGCAACCTGATCTCGCAACCACTGTGCTTTCTGTGCTGCCACCTGATCTGCTCCTCATGACCTTGGGCTGGGCAGATGTATGCAGTGAGTGTGTTAATTCTTCTTCTCCTAGCTGTTCACCACCCGTTTCTTCCCAACTTCTGTCTTCTGAACTATGTCCCTCTGCAAACCACTGTTCCAAATCTATACTGCCCCACTGCTCCTGGGAAGATTGAGGATCCTGATCAGGAGCGGGGGGAGGGGGGAGATTCCCACCATTCCTCCTCAGTACAGCCCTCCTCAGCATGGTCCCTGACAGCTGCTTCCTATGCAGAACTATTGTTCCCCCTCTCCTTCCCTAGTCAGCTCCTTTGGAAGGACTTCATACCACACCAAAGCCTTGCTCTGCTAGGTAGTATTGTCTACTACAGTTGACTCTCAACTTACGTTCCAGGGATAGAGCACAAACCCAAAATCACGCAGTCAAAACACTTTGGGTGCAAAGGCAGGTGGGATTGCCAGTGTATTTTTTCCCAGATGCCCGCACCCCTTATTATTTTTATTGCCACGTGCATAAAGCTGAATACACGCAAGTTAAATGGGTGCAAGTTGCAGCTCTCCTGCACATCAGGGATGGGCAAACTATCCAAACTCTTAGATCAATTTCGTTTTTCACTAGAACCTCGAGGTCTGCCAACCAGAACCAGGTGCAAACAACATACAGTCCGGATTAAAGAACAAGGCCCACATTTTCGCTTAGGACAGGCTTCCTCAACCTCGGCCCTTCAGATGTTTTGAGACTACAATTCCCATCATTCCCTGACCACTGGTCCTGCTAGCTAGGGATCATGGGAGTTGTAGGCCAAAAACATCAGGAGGGCTGAGGTTGAGGAAACCTGGCCTAGGAATTTGTCTCCAGAACTGAACTGAGCTCACACTCCTTTCGCACTCAAGCCCACAGCTGTCTTCGTTTCATCGGCTTAACAGAAGTTGGAAAGACATACTGGGTTGCATCCACTATTAGCCAGTGTAGACTCGTAGACGTGAATGGACATCACTAGCTTAGGTCCATTAATGCCATAGGAACTTGGGAAACTGCCTTAAACAGAGATCAGTGGTCCATTCTAGCTCAGTGGCTCCCTGACTGGCACTAACTCTCCAGGGTTTCAAAGGGACAGTATGTCCCCCTGGCCCCCTCCCACCACTGCCATGTGACCTCTTGGAAGTTGCCCAGAAGGGAATACAAGAGGGTTTCCGTATTTCTAAAAGAGAAAATCCGGACACAAAAGTCATTGAGCTATTTTTGCAAGATCTCAACAAGAAAAAGAAGTTTCAAAGCTATTTTTAAGGAAATCCGCCAAAATCTACACTTCCGACATGGGTTTGCCGTATGTCCAGATTTTCCCGGATGTTTAAGCAATTTCCGCCCAGACACTGTTTCCAACAGCCGAATCCCGCAATGTCTGGAAAATTCTGGAAGTGTGGCAACCCTAGAATACAGCCGTTAAGCGGGGGTAGGAGGGTGGGGACCTAACCCTATTCTTGAATGTGACGAAGCTGAACCAGCTCCCTCACACGCACACATGTAGATATATATATATAGACTATGAGACAATTGTGTACCCTACCCTTACTCCAAGCAGCTGGGGATAGCTTACATGGGGTTCTCAGTTTACCCTCTGAAGTTAGGCAGCCAGCCAACAGGCTCCATGACTGAGCAAATATTTCCCCTGGCGTTTTCCTACGTCCAAAGCCAATGCACTCTTGAGATGCACCACTGTGGATCTTTCTGTCTTTGCCTTGCTGAGAAGAGTCATGAGAACTGCTGTGTCATAGCAGCGAAGGTGACCAGGATACCAGGGGAGGAACTTAAGTTATAAGATTACACGGTGGGGACAGTCCAATGCCTTGTAGCTAGTGCATCATCATCATCATCACCATCATATTATTATTATTAATATAATAATAATATTTATTGTTTGTACCCAGCCCATCTGGCTGGATTTCCCCAGCCACTCTGGGCGGCTTCCAACAGAAATCAGATACAAAAATATCACACGTTAAAAACTTCCCTAAAAGGGGCTGCCTTCAGGTATTTTCTGAATGTCAGGTAGTTGTTTATTTCCTTGACCTGTGATGGGAGGGCGTTCCACAGGGTGGGCGCCACTACCGAGATATTATTATTATTATTATTATTATTATTATTATTATTATTAATCGCCTTCTGCACTGTGGTTTCAAGGCAATGCACAATAAAAAGGAAACCACAGATACATTTGAATTAAAACAAAAGAGACACATGTCACTAAGTTACCCAGCGGGTAAAGCCTTTCGGCAGCAAACTCTGTTCTGTTGCTTCCAGAAAGTGCAGACCACAGGCACCTGTTATCATGATGTCGCATCAAATGCATGTGTGCCACTGGGCACCCACAATCTGGGGCACAAGTCAGCGCCTCTGAGTCAGACCATTGGAGTCCATCCAGCTCAGTACTGTCTACTCTTACTGGCAGCAACTCTCCATCATTCTAGGCTGTAAGTCTTTCCCAGCCCTCACTGACGAAGCCGGGGTTTGAACCCAGGATCTTCTGTATGCAAAGCAGATGCTCCAACACTCCCGGAATTTTGTGCAGTGTCCAAATGACCTCCCCCTTCAAAATACCACCCCAGATTCCCCCATTTAATCTGGGTTTAATGTTTCTGTGGGAAATTCAGTAAGCAAAAGTAAATCCAGATTACACGGGGGAGTGGGGAAGTGGAATGGCATTTTGAAGGCGGCGATATGTAGAGGCTGGGGGGAAAGGAAAAAAAACCTTGTGTGCATAAGCAGGGATGATCTAGGATTCTATGAATCCACAGCCAGCTTGCCCTGCAGAAGTATCCCTGTATTCATGCAGCAGATCACAGTGCAATAAGGGCAGGGGTTGCCAATGTTTTCTGGGCCAGTAGGCACATTTGCAAAGCAGAGAGACTGCAGCCAAGCACACACTACACACTACAACCTATTTTCTCTTGGCTACAATAGCACACTTCTTTGAAGCCTAATTTCAATGGGGAGAGGAGACTCTGCGGGCACCACATTGGCAACCTCTGCTTTTGGAAAAGGCAAAGCAGAGGAAACTTGTGGTTTTACATTTGGGTGGCTGCCAGCTCCCCGCCCCCCGCCCCTTTTAACTTGCTTTCTGATCCAAAGCTCATTAAGTTTTAACACAGGCAAGTACTGACAACTTGAAGAATGTGTCCCTTTTTATTTCGTTCTTTAGGAGTTACACGCTGGTGCAGAGGGTTTTCTGTCCAAACTAGCTGTAATGGTACTCTTGACTCTGCTCAAGTGTTGTTCTCTTTATTTCCTATTTTGTGGTCACTGCCTTCGCAGAAAAAGTCTGTTTCTTACGACACAGTGGCGCTAGAAAGAAAAGTCAAGTAAGTGTGAAAGATTTGTCATGTTTGCTTGGCGGAGCCACAGCCCACACCTCCACCTCCTTTGTTAGTGGGCAAGAAAGCCCTGTTGTTGTTGTTGTTTTGTTGTTGTTGTTGTTTAGTCGTGTCTGACTCTTCGTGACCCCATGGACCAGAGCACGCCAGGCACTCCTGTCTTCCACTGCAGTTTGGTCAGACTCATGTTGGTAGCTTTGATGCTGTTGTTTTAAGATGCTGTTGTTTTTGAGCCTCCACATCTCTGTACCTGGGCCAGGGGACACTACAAAGTCACACCCTCTTTCCCTGAGCTACATGCCTTAACTAGCCTGCTTCTCATCCTTCTTGCCTGGCTGGAATACATCCTTGTACTCAGATAATACCTCTTGCTTGCCTGGATGGAGAAGTAGAGCATACCCTCCAACATTTCAATAATAAAAATATAGTAAAATAAAATACTACCCAGCCTATCTGACTGGGTTGCCCCAGCCACACTGGGCAGCTGTGTGTGTGTGTGTGTGTGTACACACACACACACACACACACACACAATAAAACATTTAACATAAAAAACCTATACAAGGCTGCCTTCAGATATCTTCTAAAGGTTGTATAGCTACTTATTTCCTTGGCTCAGGGGTCGCATAACTCCATACCCTCCAACATTTCTCTGATGAAAATAGGGACGTCCCAAGGAAAGTGGGACATTCTGGGATCAAATCAGAAACCGGGACAGCTTCTGTAAATCCAGGAACTGTCCCTGGAAAAAACTTGGAGGGCCATGTGGGCATGAGAGCATGTGTATAGAAGCTAGCCTTCTATACAGTTAAATTTTATTTTCACTTTTCTGCCCACCTTCGCATCTAGATTTGCTCACTTACTGGCATTATGTGCAGAAAGCTAGCCTAGTTGAACCAAGCGATTATATATTGGTCGTAGGAAGTGCATGGAGTCTTGTGTTTCCTCCTCTGGTTGCTTGGGAAAATGTACAACACTTCCTCTTCCGCCAACAAAGATTAGCGTCTAGTTTAGCAGAGTTAAACAAAATACCATCCTTTGCAGCATTAACATAGAAACTTGGGCCAATGCTGCAGAGCTTTATCTGGAGGTTGCAGGCGTCTTCCCTGTTGTAAAGTCCCTCTAAAGAAAAGAATGACAATATGGCACCCAGAAGGTTAATGTGGCCCTTGGGATAAGAAAGAGATTCCCTCCACCTGCAGAGACTGGAGCTTCAAGGCACTGTCTTCTTTACCGTCATGGCAAAGTCAGTCCAAATTAAGCAAAGTAACAGATGCTAGTCTAAGGGTGCCGTGCTAGGTTGTTTAAACACTAGGCTACTCGCCACAGGGAGGCAAGGAGTTAGAGGCAGGCAGGCCAAAGAGAGGTGGAGCACTTTTTCTCCTCCATGCCTACTACAGAAAGTGAGTGGACTGGCAAGAAAGGAAAGCCCACTCCTTAGTATCAGGGCATAGAAATGTAGCAGGCAGCTATTGAAGCAGATTCTGTTCCCCCATCTGCAAGGGCAAAAAGACTAGTAAAATTTTGCAACCTGGTAACTCTGGGGAACTTATTTCCACGGCTGAAATAAGGCCACACCTAGGAGATCCCTGCTGAATCAGACCAAAATCCTGTCATACCCAGTGCCTGTAATAGCCATCCAGACTGTTATGTACAGACAGAACCAGGTAGCCCCCAGAGCAGAATGTTCCACAGATGCACCCAGTGAAGTTGGAACTGTAGCCTGTCTCTTATTCCCTTATGGGGTACTTATAGAGTCCTTTGTAGGTTCTCCATTGGTAGGGCCAACCAGAGAATATTGAGAAGCAAAGCAGCTAGTAAGCCTGATCTTTATTAAAGCTGTTGCAACAGGGTGCTCCCCTCACACACAGGAGATTGGAGGAGGACCCATAACAAAGGTGTGCCTGCCCTTATACAGACATTTAAATTGCCCGCCCTGGAGTCCAAGACCACCCCCAGAAACATCATACATACATCACAGGAGGAGTGTAGCCCAAGACCACTCCCCCAGATACATCATACCTATATCACAGAAAAGGTGGTCTACAACAGAAATCTGAGTGGTTGTTTATCTCCTGTCTGCTAGGTTATCTGGTAATGCCTTATCTGATTTCTTTTCCTGGTAGTCTGGCCATTCTTTTGAGATGGTAATCACTTAATTCCTGAGATAATGGGAAGGTTCCCTCACCCCCTCCCTCCTTGCAGAGAAACATTTGGTCAGTTTGGGCATCAAAATGGTTTCAGGAGTGTCTTCCTGTGCTGCTTCAGACATGTGGTTTATATATTTATGTACGTGTTTGCTTGGTACATTTATGAATATTTATTATATATTTAAGAACTTACTTTTTTATTACACCTGCAAAAACTTCTGCCGTAATAATAATAATAATAATTTATTACTTATATCCCGCCCATCTGGCTGAATTTCCCATAACCAATTTGTTAAGACTTGCAAGCTGACAAGACTGTTTTGCTGCGAAAGACTCCTCTGCAAAAATAAATATATTTAATCCATTAAAACAATGGATTAGGCAGTTCACCAAGTTTCCGTCATTTGTGGAATGCGTATTGCGTGTCTCTGCCATGACTTCAGTGCCCACAGATGTTAAGACACGGTACATTTTAAGCATGTTTGCTACTTGCCTATACATGCGGAGACATCTGGAAATGTGCAAGGATTCACGCATCTCAAACACTGCAGGCAAAGCCATTTTGTAATTACCATTTTAAAATCAGAAGCTTGAATGGCAAATAGGACCCAGGCAATAGACCATTGTTCTGGGCATTGAGGGGTACCGGTAATTGAAATGAGTCTGTTAAGCTTCAGGTTCACATGGCTGCAACTGTACAAAACACAGCTTCATGGTGCTACATAAGCCAGAGTGTGAGATAAGCTCTGCTGAGAGTAGACCCACTCAAATTAATGGGTCTAAGTTAGTGCCCCATCTGCGCTTTTCACTTTGAATAATCATAGCTTCCCCCAAAGAATTCTAGGAAGGGCAGTTTGCTAAGGGTGCTGAGAGTGGCTGGGAGACTCCTATTCCCCTCACAGAGCTACAATTCCCAGGGGTTTAACAACCAAACCCTCTTGCCAGGTTCTACTGCAAATATTGGCATCACACAATGATGGTGTCCTCAACCAATTCAAAAGAAGTCATCGGGTCCAGATGACAGCCCTCAGAGCATTCTTAAGAGAAATCAAATGCAAAACTGCTGATCTAACAAGAACATGCAGCTTGTCTCTAAAAATCAGCCTTTGTACCAGAAGAGTGGAAAGTGGCTAGTGTAAGATTAAGTATTTGGGAAATATATTGGGATTTGGGCTGTTGCAGACCAGCTAAGCTTGACATCTGTCCTGGGAAAACTGGTGGAAAGCATCGAGAAAATAGAAGAACAAGCTTTGCTAGAGAAGAATCAGCATGGATTCTGCAAAATAACTATCCCTTTTTAGAGTGTTTTATGGATTGCTAGGGAAAGGGCGCTTATGCCCATGTCTTGCTACTTCACTTCCAAGATGTCCACTTCAAGGAATATGCTGCTGGATAGGCCTGATCTTGCTGGGCTCTTATGCGCTAACCTGGAATACAGCGGTCAATGCCATGGTCAGTGATGTGGGAACTTGCTACCACCCACCTTCCCTGCTGGTGCCGCCTTAAGGTTCATTGCCCTCCCATGTACAGATGTAATCACACACTTAGAAGGCAGAAACATCACGTTTATTAGCAAGTATCAATGTGACATTTGTTTTTTAAGCAAGTACATGTACCCAAGATAAGTGGCATCTGTATTTATACAAAGCAAGGAGTTTTGCATAAACAGTGGTGCACAGAGTAAGCCTGCAACAGAAGGGTACTCCTAGCCAGAAGAAAGGGCCCAATCTCTACTCCAGGAAGGTCCTACTGAAGTGTAGGGAAATTGCACTAAAGGATCACCACCCTAGAGGCAATATATAGTCTCTGCTGCCAGAACTTCAGCAGGGAGCGGGCAGAGGGGAATGTCACTTCTGTGAAGAGTGAGCAGCCCTTGCAGCTACTAGCGAGGGGAGAGTAGGCCTGAGATGCTTGCTGGCTTCTGGTAACAACCAAGAGCAAAAAGCCAAGCTAGGCTGCTACTCTATTACTTTCCGGTGACGGCAGGCTTTTCCTGGCGGCTGATGGGGATGCTGCGCTCCACTCCGGGAAGAGCCTGGGTAGTCGGTGCCGTGATGGATAGCACCCCGTCAGGAGACAAGGCCGAGGTGATGGCTGCCGGGTCAACCCCCTTGGGGATCATGTAGCGGCGGTGGAACTCCCGGGAGATGTAGCCATGCTCATCCTAGAAAGAGCGGAGACGCAAAAACAGGCAAGTGACTAAAGGGGGTCCAGAAACCAGCACTCTCACCGAGAAGCCAGGAAATTTATATATTTATTTCACAAAATTTATACACCGATTGATTGTTTAAAAGGGAAAAAGGTCAAAGCAGTTTATGGAAGATAAACCATTAACATCAAGTAAAAGTTTAAAACCCTACTTCTAGGAAGGGCAAACAAGAGATGAAATACTAAAACATTAAAATCACCTCAGTGAATATCTGGGCAAGCTTGTCTCAACAGGAATGTTTTTTAGCAGGCACTGAAAAGGAGTGTAGTGAAGGTGCCTGCTGGATATCAATAGGCAGGGAGTTCCAATGTTACTTCTTAATTATTTTATTTATTAAATTGGTTAGTCGCTTTATCTTGCCTGCCCCAAGGCAACTCAAACAGGAAGTTCAGGCGGCAACACATGTCTTATTTACTGATGCATGTAGTTTTCGCACATTTCAGGCAGGGCTTGCGGGGGGGGGCGGGATCTGTGGCCCCTCCAGATGTTGCTGAACTACAATTCCCTGCACTGCTGGCCATAAACCCTGTTGGTTGGGACCAATGCAAGTTGCGATTCCAACAACCTCTGGAGGGCCACGGATTCTGCCCTGGACACTGGTGGTGCAGCAGCAGATGTTTCTCCGGGCAGTTCCAGCTACTGAGGTTTCCAAATCCCTGCGTACAGACTAAGAGGACTCCAGAGTTCAATAGGATTTGCTTCCGGGGTTGACTTAGGGTGGCAGCTTTACCTTCGTGCTTTTGGATATGCCCAGTGTTGTTCAACCTCGGGTCCTCAGAAGTTGCTGAAGCACAACCCCCATCATTCCCAGGCAGCTTAGTTGATGGCAGCTCAAGGATGGCAGGTCCCCAGATTTTGCTGAACGACCAACTCCCAAGGTTGAAGAACACTGGCCTAGGACTACCATGGGGAGCTTTTAGATCAGGGCCACCCCACAAAAAACCCATGAAGCTACATACCGGCCGCTCCTCATGCTTGGCATGAACTTCGATGTAGTCCCCAATCACCTTCACGCTCATCTCTTCAGGTGAAAAATGCTTCACATCCAACAACACAGAGAACTTGTCTTTGTCCATCTTCATCTGGGTGGAAGGGGGAAAACAAAGTAAAAACTGGATTCAACAGACAGCATCTTCTGCAGGCCAGCTGCCCCTGCCCACAGGGGTGCTGTTGTGGACCAGTCAACACCCTTTTACTGCTTTCTTCAACAAGCCACAGGTTAGGCACTAACACCCCTGGGCATATTTAGCAAGGATGATTGTAACTCATTGAACTTGTTAGTTGCCCGCTGAACAAAGTCTCCCAAACAATAGATACTGAGAGCACAATAAGCACAAGTACGTTATGATAAAAACACGTCTACAGCGGGGAGGAAACATGCCCAATAACAGAAGCACAACTAATAGCAAACACCACCGCAGTCAATCAAAGGCCTGGGGGAGAAAGTAAGTGCTCTAGTAAGATATGTAGCCAAAGGGTTTGGACAGCCACCTCACTATACATGTGAAGGCGCAGCACTTGCTTTCCTCTTCCCTCACCATTCCTTCTTCCTTTTATATCATGCCATACCAGACTGTGAGCAGCAACTGTCTCAATCTAGGGATCAGATGCCCAGCCCAGGGGCCAAATGCTGCCCTCCAGGTCTGCACCTGCCCCCCCCCCCAAGACTCTCCTCAGATCACAGCCTTCTTCCGAGACCACACCCTCTTTGAGGGTTTCTGCCTGGGTGGAATATGTCATTGAATTCTGCTAAGACTTCTCGTTTGTCTGGATGGAGGACCAAACAGGGTGTGTGGAGACTAGCTGACTGCATCAGGCAGAATTCACATTCGCTGCTCTGCTCATTCTCGGCTCTGGCCTCACCCACCAACACAAAAGGTTGTCCAGAAGGGACCAGTGTCATTTGGCAGACAAAAGTTCCCTCCCTCCGTTATTATCTTGTAATATATGCACAGTGTTTAGGAAAGAAATTAGCCACTTTAATAAATGTTAAATAGTAAGTTAGAGAGCCACCATGAAGCCACTTTATGAGCACTGGGTAGCAGTTACAGAAACCAACATGCCAACAACCCCTCCAGGCTAAACACAACCCTTTATGACATGGGCGAGAATGCTCTGTATTTTACACCCTTTTGTAGCTAGCTAAGAATATCATAAAATTGTAGAGGTGGAAGGGGCCACGAGGGCTATCCAGTACAAGTCCCTGCAATGCAAGAATCTTTTGCCCAATGTGGGACTAAAACCCAAGATTGAAGAGTCTCAGGCACTACCGACTGAGCTATCCCTCAGGGTCAACAACACGCAGCTCTTCTAGGTAGGATCGCTGTATATTTAGAGCCAGTGGGCCAAGAATACAGGCCAAGAACACAGGAGCAATCTCCCTGCCAAGGGGTGTGATGAAGCACATTGGAAAAAGCAGGCGCAAGACAAAAAAAGCCAAAGTATGCCAGTCATGCACGGGGAGTTAAGTGGCAGCAGCAGCGCAAGGCTGCGCTGAAATCTCCCCAAGGATGAATTCCAGCAGTTGGGTCTTAATGCCACAGCCCTTATAAAAGCACCCCTCGTTTCCCAGATCCAGTTACATATTATTTAGTCATTATTATTTATGGAGCTGATGACTACGGCTCCATTGCATGCAGAGAAGGACCCTGGTTCAACCCCCGGCACCTCCCGTTCTAACCGCAAGCAGAAGGGACAAGTTGGGGGTGGGCGAAATTCTTTGGATTCTCCACCAGTGTGGACAGCAGGAACAACAGCCAATGTCCGACTGAGAGAGGAAGCATCTCTAATATAGGCAACAACTATCTGTGGTGCTGATGGAGGAGGTCCAAAGTTCAGTTCCCAACTCCTCCAGTTTGGGATTAGCTATCCGGCAACATGGGGAAATTATCTCCCCAGGGACCCTGGAGAGCCACTGCCAGTCAGAGCAGGCGGTGCTGGGCTAGACAGACAAAAAATCTGATCTGGGGCAAGGCCAGCTCTTATGCCCCCATGATGGTAAGTAACTCCAGGCAGCTGTGGGCAGAGAGCCAGCAAGACAGTGCGTCTTCTGTATAGCAAGAGTCCGGAGGGCGGGGGGGCGGATTGGGAGGCAGGAGTCCTGCATGCCAGCCCCTTCCCTGCAGGGCAAGACAACCCAGCTGGCATTGTCTCCCCCCCTGCTTCCCCCATAGGGCCAGTTGGGGATGCTTAAGAATGTTACCATAATAGGCAAGCACAGCCTGCCAGCCCCTTGGCACCCTTTCCTCTTTCAAGCTCGCACCTTGAGCAATTGGCGGCAGCAGCAGCAGCGCTACTTTCGAGTCCGTAGAACGTTTCCCCGCAGAAAACGTCACATTCGGTTGGGCGCGGGACCTGCTCCGCTGTTGCTCGGCCAAAAAAGCATATTGCGGGGGGGGGGGGTGGATTAGAAAAGTTACTTTCCCCGGGATCCTTTTTCTTTTCTGGTGCAATTCCGCACAAAAGCCCCAGATGCGTTCAAAACTTAACGCAAGGCACACCTACCTCCGAAAGCCCCGTGTCCGGCATCGCCGGCATCTGCGGCATCGCAGGCATCTGCAGGCTCGGCGTGCGCATGTAATAGGGGCTGAACGTTGCCGGGAACAAGTCGCTCTCGAAGAGCCCTTCGCCGAACCTCTGGTCGAAAAGACGCGGCGGGAAGAGCGACGGGAAGGCCGAACCGAAGCCCATGGGCCGCCGCATCCAGGGGTGGTGGATGGCGATGTCCATGGCGTAGAGAGGCGAAGGCGGGCGAGCAGCCGGAGAAGTGCAAAACAGAGACCACGGCGAGGGGCGCACACACGCCGAGCCCGGCCCGCCGCGGCGCCTTTTATATCCGGCCGGCTCCGCCCCCTGGAAGCCGCTGGAACGCAGAAGAGCCTTCGGGATGGAGCGGGAAGCCCCGCGAAGCGCCGGGGGGCGGGGCCACGGGGAAGGGGGAGGGGCCTGGCGATCGCCTAGCCTCGAGGCTCACGTGGGAACCGACGTCCCCCGGGCGCAGCGGGAAAAGGTGTGCCTGGATCTTCCGTGTCATCCTGATTCTATTCTGGAAAGGAGGGAGCCGGGAAGGTTCTCGGCGTTTCCCCGGCTTTGAGCTCCGATCCAGCCCGTTCTAACGTTGAACGATAGCCCTGTGCGGCACTCAAAGTTGGGAGGGCAGTATCACGGTAACGTCTGAATTGGGGACAGGAGGTTAGATATGGGGGGGGGGGGGAAGCACATCGTTTTTCTTCCCGTCGGTCAGTGCTGCCCCGCCCGCCCCCGCCCCCATTTCAGACGCTACGATGGTGAGCCGAAAATACACCGAGGGAAGAAATGCGAGTCCTTGTTTCCCTTTGAAAGAGCGCGCGCATTAACATCTTTTAAAGATTTGTTTCGGAATGTAAAGTGAGCACTCTTGAGGTTTGTGGTGTTTACATCGGATGATAGTTAGGAACCCTCCCCACCAAAAATTCAGAGAAGAGATATATGGCATAGGGTCGTCGGTCCCCGCTTTCACCACTCCACTCGCAGTGGAATAAAACTACCATGGGAGAAAGTACGCTATAATTTGAGATTTCCACAAATCCAGACATTTTTTGTATCATTTGGCATTCATTCCTTTATCGCATAGGCATGACAACCTTCATTTTGAAGACAAACATGGACACAAGCCTGCCAAATCTGCACTTCACGTGACAGCCAAATAACACTAGTATTCTCTGGGTGTTGTTGTTTCTTAACTGTGAAGACAACTTTTCTTTTTTTCTTTCATGAATTGGACTTTGTTACTTAAGCCACAGAAGTAAATGTTCATATTCTATGTGCTGATAGTTTTTTTCATCTGCTGTCATCAGTTCTTCTGGTTTTTTGTATGTATTATAAAATGCAATAAAATATATTTGAAGACAGGAGTGCCTGGCGTGCTCTGGTCCATGGGGTCACAAAGAGTCGGACACGACTGGACGACTAAACAACAACAACAAAATATCTTTACAAAAAACACCACCACTCTCCACTTTTATGCCCCTAATACCATTTCCTGCAACCAACATTCGCTTGTTTCCTTTCCTTCCTGCTGGCTTTGCCTTTTAGCCTGATACAATCCTGGGAACTGTAATTTGTTAAGGGTGTTGGTGGGAATGGCAGCTCTACAGCTCCCGGGAGCCTTGGGGAGGGGGGGGGGCATGCACTTTAAATATATGGTGTGTGCCAGTGACATGGCCTAATAAAGGAGTTTGGAAATGTTCACAAAGCATTATTTTAATTTATTTAAAATGCTCGTGCTGCCTTTCAGTGCAAGTGGAAGCATCCCTGTTGCGCTTGGCAACATGTAGATACTTGCTTGCCCTTCCTCAGCCCAAGGCAGAACCCTGAGCTCACTGGACCAACCCTGCAAGAACCAGGTGATGGATTGACGGAAGAGACAGCACATACCCAGCATGCTTCAGCAGCTTCTCCCTTTACGTAGCACCGCTTGCAAAGGACCTGGGGGGGTTTCCTTCACAAAGCAGGACAATCCAGAATGCCAACTGGGGAAGGGATACAGGAAGCCCAGGAGGTCTGCTCCAAAAGATGTAAACATGCTTAACTCATTCATTTCCTGCAGGACCTGTCTGCCTCCGGGTGTTATCTGACTACAACCCCATAATCCCTGTCTCATTGGCCAAGCTGGCTGGGCTAATGGGAGTTGGAGTCCAGCAGTACCTGGAGGGTCACAAATCACCCCACTTTGATTTAATGGGACATAGCATGCTAAAGGGACTGATTCACACCTCCACCTACTGCAGAAGTCCTGTAGTTTCTTGACAGTACAGGTATTTCCCTCGAGTCACCATTTTGCGAAATATTTCGCACCTCTAATCCAAATCTCTGGGTGAGAACTAACACAGCAAATTTCGCTCCTTTATAAGCAAAGGTAGTTGGAAAGAAGGGACGCTATCTTATAGAGGAACAAGATTTTGAGGCTTTCACAAACAAGAGTCTTGTGGTTCAGCTTTTTCAATATGCAGCTTGGGATCTTGACATGTAGACCACACAACTGGTCAACACTTGACTCACAAGTGAATGCAATAATTATCTTGGTTGGAAAACACTGTAATATAAAACAAGCCTGCAGGATCAGGCCACTGGCCCATCGAGTCCAGCATCCTATTATCACAGCGGCCAGCCAGACGCCTATGGGGAACCCGCAAGCAAGACCTTTGCACACAAGCACTCTCTTATGGTTTCTGGCAACTGATATTCAGAAGCATTACTGCCTTCTGACTTGCTGGAACTTCTCTCCATGGTGTTTGGTCCACAAGTGTAGCAACCAGCTGAAAGATACACTAAATGGCATTCTAATGCACTTCTATCTTGTAAACACTTCGCAGTTTACATACAGCTGTCATCTCTCCCCACCACAAGCACACTTTTCTTGCTGAACATACAGTGCAGCCTCCTATAGCAAGCCGTGGGATTGGGTTTGGGAGACACACCTTTCAAATGCCTAATCGCCTTTGAAGCAGAAGGGATAGCAGCCCAACTTCCTCCTCAAGGCCTTTATTAGGCTAATTGATGTGAGACTAGTAAAGCTGTTTTGTTCCCCTGAAAAGTACTTTGCAAAATTAACATCTGTGGTACAATGAGCACAAATGTTCCAATCTTCTGGCACTGTTAGCTCCTCTCAGTTTCAACTGGGAGAATTGTCAGTGTATACTTAAAACATTCTTATTGAAATCCTTAGGATGTGCCCCTGACCTTAAGTATATTTATTAAGAAGGGGCTAATTATACATTACCTGCAAATGAATGCAGCTGTGAAGCCCCAACACAATTCTTTTAAGTGAAAAAGCAGCCTGGGGAGAAGATAATTTAGAGTTGAGAAGCTGCAAGAGCAGGGAATATGTTAAAGGGGAGGGGATATTTTTCCCCTAGCCCAAGGAGATGATAAAAATGTGCACTATGAACTATGTTCAATGAAGAAGCGGGGGGGGGGGGGAGGCGATGTCCTAACACTGGAATGTACTTTCTCTCTGCATATTTTTGGGAGGGGGACAAACATCACTAATTTATTACTCAACTTGTACCCCACCCTTCCTCCCAAAGGAGCTCAATCTCAGAATAGTAATACAACACATTATAAACATAAAGTTGCACACGTAATTAAAGCATTTTAAAAACTATTTTTAAAAAAATCTAAAAGCGATTGCAGTAGCGGATAGATACTGCAATAGCTGATAATCAAAGTTCTGCGTAAACAGGAGTGTCCGTAAATTTCTCCTGAAAGCCAATACAGATTGGTAGACGGATTCACTGCTCCAGGGAGGCCATTCCACAAATGGGAAACCACCACCGAGTTGGCCCTGTCATGAATAAATACCAAGTGGGCAGCAGGCAGAGGTCCTCTTCTGTCCATTGTAGGGCCTAAGGTGGCTGGGGAGTTACTCCTTTCAGGACTGGGGCTCCGGAAGCTGTACGCCGGCTCCTTCGGCCAGTAATGCGAGATGAGCACCGCAACCCCAGAGTCGGACACAACTGGACCTAATGGTTAGGGGTCCCTTTACCTTTACCTTACCTTTAGGCTAGCACTTATTGATTTCGGTAGCTGGGTTACTTAATTGATTCTACTTGAGGACAGAGACTCTTCCCCCACCCAATTTTACGAGGCTATAATGCATTTTGAAACCCAGAATATTGGAATAGGGGGGGCCTGACCATAAAAATAATATTTTTTAAATGTGCAGAGTTGTTTCCAGTTTGTAGGGAATTTTCTATTTTGTTTTAAGAAAAATGCATTAAAATGATTTATTTATAAAACAAATAGCTTTGAAGCAGCTTATTATCATATGAATATCCCATCTCTCCTCCAAGGAGCTCAGGGTGACACAGGGTTCCCCTTCTTCTCCATTTTATCCTCACAGCAACCCTGTGAGGCAGGTTAAGTGCAGAGACACGTGACTGGCCACCCAGGGACCTTGTGGGTGAGTGGAGATTCAAACTCTTGTCTCCCTAGTCCAATGCTCTAACCACTAGGCCACACGCTTTTAGATAATGCCATATTGCAACCTCCTTGCTCACAAAGCTCGTGTGCTTCTTCCATCAGTCAGAACCTTGCCACGCACATATTCTCAAAGGGTTTTAAAAAGAGCCTCAGCACAATTTTCCGCAAGGAGTCCGACTGCTTGTTCAGGTGCCTCTGGGGTTAGGTGTGGCAATCACCCCATGAGATCAGTGGTGCTCCAGTGGGATCTAAGCATTCAGAAGAATAGGGTAGCTTATAGTCAGGCTATTTAGTTTGGGAAAGGGTGTGGGCTGTTCCAAAGCGTCTTCTGGATTACATCAAAAGGCTGGAATGCAGCTCTCAACTCTTTTGGATAACAGGTGTGTTGCCGTTCCAGGTATAACCTCAACAAGACTTCTCCCTTCCCTGAAGGAAAAAAAAAGCAGGATTTTCTCTCTACTGCCAGCCCATTTCTCACATTTAAAAAAGAATAATAAAATACTATGTTTTTATGCTACTCTTGAATCTTGTTCTCATGGTAGTTTGCAAAAAGAATACTTAAAAGCATCAGAACAAAGCAGTAAAATAAGCTAAAAGCCAGATAATCATAAAAGCAGCACAGACCAGCCAAGGGGGTTAAAATCCAGAAAGGTTGGTGGTAGTGGAGGGGGCGGGTGGGTGGGGAGTCATTTTCCTGCCGCTGCTAGGAAAACAGACGCCAAACCTCTCTGGGCTTTCTCCTTTGGCAGTCCCCTAAACGTTGAAACGTAATGTCATTAATTGATGCAAATTGCTGCTGCAAGATTCAGTGATGGCTGCAGCTTTCAAATGGGATCAGGCAAATTTATGGAGTGTGGGCAGCTTTACCTTTATGGGGGTGCAGTATTAGACGTAACATGCAAATGGAGCCTCCAGATGCAGAGGCAGTATAGCCCCAACTACCAGCTGGAATCCTTTTTATTCCAAGGTCTGTATTACCTTCAGGGATGGAAGGTTAGGTGCCAGGGGTAGGTGGAGCCAGAGCAAGGAATGTACTGGTAATTTCTACCTTTGTTCAGCAGGCTACTTTCCACATGCTCATGCACTACTCTATCCTGTATCCAAACAAGCAAGAGGCATTATCCGGCTTTAAAAGCACATTCCAGCCTAGACAAAAACATGCTAGGAGGATGAAAAGCAGGGCTGGTGGGCTGATGCAAGGCCTGCTGAGAGTCTCAAGGACCAGATATAGAGAGGTCTGGAATGCTACATGTGGCCCTGGGTTTGAGGTCCCCAACCAGGGTTCTTGATGAATTCTTGGTCTGATCCAGGTTGACACGTCTTATGTTATGTAGATAAAGGACTGTATGGGCAATCTCTTCGGAATATATTTGTATTTCGAGTGATCTAACTCAGTTTCCCTCTTCCTGCCCCGTTCCTTCCTTTCCCCTATCTTTTGTTAAGCTCTATGATGGCTGAGAACAGCCTTTAATTTCCTAGTCCTAATCTGTTGGGAGGAAGTGATATTGCTGGATACCTTCTTTTGATGTTGGACATAGTTTGAAGAAAGTGAGGCATTGGGAGAAGTGGCTAAGGAATAATCTGCATGTAGCTAGTAGCATGTGGCCAGTCAGGCAAGTCACAGGCTAACAGGTTAGCTATCTATAAATCAGATTATTGTGGGCAGATTTCAGAGAAGCTCGTGCACGGACTGATGGCCATGGGGCCATGCAAGCTCAGGCTACCTGAGGGAGTCACTTTGCTACTTCTTGAGGGCTTCCAAGTGGCAGACTGAAGTGCTTGCTTGGTATGTATATATTGCTTGCTGTTTAGAATAAATTCTTAAAATTTTCTCACTCATTTGTGTTTTGTATTGCCTCTGGATCTCTTTTTCTAAAGAACCACCTTGCATTTGGCAAGGCAAGGACTGAGGCAGAGCCAAAGTGGTGTAGTGGTTAAAGTGCTGGACTAGGACCTGGGAGACCAGGGTTTGAATCCCCATTCGGCCACGTAGCTCGTGGGTGACCTTGGGGCTCTCAGCCTAACCTACCTCACAGGCCTGTTGTGGGAATTAAGCAAGGAGGGGGAGAACAATGCACATTTGCCACCTTGAGATCCTAGAGAGAGAAAGGTGGGCTATAAACGAAATTTAAAAATGCCACGTGCTTTAAATGTATGTTGTATATGCAGCAGATAGATATTTTATATAGATAGATAGCTGTTGGTATGTAATGGTAATGAGATGAACTGAAATGACTTCCAAATCCCAGCTCCTCAAACAGCAGGAATTGCTTCCCAATAAAGAGAGGTGAACATAGACAAACTCCACCTACTTCCATCCCACATCTGTTGGGTCTAGGACCCAGGAGACCAGGGTTCAAATACCTGGGACACAAACTTCATGGCCAAGTAGTACATTACTGTTTCACATACAGATGCAAGAACAGTATGTTTGCTCCATCAAGCGCTGGTTCCAATCTGAATTAGCAATTGGTTTGTCAAAGGGAGGTAAATTAAATCCAAGGTGAAATGTGCTTTTGTGCATGTACAGCCTTCAATGGCAAAGCAGCCCTGAGCAGGCTTCGAGGAAGGAATGGAAAAAAGGAGACAGGGGCGAGGAGCTCCGGCAATCAGATGAAGAAGGCAAAGGAGGTGAAATGCTAGAGAGGCTGCCAGTTCAGGTCAGACGAGATAGCTCCATTCATTTGCACCCACCTTGGGTGGCATCTCCGCTCCACTTTTAACGACAAACTTCTCTGGCTGGGGCAGATGTGCAGCCTCCGTGGGCGTGCATTAGCCACACCTGATAGTTGGTATATTTATGCCAGAAGCTCCAAAGATAACAAAGCAGGTGGAACCAAGAAAAATAAAAAGAGTAGCAATGATAATAACAAAAAAGGAGGGGGAAAAAGAAATGGAAAGAAGAGAAAGAAACAAACAAACAAGTTGGCCATAGTGCAGCTTGCTGCTGGTTTATATTTTGTAGTCAATGGGTTGGATTTTCAGTGGGACTTGTTCAGATAACTTAGCTTGGTTCCACCCCAATGGCCTTATCAGCCAAATGACATTCAACAGGTAATATCTAGAATACTTCTTTTTTTAAAAAAACGAATTACTTCATCTCTAATACCTGGAAAAGCTTCGCCCGCCGATGTTCACCAGTCATGGAAAGAGAAATGAAAAGTGGCAACATCTGTAGCACCTCAGAGCCCAACCCTAGCACTGCAAGGTGAGGATGAAAGACTTGTTCCAACAGCTGGGACTCCTACCTCATAAATCACTTGGCTCAACTGCTGCTCTTCACAGACTGCTGCCAGTTGTGTCACGTATGAATTCAGGACAAAAGGAAACAAATTATGTTGGCTGCAAGTGTTGGCCCCCCCAGGGAGGTCTGCCTAGATGAAAGCATTGTCAGTCGTAAATATTTTTTTTTACTGCGTTTTCTTTTTGTTGTACTGGATGCCATTCTCTATTGCTGCTTTTATTCTGTTAGATTTTCATTTCCTATTGCACTTGACGTTTTAAGGTTTTAACTTAAGTCTGCCCATGGGACTTTTGTCGTCAGTTGGTATATAAATATCGGAAACAAAAAAAAAATCAAACTTTTGGCCTTCCAGATGTTGCTGACCTATGACTCCTATCAACCCCAGGCAGCATGGACAGCATCCATGGACGATGGGAGCTGCAGTTCAGCAACCTCTGGAGGAACAAAGGTTCCCCACGCCTGTCCTAGGCACAACCATGTGTCCTCCAGAGCTTCTGCAGCATTGCTTCCAAAGGTTTACCTCCACCTAGAAAAACGAGTACTTAAAAAAATAACAAGGCAGAAGCCATTCTGGGAGACTGGTTGTAATTAACATTCAGTGAGCTTTAGGTCCCCAAAGTTGCACATACGGGCCTTCTGACATCTCCGTTGGCATCCCATAACCTTCTCTTCACTCCTTGGTTTGGAAAAAATTTAATGTCTGTGTTGTCCTTGATGTGAGGCAGTGGGTACAAAATTCCGCCTATTTTCCTTTTGTGAAATGGTTCTTTTGTGATGCCCGCAAGTTTCTGCTTGGATTTTTTAAATGTACCCTCCCGGACCCCCCCCCCAAAAAAAGGCTGGGGACACCTGCAATGAGTTCATGGCTGGAAGGAAGCCTGCCCCTCCCTGCTCCGCTTAGCACAATGGAAAATGCCAGATAGTGACCTCATGCAAGGCAGGCCAACACCTGCTGTAGGCTACTTCATTGCTCCACTGACATCACCAACCTTCAGCTCACGCCCCCTTCCCCACCCAGCCTGCGCAGGAGGGAGAAGGTACAGCAGGGCACTGCTGCCTAACCAGCAGGGGGGATCCCCCCATCCCTTTCTGAGACACTAGACTGTAACCAGCCTGCTGGAATGACACAATTTAAATTGCAGAGCGAGCTGCAGCGGCTCAGGGAAACATTGGGCTCATTGTTTCCTCCACTGTTTATCACACCATCCTACATCCCAATCAGCTGACGGAGGTGTAGGAGAAAGGCTCTCCTAGGAGAGCAGCCAACTTTCCTCCTCCTTTCATCGCCCCACGCCCGTCCCTTGAAAACAGCAACTCAGCAGGCAGATTCCAAGTGAAGCTTTTTCTCTCTGTGCAACTTATCTTCCATGCCAGGAGACCTTGATCTATTCCAGTGTCTACTGTATATTGCACTGGGGGAACACGGCACAGGCTTAAACTGCGGCAGCTGGGGGCTGCTCATTAAAGGAAGAACGAGGCCCTTGAAGTCGCCATCCTAAAAGAACAGGGAGGGAGGAACTGTGGCACCTTATGCGTTGTTGGGCTACAACTCCCTTTGCTGCATGCTGGCTAGGACTGATGGAAGGTGGAGTTCATCCAGTTGCCCATCCTGTTATACGCATTTTTACTCAGGGAGTAAGCCCCATTGAACGCAATAGGATTTACTTACAATTGCAAAGGAGAGCAGAACTAGGCCCAGCAGGAAATCTAAAAATATATATGTAAAAATCCTATCTTTGTAGTAAACACACACATATAATTTTCATGGAAATCAACAGAGCTTAACAGGAATGGGGGAGCTATGGCCCTCCCAATGTTGCTGGACTACAACAATGAAAGAAGGGTAAGATAAAGGACCCCTGGATGGTTAAGTCCAGTCAAAGGCAACTGTGGGGTTGCAGCGCTCATCTCGCTTTCAGGCCGAGGGAGGTGGTGTTTGTCCAAAGACAGCTTTCCAGGTCATGTGGCCAGCATGACTAAACCGCTTCTGGTGCAATGGAACACCATGACGGAAGCCAGAGCGCACGGAAACGCCATTTACCTTCCTGCCGCAGCAGTACCTATTTATCTACTTGTGTTGGTATGCTTTCGAACTGCTAGGTTGGCAGAAGCTGGAACAGAGCAACGGGAGCTTGTCACGCCGATTTGAACTGCCAACCTTCCAATCGGCAAGCCCAAGAGGCTCAGTTGTTTAGACCACAGCGCCACCTGCATCCTTAATGCAAGAAGTAGCACAATTAAGTCACACAATGGAGAGCACACAGGAACACAGTTAAATAAAAAACAACCTGATATAGATCTATCAGCGATCCCCTTCATGCAAATACTGTGTGCGACCCTGGTCACCACCATCTTTTCAAAGATGATTCTCTGGCAATTTTCTGGCTGCTTTTCTTAGGTTTCTGAATACACAGGAAGATGTAACGTGGAAGCAGCAGGCTTTAGAAAGCGTGACACCTACCTCTTAAAGCCTCCATCTCTTTTGGGTTTGAATCAAAAGGTTGGATTGCCTAGGTGTGTGATGCTGTACAACAGGGATGAAGAACCTGTGACCCTCCAGACACTGATAAGGCTTCAGTTTCCATTGGTCTAGCCAGCATGGCAAACAGCAGGAATGAAGGGAACTGAAGAGTCTGGAAACAGGGTCGTTCCTGGGGAGGGCGAATAATGATAACTGCCCTGTGCTCCATGCTTGGAGGGCCCCATGCCTGGCACTGGCAGCCCCAGCCCCACTGCTTCTTGTCAGCCTGGCCAGGTTCTCTGTCCTATTCTTTCCTGGGACTAGGCAGGGAGGGAGGAGGTAGAGAACCACCCTGGCACTACTACTGCTAAAGCAGCATCCATATAAAAAATGGGGGGGGGGGAGAGGCCACCACTGCTAAATGGAAGTGGGGCAGGGGGAGATACACTGTGATTTGACTTGGGTCTCACCTACCAGCCTCCCACTACGACTGAAGGGATGTCCCTAGCTATACAAGGATGTGCTGGAGAGATTTGTCTGAGGTAGGGGGAAAGACCCATAGTATATATCATCTAACTAGATAGACTTGCTAAGTCAGAAATCACTTCTTTTGAATTAAACACAGTAATTTTACTTGGAAAACAAACACACACACACAAGGGTGTCTTCTAGTGGGAAATTGTTAGTATTGCACATGAGGCAGAAAAGTGAAGTTTTTTTCTGGGAAGAATAAATTCCTGACAAGCAACAACTTGGGTCTAAGAATATACTGCTATATGTGTAGATATGTATAGTTTTTTTTAAAGCCCAAAGGTCCACAGAGAAATAATTCATTTTACCCTTCTACTGTACCCCTGCCTCTGCTTTATGCAGCCGAGGAAGATGTTTAAAACTGTGGGCAAGGACTGCTATTGGTGCTAATGCAATGCCTAAGAGAGACCAGATGGGCCGTTGGCCTGATCTAGCAGGCTCTTCTAATGGTCTTATCCCCATTCTCACTTCTTCCCAATACCACCACACTGCGGGCAAGCAGATGTAGGCAACCCCAGGTTTATTAATCTCCTCTGCCCCAGGTTGTGGTCAGGGCATAGTGAACAGAGGATTTTGCAAGGAGAGGCAGCCTTACTGGAGTTCACCATGGCACAATTCCACTCTGGTTCCATAAAAAGGGAGAGCAGCATGCCACCCAGGGAGTCCACTGGGGGGGTAAAAACCTAAAAGCTGCACGCTGGTGACGTCAAGGGAGGAGGGATTGGTCATGGAGTGCCCAGGGGGATGGTGAAGGAGAGGTAGTCGCCAAGCTCGCCCCACTCTGCTCGGCGCGCCTGGAAGATGCTGATCCACGTGGTGAGCACGATCACCCAGAAAAGAAGCCCCATAGCTGAACGCTGGACATCTGGGATGGAAACAGATGGAAAATCATGACCACAGTCACCTCCATTTAAGCATAGATCCTTATGCTATCTGGCACTGCCCAAATAGGTGGCCTGGGCTCTCCTCCTAGCGCAGAAGTGGGAAATCTTTGTCCTTCCATAAGTTGTTGAACTATAACTCCCATCATTCTTGGTCACTTGTCATACTTGCTGGAACTGATGGAAGTTGTAGTTCAGCAACATGTGGAGGGACCCCACACCTGCCCTGCCCTGCCCTGCCCCATGCCTTACCACTTCCTAGGATTTGCACCACAACTCACAGCGTTTTATCTGTAGTTGCTCAGTGTACGCTGGCACCAGATAGGCCTCTCGGAAAAACCAGAAAACGTTCACCAGCCACAGGAAAGGCAGCAGAGCAAAGCCACCTGGAGAAACAAAGGAAAGAAATGAATCATTTATGTGTGTGTGTTTTTAAACCCCTTCAGAACTTCCTTTGAATGAGGATGCCTTCACCTTTCCTATTTTAAAAGGGGCTGCAAAAATGAAAAAAGGTCTGTATTTTTCAAAGAAAGGTTTACTTTGCCTATTGAAAAAACAGCTGCCTACCGTCTAAGCAAGTTGGCAAAAACATATTTCTAATAAGGCACCAAAATGTACACACACCAGTTCTTACCGCAGTAGAAATTCACAAGTGCTATGCACCTGGGTGAAATAGTGCTTTAAAAAAAAACTTTAAGGAATCATTCTTTTAATGTTTTATACACGCCTTCCATTTTTCCCTTCGCACATCATGTTCCCTCCACGCTGAATATTTACATACAGACTTCCCAACCTAGCATTCCACGGCATTCATAATAAACCCAAGGTGTGCTGCATCTCTATTTAATCATCCACCTTTCTTTTCATCCCTTTTACACCTTAATTATAGTGACTGGCTGCTCATGTGATCACCCCTTTGTTGTTGTTCAGTCGTGTCCGACTGACTCTTCGTCACCCCATGGACCAGAGCATGCCAGGCACGCCTATCCTTCACTGCCTCTCGCAGTTTGGCCAAACTCATGTTAGTAGCTTCGAGAACACTGTCCAACCATCTCATCCTCTGTCGTCCCCTTCTCCTTGTGCCCTCCATCTTTCCCAACATCAGGGTCTTTTCTAGGGAGTCTTCTCTTCTCATGAGGTGGCCAAAGTACTGGAGCCTCAGCTTCAGCATCTGTCCTTCTAGTGAGCACTCAGGGCTGATTTCTTTGAGAATGGATAGGTTTGATCTTCTTGCAGTCCATGGGACTCTCAAGAGTCTCCTCCAGCACCATAATTCAAAAGCATCAATTCTTCGGCGATCAGCCTTCTTTATGGTCCAGCTCTCACTTCCGTACATTACTACTGGGAAAACCATAGCTTTAACTATACAGACCTTTGTCAGCAAGGTGATGTCTTTGCTTTTTAAGATCACCCCTACTTGTACATTAAATTTAGTATCATCATCATCACCATCATATTATTATAATATTATAATATGGTACTCCCCAAAGCTTTCCCACTCGCCCCTTTATCCGTTTTCCCACCCAAATTTCTTATTTCGGCTGCCTAATTGGGAAGTAATGGAAATTCTGTCAATTGATATCGCTATTGCTCCTTAGTGGGGATTTCACTTTCTTTTCCAACATCTGGCGTATACTATTCTGGACGCAGAGAGAAACAAGCCGCGTGCCTTCTATTCTATCAACGTTTAATTGTGTCCCCACCCCACCCCCACCCCTAATGATCGCCAGGAGGAAAAGCCGGGTGTCAATAAATATCTAACCACCACCGATGCCTCTCGCTGGAACCAGCCACTCACCCAAGTAGTACTTCCTACAGAGGTTGAGCTTCTCCTCGTTGGAAACGCGCTCCAGGTTCATGGTGCGGCTGGGGTCTAGGAGGAAGAGAGGGACCCTCGCAGTCAGGGCGGAGCTCAGGGTTAAGCCCCCCCCCAAACCCTCCTCTGGCTTAGAGGGCAGGGCCCACCCCTCCACCCCCACCCCCAAATTGTGAAGTGGGTGAGCCTCCCCTCCCCTCCCCTCCCCTCCCCTCCCCTCCCCCAACGACTCACCCCTTCCTCCTCCTCCTCCTCCTCCTCCTCCTCCTCCTCCTCCTGCAGAGCAGCTTCTGCTTCCTCCAACGCGGAACTTGCGCGGTTCCTGGTCACCAGCTCGCCCCGCGGGCTGCTGGGAAAACGTCCGCGCTCTCACTAAGCGCGGAGATAGGAAACGTGTAGAGCAGCGCGACGAGTAGTCGGTGGCGGGTATCCCTCGCTTGCTCTTTCGTTTGGTCCCAGCTGCACTCAAGAGAGCAAGCAAGGGTCCTTTTGATTTTTTTTTTTCTGCGCCCCCCCAAATAACCCAGAATGCCGTTGGACTGCATTATCCCAGCTTGCAAGTAGGTAGGTGGGTGGGTAACAGCAGGGGCGTGCTTGCGAGAAGTGTTATATCGTGACAGCTTTGCCAGGAACGGCTTGGATCCCCCCCCCCCCCAGCGCGAAGTCTTCGTCAACTAGAGCGCCCCGCGGGTTGCACCTATTGCAATGTTCCTATTTCCCCAAGGTCTTTGGTGGTGGGTGGGATTAAGCTTCTCCCATAGATTTTTTAAGGGGGAAATACAATGGAGAGCTCTCCATTGACTTGCATAGGGAAAGGCACAAACCCATATGGAAATCAAACACAGTTCTCAACCCTTTTCCAAAATAATTGTGATTGGAGGGGGGACGACCATTCTTAGCCCTGAGGTGGTGCCAAACGCTGAAACCTCCGAGGATGAATCAGAAGACAAGGACCTCGAGGAGCAGGGAGAGCCCCCTGAATCCAATATCAAGAATCCCCTTGAGGGGTCCTCCAGGCTGACATCTATTGAATCTAGCACTACGTTGCAAGCAGGAGGACTCTTAACTCGATGGAGCTGCATGCAGATGTATTGCGCTTTTTGCTTGAGGGAAAGCAGCCTGCTCAATTCCTAAATTTCCCTAGTTTGCAAGCTGCGGCACTCCGACGAGCTCACAGCGTTCAGACACGACGCGTTCGTCTATAATCTTACGTCTATGGTTCAAAACAACGCCCTGTCGCAGCGCATGCTGGAATATACTTATTTGCGGCGGATAATAGGGAGCAGGTCTGAAGCTCAACATAAAAAAAACTAAGATCCTGGCCACTGGTCCCATCACCTCCTGGCAAATAGAAGGGGAAGTAATGGAGGCAGTGAGAGATTTCACTTTCTTGGGTTCCATGATCACTGCAGATGGTGACAGCAGTCACGAAATTAGAAGACGCCTGCTTCTTGGAAGAAAAGCAATGACAATCCTAGACAACATCTTAAAAAGCAAAGACATCACCTTGCTGACAGTGTTCTCGAAGCTACTAACATGAGTTTGGCCAAACTGCGAGAGGCAGTGAAGGATAGGCGTGCCTGGCGTGCTCTGGTCCATGGGGTCACGAAGAGTCGGACACGACTGAACGACCGAACAACAAAAAATAGGGAGCAGGGGCCAAGAGCTTGCTGGGAGTTGTAGTTCCTTAAAGCCCTACCGCCTCTACCTGCCAGATGGCGAAGTAGCAACACGAGCAGCTCTTCCTTTCTGTATTTTGTGATTTGTAAGGATAAAACGCAGTGCAGGGCCAAAGCTGCTTCTTGCTGTGCCACGTTTTTGCCAACAGAGAGGAGGCGAAACCCGAACACCCATTCCCTTTTCTCCAGCTTCTGCCTCACAATCAGATTTCAGATAGGAAGCATGTTCCTGAGCATGTGTAAAGTGCACTTCCCTGTAGACTTGCCACCTGCTCCTTATTGATGCACGTTAGATGCAAGGTGCATAATTTTGAGAATGAATTATAACAAGCAAAGTAACACATCATTTTCTAAAGTCTTGCAGTTACGTTCCTTATGAGGGAGCTCTTTAGGGCGTAACCCTCATTCCCCACCCCACAGCCATGCCAGGCATCAGACATTGCTGTAGAAATTGGGAGTTCTTGGTAATATCCAGAAGTCAAAAACAAAGAATCCAAGAACTCTGGCCAGGCGGGAGATCAGTTTTAAAGTCTTCCCACAGTTTTATTATTATAGTATTGAAACAAATTCCAGTTGAAATAAATTCCAGGACACGGCCCTGTTTCGCTAATTCTTCGTCAGCTAGATTTTCATGGTCAAGGTGTACCAATTCTCATACTGGCCGATCTCGCCAACAGGATTTTCCGTTTCGTCCTCGATTCCGGAAGCGTCCTTAGTAGTAAATCTCTCTGATCGAGCGCTGAGTGCCGATGAAGAGAAAGTATTAAATCGAGGCCTCAACTTTGTTCCGACTCCGAAATATGTTTCGTTCCAAACCAGGGTGGATCTCTTCAAATTAATTCAACTCATTAAATTGAGATGTTTCTTTGGTGATAACACACTCCACAAGAATCAACTATGTCCTCGCTCCACTTTTATTCCACCTGTGGACAATGCACGTTTGAATGTATTCTATCAATTAATACTTGAGGACATCACAAAGATGGAAAAACAAAGACCGCCTATACGCCATTGGAACATCACAGCTTTTGAAAAAGAACTAATACAGAATCTGGCCAACGACACTGATATTGTCATAAAATCAGGCATCAGACATTGGCAGGGCCTGTTCCTTGACTACTTACTGTAACTCCCACACCCAATATCTAGAAAAGCTGCCTTTGGATCCCCCACCCCAATCTCTGTAGGGCAGGGGTGGATAACTCTTTATTGGCTGCTGGGCCAGATCTTTCCCTCTTCAACCCTGGCAGTCCAGACAGGTGATGGTGCGCTTTGAAGTCCACGTTGCAAGGACTTCTCTAAGCTCCTAGTTCTTCATTTGAAACCCTGCTCTTACCTGCCCTCACACCTATGTCAGGTGTTGGGTGTGTGGCCTGCACGAAAGAGCCTCTCAGACCAAATGGGGAGGTAGCCAATGAGCTGGAGGTACCCCACCTGACTGTTCTAAATGCTTTCTAAGGGAACTCAGCAAACAAATAACATAAATGGTTCTATTTTTATTTTCTTGACCACTCTTCTAGAAAGGAGTAGGCCATTAGATATGGATCTATGTGGGCTCCACTATTAATGTGTGCAGTACAAACACATAACCAACATGGGTGGTGGACCATTATATTTTTGGGGAGCTCATATGTAAAGCTCTGGAACATATAAGACAGCCTGTGCCTATGCGTTTTGGAATCAAAACGTTTTGATATGAAATCACTAGATGGTTGCTCCGTTTCCAGATGGATGGGCTTTGTTGTTTATACACACACACACACACACACACACACACACACACCCTCTTCCCCTCCCCTCCTTCAGGCTGCAACGGAAGCCATGTGACAGTCTTGTGTCAAAATTGCGTTTTATTTAAAATTATACCAACAAGAATCCAACCCTTTACCGTCTGAGTTGACTGAGCATCTTAAATAAAAAAGTGCATAGAAAATAAACAGGTTTAGAAATTTGTACAAATATTTACATCCTCCTGGGTTTGATTTTTTTTTTGTTTTAACTTTAAAACAGAAAGCCTTAGCAGGAAAGGAAAGAGAATCACAAAAGTTAGAAGTACAAAATTAAAGAAAAAGTTGTTCTCACCCCACAAGGGAGAGGGAAAGAAAATCAGGTCTATGAAGCAGACGGGCACAGATAAGGGACCAGGGGGGACTACCCTTCCCACTCTTGCCCCATCTCTCTGCTTGCCATAATTTCAAGCCACGGACAGGTCCACTGCCAAGAGCATCCCCACTTCCCTGACAAAACGTGCATCACTGATGCTCCTGGGAGATGAGCCGTCTCCACGCCTCAGGGAACTAAGGGGATGAGTCAGTCCTGCAGCAACCCACTTGGAAAGCTACAGTGAGGTGGTTAAGCTCCCAGCATGCCTCTTGGTGTCCCCCTCACTGACGCCAGGCTGGGAGAAAGGTACGGAGCTGAGGAATCAGGTCACGGGTCAAAAAAATGCCTTTCAGTTGAGGAAACGGCGGCAGCGCTTGGCCCCGCAGTTGCAAGGGAGCTTGCTGCCAGCGTCCTCAATGGGGAATTTGTAGTCGTAGGTGAGCTCTTCGCCCCGGAAGATGCGTCGCAGGGCAAAGATGACGATGTGCTTCTGGCCCTCCACGTGGATGACCCGCGAGTAGCAGTTGGGCTCGCAGGAGTGGTTGATGAAGCGGGCGGCGTTGCCATGCATCGTGGCATCCACCACGTCAAAGTCGTCGATGCGGAACATGTAGCAGCCTATGCCCTGCCGGGATCAGAAAAAGAGTTAAGATTAGTGAGACAATTTGGGGAGCCCAGCTCCTGCCTCCTCCGCTGGTCCTGTTAATAATAGTTGTTGTTGTTGTTTGTTGTATATATACCCTGTCCTCAACTCAATCATGGGCTCCCTCCCCCCTTGACCAGTTGGTAGAGTATGATACTCTCAATCTCAGGATCGTGGGTTTGAGCCCCACGTTGGGCAAAAGTTTCCTCCACTGCAGGGAATTGGACCGGATGACCCTCGAGGTCCCTTCCAACTCTACAATTCTCTTGATTCAGTACCTTGCTGTCATAGTACTTTTCACGCTTGTCTGTCAACACTGAGCGGATCACAATGCCGGAGTATTCGATCACCATCTCGCCTGCATCAATATTCCGCTTGCAGAACAGGCCCCGGCCATGGATGGCTGACCTGGAATGGGGAGAAAGATACACATGAGCATTAAGAGAGTTAACAAGGCAGGCCAAATATGGGCCAGCCACTGGGTACTCTCTGTTTCTTTTTCAGGTTCATCCTAGAGGCGAGCGTGGAGCAGGACTGCTTCTCTGTACAAAGTGGCCTCTTTAGGAAGGCCATGGCCAAGGATTCAAGGAAGCAGCAGCAGCAGCTGCCCTTGTTACCTGTACACGCCCACAGCTTCCTTGGAGGTTTTCTTCAGGTGCCGAAACCGCATGGCCATGGGTAGCTCCAGGCTGGTGGCTCGCCTAAGGAAGAAGCAGAGGCCAGACTAGACTTAGAAGCTTATCCCAAAAGAGAGAGTGGCTTCCTTGACAGTAAAAATGGATTCAAGATGGACAGATTCCCAGCAAGAATCACAAGGATGGAGAAGGAAACTTGAGTGGCAGCAGCAGTAGCAGCACATCATGGCACAAATTGTGGGAATGGACAGTAAAGTTTCCCTTCTAGAAGGAGGAATTCCTGAAATGTAGGAAACTGTCTTATGCCTCAGTCCATTTAGCTCAATATTGCTCACACTGATTGGCAGCAGCTCTTCAAGTTTTCAGAAAAGGTCTCTTCCAGTACTAGCTGGAGATGCCTTGAGATTGAACTGGGGACCTGTATGCAAAACCGATGCTCTGTCACTGAGCTATGGCCCTCCCCAGGATATTCACTGCAGGGAGCAGAAGTGGTATGTGAGCTCTCTCTTTTTTGGGTCAATGCTGATTTGGACTATTTGCTGCCTTCCTGTGCGTGCTCTGTGGTGCACATAAGAGGACTGGGCTCACTCGGCTTCCTTGGCAGCAAAAAATAGCTGGTGCTGGAAAGCAGGTAATCACCTTTATTACATAAACCTGGCTAGAGGGCCGAGAGGCAACTGACTACAAGAAAGCAATGCATTTTAATCAAGTAGAAATGAGATCTGGGCAAGGAAACAGGGGCCCCTACTTCTAAGTGCTTTGGAGAAAAATGATCCTCTTGGAAATTTTGTAACAGGCTGAAGAGGAGAAGGGTCTGTTTTTAAAAGCTTCCCTGGCAGTACGCACAGCATAGGATTCATATTACCAAATGCTGAGTTTTCACAGCCTATCATTTGAAGGGACAAAGTCAAGACTGACCAACTTCAGGACAACAGAAGTCAGGCATCTTCTTACCTGGTGGACTTGAGCTGCACTTCATCCTCCTCTTCATCATAAGGTCCTCCCTCAGGAAGCACACGATGTTGTGATGCCAGGAAGTTGAACATATCAAAGGTACATTTCCTGCAAAAGAAGAGGAGGGCTGCCCATCTCAGAAGGCCTCTGGATTCCCTGCTCTTCTCTCTTTTAAACACTATCTGTAACCCACACAGGCTCCTTGGCTTTTGCATTTCCACCTTACTCAAGAAAGAACTCCTTTTTGCTGCAATACAAACCAGGCAAGGATGCAATTTAGGAATTAGGGGTGAATCGGTGACCCTCCATATGTTTCTGGGCTACAAATCCCATCAGCTGCAAATGACCAAGGATGATGGGAACTGTAGTCGGGGATGGACTGGGCAGCCAAATTCTGCCCCAACTGGTGCTCAATTATAGATCATTCCTGTTTTGTGCAGATATTATTAATTATGATTATAATTAGTCTGTATTTAAATTGTATGCATTTTGTATGCACTTTTGCAGTAGTTTCAGTGTGTAAAAATGCACAAAAAATTCACATTTTATCTAAAAGAACACAAATATTATGATTACTTTTTATCATTTATTCAATTTGTATACCACCCTATACCCACAGATCTCAGGGCAGTTCACAACAAATTATAAAAATTAATGCATCTGTATCAATCTTTTCAATGCATTCATCTGTAAAATATGCATTTTGAACTCTTCTTTTACGTAAAATATATATGATTGCACACACCTTTTACACACTGGAACTGCCCCCTGCAAAATCCAGAGAGGTGTGTGATCCCACTGGTATACTGTAAACCACCCTGTGATCCAAGGATGAAGGGCGGTAGAGAAATTTGCAGTCCACTCCTACTCCCCAGAGAGAAAGCAAGGCCATTCCTCACCTGACGTAGACTTCAGCTCGAGCGCAGCCGTGAGGGTTGAGCGGAAGCTCCTCCTCCTCGCCTTCATGCTGGTGGTACCGGAACTTGTATTTGTGGCAGGCCTTGGCACCATACAGCTGTTCCACCAGAAAGATGACTGCATCGTGGTGCATCCCCAACAGCCGCACCCCGTTCATCCCTGCCAGGAAAGTCAATAATACCTAAGATTCAGCACCCAGTCACCCTTTCAGTACAAGAGAACCAGTCCTACCCCAAAGCCTCCAAACACAGCCCCAGAAACCTCCTCCCCAACGCAAATCATGACATTTTGCTTTCTTGATGTGTTTTTCCCGCTTCTGCTTTTCTACATCATCTGCTCTCTTCTTTATTTGGAACATACAACCTCTGTAGTGCTCCTATGTTTTGTAACTCTGCTTATAGTCTTCTCTCTTCGTTTCTACTTTTGACTTCTCTCTCTCTCTCTCTCACACACACACACACACAAAATGAGCTGAACCCCCGAGATTCCTTTGGAGCAGCTATTCTGGGCAGTTTTCTGCTCCCAGAGATTGTTCCCCTTTCTATTGTCTAGGCCTTGAACTGAAAAAGCCAAAAGGCTGGTAGGCTAGTCTGGGAGCTGCAAAGTTATTTCCAACCAGAACAGAACACCTTATGAACCAAGTAAGAGTCCTGCCGGATCTGGCCTAAGGCCCTTCTAGTCCAGCATCCACAGCAGCCAGCCAGATAGATGCCCATCGGAAGCCTTCAAAGAGGACCTTATTACCTGCAAAGGAGAGGTGCTTGAGCCGGGCATTGGTGCGGGCCTCCTGAATCTTCTCAATCACTGCTTTCCAGGCACCTAAACATGGAGAAGGCAGCCATGATTTACTCTGTAAGAGGCAGGCATCTGACCCAAAGCAAAATAATTATCAGAAGGGTATCACTGGGTAAAGGAGGTCCAAGGTGCTGCTGTTCCCCAGAGTCTCTTATGGCTTCCCTGAGCAAGGCATAACACAACTCCTGCTTGTACCCGGGAGAAAAACAATCCCCCAGTTGTCTGTGGAGTGTGTTCCTCTTTCCAGCAGCATCAGCAGCACAGCTGAGAAGCTAGAGGTCCAAAGGAACATCACCACCGATGCAATTCTCTCCTCCTCACCATCTATGCTGTCAGCCTGCACATTGAAGCCGTCCTCGCTGGTGATCTCGAAGCACAGGTGGGGCTGCGTTTTGCGGGGCATCTCATTCTCTTTGTCTTCCTGCTTCAGATTGTCCTCGTCTGAGCTGGAGAGATCCCCTGGAAGGGGAGACAAAGGGGAAAAAAGAGCAGGAGGCCCAAGCGTATTAGCTCTGCTGTCGTGGAGTCATCATCTGTGAGAAAGGGAAGGAATAGACTTACAGCAGGGTCTAAAACAAAAACAAAAACCCAAGCTCACAAAGCAGAGACCTGTCAGGTCCAGGATTCAATTTCTGAACTCTGGTATGCAGGCTGGAACACTGCAGTCCGTATCCTTAGTCACATTTAAGAGTAGACCCATTGAAATTAATGTACATGACTAGACAGATCCGTTCATTGAGAAGGGTCTACATTGAGCAGAGCTTGGATACAACCCACTTTCTGTATAGAAAGTGATTTACAGCATTCATATTCCATGCCTTTGTTAAAGTCTCCCAGAGCAGCTTACAAAAAGCAATCATATATATAGCACCATTTATTTTATTTTTAGCACAAATTTATACACTGCTTAACATAAAACGCACCAGAGCCACGTATGACATAACAAACATAAAATTGAGAATAAAATTGTATCATACCAATCAATGGTGCAGACAGCTGGGGAGGGATTTCACACCAGAGAAACCTGGTATGAGTAAAATCTGATGTGCAATGTAGGGATTAGGGATACACATCTCTAAAAGGAACTTGGAAGGGTAGCTGCCCACACCATTAAAAACAATGCTTTACTATATTTCTATCCTGTCTCTTCCTTCAAGTTCTCCCCACTCCCAATCTCCACAACTACCCTGTGAGGTAGGTTAGGGTAAGAGAGAATGACTTGCAACAAGTTACAGGGATGAGTGAGGATTTGGACTCAAGTCTCCCTGGTCTTAAAAGGGACGCGAGTGGTGCTGTGGGTTAAACCACAGAGCGTAGGGCGTGCTGATCAGAAGGTTGGCGGTTCAAATCCCCGCAACGGGGTGAACTCCCATTGCTCGGTCCCAGCTCCTGCCCATCTAGCAGTTCGAAAGCATGTGAAAGTGCAAGTAGATAAATAGGTACCGCTCGGGCGGGAAGGTAAACGGCGTTTCCGTGCACTGCTCTGGTTCGCCAGAAGCGGCTTTGTCATGCTGGCCACATGACCCGGAAGCTGTACACTGGCTCCCTCGGCCAGTAACGCGAGATGAGTGCCGCAATCCCAGAGTCGGACACAACTGGACCTAATGATCAGGGGTCCCTTTACCTTTACCTTCCTGGTCTTAATCCAACACACTCAACCGCCACACCACCCTGGCTCTTAGTATCACATGCACAGCGATTCGCCCGATACAGCAAATGTGGACGTTTAATCCCTGGTTCTGTATGCCGGGAGCCAGCCCACAGCCTTCCAGCTCAGTACCGACCACCCTTATTTCGAAGGCTGAGCAGGGCAGGCAAGAGATCCCAGTACCTGCATATCTATGCCAGACTGGCTCCAGCAGAGCCTCTTGGTTTGGTTCCGGCGTTCCAGGATGGGAATGTAACGCTGCGAAGGAGGGAGAATAGTCCATTGGAGACCTGCAAGAGCATGAAAGAAAGAAGGGCTGCTTTAAAAACCCTGCGGCAGGCAAGGAACAGGATCCCGCAGCCTCCAACCTCACACTCACAGCTCACTCTCGCCGACAGCGCCTGCCTCCTCTTTGAACGCATCCAGGTCAAGAACGCCCTTGGCTGTGGGGGTCTTCATCCGCACCCTTCCCATGCTGCAGGGGAAGAAGGCTTTGTGAACATGTGCACAAACAAAACACACAGCTTGGGGGCTACCCAGAGGAACCCAGAGAAGCCATGCTTGGCCTGAAGTACAAACCCACAAAGGACCACCCCTTCTCCTTAGCCCTCCCATGCTTAAGAGTGTGGAGATCACATGCTTGCACTTACCCTGAACCCGCCGTGCTGCCAGAAATGCAGTTATTCACCAAGTGATCTGGCATGATGGTGGGTGACACGGGCAGCGGCTCCTCTTTGTTGGCGCCGTCCACCTTGGCCTTCTTGAGAGGCATGCTTCCAACGAAGGTGGAGACCCTCTTGACCCGGATGGCCGGCCGGGGCCCCGGCAAGGACACCAAGCCAGGGATGCTGAGCACACCAGAATTCACAGCCACTGGCTGAAGGAGACACGTCTGTGGGATCCCCAGCGAGGGCGTCACCAGAGCCGGAGCGCCCAGTGCCAGCTGGCCCCCGCCAACGGCCTGAGGGGCAGTGCCCACAACGTTCATCATGGGCACCATGCTGAGCACCGGTCCCCGGATGGTCCACGTGGGCAAAGGGCTGGAAGCGAGGCCCAGGGGCGCTCGCAATATGACCGTGCCAAGGTTGGGCACAGGTGCAGGGGGTGGCGGTGCTGGGCTTGGCACGGCCTTGCAGCCGGAGGCCTGCTCCCCATCCGGGGTGCTCAAGGCGCCTTCCTCCCCCTGCACTTTCATGCACACTTGTCCCAGCTTGTTCACGAGGATGATTCTGGAGCCGGGCAGCTGCCCTTCAGGTCCCAGCAGCTTGACCTCAGGGGCACCTGGCACCTGGGCACAACCCAGGGTCGGGGCCATGTCTGGAGCGGGGCTGGCGTGGGCTGCCTCGGTGCCATTGAGGCTGGCAGAGGTAGGGGGTGCTGGTGGCGGCGAGGCCACCTGATTGAGGCAGGAGGAGAGCGGGGCCTTGCTCTCCGGCGTGTCCATATTCTTCAGGACGAATTCCACAATGTCCGAGGGCAGGTCCTCTGGTGCAGGAGCAGGGCCAGCCAGCTCCCGTTCGACTCTCGGCTCCGCTTGCTTGCCCTTGGCCGGAGGGTGGCCCCCTGCCCCGTCTGCCTCGCTGTCGGTCCCATCGTCGATGCCGTCGAGCTGGTGGATGTGGGGCAGAGGGAGGTCCAGTGGGTACGGAGGCAGGGGCGGATCCCGGGTCACCACCGTGCGGGGGAAGCGGAAGTAGCGGCTGGCCTCCCCTTCCTCCTCGCTCTCGCCGTCTCCCAGGCCGTCCAGCTGGGGCAGCTCCAGGCTGGGCGAGGGGCAGGCTCGCGGCACACCCAGCTCCTCCTCCTGAAAAGGCTCGTCCAGGAGGCTGTCGTCAAACTCCAGGTCGGAGACGTTGAGCTCGAAAGCCAGCTCTGGCGGGACGGGTGGGGGCGAGGGAGGGGGTGAGGTAGGTAGGGGGCGCTGCCCGTCAGAGGTAGAAGTATGCTTGAAGCCGCTCCCCGCCAGGGGGTTGTCCGGGAGAGGCGGCATGGCCCTGAGAGAGGTGCTAGGGGGACTAGTCCTGCTGCTAGCAGCGGATTGCGGCAGGAGGGGGGAGCGACGGGCGTGGGGGGCACTGCTGGGAGACAGGGGGCTGAGGCGCTGCGTGCGGCGTGGAGGGGGGAAGTCGGGGTCGCCCACTGTCAAGATGTGGTGGGACATGGATGATGCGCTCCCTGTGGTGGGGGGAAGAGGAAGAGCATGTCAACAGGGGGTGGGAAGCAAAACAGGCAGACGCACAAATGCACTAGCCACACAGGGAACAACTCGCCTCCCTCCCCCATGAAATAACTTGCAACTTTTTAGGAACCTAGTACTGTAGACAGCGGCTTCCTATGTTTGGAGTCAGAGCACTGTGTCTGTCTAGCTCGGTATTGGGATGGGGAAGCTCAGGCCCGGGGTCTGAATGCCACCTTCCAGGCGTCTCTCTCGGGCTCTGGGAACACTCTCAGGTGACACATGGATGGCCATTTGTCATGGATACAGGGGGTTGGATTTGATGACCCTCGGGGTCCCCTTTCAACTCTATGATTCTATGACACTCCTCACTGGCCCCATTCCACACCCGGAGTGCTTTTGCCTGGCTGGAATGCGCCCTTAAACTCTGGTAAGGCCTCTGGATAGAAAGAGGTGTTTGTGTATGTAGAAACCGGCATACTGAACAAGGGAAAAATTGCTCTGCCCATTTTTGCCTCTGCCCCCACCCCTGGCCCTGTTGTGTGGTCTTCAGAAAGTTGCCCAGAAAGGAATGCAGCCCTGGTCTACGCTGACTGGCCAGGGCTTCCCAGGGTCTACCTCAAACACCCTCTCTATCAGCCAACCACTGACACAACAATGTCACAACCCACATGCAAAGGACTGCAGTGGAGCACAGGCATGTCGGAACCTCTCCCCATCTCTGAAGCACCAATGGGCCCAAGCCCCATAATCCCTGCGCTCGCTAATGCTCCTCTCCTGCTTCTCCTCTCCTGTTTCAAAGCAGGAATTGGCCTTGGAGCATCCAGCTGCTGGCCTCTGTTTCAGACCCTCTTGTCTCTGTGCTGCCTATGTCGCCTTGAAGCTACTCACCAGGAGAAGGCAGTGGGCGGGATGACACCCCACTTATGGGTCGCCGAGTAGGGGAGTAGTTGGGCACTTTGATGCGAGCTCCAGTGAGAGACCTGTGTTTGGAGGCCGCAGACTCCGGGGGTGGCAGAGGCCCTGGGTTCTGCGTGGGTGAGTGGCGCTCCAGCGGCGGAAGTAGAGGGGGCACATCCTGAAGGTGCTCATTCCCAAGTTTAGGATCTGAAAACATGAAAAGGCACATGACAGGAGACCAAGCATGGCAACGGCAGTGCCCAGAAGCTGGCAAACCTTACCGTGGGCTTTATGCTAAGAAAAGACAGCACAGAACCAAGAAAACTGCCTTATTCCGGAACAGATTATTTGCCCATTTGGTCTACATGGGCTGAAGACCTGTACTCTTATATACATTTGCTCTTATTTTTCTCTCCCAGCCTGCCCCCTCACACACTTATGGGAGTTGGAGCCCATGAACTTTGAAGGGCGACAGGCCCCAACCCCAACCCTTGGTTCTCAAACAGAATGCATTCTGGGAGTGACTCCCGGAACCGTTCAAAAACCAAGGTGCAGCTTCCGATTGGCTGCACCGGATGTGTAGGAAGCTGCACCGGATGTTCGGCTTCCAAAAAGCGTTCAAAAACTGGAACACTTCCGGTTTTTGATCGTTCGGGAGCCGAAACGTGCGAGTTCCAAGGCATTCGGCAACCAAGGTACGACTGTATTTTGGTTTTGAGCAGAAAGGATGGATTAGTAAGCTCCAATAAAGGGTCATTATTTGCCCCAGGGAAGTAGCTTAACCACTAAACTGGCTTAAAGGGTTTGACTTTAAACCTCTTTGTCAGGCCAAGATGGATGCGGAGCGTCCCCCCACAACATGCAAGTGGGCAGGAAAACTTATCACCATCCAGACTTCCTACTCCAGATGGAGAGGATGACGGTATCCAAAGGCCGGCCCAGCTGCACATCCCAGATCCCCTTACCTGCAGGGGCAGCTGGGCTGTGCACTATTGTGTGGTTCTCCTCCTGCACTCCCGAGGCATCAGGCTCCTCTTGGCTCAGCTTCGGCCGGTACTCCAGGACGCGGCACTTGTACCAGCACTGCTTGCGGGCATCCACCGTGCTCCAATAAATACGGGAACACCTGGGGGGTGGAAGGAACACAAAGGCAGTCCCATCAGAATCGCCTTCTGGCTGCCCTGTGGCTGCTTGCTCAAAGCAGTGGCGCAGGATTGCTGGGAGGAAAGCAAGGAGTCTAACAGTAAGTGGAACCAATGACTGGCAGAGCCAACTAAGTTTTGCACCCGCCCCTCCTTAGTTGTACATGGGTAACGCCGAGGCAAAGGTGCAAGAAGCAAGACAGCCAGAGCCACCCTGGTTGGTGAGGCAGTGCCCCATTTGCCTCAATGGACCAACCCCCATTGCAACCAAGTGGCCTCCTACCCTTGGTGGCAAATGCCTAGCGGTTAGGGCATTTGAATTAAGGATGGGAAACCTGTGGCCCTCCAGAAGTTATTGAACTACAACATACATCATCCTTGGCCACTGGTCACGCTGGCTGGGGATGGTAGGAGTTGGAGCCTGAGAGATGAGGCCACAGGTTCTCCATCCTTCGGGTAGGGCCTTTAGATGGTTCACCATGGGTGGAGCAGATTATCCATAAACAGATAACAAGCCCTGCTCCAAGGTTTTGCAAAACCGATTTGTGAATGCTTGTTGGCACATTCCAGCAGATACTTCAGCCTTCCCCAACCTGGTGGGCTCCAGATGTTTCAGATGGCATATCCCTTCAGCTGTGCTGGTTGGGGACTGATGGGAGTTGGTCCAAAACATCCGGCGACCACCAGGTTGGGGAAGGCAGGAAGAGAGAGAGAGAGAGAGCAATTCACACAACTTCAGAGAGAGAAAAAAGAACTCTCATCTCTGCATCCCTGACCACCAGAGAGGAAGCAAGCATCAGAGATTTTCATGTGACATTTGATTTGCTTTTGCCAGATGGACACCAAGTGGGCAGTTCCAGAAAGCAAACGTTTAAAGAGCCAGGGGGAAGAAAAAGCACACAACCAGGAAAACATTTTCAGAGGCTATGTAAAGAGCAGCTATCTTTGTGCATCATTGCAGGGCACTGGCATAATGAGAATGGCTTGTTATGAACACCTCAGAAGTGGAAGCAGACATGTTGGCACCCAGGCCTCAGGTAGAGACATGCCTTGCTCTTTTAAAGAAAGGGAAAGCTATACCTGCCGAAAAACAAGTTTCCCAGGTTGTGTGTGCTACTGCAGAGGATCGCAAGGATCTTTTGTCCTTTTTCAAAGGCAGGGAAACTCTTCCCAAGTCTGGCAAAATCCTGCAGAATTAAATGGGAGACACTTCCATGGCTCTTGCTAGACAGAACACAGCAAGAAGCAAATGAGAGAAGACTGTGGAGAGGGCAAAGGAGAAACCCGGCTTTCTGGTTCTGGTTGTTATGGAGCTTTTAAAGAATCTACATGGCAGCTGATCAAACCAAGGCCCATCCTTCTGCACAGTTGCAAGAGTGGATTCTGACAGCTGGGGAATATGTTGAGTGCCAATGTAGTGTGATGACTAGAGTTTTGGGTCTAGGACCTTGCAGACCAGAGTGCAAATCCCCACTAGGCCATGAAGCTCACTGGGTGTCTCCAACTCCCACTCTAATCTACTTCAGAGAGTTGTCGTGAGGATAACACAGAGAACCATGTCCTCCAACTTGAACTCCCTGGAGAAAAAGTTGGGGAATAAATGTTGTAACAGCAAATTTAAAAGATGTTAGCCGTTCAGAAGCTTACTGGGTAGGGACCTCAAAGCCAGCCTTCACCAACTCCCAGCATCTGGCTGGGAGTTGTACTTAAAAACATCTGGAGGGCACCAGGTTGGCAAAGGCTGCTGTGACCCATGTAGCTGCATTATGCTACAAATCTCGTATGTCGTTACAGGTGACTACACAATATCCGATTGGCTGCTGTGAGGTGCAGAGCATCCTGAACTACATCCTACACAGCCCTCATTCGCATTAAAAGAGGGGAAAACAGAGATCAGTTACAAGCATTTTCCAATCGGTAAAATTAAAAAAATGGGAGGGAAAGAAAAGAGTGGTTGCAAATAATCCCCCATGCCATGTGTGCAGATACCTAAACATACCACACTGTGCATTAATCCACCTGGAATAACGACCACACTCTGGTTTCACAACCGCCATCACCGTAGCAGATCCTAATCTCTTTAACCATAAGAAATGTCCCTTCTCTTGAGCCACCCTGCCAAGAGGATGGCGTAAAGGGTAAGCTAATAATCCATGCTAAGACAGTACCTGCTTCAGCATCTATGCAGTAGAATCCTTCATGCCAGATAAAATGAACGGGATTAGACTAAAATAAGGATCTAAATGATTTTTTAAAACCTGTATTTCTATTATTTCACTAGCCCGGAATTATTCTAAATGGGAAACAGTATGACAATCCTTTTAAGGAAGGCAAATGGTGGGCAATTTTTCATCTGGAGAGGTTACTTGAGGGATGCAGAGTGCTGCAAACATCCACACCGCAGCAACCACAGTGGAAAAGTTTTCTGATACCATTAATTTAATACTGTATTAAGAGAAGAGCGAAATTAACACACACCTCCCTTCCTATTAAACACTTAAAGTACATAAACCACCAAGGGATGCTTCAGACACAAACTGCATTTTGAATTCTTGAGCGAGCGTCTCTCTCAAGATCCATCTATACCCAAATACCTTATGTGGAGTGTGAATGCAACAAACCAGTGCTTGCAAAAGCAGGCACCACACAGGTAAGATCCAGGACCCAGGACTGAGTGCAGCTCCCTGGAAAGAGTGCAATTAGCTTCAACGGTGTGAACAGCCATCGCAGCAGCCTGTCTAAAGGTCACCCGGGACACCTGAGCCCTTTGGGTGAAATCCAGGAATCCTGGGCACACAGTGAAGGCAGCTGGATCAACTTCCACATGTTGAGTGCACTTGGGTTTTGACTGCCTAAAAAGGAGCTCAGGGTCTTTCGACTTCATAATCAAATGCAACAGGCAAGCATTGCTTGCTCAGTAAATGTGATTTTAGCATGATTTCAGAGGAAAACGTGGTCTCAGTGCGATTTTGGAAACTGGGTCTTGCTCTTCATGCTTGACCAAATCAGAGCTGAAGGAACGGCCCCAAATGCTGTGAGGACTCCTAAAGCTGGCAGAGAATTTTGAAGCAGTGTGGCACAGAAGGAGTTGCTCAGTCCTTTCCTTCTGAGTATCCCCTGCCAAACGCCATCTCGTATACACCCCCCCCCAATAACGGCTCCCCTGGTGACGATCCTCAGGACAGCTAGCATGAGATTGTTCTTCCTTTGTCACTTAAGGTGGGTGTGAGGCTGCTACCAACTTTAATGCGGATACTCACTGGTAGCCTACGGGAAAGAGGCGTCCCTCGCACTCGGACAGATCTGTCAGCATCCCCAAGCTGTCGATCTTCATGGAGCCTGGAAGCAGAAATACACTGAGCAGAGAGCCAGAAACAGAGTGAAAATGAGGCTAACAGAAAGGCAGTTGCCTCAGGACGTGGGTTAGGGGAGCTATTAAGGATGGCAGAGCATGAGAGAGAGAATATAAATAATAATAATAATAATAATAATAATAATAATAATAATAATAATAATAGATAGCTGCTTATTTCCTTGACATCTGGTGGAAGGGTGTTTCACAGGGCGGGCGCCACTAACGAGAAGACCCTCTGTCTGGTTCCCTGTAACCTCACTTCTCACAATGAGGGAACAGCCAGAAGGCCCTCGGCGCTGGATCTCAGTGTCCGGGCTGAATGATGGGGGTGGAGACGCTCCTTCAGGTATACAGGACCAAGGCAGTTTAGGGCTTCAAAGGTCAGCACCAGCACTTTGAATTGTGCTCGGAAACGTACTGGGAGCCAATGCAGATCTCTCAGGACCGGTGTTATGTGGTCCCGGCGGCCGCTCCCAGTTACCAGTCTAGCTGCCGCATTCTGGATTAATTGCAGTTTCCGGGTCACCTTCAAAGGTAGCCCCACATAGAGCGCATTGCAGTAGTCCAAGTGGGAGATAACCAGAGCATGTACCACTCTGGCGAGACAGTCTGCGGGCAGGTAGGGTCTCAGCCTGCGTACCAGACGGAGCTGGTAGACAGCCGCCCTGGACACAGAATTAACCTGCGCCTCCATGGACAGCTGTGAGTCCAAAATGACTCCCAGGCTACGCACCTGGTCCTTCAGGGGCATGGCTACCCCCATTCAGGACCAGGGAGTCCCCCACACCCGCCCGCTCACTGTCCCCCCAAAACAGTACTTCTGTCTTGTCAGGATTCAATCTCAATCTGTTAGCCGCCATCCATCCTCCAACCGCCACCAGGCACTCACAAAGGACATTCACTGCCTTCACTGGTTCTGATTTAAAAGAGAGGTAGAGCTGGGTGTCATCTGCATACTGATGAACACCCAGCCCAAACCCCCTGATGATCTCTCCCAGCGGCTTCATATAGATATTAAAAAGCATGGGGGAGAGGACAGAACCCTGAGGTACCCCACAAGTAAGAGCGCAGGGGTCTGAACACTCATCCCCCAACACCACTTTCTGGACACGGCTCCGGAGAAAGGAGCAGAACCACTGTATAACAGTGCCTCCAGCCCCAGCGCAGACACTGCCAGAACAGAGGAGTGACAAATACAAGGAGCAAAGAGCGGTGATGAATCCATTTCCACTTGCAGATCCTTCTGCTCCATTCTGAAGCAAGCCAGTCCCTCCTATTCACTGCATGTTCAACTGCAGAACCACCCACTTGCTAGAGGAGAAAAACTCATCTACTCTGGACCACAAAGTGCTGCTCTCCTGCCCTGTCCCCATATAATTACCTATCATCATGTTGATGGTGTCTGGCTCCAGGCCCACCATGAACTTCCTCTTAAAGCTGATGCCCTCAAAGTCAACGTAGACGCGGCGCAAGACATCAAACCCATCTTCAGCAACTATCTCCTAAAAAGGCAGACAACATGGCCAATGGACCCTCTTAAAATCTATTTGCAGTGACCAAGCTTCAGAAGTCAAAACTCTGCAAAATTACATGTATGTATGTTTGGGCACGTGGGGAGGGGGGAGAGACACATAACTCCGGTTTTCAAGACGCCAGGCCTAACAGAACTGTCCCACCCATGACCCACTCATTCCAGAGGCGACAGGAAGCCTGATGGTGCCCTCCCCACTTACCGTCCCATCCAGGAGGTCAACGTGCTTCTGGCAGAAGACTTTCTTGTCATCCTGGAAGGTGCAGTGGCAGAGGCGAGCACACATGAAGTGGTAGTTGCTGACGCACGCAGAGAGGCAGCAGCCAACCGTGGCCCCCGTACGTTGACAGTGTTCGCAGCGCTAAGGGGGGGGGGGGACACAGGCATGTCAAAGGTGTGGAAGGAACGCCACTGCAGCAGGGCAAGGGATGAAGTGTGTGGCACTAAGCAAAGACGTAGAGGGCCAAAATGTCCCCAAGGAACAAGCTCATCAGTCTGCATTCATTTCTGACCAAGATGTAATTTGGGGGGGGGGGCATTTATACACACATTATAGAGACAAACATGCACTTCTTGCCCCTGCCAAATGCCCCATTCCTTCCTCTCTTTTCCTCATCACCAAGATGCAATCAGATGCAGAAAGCAGCCATGTGAACGATGCAGTCTTGCTGGAACTTTCTAGTTGCTTGATAAGATCAGTAGTAATACCCAAGCACTGTTCTCACAGCAGTGAACACTTGGAAGGAGTTTTGGCTGGGGGGGAGAGTTTTTATTCTTAATTTGAGTGGAGGCTCTAGGTATGAAGCTGGGTCCAGGGAACGTAAGATCCGCCTGACGAAAAAGACTGGACAGCTGTTAAACCATCACGTCCACATCGCTATTCATATGCTGTGTGCAATCAAGGAGATTCGATTACTGGAGCAAAATTCAGCATACCAAGAATCTCAGAGATTGACTTTTAAAGAAAGGTTTTCAGCACCAGAGACTGCAAAACTAAGGCTGAAATATGGACAGCACCTGGTGAAGCCAGAGAAGATCTCAGTGGGTCGCTTCAGGAGCAGGCTAGTTCAGTCCTCTACAGCAGGGGTGGGGGGGGGCCTCGGGTTCAAGACCAAATGCCCCCAGGCCTCTCTTTATAGCCCACAGAACCCTCCTTAGGCTCTGCCCCATCTCCCCTGACTCCAACCCTCAGAGGCTCCCTTCCCATGCCCTCTCCTTGAATACTTTTGCCTGGCTGGAATGTGTCTCTGAATTGTGGCAAAAAAGTTTCCCCACCCCTATTCAGCAGTGCCTTTCTTTGTAAAGGGCAGTGTTTTCAGGACCCTCTACTATTTTCGCTCACAAGGAGGATCTGGTCCTACCACCTCTTCTGCAGAGCTGAATGGAGAGAAGCCCTACTCACCATTTGCCGACCCCGGGCTACGGCAGCATGCACATTCTTCAGGGAGCCATCATTCTCCTCAAAGACCTCGGCTGACCAGATGGCACAGTTGACATGTGTCCACTCGTTCTGGCCAATGTACAGCAGCCTCCCTGCATCCTGGAGGGCAGGAAGAGAGCTCATGTTGAAGAGGGAGGGGGAAGGCAACACCTCAAGGTCTAGCCACGAGGAAGGGATTTGCAAGGGGTTCAGGTGGTCACCTCCTGGGCACGAGACAGGATCCAGGGGTTACAGATTTCCTGGCCCTGTCCAATCCTCCACTTAAGCTACCTCCTCCACACCAAAAACAACAAACAAACAAAACCACCCTGCAAAAGCCAGTGAAGTTGGTTCTCCCACACTTCTTCCCTTATTCTCTCAATATAGCCTCAAAAAGGTGCGTCTAGGACACTTTCCATTGGTAAGATACTAGTCCCGATGGCTACATAGTTCCAGGCTGAGAAGACAGTGTGAACACAAACACTGAGAAGTACCACAGTGGTGCTAAACAGCAAAAGTAACAGTGGTTTTGTTGTTACTTTTGCTGAGAAGACAGTGTGCCTCAAAATGCCAGTCACTAGAGCAGGGGTAGTCAACCTTTTTATACCTACCGCCCACTAATGCATCTTTCTTGATGGTAAAATTTCCTCACCACTCACCAGTGCTCGATGGAAGGAAGATTCAGCTTGTGCCCTAGAACCCCCTACCACCCACCTAGAATCCTGAAGCACCCACTATTGGGTGGTAGGGACAAGGTTGACAACTCTTGCACTAGAGGAACAACAGCAGCAGGAGGGCTCTATCATGCACACATCCTGCTTTTGGGCTTCCTGACTGGCCACTGTGGGGAACATGGATGCCAGGATGCACAAGCCATTGGGTCTGATCCAGAATGGTCCTTCTTGTGTTTTTATCAAAGCAGAAGGGTGTAGTCTTACCTTGGAAGGAGCATCTCCATACTGGAGGCACAAGGCACACTGTCTCTTGTCCTCAGCATCATCCAACGGCTGCTGCAGCACGGCATGTTCTGAGTCTTTCCCAGCTACAGGGAGAGAAGGAAAGTGGTTAGGCATTGAGCTCCAGCCACTGGAGGACAAGAAGCCCCCTCCCCCTAAACATCCTTCAGAGAGCATCTTCCAGAAAGGAGAAAGAGATCTTCTGTGCAGAGCATGAGTGGGGAATCTCTGGCCCTCTGGATGTCGCTGGACTCCAACTCCCATCATACATCCCCGGCAGCCATGCTGGAGTTTAGGAGTCCAACAACAACTGGAGGGCCACGGGTTTCCAACCTTTGACGTAGAGCAGCTGCCCACACTTAGGTCTCCAAAAACAGCTGAACTGCAATTCCCATCATCCCTGACTGCTGCTCCTGCTAGCTAGGATGATGGGAATTGTAGTCCAAAAACAGCTGGAGGCCCAAGTTTGGGAAGCCCTGATGTAGAGGGAACCAGGAGAGAAAGAAGGAAATACAGAGCGACAAGCCTCAAGCATAGTGCACATGGCTTTGCATGCATAACGTCCCAGGTTCAATCCCCAGGTACAGCTAAGAGAGACCCAATTTATACCTGGAGGTTCACTACCAGTCAGTGTAGACAATATAGAGCTAGTTGGACCAATAGCCCTGACTTGGTATAAGGCAGCTTCTTATGTTCCCTTCTAGCAGGAGAACTGCAGCAGTGAAAGTTCTCCTGGGCAATTGTAAAAAAACAACAACCAAGGGTGTCTGCATGTAGAGAGGCAGCTTCTACTCCATGAAAACCGAAGTCTCACCTGTCTTTTCAGACCCAGTAGGAGCCAGGTGGCTGTTGGCAGCCGGGACGACCTCCTCAGGCTGCCTCCACTGAGCATAGATGTGGTCAGAGGAGGGGGGCAGAACAGCATTAGGAAGCATGCCACTGTTGGGGAGAAAAGAAGTTGTCAGGGGCTGCAGAAGCTCTGGTTCTAAGGAAACCCCAGTTCGGAGTTTGAAACAGGCCACAGGAATAGATATAGAACAGGCTTGAAGCCAGCGACTGAAATGTAAAAATAAAAATAAAAGGGGTAGGTGGTAAGAAAAGAACAGGATCTAAAGCCAATTGCAGGAGCTGTGAACAGATAAAAAGTCTTGCCACTGGGAGACACAGGGCCAAGTCTGCCCTATCCCCATGAATTTACTGTGATCTCACCCTATTATCTCTCATGTGCACCTATGATGGATTAGACTCGGGATTAGATTGTGGTGAGAATACAGATTGTCCAGTGTCACTTTACCAAACAAAAAGTGTGACAAAAAGGAAGAGGAGACCGGGCTGTATATATTCCACGCCCTTAACCCATTCAAATTCCCACTCTATTCACTTGGAGTAGCAGCAAATTTCAAGGAAAACAGATTATGTTGGGCCTGGAGGGTTTTTGTAGTTTGTACACAGCTCTGGAGCATGGAAATATATTTTGAGCCCCTCTACAGATTCCCCAAACGTTGTTGGAACTTCCATACTGAATTGCACACAACGTTCCATGGTGCGTCTGAAGCCTCCAACTCCCCCACCCCCACCCAAAAAAAGCACCAGAGAGGCCCTGCATGGACACCTTTGGTGAGGGGGAGGCATGACTTCGGCACTTTCAGCTACTGAACACTCACTTGGGGAGGGTGCTGCTGCGGGTCCAGTGCTTTGCATCCTGAGCATCAAACCAGCTGAAGAACTTTTCCATCAGCTGGAAAGATAAAAAAGCAGGCAATCACAAGGCTGCTCAGGGAGAGAGGCTGTGCCGAATTGCAGGGGAGGAAGTGCTCCCAAGCCAGTGTGGAGCACGTGCACAAACACCCACACCCACCAATTCCCACTCAATTTGGTTTTACGTTAGGTCATTCCAGACCCCACATCCCTCCTCCCCACAAACCCAGTTCGTAGAGAGTTACCTCGATGTAGAGTGCCTTCGCCATAAGGCCGGCCTGGTCTTCCTCCGTGTGCCCCAGCAGGACCCCCACCATGTCCTCATTGAAGCTATGCTGCAAAGAGAAAAAGCAGCTCAGCAGAGGTCAGAGGCCTTGCTCCAGTTCCAGCCTGGAATCCCTGCTCCCAACACTCACCACTGACGAGTAGTGACCCTGTTCAAACAGCTTGCTGACAGTGCGCAGGTCACAGGGCCGCAGGTGAACCTTCACGCCGTCATCCGGGCAGCACTGGCAAAGGACAGAGAAAATGGGACACTGCCATCTGTTCTGCAGCCTTCACCCCACCCCTGCCTACAGCATGCAAAGAACTCTGTGGCATAAAGGTCCTATGTTGCAATAAATCATAACATTTCCCATAAGCTCTAAGATTGCAACCCCCCTTTATCATGGTAAGCAACCTACAAATATCATGGAAAGCTGAAGTCATAGAATCATAGAGTTGGAAGGGACCACGAGGGTAATCTAAACCAACCTCCTGCAATGCAGAAATCTATTCGCCCAACACAAGGCTCAAACTCATGACTATGAGAATCTGAGATTAAGAGTCTTATGCTCTACCGACTGAGCTATTCCAGCATCTTCCCGCCTAGCCAAGGAATGGGCAACCAGATCAAAGGAAGGAGTGAGGCTGTGTTTGAAGAGTGCTGGACACGGATGCGTCCAGCCCAGCCAGACCCAAAGTGTGCCTGTGAATGGGGCCAAGATAAATCTCCTTTAGTAGGGCAGCCAGATCAAGAATGGTGATTTTAAAAGCATGGCTCCCTGCTGTTACACATGCCCTGGAGAGAACATACCTGTGCACACTGAAGCAGCGGGGTGGCACACTTGGAACTCATCAGCCCCTGAAGCACCTGCCGGAGACCCTTGCGCAACTCCAAGGTGAGGACTTCCCGCCACTTGGCCTTGTCACTGCTGCAGCAGGGCCGGCAAGCGTATATGACACTCTCGGGTAAGTTGGACAAGATCTCATAGCCTTCATCTGTAAGAGAGGGGGATGGGAACACATCAGAGATGCCCAATCTTAGCCCAAAGGCTGTCACACTGTTCCTAGGCCACCCTGCTACACACAACAACACTAGCAAGATGGGCTGGTGTATGCCGTCAAGGGCAAGATCTAGCCAGAAGATCAAAAAGGGGAGCTTATCATAGGCAATTTAACAGAGGCTGCAACTTGCATTCGCCTCTCAATTGCCTCTGTTGTCTTCTCCTGACTCTGCCACAACTCTCCCCCACATTATTTCTCCTCCCCGCCATTTGATATGTAAGCAGGTAGGCAGATATGAAGGAAGGAGAGGGATCTGTGATGCAGCAGCAGTTAAGGCCATATTACTCTGGGTTCAGAACAAACCTGAGAGTCCCTCACACTTGGCATGAACCCAGTGGTCACACTTGGCACACTGCATCATCTTGCTCTCGTAGTCATTGTCTTCATAGCAGTGCAAGCAGATTGGGCAGTAGTTACCTGGATGGGAAAAGAGGGAGGCAGAGAACAAGCTAATGGAATCTTCTTCTGCAAGCCAGGTGAGATTCAAAGCCCTCTCTCAGCCCTCCCAAAATGAGCTGTGTGTTCATTCTCCCTTTATTTATTTGCTCCGTATATATCCGACACCTTCTGAGTCCAAAATCAGATAAGCTAATCAATATAAAACAATGAAATGTAGTCTAAACAGCAGCATCAATCTACACTTTGGAAAGTTGTTTGCCTGTTCGCTATGTATCAGGACACCTCTTCAGATACTGCATCCAAATTTGATGTGATGGTTCCTGAGATTAAGGAGCAGGTTTCTGTCTATGCTTGGATACCCTTTTGAGTTAAGACTGAAGTTTTCAAAACGGCACAGATCTTAAACACAAATTTCAAAACTCCACTGATGTTCTGGTTTCTTAGAATCCAGGTAAAAGGCTGCTTGTAAAATATATAAAAAAAACCTCAAACAGGACAGCCTCTACATAAACTGCATAATTTTTAAAAAACAAAATTAAAATGTAGGATTTCTAAAAGTTCAGGGGAAACAAAAACGTATTTGCCTGCCATCTGAACATCACCAGAACAGACATCTGGCAAGCCACCTTGGGGAAGCCATGGCAAAGGTGAGGGGCCACCCCCCCAAAAAAAGCTTTCTCTCTCTCTCCCCAGTAGCTGCCCATTACATCCCAGAAGAGGAGGGCCCTGGAAGAGAAGTTTCAGATGAGAATGTAAATGAACGGGTGAAATGGTAGGAAAGAAAGAGGACAACAACTATTTGGGTCACAGTGCTGTGTAAGGCTTTGCTGTCTAGGGCTAAGGAAGACACACAGCAAAATATGTGAAGTCATTTGTGGAATGTCAGCCCCTTGCAATGCCTTACCTGGCACAGCTCAAACTGAAACCCAGGGCATTTTCCAGGCAATTCCGCTATGCTCACCTTTATCGTAGAGCACAGAGCAGGCAGAGCACAAGCTGTAGTCACTAGACCACTCTGTGTCCCAATTCTTCCCTGGAGCCGTCCCGCAACTCTTACAGCGGATGCAGGCTGAACAGATCTGAAAAGGGAGAGGTTGAAGGAGACAGGTTAGCAGCTGCAACACAAGCCAGGGAAGGGTCTGCCAAACTAGAGGGGTGCCAGGAATCTGCAAGACACTTACCCAGCCCTTCCTCTTACGGAAAGGTTTAGTGGGGTAGTTGGGCCCAAGGCAAGCCAGGTGATAGCAGTTCCTGCAGCGCTCACACTCCAGCAGTTGCTGCGGCAGGTTGAGGAACAAGGAGAGGGAAAGTAGGCCATTACGCACGTTTTTGGGGCAGGAATTCATTGCAACTAATCACAGGTATGACAGAAATCCCAAATGAGAAATGCAAAGAACACAGGCAGGAGAAAACAAAGCAAAGCAGGTGTATATGCCTCTGCTTTTACAGAGGTGATCAAAATGCAGAGAGCAGGCCATGGCTCTTGGTTTCACATGTAGGAACCTACCCGGGAAATCAGGTTCTTGGGATCCTTTCAAACCAAAGGGTCATGGCATCAGATATCACGACAAAGATGCTTCTCCTTACCATCCCTGTCCAAACTTCTCCCCATGATGTTGTGGCTATAACTTCGCCTGCCTTTAATGTATAAAATCTTGGGGTCATGCATTCCTCTCATTCCTGTTCTTTAAACAACCAAGACCTCCTGGTTCCTCTTTAAAACACTTAGATATGCCCTTTCCTTGCATGCTGCTAAAAACCTTTGCTCACACTCTAGTTCAGGGGTGACGGGGTGTATTTTTCTCTCTTTTTAAATGCCTAGGGCTACCCTTCCATCTCCAGCTGTGTTTTGTGTAGGGATCACCAGAGCACGGGAGGGGTGTGCAGCCCCTGTAAGCAGCCACGTTTACTTCCACAAACCCTCCCCTTGCACAGATCCCACACTGGAAGAAACACCCCGCCTTACCTTGGATGCCTTGTTTTTGCGACCGCAGACGTGGCAGAATTTGCAGCGGCGGCAACACCAGCTTTCCTCCTGCTCAGGCAACGGCTGTTCATCCTCCTCTAGGCAGAAGGTGTGGAAGGGGTCGCAGCACACCTGGCAGAACACAAGCTGCAAAGCACATGGTAGGCAGCTGCATTAGATGTGCTTTGATACACGGAAGCCGGAAACTCTCTGCAAGTTAGAAGCAACCCCAATGTCCCCCCACCCTGTTCCAGGTACAAAACAAGGTCTGGTCTATTTGCTATGCATTTGTATCCCAATTAGGCATGATGGTTCCTGAGATCAAGGAGCAGGTTTTTATCTATGTTTGGATACAAAACCTCAAGTGCCCCCCTCCCCAACCTTCTGAATGGGGCTCGCAATCTGTTCCCTCCACCCCACACAACTGAGATGCTGGAAATCCCAGAATCCAGGTATCCTCACCCCATTCCTCAAGACCTACCTGATGGAACCCCTTGCTAGCACAGAGCAGGCACACCACCTGCGTGGTGACCGGCACCGAGGTGAGAATGCTGAGGCCACCCATCAGCCAGACGTTCTCCAGGTCACAGTCTTCCTACAAGATACACAAATTGTGGGGGGGGGGAGGCAGAGGGATAGCTGTGAAAAGAGCTACATGGAGCAAATCTCTGAATTGAAAGGGATTGGAGATCATCAAGCCCAGAGGTGGGGAACCTGTGGCTCTTTTAAGCAATACTGGAGGTTGGCAAGACCTGCGGCCACTGCATCACTTTAAGATCACTGCAGCCTCCTCTCCTCTCTCTTCCCACCCAACTCCACCCTGCTGGTACAAAAGCAGTGCTCCCAAGCAGCTAAGAAAGCCAGAGCATTTCTGGCAGTACCATCAAGTTAGACATAGCTGTGCTCTTCAAAGTACAATGGGTATGTGTGATTTGTGAATGAGGGGTAGGTTGGGGGCAGATTTTAGGGCGTTCTGGCTCATTTGCAGTTGGCTGAGCTTGAATCGCACCAGCAGAAAGCAGATATTGAAAAAGGCGTTACATCAGATTAAGGCTTTCATTATTTTTATTTATGCAGGAAGATGTGCAGGGTGCCCAAAAGAGCATTTTCTGGCCCATAATTTGTCTCGTATTTCATTATCATCATTTCAAAGATGCACCTCTCAAACAAGATACTCCCCACCCCACACCTTGAAATCCACTCTGAGCCTGTGGATGCCATCCGTGGATTTCTGCTTCCCGTTCCAGCCGTTGGAGACAGATGGGAGTGTGCCGGACGACGGGACATCCTACGGAAGGAAGGGAAAGAGAGGCAAGGTAACAGAGTCCAGCAGGAAATGCAATGCATGGCCATTTCCCTAAACGGGGTGAAAGCTCAGACCAAGAGGACCCACTGGAAAAGGAAACAGGAGGTTGTGTCCCAGGCTAGTTCTACACAAGAGTAGATCTGCTGAGATTAATGGGCATGACCAACTGAGGTCCATCAATTTCAATGGGTCTATTGCAAGCAAATCTTAGCTGGATACAAACCAGGATTTCTGTGTCCCTCCAGTTGTTGCTGGACTCTTAACTCCAGCATAGCCAATGGTAGGGATGGTAAGACAGCTGGAGGGCTTCTAGCCCTGGAAGAGGTTATTCTGAAGGAAGGCATGGTTGGCTAGCTGGCTGAACCCTGAATAGAAACACTCCACAATTCTGGTTTTTTTCTGCAGGTCCAATTTGCATTTATAGGCTGCTTTCCTCATGCTCAAAGCTAGTGATATACCAAAAGAGGAAGATTTTTTTTTAAAAAGAAAAACAGTAAGGAAACACCAAAACTGAAAAAACCTCTCATCAAACCTCAGCAGCCATCGAATAAAGTCTGGGCTGTCTATGGGTTGCCTCAGCAGCCTAGAGACTTCTGAAAGATGTAGGTTTTAAAAGACCTGCTTTGGAGTTTCGGTTTTGGCCCTTGAAGTCACGGCCACTTCCCAAAGACAACAACTTGAATATTGGGAATGAACACACACACACACACACACACTCAGTCAAAAGGCACAAGGGTCATACTGAGCCTGTTTTTACACTAAATCTTTGGGCTGAGTTGTCCTCCGCTGCCCACAAAGGGCTATAATGGTGGAATACAATGTGGATCACAATAAAACTGCTGCATTTTAAAAAACAAATGTGGGATAGTCCCTGCCCACTCTTGACTTAATCCTTGCCCAAGCCTCACCTTCTCTGGCCTTTTTCTGGCCTTCAGCTGCACCACAGGCTGGAGGGGGGTCCTGCGGGGCCGACTCTGCTCCTCCGAGTCCATGGGAAGCAGATCTGGAAATGAAAGCAGGAACTGCTGGTCAACCAGCTCTTTTCCTCCCTGTCAGCTTTGATCAGTCCCAAACTGGGTAAGATCCTATTCTTGTTCTTGAAAGCACAGCAACTCAGCTAGACTGTACAACAGGGCTGAGGAACCTTTGGCTCTCTGCAAGCTGCTTGGACTGCAGCTCCCCTCTGCCCCAGTCAGCATGACCAATGGCCTGGGATGGGGAAAGGTGTAGTCCAACATAATCTAGAGTAGCGTTTCTCAACCTTGGGTCCCCAGTTATTGTTGGGCTACAACTCCCATCATCTCTGAAACACTGGTGCTGATAGCTAGGAATGATGGGAGTTGTAGTGCAACAACAGGAGGGGACCCAAGTTTGAAACACACTGATATAGAGGGTCAAAGTTTTCCCCATCCTGCTTTACACCAGTGTGGTGTAGTGGTTAAGAGTGGTAGACTTGTAATCTGGTGAACCGGGTTTGCATCTCTGCTCCTCCACACACAGCTGCTGGGTGACCTTGGGCTAGTCACACTTCTTTGAAGTCTCTCAGCCCCACTCACCTCACAGAGTGTTTGTTGTGGGGGAGGAAGGGAAAGGGGAATGTTAGCTGCTTTGAGACTCCTTTGGGTAGTGATAAAGAGGGATATCAAATCCAAACTCCTCCTCCACTTCTTCTTCTTCTTCTTCTTCTTCTTCTTCTTCTTCTTCTTCTTCTTCTTCTCCTCCTTCTTCCAGCATGCTTGGGAATTACCATGAGTGGTGGCAGGCAAGAACTCCTGCCTGACTCCATTTGCAGGCCTCAGACAATGGCACATCCCCGGAGCATTCATTCCCCACTGAGATGGAAGAGGTGGGCAGGGTCCCGCTAAGCCCATTATATGGGGGTAGGGTGGCTTACACAGCCACAGAGTTACAGAACAACAAAGGCTGCTTCACACACAGCCAAAATCATCCAGAAAAGTTAACTTGATGCGGTGCAAGTCCAGCATGCAGACCCCCAAGCACACTGACCCTGCCACATGCATGTCACGGGAAGTTGCAATGAGCATGCAGCAACATTATTCCTTTGTAGGATTGATGCACGGGGGCTATCTACACGCAGGATTAATGCAAAGCAGCCTTGAATTCTCCCTCCCTCTCTCTCTCTCTCTCTCACCTGAGTCCCGGGAGGATTTCCGGCGATGCGTGGCCGAGCCAGACACAGTCTCTTTTTCCGAGTCAGAGGATTCAAAGATGTCATAGGAAGGCCTCTGCTTGACGCAGCGCCGGGCTGACTTGCGCTGCAGCAAGGAGTCTTGCTCCGCTGTCTCCGTGGCCCCCAGCATGACTTCCCAGGGGGCTGGGAACTCCTCTTGAGAATCCTCTGAATCCCAGGGAACGATGGGCTTCACTACCGTACGGCCTGGAGACAAAGGCATGGAGTGAGCAGTCTCAGAGGCAGGTGCTGTCTGGGAGGACCAGATTCTCCCATTCACCTCCACCCTGCCACACACTCTACAGAAGGGTTGCCATCATTTCAAGGGATGTGGGAGGGATAACAAACCACTAGTATTGTGTACATCAGAGCAGGGCAAGGCTGGTGCCGCATGGTGTAGGGGGTTAGAATGCTGGATTAGGAAGTTCAAGTCTCCACTCAGTCATGTGAGGCTCCCTACATGACCTTGGGCTAGTCACCATCTCTCAACCTTGCCAGGTTGTTGTGAGGAACAACCATGTATACCCTTTGGCACTTGAGATTAGTATTTTCAAGATCCACTCTATTACTGTGACTGCAATTTGTTTCAAGCTGTATTTTAAATGGTTGCTACCCGTCCTAGGACCTTAAGGTGAATGGTGGGTAATAATTAACATTAATAGTAATAATAACAACTTTGAGCTCCCTGGAGGAAAGGCAGGATACAAATGAAACAAAAGAAATAACACACCTCGTAACAGCTCTTAATTTGCTGAGCTCCCTGGGGGTCAGTGTTAGAAACAGAGATATGAAAGCTAGGGACCAAGTGGCACCTTAAATGTAGGTCATGGGCGCAACAACAGAATGTCTAGGTGTGCTTTTTTATAACAAGAATACAGTGCTGAAAATGAATGAACGGCAGCTAAAATATTATGTTCATTTTTCACATGGTCTAGTCCTTCCCCTGCCCACTCTCCCTAATATTCTTAAGAGGGTCTCTTCCCCAGTCTTCAGAGAGTAGTTGGGAAAGGGTCCTCCTTTCCTTCCACTCTGCAGTTTTAATCTGAAATGTTAGGCGCAGAACTGCACCCAGAGCTCAGAAACAGCTCGTGCTGATGAAATTCCCTGTCGCAAAATGCGCCTAGAACAATGGGAGTTTCGAACAATGCCTGGGGTGCAAAACAGCAATACCATCCAGGATTTCACTTTTTGCAAAGCCTTATTAATAGGCTCACTTACCTTACAGAAGTCTTATCTCTCCCTCTTCTTCAACTGCTCATTTATTTCTCCCCTCCCTCCCAACAATCTGGTTCTGAGAGTACCTCTCTGTCCCTCCTCATATGATTTTGCTGTGGCTCCACTCTACCTTTCTCAATAGGCAGGCAAAACTGATTTCCCCCCCCCCCCCCCGGGAGAATCTGGCAGTCTCCTCAACTAACTCATTTCCATTACAAAGGCTAGTTAAGCATTCACCTGGCCAGGACTGGGTCTGGGCCATTGTTCCCATCACAAGGCTTTCAAGGCAGCTTGAGTGTTCCCAGCAAAAAACCTCCCTACAAACTCCAGAAGGGGAGCTGTGATGCAGCACAAGACTCTGCAGGCCTACTCAGAAGTAAGTTCTGAGCTTACACCCATTTAAAAGCACCAGGGGGTTGCAGCCCAGGTTGAAAGCAGCAACCATTTTTGAAATAAAAATAAAAATAGCATCTTAAAATCTAACAGCCTGAAAGACCACAGAACTCATAAGTGGACCATGAAACCTTAGCAGCAGGAAATCTGTTTGTCTTCTTAGTCTTAACAAAACTCCTTCTGGGTGTCTTTGCTATATTAAGTCATCACCCCCAAATCCCTTCCTTTTTGCATTGCACCCCCTCCCTTACTTGCTACAAACTCCAGAGATCAACCCTTTTTCTGGGGGGGGGGGAGGTTAGTAAAGACCCCTGCTTGTTTCCATATTAGATGCAGTGATGGGGCAGGGAAGGAACAGACACAGGTCAGGGGAAAGGGGGAGCCTTGCAGGGCTTCGATATTGAGGCCACCCACCCCACCAGGCTGAGTACAGAGAGGTCAGGAGTCTTGGCTTCAGCTGCTACAGCCATCTCTCTGCCCAGAGCTGATCCAGTAAAACCCAGCCCACCTCCTTGCTTTTCCCTCCCTCCCCTCCCTCCCTGCCACCCACCCCCACCCCCAAATCGCAGCCTTCTTTGCAAGATCATCTGCTCACATAATCAGTGCTTCTTCAGTCTGCAGGCAAGAAATGCCATTTCTCACACATACACCAGGCAGGGCCCTTGCCTGGTTCAATGTGGAATGGCTTCCCTGGGAGAACCAGGCCCCACCTCTTCCTGATGCAAGCCCACTTCCCCCCTCCCAACCCCCAAGCAGGGAAGAGATCACATTCCCCCAATCCTCAAACCCATTGTCCCAGAACTACCTGTGGTGGTTTGCAGGGCTCCACCTATCTTTGTCCTTGGCCAACAAATGCTGCCCCACCACCCAGTCTGTCTGTGCTTCCTCCACACACTTTCAAAACCTAGCAGCCTCCATTGCCCCCAGCAAAAAGCAGAAGGGGGAGAAGGAGGAAGGGGGCAGATTACCCTCTCCATTGTAGCACAATGGTTCTCAACCTGTTTGAATGATGGGATTGCTCTTCTTACAGCCATCTCATTTTATGGCTGTGTTTACTCCATACAATTAAAGCACAACATGCACAACCCCTCAAAAGAAAAAGGAATCTTAGGGACTGCAGTTTGTTAAGGCTGCTGGGCATTGAAAGGGGCGAACTACAGTTTCCAGGATTCTTGGGGGGACGGACGGACATAATGTGCTTTAAATATATGGCGCACATGCAGCCTTCTAAGAGGATAGGTCCCTGCCCTGAGAAGCCTACACTCTATTATTTAGAAACAGGGTGGGAAATAGAAACAAGAGAAGGAAGGGGAGGCGGAGGGTAATGAGAAAATGTGATAATCTGAATTAAGAAATTATCTTACAGAAGTGGTGATAGGCTTAGTTACAGTAGGGAATAGGAACTGGGGTTGGGGAAGGGGATTGCTGGTAAAGGAGAAGTTGACACCACAGCTTGGTGTGCTTCCTTCCTTTGTATACACACAAAAAGAAGGCCGTTCAAACAAAGCCTTTATCATGGAACAGATTCCCTCGGAAGGTGGTAGACGCTCCTCCCTTGGCAATTTTTAAACAGAAGTTGGATGGCCATCAGTTATGGATGCTTTACATTTTTCTTATAACACTTTAGTTGAGATTACAGTCATGCAAAGGCTCCCGAACGCCTTGGGAGTTGAACGTCCCGGCTCCCGAACGATCAAAAACCAGAAGTGAGAGTTCCGGTTTTCGAACGTTCTTTTTGGAACCTGAACGTCCGACAGGGCTTCTGATTGGCTGCAGGACCTTCCTGCAGCCAATCAGAAGCCGTGCTTTGGAAGACGAACGGACATCCGGAACAGATTCTGTTTTACTTCCGAGGTACAACTGTACTGCATTGGGCTATATGACCCTTGGGGGGTCCCTCCCAACTCTACAGTTCTATGGTTCTATGTAGATAGCCTACTTTGGGCTCTAAATCAATAAGCCCTTGGTTCAAATATTACCTCTTGCCTCACTACATGGCCTTAGCCCCCCTCCTACCAATATGGGGCTGATCACGCTACCCTACCTCACAAGGTTGTTGTTACAAGAATGATCACAAGTTAACGGATGCAAAGCACTTGGAAAGCAGTATACAAACGCTAGATAAAGGAGAACAGCATTTTAATAGTCATTTTCAGAGAGTTAAAAATTTCCACAGTAGCAGAGGGTCCCACAGAAATCTGCCCTGAGACAGGGTACAAGAAGGGTCAGGAAGAGCTTGTGGCTAGGCATGGTGGAAGAAGGAAGGTCCGCCCCCTTTTGGAGATTTGATAGCTGTGGTTTTCCTCACAAGCGAAGGCTAAAAGTCACTGCAGGTCAGGTTCCAATGCCCCCACATTGATAGCACAGCAGTATAGCAGCCCCAAGGTTGCAGAATTGTTTCCCCTCTCCACCCTGCCTCTCAAATCCCTCATTTGAGAAAACAAAAGGTCAGGGGGTGTGATATCATCATTCTCTTTCTCTCGGGGTCCCTTGCGCTGTTGGCAAGGAGCTGTATTGGTGCCCCCCCCCTCCAGGGGGGAAAATCACTTTATTACAATAGCCACATTAGAATTTACTACATTTTATGAGAGCCAAGAACTCAAAAGCATCCAGAATGAGGACAGGGCGAAGAGAAAAAGGCACATAAACTTGCACGTCCTCATGCTGTGGACGGGGAGGCTGCTGCATTTTATTTCTGCTAAGTCGCTTCTAAGACTTTTTACTCTAAAAGGTGACTGGATGATGAAATGAAATAATGATGATCACGGTTCGAGGACACATTCCAACACCAGCACCTGAAACTTCCAGGGGAATTGCTGGGGAAGAGGAGTCAACACCATTGCCCTCCCCAGCATTTCCCATTTGCTGCTGTCGGCCTCCTCTGGAGGAGAGATGAGGGAGTTAGCTATCAGCAATCTAGCCTGGTGAGAAGACCCTCTCCTCATTTAGGACTGGGCTACTGGGGCGTTTTTGGAATGCAATAAGACCAGCACCAGCTGTGGAACTTCCACCATCATTGCCCTCCCCAACATTTCCTTTTCATTGCAGGAAGCCTCTCCCTGGAAGTCAGATGAAGGATCTACAGTAGCTGCAAGTCATCTAGCCCGGCAAGAAGATCACTCAATCCCTTCTCTGAACATATTCAAGCCAGCTTGCTGGGACTCTGTGGAGTGAAGCAAGATCAGCCCCTGCAACTTTACTGTCTTTCTGCTCTGAACTTACACATTTAAGTCCAGATCATTCCTTCTGCCATACTGAATTTAGTCTGTTCGCCAAAATTGCCAATTTTTGTTCTGTTTGGATTTACTGGTGACTTCCCCTTATGCTTTGTTTGTTGTAGGCCACTTTGGGCACAGCTCACTGTGAAAAGTGTGGTGTTGTGGTTATAGTGTTGGACTAGGACCTGGGAGAACCAGGGTTCAATTCCCTAGCCAGTCATAAAGATTGCTGGGTGACCTTGGGCTGCCTCAGCCTACTTCACAGGGTTGTTGTGGGGATTTAATGAGGATGGGGAGAACCATGCACGCATACCACCTTGAGGCTCCTTGGAGGAAAGGTGGGATATAAATGCAATAAATAAATAAATATCGGTTCCAGCCAGGCAAAAGCACTCAAGCAGGGCTTGGAGCAGAGCCAATAAAGGCTGGAGCCAGCAGAGGTAGTGGGAGAACCTTGTGGGTCAGGAGGAATGGCCACTTTTGGCTCGTGGGACTGAGATTCCCCACCCCTGATCTAGGAAAAACAACCCCCACTCAATTTCAGTAGAATGACACCTGCAGATAATACACACAGGAGTCAATTGAGACTTAGGGGCAGCAGACACACTAACCTTTAAAGCACATTCCTCTCAAAGAATTCTGGGCATTGTAGTTTACTAAGGGCTGCTGGGAATTGCAACTCTGTGAGGGGTAAACTACAGTGCCCAGAATCCCTTGAGGGAAAGAATGTGCTTTACAGTTATAGTGTGCATACAGCCAAAGTCATGAGTAAGTTAAGCTGTTGTCTACTCAATGGAGGATGATAGCTCAGCAGTAGATTAACCCTTGGTGTCACCAGTTAGAGGGATCAGATCACAAGGGATGAGAAAGACCTATTCCTGAGACCCTGGAGTAGACCACGTGGTGCCCTTCAGATCCTTTGGACCACAACTCCCACCAGTCCCACTAGGGATGACCAATGGTCAGGGATGCTGTAGACCAGCAATATCTGGAGGGCACCAGGTTGGAGAAAGCCAGAGTAAACAAGTATGTTTGCCCTTGTATAAGGCTGCTTCCTATGTTCCATATGATTAGGGGTGCCGTACTTTGCAAGAAGACCCCTATCTCAGTAGTAGAGAGGTGTTTTTTTAAAATAGATCTGGCAATACCCACAGGAATGATTAGGAAAAAAGAAAAGAGGTTACCAGCCTGCAGAGCTTTCGATCTCTCACAATGGGACATGCCCCAGTCCTGCGGTGGAGCTCAGCAGGAGAGGAGCCAAGGAAGTGGGTTGCCCATCCCACTAGGAGGACACTGTGTCTCAGTTTACATATTCCTTCCCGGTGGTGTGAATGGAAGAGGCAACCCATCCCCAGGTCCCCTCCTCCATTGCAAGGTAAAGGCAGATTCCAAAGGGGAACTCAAATACGAATTTGCAGAAAGAGCCACTGTTACGGAAGTGTTGTAATTTAATAAAATTCCAGCACACCTTTTGGGTGTTAGTATCCTATTTTAAAAATGGAGCAAAGCATTGCAGGTCTCTCTCTCTCTCTCTCTCTCTGTCTCTTTTATATGCCCTGAGCTCTTGGGACTGGACAGGCTACAAATCTAAATCAGCCAAATGAAAAGCTGGTCCCTAAAATGAACAATCAGAGTGGCTAAGGAGCAAATAACCAAGAGCCCGGTTGCTACTGTGCTTGGATGCCATCTGCACAGGCTTCCACAGGGCATGGAAGGCAGCTAAGCTGTGAAAGGAGCCCCAATATATCACTGTGGCCACATGAGCTCTCTCTCTTCCTTCCTTCCTTCCTTCCTTCCTTCCACACACACATACACACAACTGTGATACTCCTGAACAAGCAGCACTAGAGGCTTATTGAAGGATACTTTGGAACCTCCTACACGCTGAAGGTCGAAACAAGGATGCTGCCTCTGTTCCAAACCGCATGGGGCACGTCCCAGTGAGAGAGATCAAAAGCAGCTACAGCGCTATGGAAGAAGTATCCACTGGCACCAAGCGACGTTGGAGTCATCTGAACAGAGCACCTCGAGTTCTGCACAAGTGCAATGAAGCCACGGGATACAGGGTGAAGCTGCTAGCACAAATCCTGTTACACAGATGGTTGCATTCAAATCAGTTCTACTCAGAGCTCACCTGCTGAAATTAACGGACCTAAGTTAGACATGCCCATTAAATTCCAGTGGGTTCATTCTGATTAATATTCTATTTATTTTCTGTATACACAAGATGTGTTCCTGACTTCACAGTTTTAAAAGTATACTGGTAAATGATGCATGAAAACCGTTTTTTAAAGGGAACGCCCCAAATCCCCTGGAAGCAGGCAGAGTATCTTACGTTTGTGGGAGAAGGACTCCTCCCTTCAGTGCAGTTACCATGGCTTGTGAATTGGACTTGTAAAGAAGCCTACAAATGTCACTAGCCTATGATTTCTTTTTACTACCAAACTTTGGTTGTATGCTAGCTGCGGAGAAGAGGGGAAAGCCCCCTATCTGCAGCCAGCACAGAAATAAATGCAACCCACTAGACTCTTAGCAGGCTACTAAAAATATTTCCTTCCGCCAAGTGTCCCGATGGAGGAGGGACAGGGAGATCTGCACCTTCTCTGGCAGTCTGGGGCTACCAGGAAAGTCATTAAACACAAGACTGGCACTACAGACCCCATTCTTTCTCTCTCTCCCCACCACCCAATATCCATAAGCTTCAACCTTTCTTCCCAGTCTCTGAAAGAGGTTTAGACACCGAATTTCAACTTCTCCACAAAACAGAGCTTGTTTAACAACGTGTAACAATTTAATGCGTGAATTTGCAAAATATAACCCACCAATATACAATGCGAAGGACAATAAGTAAGTAGTAGCAGAAGAATTAAGTCCATTTGCACACACACGCACCCCATTTTCCCACAGAAACGTTTTGCCCAAAGCGGCTTACAGGAAGATAAAACAAACATAGCTGGTCATATCGACAAAAACAGTTAAAGATATATCAAAACACACAGTTTCAAAATGCACAGATAACGACAATGAAAACAGCAGCCCAGGACTAACACAAAACTTTATAAGTGACAGACCACTAAACATCAAAAGCCTGTCAGAACAAGAATATGTCTTTTATGTGCTGAATGTCATCATCCATTCCATCATGATGTAGAAACCAGTGCTTATTGCAATTCACGGCTGGGTATTCATTACAGAACTCCTGCACCCAACCTCTACTCCACTGCATACATGGGACTGGACCCAAAAGTTTTACACGCAGGTAGAAATATATTCACATAGCCCTTAGACCAGAAGATTGTACAATATATGAACGAACGACGCCAAGGAAGAGGCCACGCATAATCACACAGCCAACTCACAGCAGCACATGATCAGTCCACCCATGTACAGCCACTCAGTCGTTACCTTTCTTAGAGAGCCGCTCCACCCGCCGCGCCTCGATCTTGTCGCACTTCCGATACCTGCCAGTTAGCCAGACATGACATGGTCAGAGCAAAGAAATCAGCCGCAAACAAACTCTTATCTGGTCCACCAGCGCAGGAGGAGCCGAAGAAGCTCTGGCCCACACCCTCCCACCAAGGCAGCAAAGGGTCAGGCCCACAGTACGTGGTCTTGCTCAAAGCAGGTAGAAGACTGTGGAGATAGACACTGGCAGTGATGGACAGCTGGCCAAATACTCCTCAGCGGGGAAGAAGGCCCCCACCTGAGAAAGGAAAGGAACGGCCCTTTTCTTGCCAGTGGCATTCATTTGTTTATAAGAATTGTATGCTGCAATTTCGTTGAAAATATCAAAGCAGTTTACAGCATATATAATAAAATACATGTGATTTTTAAAATTAACTCCCCCCCCCCCCACAGTTTATCAGCTATCAATTACAGAAGATGTATTCTTAATTGTCTGCATTAAGCCTAGTAGCAAGGAGAAGTTTAAGCTAATGCCTGAAGGTTAAAACAGAAGGTGCCTGCTGAATCTCTGCTGGAAGAGCTTTCCACAGGACTGGGGTTATTATTATTATTATTATTATTATTATTATTATTATACCTCTCTTCATATAAGATCTCAGGGAGGTTCATAGAATAAAATGCAGGATACAAACAAGTAAAACAAAACAACAAAGCAATAACTTGTACAAATGCATAGTCTAGCCTATAGTAACTCAGGTCCTTGTTTTAAAATAATGTGCTTCTAATCTCCGCAGCTGTGGGAAACAGTAGGCACCTCCAGGTTTACTAATATTTTGTGGGAGGGATTGGTGTGCACAATTTAGAAGTGGATCAAAGTGCTCTGCAGCCCTAGGGCCAACTAATCCACTTTTTAATATAAAAAAAGAAACAGACTTTTTAGAGTTAGGAAAGTGATGGGGAAATGCATTGTGGAATAAGATGCATAAACCACTCCACAAGCAAATCAGGACGCGTGCTCTATAAATAGGTTCCTGGGGGAGCCTAGTGTCCGTACAACAGATAGCCATCCTCTCACCTTCTTGCATGACAGAACTGCCTCGGCTCAGAAACCTCTTCTGCATAGCTATTAAAAACACAGGAGTCCCATCCTCCTTGACACCTGTCCAGCCTTCTGAGGACTCTTCAAGCTAAGAGAGGGAAATGCAGCTTCCCAAGGCTATGTGGCACACCTCCAGGTTCCCCCCCCCAAAATAACCAGTTGCTAGTCTCTGCTTTCTACCACTGCTGTTTAGATACCTCAACTTGAGATTAAACCAAACAGCTCACCTTTGCCAGAACTACCTGCATGCAAGAAGGTGAAGCTGTTGAGTTCACCATTACTAGCAGGTGAGGTGTGAGGAACCTTTTTCAGGCTGAGGACAACATTCCCTAATGGAACTTCAAGGGAAATGAATGGGAGCCGCTACCAAATATAGTGCAAGGGAAGAGTAAGGATGAGGGCAGGAAACACTGCCTGAATAATCCTGATTCTGGATGGGCACCACCATTTTATTTCTGTTCTTCCACTAGATTTGGGCACCATTTTATTTTAAGAATCCTGCATAAGCTGCTTTTACAACTCCTATAAAGTGGGACGTAAAGGTAAAGGTAAAGGGACCTCTGACCATTAGGTCCAGTCGTGTCCGACTCTGGGGTTGCAGCGCTCATCTTGCTTTACTGGCCGAGGGAGCCGGCGTACAGCTTCCGGGTCATGTGGCCAGCATGACTAAGCCGCTTCTGGCGAACCAGAGCAGCACACAGAAATGCCGTTTACCTTCCCACCAGAGCGGTACATATTTATCTACTTGCACTTTGATGTGCTTTTGAACTGCTAGGTGGGCAGCAGCTGGGACCGAGCAACGGCAGCTTACCCCATCACGGGGATTTGAACCCCCGACCTTCTGATCAGCAAGCCCTAGGCTCAGTGGTTTAACCCACAGCGCCACCTGCATTCCTTAAAGCAGGACGTAAGTATGCTAAATAAACACACCACCCAATCACTTCCAGACTTCACTGGAATTGGCACGTGGTTGGGCAAATACTGTATGCACCTGTGCTCCCCAATCCAACAAAATACAAGCTGCTCTGGTATGCAGATCTCCTTTACTGAAATGGGGCAAACGTCTACACACTTACAGGCCTATCTTCCCTGCCTTAAGGCCCGGGAACTTGTTTTGCAAGTAGTGGCTGCCAAGGCATTTAGTAGGCAAGATTCTGCCAAAACCGAGCTCTGCACGGGAGCTGCGCAACTCGAGCATCTACCTAACCTCAGCCACAAAACCACTGGGCAGAGAACTCTTCAGTCATAGCTTCCAGTTCCCAAGCAGCAGAGAAGAGAGAAGCCAGAGGGCAAAATTCAGCAAAGAACTGGGAACCACCACCACCACCCCAGACATACTCACACGCAGCACTGCTTCTTGGTGTTTGGCCCGCCAAACTTCGGCTTGTCTAGGCAGTTGATGCACTCCCCACAGTCCTGAAGCTTCAGGCAGCCTTTGCACTTCCCACAGCGTGTCATTCTGTTCTTCTTGCCGTGGTGGTGGTGGTGGTGGTGGGAGGCGTGGCGACGCACAGGGGGTGGCGCGGCCTTGACAGCAGTATCTGCCTTCACTTGCTTCTGGTGGCCGCTTTCGCTCTCTGAGGCTGAGGAGGTCTCTGCGGAAGGGAAAGTTCAAAAAGATGACCGGAATGCAGCTCCATCTCGAGGCCCCCGAGAGAATCTCTGTACGTCACCCAAATATTTCTATGGGCGCAAGGAAATCTCAGTGCAGCCAACGTAAAAGGGACCAGGCCACAAAAGGATCTGATTCACTTATTAGGTCAGAGAATCATAGGACTGTAGAGTTGGCAGGGACATCTGGGGTCATCTAGTCCAACCACCTGCAATGCAGGACTCAGCTAAAGCATCCATGACAGATGGCCATCCAACCTCTGCTTCAAAACCTCCAAGGAAGGAGAATCCACAACCTCCCAAGGGAGATGGTGAACAGCTTTCCAAAGAGTCAGACTTTTAATTAGGTAATACTATGTGCTACTGGCAAGAAGGGAACTCAGCCCGTATAAAGGCTCCTGCAGTTTTGCTTTGAAACTAAAGGCTTAAGTATGGAATTGCTCCTCCCAAAGAAAGTACAGGCAACTCCCCGTTTACGTGCGTCTGATTGATGCCTAACTGCACAAGTGTGCGGAAGTGAATTTTAAAATGACAAAATGGGCCTAGAAGAGCCCAGAAGGGGCAAAAAATGCACGAAAATAGCACCCAGCAATCCCAGGAGCCTCTGCACCAACCTCTGAGGCCTGCAGAAAGTTGGAGTTTGAGCAATGAGGTCTGGAGTGAGGAACTGTTCACACGGAAGTCCCCTCCCATGGGGCTTGTTGGAGGAGGCCCTGCCCCTCACCTCCATCAACTGTGGGTGTGGGCAATACAGTTGTACCTTGGTTGTCAAACGGAATCCATTCCAGAAGTCCGTCCAACTTCCGAAAACATTTGACAACCAAGGCACGGCTTCCAATCGGCTGCAGGAGCTTCATGCACCCAATCGGAAGTCGCGGAAGCCACGCCAGACGTTCGGCTTCCAAAGAATGTTCGCAAACCGGAACACTGGTGGTGCCCATCTGGAATCAGGATTATTGCGGCATTCGGGAGTCAAAACGTTCGAGTTGCAAGGCGTTCGGGATCCAAGGTACAACTGTATCTGGTTTTCAACATTGTGGTATATCACCAGCTAAACATCGTGATACTGTATACTGATATACCACAATGTCTGAAATAAGGATGGGGCAATGTAGAAGCAATGGCTGGCTTCATGGGTTTTTTCCCCCCCACATTGTGATTTTTGCATAGCACAGACACATAACTTGTGATATATTACCAGGTCAAAAATTATGAAACTGTTATCACAATACGGACTTCGAACCGGTTTTGGATGATATATCACCCAGCCCTGACACACATCATGATTCACAATATATTGCCAGGTCAGAAATTATGAAAGTGATAGAACAATATGGACTTCAAAACTGGTTCTGGTCAATATATTGATGTATTGCCCAGCCCTACCATCAGCCCTAGCCAAAACCAGTGTCCCCTGAATATGGCATGATGGCAGTGCCCTCCAGGATCTGTGCAGAGCTAACACTGGTTTTCCAGTCTTCCTTACAGCTCCCCTGATTATTCCACTGAGGATCAATAAACATCTTTGCCACGTAGCTACAGAAGGAGGTGCCACATATGAGTGCGCCCATTAATAGCCCTGTGAGCTTGCAGCTCAACACTCAAGTTATCATGCTCACCCTTTAAAAAGAGGCCACAGAGCATAAAGGAAAGAATACTTCAAGCCGGCATCCCCACACAACCACTCACCCTCTATTGTGGGCGATGCAGCGATCTCCTCCCTCTCCCGCAGTGGCAGGGCACTGAGGCGCGGCACATCCTCTGGCACCATGGCACGAGACTGCCCCAGAGCCACTGAGGCATGCCGACACACATGCTTGATCCGAGGGCCCTGCACGGGGGACTCTTGGCCCTGCAAGGGAAGAGAATTGGAATCGGCCATGGGCATGAATGGTAAACAGCAGGGCCGGCCCTGAAAAACCACCCCCCAGTTCTCAGTGAATCTGCACCACCCAGCACTTGCCAGGAGTACAGTGAAGGACTGCACTGCTAAAAGCCACTGGCAGGCCAGGCCAAGTAAGGCAATCTGCACAGAGGATACCCGTGTCTACATAGGATCCATTGTTCTGGAAACCAGAATCATGGTCACTATCTGGAGTTCAGCTACAGCACTGTATATACATGCAGATAGGGCACCAGTTACCTGCTTCCTGTCCTCTTTCCTGTCCTCTTCTGCCACTTTGAGTTCAGTAGTCACCTCCTGCTTAACGGGGACCTTTGGAGTCTCAAAGAGCTCAGTATTGACTGTTTGACACCCCTATAGGGAAGAGACGCACAGATAAAAGGTAGTTAGTTAGTTAGTTAGTTAGCTAGCTAGCTAGCATTTGAGACTCTTTTTGCTTATACCAAATGTTCCAAACAACACTGGCCTCTCCCCATCATGGCAGCTCTCAGCCTGCAAATGTGTTTGTGGAAACTGATCTGTGATGCCAGTTGCACAAACACAGAACAACGTGCCTATCTGTATAGTACTGTCTGGATATTGCTGAGACTCCAACTCCCATCAGCCCCAGCCAGGATGGTCAATGGTCAGGGATGCATAGCTGTCAACTTTTCCCTTTTCTTGTAAGGAATCCAATTCGGAATAAGGGAATTTCCCTTTAAAAGAGGGAAAAGTTGACAGCTATGGAGATGCTGGGAGTCATAGTCCACAACTTCTGGTGGGCACCATGTTAGCTAACTTATGGAGACACAACTGCATTGCAAAGCACTGGACATACCCTACGAACAGTCCAATGGCTGGTACTAAAAATCCAGACTCTCTTTTAAAAGCAAAACAAAGATGACACTGGAAACCCAGTCTTGGCTCCCGAGAATTGAGGGAAAACCTAAAAGTGAAGGCCATTTGCGTGGGACTCGTGAAAACAAGAGGTGCTTCAGTGGGAGCTGCGTGACTTCTACTCTCAGTATAGCTACTGTACCCCAATCACCACCTTCAGCCACAGCCTCTCTCTCTGACTCCTTCATCCCCACACTTACAGACTTGTAGAGTTGGAAGGAACCCCTGAGGGTCATCTAGTCCAACCCCCTGCAATGCATTACTGGTCTATTTCAGGATTCTCGGCTTTTCTTTCCCAACCCACATCAACACACACAAAAATCAAAGACTATTGGGGGGGGACACCCCAAACATTAATTATACAACCAGAAACAAAGCTTTCAAAATGAAAGCACATGCATTTATTGTTGGGTTTTGAGTAATCAAGTTGCACCTGAGCCGGTCTGGTGTTAGAACTATCAGTTTAAGAAACAGGTGCTGATACTCCTGCTTAATTGCAATCAAGCGTAGGCGTTACTGTGAGTATATATGTCCCTGTCGAGAAGCAATTCTGTGGGAGTGTGAATGTTTTGGTAAAGCGTGTTTGAAACTAGCTTAAAGTCTCTGGAAGAAGGTTTATTGCTAGAAGAGATTCCTGGGTTTGTTTGTTTTATTTTTTCCTTCTGTTAAAGCAAAGCCAGCCGTTTGTTTTTGTATCCTGATAAAGAAGGAATTGCAGGAAATAAAGACTAAGTTGGAAAAGCCTTTTGACTCCTGGTGACCTGCTTCAGACAAGTCTCTTCTGCTGTGAATTTCGAACTCCGCCGGAAGCATACCTCCGTGGGCCACTGGGAAACTGGGGTGTGAGTTTTCTTTTAGCACCTCCAGAACCCAGTTGTTCCCAGTATTTATGTATGCTTGCTCTTTATGTTAATGTAATAAAATCAAAGAGTGCCTCCTGAATGCAAAATGGAGAATTTCACTTACCTAGAAATTCTGGTTGTTCAAAGAATATGTGGTTTAGCTTATTTAAACACAACTCCAGACTCTTTAGATACAGATTTAAGTAGAAAAGGTATTCCCAAGAAATAGTCAAGGACAGAACATAATCTGCAATGCAGAATTCAGCATCCAGAAACTCTATGCTTCCAAACTTTCAAAAGCTAGTGTTACATTCCTATGATTAGTCAGAGGCTTGAAGGTGTGTGGTAAATGCCTGATCAGATCTCAGGTGTGTGTGTGTGTGTGTGTGTGTTGTGGAGACCATTCCAGCTGCAAGTTCTGGAAGACCTGCTCCCTACCGTACAAGCCTTTTCCCACCTGCCTTGGGAAGGCAGGGCCCTGGCCGACTCCAGTTACAAAAGCTGAAGCTGCTGAACAGACCCTTTGGCTAGAGTATTATTGAGCAGCTTTCGTGGGGAAGGGAGGTTTGCTGTGGCTATTGATATTAATTTTTTGTTTCTTTATTTTAGATCTTATGATTTACATGGAAATGATTCAATGTGTACTTTTCGATGTTTCATTAATTGTTTATGACTTACTTCTGTTATATTTGTAATTAAGAAATGTTTTCATGTTGCAAGCCGCCTCGAGCACTGTTTTAACTTTGGAAAAGTGACATACACATAAAACGATCAATTGATGGTGGGAAAGAGATGTAGATTTTGCCGTGGCCAAGGACTGGCCTTCAGTACCCTGCCTGGCTTCCAGCCCTGACAAGCGGAAGTGAAGTTATGCAAAACAAGTAGATATGGCCAAGCGTGCTTAATCTGCATAATCTAAACAGGTCACCATTTTCCTTGCAAAGGACTTTTGATTACTTTAGCACATTGCCCTGGATGTGGCCATGTCATGTGTTGGTCTTTCCTAGAACTGCTTTGCACGTCCTTTTGTTTCGTCTGGGGGAAGGGCCAAAGCTTGGTGGCAAAGCAGAGAGTAGAAATAAACGGGAAGTTCTCGTGGCAGAGGGATGTAAGAAGCGGATTCCCCCAAGGATCGGTATTTTTGCTTGCTTATAAATCCCCTGGATTTAGGGATGAGAAACGAGGTGGCCAAGTTCTCTGATGACACCCAAGAGTGCAGAGTGGTAAGGGACTGCGAGGAGCTCCCAAGCTAGGCGAATGGGCATTAAGATGGCAAATGCAATTCGATGAAACAAGGGCAAAGTGGCACACACTTGGGTAAAAAAAAATCTTGACTTCACATATATGGTTAAGGGGTTCTGAACCAGCAGTGAGTAACAGGAAAAGGGTTGCTGGGGCCATGGTGAATAGCTCGAAGCAAATGCAGACCCAACGTGCAGCAGTGTGGAAAAGGCAAATTCCACATTAGGGAAAGGGATGGAAAATAAAACTGCCAATGTAATAATGCCGTCATACAAATCTATATAGTGTGCCTGCACTCAGGATTACTGCGTACGGTTCCAGTTACCACACCTCAAAAAGGATAACGTAGGGCACGGAAAAGTTAAATCAAAATGATCCCAAAGCTGGAGCAATTCGCCTATGAGAAGGGCTGGGTGAGATAAGCTTTTCAATGTTGTGATGTATCACAGTCAAACACCGCAATATCGTGATACATAGCAATGTTGAAAAGCAGAGGGAGGAACAAGTTGCATTGGGTGGGGGCCCATGATGCACTGGGGAATGTTAGCAGTTTCACCCCGGGGTCTCGTTTGGCCCCGGCCAATGCAGCTTGTTCCTCTTTCTGGGTGCTGGTGGCAGTGTAACTCAGGAGTGATGGCGGTTTCACCAACAATATACCGCCAGGTGAAGGCACCATCACACTCTGGCCCTCAAACCAGTCCTGCGCGATGTATCAACTATACCTATGAGGAAAGGTTACAATATTTGGAACTTTTAGTTTAGAAAAGGCAAGTTTTTCTCCATACACCAGTATGGTGTAGTGGTTAAGAGCGGTAGACTCGTTATCTGGGGAACCGGGTTCGCGTCTCCACTCCTCCACATGCAGCTGCTGGGTGACCTTGGGCTAGTCACACTTCTCTGAAGTCTCTCAGCCCCACTCACCTCACAGAGTGTTTGTTGTGGGGGAGGAAGGGAAAGGAGAATGTTAGCCGCTTTGAGACTCCTTCGGGTAGTGAAAAGCGGGATATCAAATCCAAACTCTTCTCTTCTTCTTCTTCTCCTTCCCTCATAATACTGGAATCCAGCATCATTCAATGAAGCAGAATGTTGGAAGATTCCAGATAGGAAAAAAGGGCAAGCTTCTTCACAACAGAGCATAGTTAAACTATGGAATCTCCTGCCCCAAGAGGTAGTCATGGCCAGTGCTCAAAACTCCCATTGTTCTAGGCGCATTTTGCGATAGGGAATTTCATCAGTGCAAGGAGTTTCTGTGCTCTGAGTGCAGTACTGCGCCTAAGATTTCAGATTAAAACTGCAGAGTGGAAGGAAAGGAAGACCTTTTTCTGCCTCCCCACTTCCAGCTACTCTCTGAAGACTGGAGAAGAGACCCTCTTAAGAATATTAGGGGGGTGGGCAGGGGAAGGACTAAGCCATGTGAAAAATGAATGTAACGTTTTAGCTGCAGTTCATTCATTTTCAGCTAATAAAAAGTGACCAAGACATTCCATTGTTGTGTCCATAACCTAGGTTTAAGGTGCCACTTAGCTCTTAGCTTTCATATCTCTGTTTCTAACACTGGTCATGGCCCACCAGTTTGGATGACAACTTGGTGGAGGACAGGTCTACCAATGGCTATCAACTACAATGGTTGTGCCCTGTCTCCAGGATCAGAGGTTGTATTCCTCTCTGAACCTACCTGTTCCTGGAAAGCGTAAGTGGGACCTGGTGTTGCTCTCAGGTCCCGCTTGGCCATTGTGAGAACAGGATGTTGGACTGGATGACCCTTTGGTCTCATCCAGAAAGATTCTTAGGTCACAGCCTTATTTGGCTGGTCCAATTATCACAACTTCTTTGTGAAGTCTTATTTTAATGCAGGGATGGAGAACCTGTGGTCCTTCCAATGTTGTGACTGCTGGCCGTGCGGCATGCAGCTGATGGGAATTCATTAACGCAGTTGGTTAGAGCATGGTGCTGATGATGACTAGGTTGCAGGCTCAATCCCAGTATGGGACAGCTGCATATTCCTGCATTTCAGGGGTTGGACTAGAGGATACTCAGGGTCCCTTCCAATTCTATGATTCTAAGTGCACCATCTCTGTTTTAATGGAAAAAATGACCTGTGTGGACACTTATACAGTGTTAACGTTAAGTTTACCCACAACGTCTCTTGATGAACAGTACACAGTGGGGCATGGAGCTTAAAAACAAAACAGATGAAGCAAAATCATTAATCGAGGCCCCAAAGCCCACCAGCATTTCCTTCTACAATGCACAGCCTTGCCTATTGCGCCAAAGCCTTGCCACTCCCACCCCTGAGGCTTCTCTTACCGGCGTCATTTTGAAGTGCTTCTGCTGATCGATCTTGTACAGCTGTACCTTGGCACGAGTGAGCAAGCTGTATACCTTATCCATGCTTGACAGCTGGGTAATAAGGGGCTTTGGCTCCTCTGGAGGGGATTTCAGTGCCTCCGAGCGCAGGCTAGCTGGCTCTCCCTCACTCTCTGAACTCTCAGCTGCCACCTCCTCCTCCTCCTCCTCTTCCACCTCTTCCACTTGGGCGGACGGAGGCAGAATCCTCCGGATGGCCACCTTGTGAACTACGCCAGGAGAATTGACATCTTCCATGGTGATCAGCTCTTTGCCCTGAGCCCCAAGTGGCCTAGAAACCTCTGGGAAGAGGGGCAGGGCAAGGTGGTTCGTCCTTCCCAACAGCTTTTTGCCACTGCGGGTCACAACTGGCTCGTAAGGGAGCAGGAGACCCTCTTGCTGCAGTGCGGGGAGGTCCCTCCTGAGCTCGGGGGATGCAGGCACTAGATCAGATTCCTCAGGAGACACCGTCAGAGATTCGTAGATCTTAAGGTGTGCCTCGCTGGGTGTGAACTGGGGGGCTCGCAGCAGCGGGGTCCGCTTGGCTGGGGGAGATGGGGTTGGTGCTGGAGTACTGAGCAAAGGAGATGAATCTTCGCAAGGAAGATGAAAGAGCGCCTTGCCCGTATCCTTGGGGGACGACGTGGGGCTCAGTGAGGTCCACCTGAATGTGGGCTCCCGAAGGATGGAACGGCGCTTCTCTGGTAGGGCGGGAATGGAGGAAGTTAGGAGGGGCACGCTGGGGGAAGGCGGGGGTGACAGGGCCCGAGAGGTATCTTTATCAGGGGAGCTAGGGGCTGGGGGAGTCAGCTGAAGGGGAGTCTCCAGCAACGGCAGCATGGGAGTCTCCTGCTTGTCTGCACAAGGCCCATCCGCTGCAGCGCTTTCCACGGGCTTGGCTGCCTTCTGCGGAACCTCGTCCATAAAGCGGCGGGGGGTCCGGATGAGGCGCGACGAGCGAGCGCTCACCACGGGCATGATGAACTGGCGGATATTCTTCAGGAAGTTGGCCTTGTGACCTGGCACCTCTTCGAAGCCAGGCCCGCCAGGCTGCTGTGCAGCTGCTAGAGCCTCCTCCCTGGCTTTGGCCGGCAGGTGCTGAGAAGCCAAACGCTGGGCCCGCTGGGTAGCGGTCAGGGGAGGACGCCCGCGACCCCTTTTCAAACACTGCGCCCGCGTGGAAAGGGCAATGCTGGGAGTCCCCTCCTCAGAAACAACTCCTGACCCGTCACTCTGCGGGCAGGGCTGCTGGTGCTCTTGTTGGCCAGCTATCTCACTGGGCGAGGACGGAACGCCACCTCCCGGTGCTGGAGCTTCTGGTTCTGGCTCAGAAGCCTCCAGCTCCAGGACAGGAGCCTCTGACAGTTGCTCAGATTCTTGGGCAATCACCTCCTGTTGTGGCTCTGGCTGTGGGGCAGCAGGTTCTGGCTGGGGCTCTGGCTCTGGCTCTGGGGAAAGGACCTCTGCCTGAGATTCTGGAGTAGAAGACTCGTCTTTCTGTTCCGGCTCTGGGGCAGACCCATCTGACTCTGACAAAGGTGCCTCTGACTCCGATACAGACCGGGAAGGAAGTGGGGAGATTCCCTTCCTCGGCACAACGCTCCACTTCCTCTTGCGTCCCCTCCTGTGCCCAGGAGTTTTTAGCCGGACGTGGGTCACCACCAGCTGGCCGGACTTGTGCCGCTTGGCCTTTGAGAAGAACTTCAGGATGAGTGGCGGCTTCTTTGGGGGCTCCTGGGGCGGAGGGGAGGGGCTGGCCGCTTGGCACGGCGAGGGTGAATGAGGGCTGCTGCTGCTGCTGCTGGGTTCCAGGGTGGAATCTGGAGCTTTGGTGCTTTGACAAGGAGGCTTGGTTCTTGCAATGAGCCTCTTGGTGAAAGAGCCCCGTGGCCGGCCTCGTGGCCTGGGCGACACAACAGAGTTGAGGTCCTTCTCCATTTGTGACGGGAGGGCAGGGGAGACGGAGGGTTTCGTGGGGTCACCAGGCTCTGGGTGTGCTTCAGGCTGCTCAGGAAGCATGCCGCCAACTTGGGGGCTGGAAGCCGACAGCCGATCTGTCCTTGCTGGAGACCCCTTGTTGCTCTGAAGCAGCTCAGCCAAAGCCTTCACCATCCGTTCCCGCTGGGATTCCACAGCTCTCTGCTTCGACAGCCGCTTCGAAAGGGTGTCCTCAGCAAGCCCCCTTTTTTTCCGACCACGTGCCGGCAGCACTGCACCTGTAAGGAGAGAAGGAAACCTTGCCTGTCAAAATGCCTCTGAAGTTTCCAACCTACAAGGGCAGTGTGTACAGCACCAGGCCCTGGATATAACATGCTGGGAAGGGCTCCTCCAGAGAGCTGAAGGATGCTCAATACTTCAACTTGCAGACAGTTTTGTTGAAATGGTTAAACACTTGGACTGGTCACTTACAGTAAGCAAACAACTGCTTCCAGATGAGTACATGTGGCACCACTGACAGCTTGTGCACCGAGACAGGCAGCACCCATAATTCCTTACTAGCAAGAAAACAGAGCAGGACACTGAAGAAGGCATTTTCTTCAACCGATGATTAGTAACATGTATTCCGCACTTTTGAGGAGTCAAGACTTTTCAGCACCTATGCTCCAGAGCTCCCTGCCTGTTGATATGACAGTCACTGTCTTGTTTCTGGTGCCTACTAAAAACTCCCCTTTGTTTAGGCAAGCCTACCCAGACAGATAAGGGATGCGGGTGGTGCTGTGGTCTAAACCACAGATCCTAGGGCTTGCCGATCAGAAGGTCGGCGGTTCAAATCCCTGTCATAGAGTGAGCTCCCATTGTTCGGTCCCTGCTCCTGCTAAACTAGCAATTCGAAAGTGCAAGTAGATAAATAGGTACCGCTCCAGTGAGAAGGTAAACGGCGTTTCCGTGTGCTGCTCTGGTTCGCCAGAAGCGGCTTAGTCATGCTGGCCACATGACTCGGAAGCTGTCTGCGGACAAATGCCGGCTCCCTCGGCCAGTAAAGCGAGATGAGCGCCGCAGCCCCAGAGTCATTTGCGACTGGACTTAACTGTCAGGGGTCCCTTTACTTTTACCTTTTTACCCAGACAGATAATTTTTATTTGTTATTTTTTATGTCTACTTGTCCTTAAGCTTCTGATTTTATCCACATTTTGACTTGCTTTTAAAGTTTGTTGAATTTATCAATATATAAAAAATTAATAAGAAAATGCTATTTTATATAAATTGCTTAGAGTTGTTTCTTTTAAAATCAAGTGGTCTATACATTTTGTTAAATAAATGAAGTTAACACTTCTTTCAGATTCTCTTCAGTATTCCCCAGAATGCACCAATAGGGAAGCTGTGATAATACACATTTTTTAAAAAATCTCAATCAACTCTTTGCAAGTCAGATGATGAACCAGTTAAACCTTCTTCCATCGGTTGGCAGCCCTTGTAACAACAGAAAGCAAGAAGGCACAATTTGCTAGGAACAAAGGTGAAACTCCATATCTGGTAGGCATGGAACTGAGCTAAGGCAAACGGCATGACAAAAAGATGGGAAAAGAGCTAGGCTTCTCATTGCATATTAAATTTCTATGCCATCCTTCATCCAAGGATCACAGGGTGGCCGTGCACATTATCAAAACACAAAAATGCATAACCTAGTAACAAAAAAACACAACCAAAAACCCACCCAGTTTAAAAGACCATAGTTGGCTTAATTAGCCAAAGGCTACCTTTGCTGTTTTAGTTCAAAATTTGGATGCTGCTTTTATACTGTAACTGTTTTGTTTTCTCACTTGTACTATGGCATTGGTAGATGTAGCTGTCTGTTTTCACTACATAAAGTTGATCTCAGTGTTCGTGAGCTGAAGATCAAGACACACAAGCAGGGCAACTAATTAATATAATGAATTGTTTGCTTCGGATAGCTTTCTTGTAACAAAAAACAGTTGTGGGGGCACCAAATCTAGACTCCCTGTGCCTGCTTTTTTTGTAAGAGAGTCGCACATAATCTAAACATGCTAGTAACATGTAGCATGTAGTCTGGTCTTCTGACAGAATGCTGTGCTTTATTTCTGTTCAACATGCTTGTTTCTGTTCAACAGAATTTCTTAATCGGTTTTTTATGTGTTGTTCTTCCATGTTGCTATTGCTGGGACTTAAGTGTGTGTGCAGATGCTCCAGACCACTGTCAGATCAGCCAGAAAAACCACCAAGAGGCACCTGCAATGGCACCCTTACCTCTTTTAAACCGTAGAGCAGCACGCAGCGAGCTCTGAGAGGTGTCATCCTCTGAATGGAAGCCCAGGAACTCCTTCTGCCAGGCAAGAGAGAAGGAACTGGAGTCACAACAAGTGAGGATCACATTCAAGGCAGAAACCACCTGGCCCTTTCCTTACAGCAGATCACCCATGTAGCCAAGGTTAAACCTCTTTCTTCCAACACCACTGCACAACTCTGGGGTGCCTCTCCATCGCCACCACCGCCTACACAATTCTTTGAAAATAAAGGGGGAGGATTTATTTACATTTCTAAGCCACACTTTATTCAAGCAGATTCCAGGGCAGCGTACAACAGACAAAACACCTGGGCAGGGCTGTGTACAAAGTGTTAATGGCAGAGCAGCAACACACATGTTCAAAAATATGCCCTGCAGAGTTACTCGGCATCATTCAGATTTGTTTGATGAGAAGTGTCTCAGTGTCATAGAGCTTATTCAAATGTATGGACATACAGACACCAAAGCATGTGTACATCTTTAGATTAAAGTTGAAATTAAATTAAATTAAATTAAATTTGAAATTGTTAATTTGGGGTTCTCATCAGCTGTACGCCATAATCATCACAATTATAACAAATAAAGGCTTGACATATCTCGCTTTGCATGTCGTGAGTCTATCTCATATATTAGTTTCACCTTTTAAGTTGAATTACTGAAAGAAATGAACCTTTCGAGTTTCACCTACACAAAGTAACCTCAGACCCACACCTGAGCACATAGTGGACTCATCTTTGGATGTGCAGAGGAAGTTCCGAAAGGTGAGAGTCAGGTTAGACTGGGTCTCAGCAAACACAAAAACCCCAGACATAGCCAGAAATTTATCCATGTTGGGGGACTGATTCTGAAGGTCCCAAATAAATTTAGGGAACTCTCAGGCACTGCATGCAAGGCTGGAAGTAATGGCCGCTGGGTGACAGATGGCATGCAAAATGTACATCAGATTATGGATGGAGCAACTCCTGGAGAAGATCAACAGGGAAGCATAAGAGCCATTATTCCTCTTTACCTATTTTTCGTGGATTCTCACATTCTCTTACATTTGCAGCTATAAAGCGGGTGGTTGCTTCAACAGCTTCTAAATTCGAATTCAAGTCCTTCTGCATCCCCATGCAGCTATTCTTGGAACTGTGCTGCAAATGGGAAGCATTACTGGTAGTAGACAACTGCGGTAAGCTATGGATGCACTGCACATGCACCAATATACCGTATGCTTTAGTCTATATCAGAGCTGTGGAACCTGTGGTCCTCTAAAAGTTGCTGGACTCCAACTCCCATCAGAACCACCCACCTGGCGGATGGTCGGAGATGATGGGATCTGTTGATCCAGCAATCTCTGGAGAGTCAAAGGTTCCTCAAGCCTGGGCTAGATGAAGCTATTCAGTGCTGATTTGGATATGGCATATGTGCAACCCTCGTAACACCTACCTAGCCAATGCTTCCTCCTTTCTCTCCACTGTGTGCATATAGTATAGCTGTAATGGACTGCCAAAGGAAGGCCTACTATTCAGAATTTGCTCATTGTTCTAGAAAGAGGTTTCAGCACTTTTGCACCAAGAGAGGTCAGCAGGATCATCTCAAAATGCACCACAGAGCAGGTGGTCTACTACTGCAGTAGAGAGCAACCAGCCAGGAAATGAAAGTTCCTTATAATTCTTGAGAGTTCTTCATTTTCTAACTGTTTCTCTCTGTTCAATGCAATGAATGATGTGAGACAGAATTCTGGGTTCCCTGCGGAAATTCTTAGTATGTTTGAGCCAACAGGTGAGACCAAACCTGTGTTCAGCTAAGGCAGCAGGGCAGGTGGGGTAACTGTTTATTTTACCCCATTCTTCAGTCAAAAAGAGGGCCCCAGAGCAGCTTACAAATGCCAGTGATAGCATCTGGTGTGATCTGGCCAAGAAACAGAAACTAGGATAGGACTATGCAGTTAGATGCAAACTTGCTTCTTAATTGAGAGATCAGCAGGGCAGGTGTAGTACTAGTTCACCCCTATACTGTACTTCATGTCATGGAAATGAATGGCAGCTATCCATTCCTGTGGGGAAACAGTTATACGTGGGAAATGAATTACAGTGGGGGCAATACATTCCCTTCATCCATACAGCTCAGACTGGTCTCGCTTCTGGGCTACAGGAAAAGGGAAAACAATGTATTTTAATGCCCATCACCCAAAAAATAGAAACAGGGTTGCAATGAGGTAGAAAAGATCCCCCAGTTCCACATCCGTACATACTTCAGTGTTGGCACTGCTACTGCAGCAATTGGGGGGGGGGGGAGAGAACCAAACACTTTGTTTTGCTTTAGTCTACAAGTGTATGCCTTGTTTTTTGTGCAAACTGCAGCAATAGGAGCAAGTGCTGGTTTCAACTTCTGGGAACTGGAGGCAGCAAACAGGGTTGGCAGGATAAGAACTGGAACTTGCCACCCTCTCCTCCGCCCCAAACCTGGTGGGCTTTCAGGTAGCACCATTGCTCTCTCAATCCCATAGTAAAATCAGGTGGCTGAGGGTCTATCAGTTTAGGAAAGAAACAGGGTTACCAACAAAGAAGGCATTAGCATCCACATACTTGGGGAAAACCATAGATAAGGAGGACGCAAGTTTGTGATCAAAACGACATTTTAGGTGAAGGAAAAGGGGGGGGGGGACCCCAAACCACCTAACATGAACCTGTGAGCTTAAGAGGATCATTATGGCAGTTGAGGCTTTACATCAGTGTTTCTCAAACTTGGTTCGCCAGCTGTTTTTGGACTACAACTCCCATCATCCCTAGCTAACAGGACCAGTGGCCAGGAATCATAGGAACTGTAGTTCGAAAACAGTTGGGAGACCTAAGTTTGGGAAACACTGCTCTGCTCTACACACACACACACCCCACTAAAGCAGAGATGGGGAGACTTTTCCAGCCTGAGAGCCACCGTTTAAGGAAGAAATATAATTGGTGGGCAGAACCAGAAGCAAAGTGGGCACAGCAACAACATTCCAGCCAGGCAAAAGCACTTGGGGGGTGCAGCATGGCCAGTGAGGATTGTGGTCTGGGGAGAGTTCAGAGGCCAAGCTCGAGGGCCACATTTTGACCCCTGGGTGTAAGCTTCCAAGCCCTGGTCTAAGGAACCAGGATTCAGCCAGAAACACCCTCTTCAGGTGTTACTCTGGCACACGGCAGGTCTCCCCTCGCACAACATGCTGTGTGCAGACACCAACTCATAGAGAAGGGTTCCATGCAACTAGGCTTCCCAATCATGCAGAGTCTCTGCATGCAAATAGGTCCAGTACTCGCAGGTGATTTCTTCTGCTTTTAGACCTGCCCCCACTCCAGCATCAACACCAGTACACCCTACACATAACTAAGACGGACTATAGCTTTTGAAAGTCTATCCAGGAAGTCCAGGGCTGAGAGAAACTTGATATGCAGAATGTTGATGCGTCCGTTGATAACAAACTGAGGGTGGAGAGGGAAGACAACTGACCTGCCAAAGACCTGACAGCTTACAGCAAGTATCCTGGAGAAGTTGGGGGTGGGGGAGAAAGAAAGAGGGAGGTGCCTTCCCTCTTTCGAGAACTGTGTTTTCTCCCTCACACTATATAGTAGAAAATACTACGGTTTGGGTCCTGGTAATCCTCTAGTATGATACAGAAGAAAGCCTCAGCGATGGGAAGGGCGGTGATAAGAAAGGGCAGGGATCAGACCGAGGCCCCTCCACAAAGGTGTCCCCAAGGGCACCTCTTGGCTTTCTCCTATGTAAGCAAGTGGTTGCCATTAAATCCTACGGGAAGGTAGTAGGTAAGGGAGTCATTTCCTAATGGACAATCTTCTGGGGCTGCATGCTAGGGGTGGGTGGGAGCAGCAACCAAAATAGGCATGTTAATGGATGTGACAGTAGGCTACGTTCCAGACACATGAAAGCTAGTGGTGTCTATATACCTATAGCTACCTCCACCCAGGCAGGCAAGATCCACCATTAGGCACTTGAGGAAGGAAAGAGGGAGGACTGATGAAAGGTGTGGCCTAGCAAGACTCTTGAGGGTCACACAGAGAAGGCTGTAGGGGGCACATCGGCCCCAAGGTTCCCTATCCTCACAATAAGGGCACCTCCAAACCTGGGTGGCCAAACACCCACTGACAGGTTGGCAATCCCTCCTTCCAGACAAGAAACCTCACATGTCCTAACAGGCATCCCCCCCTACATGTGTCATTTATCAATATAAAACACTAGGGCTGCAACGTTTGATTAAAACTTTGGAAATGGAACTGAATAATCGCCTTAAAAAGGTGCCCCTGATTAAGCGAGTGAATTGCTTTAATATTACTTTAACACAAGTGTTCTTAAAAATTGCAGATGGCCATTACAATAGGGCAGTTCCAGAAGGGCAGCAAACACAGCAAAGAGCACTGTAGTACCTTAGACTAATCTAAGGTAGACATAAGCCTTCATGGACTAGAATCCACTTTTTCAGATGTATGAAGCATTTTTTTTATAATTGGTAGAGACGTATGTACATTTTTTTTAGAGCAGTGGTAGGGAGCAGTGAAGCCAGAAGGAAACAAAATGCATAAATAACAGAGATAATTATGAAAAAAACCTAAGTGAATGATCATTAACAAGACAAGGTTGACAATAATGCAAATCTCCTGGCACTAGTAAGCTGGAGGGCAAACGACAGTTCCTAGGATTCCTAGAATTGTTAAAAGTGGCATAAATGTGCTTTAAATGTATGGTGTGGCTGGGACCTTAAAACACACACAATCCCAATGATATTTCAGGCATCTGGTGAAGAGGACACTAGTCCACAAAAGCATATGCCATAATAAATGTTCCAGCCTTCAAGGTGCCATGAGATTCTTCCCAGTGGGAGAAAGCAAAATGCATTTTGAAACACCTGATGCAATGTATGCCTGCACATCATCTAGAAACAGAAAAAAATCTGCTTGTTTTTACAAACGATCGCTTGGCCTCTTGCATGCCAGTTTCTGCAGATTTTTTCATTTTTATTTTAGCACACCTGTATCTTGCCTTCTTTCAAGGAATATTTGTGGGGTTCCCTGACCATCGTCCAGTTTAGCTTCAGCAAGGTGGCTGTGTCGTCATGTACCCCCATCAGACATGTACCCTGGGATGGATCTTAATCGATTAACCAACCAAAACTCATCCAATTAATCAGCCAATATTTATTTGAACAGGTGGATAGCTTTACTGGGGGGAACAGCTAACTCCATAGTTCATGATGTGAAGGTCTCATTGTTCACGGATCACAGAGGACACGCAGGACTGGGTTCACACGGCTCTACTGTCATAGAAGGCACAGGGATATTGCACACTTAAATGCAGTGTCGAAATCTTCTTGCACGCATGCAACTGGCACTCCAAGGGCAGGCAGCTTGTCATGCCTCCTTCCCTGATGGAACAATAGGGAGATTATGCAAAGATGCTTCCATATAGGCTATTGCTCATATGCATGCTCAAGCTGAGACACACTGCATAACGCCTCCTGCTGAACGCTTGAACCCAGCTCAAGAACAGCAAGATGAACCAACCATCCTTATATTTTGAGGAGCAACCCTAGGGTGTGTTTTTCCCTATCACTGATTTGTGATTCTGAAAAAAAAAAATCAACAAATATGTCTCAAGCCAACTACTGATCTCTAGAGTGTCTTAATCCACCCATGCCCTCACTGACCTGTTGTGGGTAGTTGTCCACTGCAGACACAGAAAGTGGAGGAAATGGGAATTAATGAAGCAGAGGCAAACAGCAGCACTGTCTAGGTGTGCCAGTATTACAGTTTTTGTAAAGGTTACTGAAGGGCTTCCCAATGAATTTCGTTGTTTCCCGCAAGGGAACAATGACAATAAAGATTTATTCTATTCTATTCTATTTTTGTTTTAAGAATATTTTATTTCAGCACAATAGCAAGCAGGGAAAGTGTTTCCCGACAGTTCCCATGTGTCTGTTATGATGGTTATCAAAGCAGCAGTAACAGGAGCTAGCTCTTACCTGGCTGCAAGAAAAAATGCCATTCAACCTCACATGGCCATTTCTGACACTGGTGACATTATGGACTGGTATACCAAGCACCGTTAACAGATTACTGGAACACTATTATTATTATTATTATTATTATTATTATTTTGCCACAGCAACTCAAAATGACTAACAACCCCTTCCCTCAATGTTGTTGTTGTTCAGTCATTCAGTCGTGTCCGACTCTTCGTGACCCCATGGACCAGAGCACGCCAGGCATGCCTATCTTTCACTGCCAACCGCAGTTTGGCCAAATTCATGCTAGTCGCTTCGAGAACACTGTCCAACTTCCCTCAATACATACATCAAAACCAAAGGGGGGAAAGATACATTAAAAACATCCCTTCCACTCCAGGTGGTCATAGATAAGTTAAAAACTGAAAGCCTGGTTAAAATGGAATGTTGTTACCTAAAGGTATCTAGTAATGTGCCAGCCGGGTCTCCCTGGGGAGAGCATTCCACAAATGGGGAGCCACTACTGAAAAGCACCAGAGTAGCTGTTATCTGCACATCAGCTTTCCACAGCCTGGTGCCCTACTGTTACTGTGGACTACAGCTCCTGTCAACTCCAGCCAGTTTGGCCCACACTCAGGGGTGATGGAATTATTCAGCCCAAAATATTTGGAAGGAAAGACACCATGTTGGGGAAGGCTGCAGTAGACACATGCATGGCTGTGACCCAAACTCTGTTCCAAGGACAACCTGATGGAACAGGTTTGAAAAACATTTGCAGACAGATCGTCTGTGGCAAGTAAGAACTTTACACACATGTACAGCCATCTTGTGGAAACGCAAAACACAACTGGTTCTGGCCAGGGGTCGTGCAATACCGGTAGCTATTGCATGTACCAGAGATACAAAGATGATTACATTTCAACCATGGCAAAGGGGCAGCCTGCATAAAGAAATGCAGGGGCTCAGTTGCCACTGGTGGTGTTTTCTCCTTGAAAGTGCTGGCATATTAGCTATTTAACCAACTAAAGAAACAGAAAATAACTGCACTTCATGTGCTTCCATACTCAACAATGGAGAAATATGTGGGTACGCACACCACCAGTTCTTTTATGGTTAGTATTTGGTTGGGTATTTTTCCCCCTTGGGTGAAGGTGGAATTCTTAGTACTCATATGGTAGGGATTACCTAAACTTGCAGGAGAAGCCGGTGATTTTATGCCCAGCTGTAGACACGATGGAGGGATCTGCTCTTCTCTGCACTGCCTGTAAATTAGAGGATGTTTTAAAAGCTACCTCAGCTGTTATTCCCAGTTCACATCTCCTTTGTCATCAGGAAGCATGCAAGTATCCTGTACAGTGGAACCTCGGTTGTCGAACACTTCGGAAGCCAAACAATTCGGAGCCTGGACGCTGACAACCCGGAAGTGAATGCTTCCATTTTCGAATGATTTTCAGAAGCCGAATGGCTTCCAAGGCATGTTTTTCATTTCTTTCCATTGACTATGCAGCCATCCCAATGATCCTTGGTTTTTGAACTTTTCGGAAGCTGAATGGTCTTCTGGAATGGATTAAGTTTGAAAACCGAGGTTCCACTGCACGCTAAATATTGTGACCAATTCTTATTGCCATAGGCTTCCAAAGTTTCTTTTTACAGTAATTTGTCTGCTCAGGATCCCCTGCACATTGCAGAGGATTCTGGGGTGCATTCTATGGCACACTGTATTTACACAAGGTGCTTGTTGCTCTAAATCTGAGGTGGGGAACCATTTTTTTTTTAGCCAGAGGCCTACATTCTCTTCTAGACAACCTGCCTAGGGTGGCAGGGCCAGAGGCAAAAGTGGGCAGAACAATGAATACACATTTTCCACTTTGTACAGTATGCTAGTTCCTTTACACTCACACTTCCCTCTCTATTCTCCACCCAGGCAAGCAAGGGTCTTGTGTTCAGGGACACATTCCAAATTTGCAAAAAAACAAAACACACCACACTCAAGGAGGGTGCCAGGCAGAGCCAGTGGGGGTGTGCACCCTGGGGACAGTCTCAAGAGCCAGAGGCTTGGAGGGTCACATTTGACTCCTGGGCCTAAGGTTCCCCACTCCTGCCCTAAATTAACCGAGTGCACACACCAAGACATGTTGACTGGAACTGTACTCTAGGATGCATCCAACACTCCCTTTGTGGCTGCATGCTTTACAAGACAATCTGTGGTTGTCAGAAACCTCTTACCAAGGAAACCTTAAAATGCCATCAATGCTTTTTCTATGGATGAACCCACTTCCAAGGTTCCTTGGAATGCACTCAAAAACCGTGCAGCCCAACAAGTGCTGAGAACCACATATCAGTTTGTAGTGCCTATGTCAGGGGTGGCAACAGGTTGCTGTGCTACAACTCCCATCATAACCTAGCCATTGGGCATGCTGGCAGTGGTTGACGGAAGTGCAAATGCAGCAACATCTGGAGTGCTGCAGCTTCCCCTATGTTGACCGAAGAAGGCAACAGCCACTAGCAATAGATGAATTTAATCACAAGGGAAGCTGATTAGCCAAGTGATTTCACCAAGCCCTCTTCCAAAGGCTAAAGTCACTCCCTGCCAAGGTGATGGCCTTCCAGTATATTCTGCTCACCCAGTCAAATCTATCAAGGTGTCAAAGCATGCATCTCTGGTCATTAGTTGTCCTTGTGTGCTTTCAACCAGTTTCTAGTGCTATGGGCAGGTCAAGCAGAAGCTTTCTTACCTTGAGTAGCCCTCTTCCTTTCTCCTACAAACATCCCAGGTCTTCCTAGAATATAGGCCATCTCACCCTAAGATGTCCAATTTGTGCCAAATAGTTCTCAAACCTCTTAGCTTAGGGCACTTTCAAAACTGGTCCCTTTTGCATCTTCTGCAAAACTAACTGCTAGGCACCTGCATGCTTTTTTAATTTACTAGGGAACCAAAATCTGCCATTTAAAAATACCCATCCTGGGCTGTCCCTTGAACAACAACAGAAAGGAGACAATCTGCAACGGTCTAGTCAGACGAGTTGCTTACAAAACAAAGGTGGTGGGCTCCTTCGGAAGGACAGAATATAAACTGAATAGATAAAGCACAGTAAAATCGCATTTTACATGCATTTAACTTGCCCAATTTCAACCATACATGGTTGAAGATAGATGGCTGAAATCACGCAAGTTAAATCCAAGCAGGGTGGAAAGTTAAAAGCTCTTTTGAACTGGGTCCGCTGGGGATAACCCAGTGTGAAAAAAATTGGTTTTAAGACCTCTGCCTTGCTTGCGAGGCAAGGCCTGCTTGGTGTGCGAGCTATGGGAGTACTGGGGGGGGGGTCTCTTTTCCTATCACCCAGTAGCTGCAAGGTGGCTCCAAGGGTTTGGGTATGCGTAATTTTTATGTATACACAGAACCCTTGGAACCGAACCCTGATGTAAGATGTGATCACACTGTAAATACACTTCCATCTACAATGGACACTTCATAGGGCAGATGGGGGTTCACATGACAGAATGCTTCTTCATACACCAAAAAAAGTCCTACCATGTACAAGACTCACATGCCAGGGAATAGGCAAGGCTTGAAACTGCCCCCACCCCTGCTGCCAAATACCCAAGTTCTCTTTGTGGAAAGATATTTGTATTTTGTTTTAATATATAGATTCGATCAAGCTCCCTACCACCACCCAGCAGGTTTACCAGCTAAGGGCAAAGAAACAACTTGCAGCTACCACAAATAAAGTCTTCCTGCTTTCTTATGCTATTCCATAAATCATAGACTGCACAGACTCTCAGACCAAGCACTGGCAATTTGTTTGTACTGTACCTGAAATGAGGCACACCTAAACAGCTGTCCCAGGACACACAACATAAAGGAGTATGCATACAGGTCTGGGAGCACAGAAAATATCACCCCATTGCAATGCCAGTGCTTTTCTTGAAGTCACCACCCCCTGTGCTAGCAATATACATAAACAGTTACAAAACAACAGGTAGTCATTGGCAACTTCATCCAGGCCAAAGACACTGAATTCTTGAAGCTAGGCTTTTCCCATTGGTGGCAAAGGTAGTCTGACCTATAGGATGCAAATCTTCCAAAGCAGAAACTGAAATCCTTCAAGATAAAACCAACATCTGGAATTCGGTTAACTACTAAGAGAAGAACAAAACTCAAAACTTAATAGTTTCTTAAATAAAGCCCAGATACCGGCTAGTCAGTCAGCCGATAACTTGTCCCTTACCTCAAGTTTCACTCTCAGCCTCTGCTAAATGTTTGTGTCCCATGTTGCACTGCAGCAAGAGTTCAGCAGATTAACTTTTAACTCTCATTTGCAATCAGCTGAAATAGGTGTAGTGAAAGACAAGCAGCAGCAGCCCAGCCCAGTCATAACTGCTTCCTTTCTTGACATTTCTTGACAACCCTTTCTAGCCTATTTCTCCGGGGTCTCGAAAGTCACCCAAACATCCATCCTCCCCACCTTAGAAAACCCCAAGATCCAGTCTTCCAACACAAGCCTTCCATCACCGCCATATTGATTCCCCTTGTTCCCTGGTGAACAGCAACAATTTACCTCTATGCAGCTTGAAACCTTCGAAGAGTGAAGTTATTTTCCCAAATTGCTGGAAGAATCTCTGTATGGTGAAGGCCATCCCTGGTTAGGCTAGTTTCTCCCATGTCTCTAATGCTACAGGAGCAGGGAGGAGACAGCAGAGCAGGTGACTAAGCGCTGTCAGCTTTCTGCTTTCAAGGGCCAAGGTAGAAACAAAAGCCCCATATGTCTGATCGCACCACACCCCTGCCTAGCCAGAGACAGGGCCATTCTGCCCAAACCGCCTTAAGTTTGAAAGCACCTATTGAAGAAGAAGCTGTGTGCAAACAACAGGGAAGCGCAAAGGCAATCCCTCCTCTGTCTCTCCCCCCCAAGGAGGGCAGCATCTGTTCACCATGGCTACCTGATAAAAGTGTTGCATGCAGCAATCCAAAGTGGGAGGCACAGCCTGCATAAAGGAGAAACTGATCCTGACAGCTGAACAAAGCTGATCCCCCACACCCGCTTATCATCCAAGTCTGTTGACATAGAAGCACCCCTTCTGTGCTCAACAGGACTTGCTCCTGGACATGCCTGCAGCCTCAAATCCCACACTGCCAGTGGGCCGGCGCAGGGTCATCATGTGCCAGCAGACGAACTTACCTCCCCTGCAAGGAGGCCCAGCTCATCCTCACAAGCCAGCTAGACTCCCACCAACAGCGCCACCCCCACGCAACCCCCCCCAAAAGCCCATTTCCTGTGGGGGGGATCTAAGCTCAGCCCAGGAAGCACAAGCATGAGATTTAAGGCCAGCTTCCAGCCTCCAGCCCAGGAAGCAGGAGAAAAGAGAGGAGGAGGGGCGCAAACTCCAGAGATCCTGCCCTACTTTGCAGGTGAGCTCTGTGGCAGGGTTCGCATCAGCCACAACAAGCCTCCCCACCCCCCACTACAATTAAGAAACTAAACCAACCAAGAACACGCGCTCCTGTTGGAGAAATGCATCGATGAAGGGAGTTAAAAAGCAATGCGGTTCCAGCCCAGGTCTTGCCAGAGAAGAGGACGACTCCAGTGCTTCTGCGCCCTCCCCCCCTGAACAGCTGAGCACCGTCGCGCGGGTGCACTCGGCGCGACCCCACCCCACGGGGTGCGTGGGCTTCCGCATCTCCTCCCGCGCCCCCTGTCAAGACGGGGCCCGAAGCCTCCCAGCCCCACCAGCTGCAGGGAAGCTCACCGGCTCCTCTTCGCCTCCGCTGCTGCTGCTGCTGCTGTCCCCCAGCAGGCCCTGCAGGCGGCGCCAGCTCCGGCTGAGGCCCAGGAGGATCCCCAGGGTGGTGTCCGTCGCGGCCCGCTCCCCGTCCCCAGGAGCGGCCCAGACCAGCAGGCGCGGCGCCAGCAGCGAGACCCTCGCGCGGCTGCCGGCCCCTGCGCCCCGCGCGCGGCACCCGCCAGGCCGGCCGGGGAAGCGGCCCCGCGCCTGCGAGGCCCCGGACGAGCCGCTGCTGCCGCCGCCTCCCGCCGAAGCTGCCGCCGCCGCCATCTTTAAACACTGAGAGGAGCCCAGGGGGGCCGGGCCGCCACAATAACAATCCTCCGCAGGAGCCTTCAAGCGCCGAGCGCGGGGCAGCCTGGGAGCCCGAGTCCCGCCGAGGGGGGCTGTGCAATGCGGCGGGAGGGAGGGCGCAAGGGGAACGGACCGCGCTTCCCGTCGGCCGCCGCGCCCCGGAAGTGGCCCTCTGTCGCCGCCACGCACCATGGGAAGGGAAGTCCTCCGCTGGAACGGAGCCCCGCCGCTTGAAGCGAAGCGGGCGGAGGGGAGGGACTACGTCTCCCGTGAGGCAACGCGGCCAACACCCGAGCTAAGCTGCCCTCCGGCGTGGTAGGCGACTGGGGCGGCTGTAAATGGCTGCTCGCGCAAGGGGTGAAGATCGGGGCGCGGATCCGCTCGTGTGCCTGAGGGATAAGAGTCGGATTCAGCCCGGGCAATGAAGGCAGGAGCCGTGGGAGGCCTGAAAGAGAATGAGGAACGAGTCCATTTCGCGTTCGGGGAGACAAGGAAGGCGCGGCGGCAAGACTACAGCTCCCAGCATGCAGCGCGAGGCCTGGTCTCGTTTGGAATGCACCCTGGGAATTGTAGTCGGGGTGGGGCTTCCCCATCCGCTGGACGGCGCGGCCCATAGAATGCTGTCACAGAGAGAATTCCCCGAAGGGGCGATGAATGAAGAGCAGCCCTGAAGAATAGCGTCCTGCAGCAGACAGAGCATCGCAGGGACCTTGTAAGACGGTGGGGAGAGAAGAAACACAGACAGACAGCTTCCTTCCATTTGACAGTGGAGAAGCCACGTTAAGCCGACAAGTCCTATCCCGCTCTGAACTTAAAAGTTGCCGGAGTTTGGGGAGAATGAATGAATGAATGAATGAAGATCGCCCCCGCGCGCCCTGAACACGATGAAATAAGGAAGTTGCAGCGGCGGGACGGACAAACCCAAACTCTGAATGCCTTTGTATGCGAGATTTGGGACTGTGCGAGTGAGACAACGGAACGCGCGCTAGAATGTCCTGCGGAATAGAGTAAAAATTTGGGGAGGAAATGGTACACAGCTCTCCCGCCCCGAAAAAGCTGATAAACCTGAAAAAGCAGGATCTTTATCACGTTGTTGGATAATAAAAAATCACGAACCAGGAACAGGAATACAAAATTAAAAAAAATTCCTTCCAGTAGCACCTTAGAGACCAACTAAGTTTGTTCTTGGTATAAGCTTTCGTGTGCATGCACACTTCTACGAAGGTGCGGAGTGGAGGGTGAGGGAGAGACACTTCCAGTCTATTCATCCCTCCCAATTCCCTCGGGGAAACGCAAGATTTTGGCCACTTTCGTGTTCAGGCTGCATGAAACATTTACAAGTGCATTTAAGTTTCGAAGGATCAGCCAACTCCCAAACCGGTCTTCCCTCATGTTGAAATGTATACAGTATATCTCTCTCCCTAAGCCAAATAACATGCCAGAATGCACTGCACCACTTGGGCTGCAAGTCGGGCTGCTCTTTAAAAATTGCTATTTTGTTTAAAAACCAAACACGACCTACAAATGTTTCTTTAAGGGGAAAAAACACCAGGGCGAAAGCTTCTAGCACGCCTCGCTCCCTGATATGCTACCGGTACAATACTAGGTATAGGGTGCTTAAAAACACAAAACCCAAGGAAGCATAACAAAACAAAAACCAACCACCACCTGCCGTCTGAGGTCATCCATTTCTTTCTGACACCCTAGGATACTACCACATATTCCCCATCTGCACCAACTGTCTGTGTAGACCAGATCCAGTGGTACAATCCTAGAGGATTACTCCCAGGCAAGCTTGTACATGGGATTGCAGCCCCAACTAGGGTTGCGTACCTAACATAAAGCACATGACTCGCCGCCACCCCCATAATCCTGATAATGTAGTTTTCCCCTCACAGAACTACCATTCCCAGCACCCTTAATAAACTACAGTTCCCAGGATACTTTGGTGGAAGGCATGTGCTTTAAACATATGATGCAGATGCAGACTAGCTAGTTTACAGTTTCAGCGGAATCATACAGAATCAGACTGCACAGTTACCAGTCCAACACACTGTCAAACTGAAGGAGGGCAGGGAGCATTTAAGCATTTTGTTAATTTTTCTAACTGAGCAGAAAGTCTCCCACAATGTTTAAGGACATGTTTGCCAGAATTTGTCTGGCTTCCTTTGTGTCATCTTTCTTTCTTTTTTTAACCTGGCTTTTCCCGATACACTACATAATGTGCCAGTTACATTTTAATCCTCCTCATGGAAATCACATTGTTACTGCTAAGTCTTAATAGACACATAAAATGACTCTTTGAACTTGCCCTCTGAAACACCTTATTTTATTCAATTAAAATACTAATCAGTCTTCAGTTCTTTTCTAAATGGGATCAGAGCAGCTATCGGTCCATTACAATGCCGCTAAGCAAAACACTACAAGTAATAAACAAATGCAACAATTTGGAAGTAAGAGTGCATAAGATTGCAGCCCTAGAGATAAAATTCCACAAATCTTTTCCCACCAGGGGGGGAAATGTATTCCTTTAAAATATTGATACGGTATTCTGCTTTTTCGTCTAAAGGCAACTTCTTGTTGGGAGTTGCAGTCCAAAACATCTGGAGGAAACTACATTAGTTGCCCCAGCTTAGTAAACATCTAGATTACCCTTCAGCATGAGACTTTCTGGCAGTTGTACACACTAAAAACAACAGACAGTAAAAACACTATAAATTGTTGAGGATGAGGCTCTCTCAATTAACTGGAGAAGTTCACACAGGAGAAGGCAATTTGTAACACTGTATACTGCTTCTCAACCATCATGGTTCTCAAAGCAGTTTGCAAGAAGGAAAATTAAACATAGTAACGACTGAAACAATATAAAGCTTTGATAGGCATGAAACCAGCAAGCAAAGCAAGTAAAAAGAAAACAAAGCCCTAAAAGTGTCTGGAAACGGTTCAATGAAATAAATGTATTTAATTGCCTACCAAAGGATGGTTGGGGTATACTAACATGGCATCAAGGAGGGGAATGGCAGAGATTAATGGTGTTCTTGAACTGTGACGTTCACCTGGGTGTAGCCTACTGGGCGACAGTAAGAGTGACATGCATCCATTGCCCCGCCCACTCTTGCCTCTGGCCACATCCTCCACTGGCATGTGGCCCCCAGGAGGTTACCCATGAGGCAATGTGGCCCTTGGGCCGGAAAAATTTTTCCCAGCACTGTGTGAGTCAGAGGACAGAGAGGAAAGACATAGATTGTGGTATAAGTCACCTTATACAATCTAATCTAAATATTTGCAAAATGTATTTCCTTGGAAGTCAATGCCACTGAGTTCAATGGGAGCCACTCTGATTGTGTAAAGCCATTCTTCAGATTTGTTCTCCTTCCCCCTTTTTGTTGTTAAAAGATGTCTTCTTGTAAACTTTTCAAAGAGCTTTATTGTAGAACAGTACATAAATGTAGTAAATGAAGAAAAATAAGTGCGAGTCTCTAAATGAGAGGCGTCGAGGCTTATTATGTGTCTGCAAGCCACCATCAAACCAATGTGAGCATGTGCATATGTGGGAGGGGGCAGACTAGCTGTGGTCACTCTTCTGCGAAGGAAGACCACTCTGCACATGCCCGTGTGGACACTTTGAAATCACTCCATATGTTTTGAGGAAGACCCCTGGATTAAGAAGAAAGTTCAGGGCTGAGCTCAGATATAGGCCCCCATATGCACTGTACAGTGAAAGTGGTATCAGACCACTCTAAGTGGTTGTGGCTTCCCCAAAATATTCCTGGGAAATGTAAAAGGTGCTGAGAGTTGTTAGGAGACCCATATCCCCCCAGAGCTACACTGCAGAGCTGGAGAGATCACAGGAGTTTGGATTTTGCAGAAGAACCCAGAAATAAGTTCGAAACACCAGAGCGATCCATTCTAGTGCTTCATTAAAGAGAAATAAATAGGCTTACAGCAACAGCAATCTGCCAGCTCCGCTTGCCCCTTATAACCAGCACCTGTGGGATGGACTCCACAGCAAGGAGATAACTTGTCTGATGGTGGACTGTTCGCACCCAAACAAAGATACACCCATTGTTTGTCCAATAGAACAGCATATTTCACATGGGAAAACAGGTGGCCGATACCCCAAACATTACGGATGTTTCCCTTTTCTGGGCTCTGCGCCCAACTTCCCAGGCTCACAGATAAGGGCACCACCCCGACTGGTCAATTAGTGGATATGAAAGCAAGTTGTGTATGATCTCAGTGCTACAGCCACTACCAATTAAGGATGGGGTCATCTTGACTATCAACATGGCATAAGCAGAGCTTCCGGAACAGTCCATCTTTGGGTGAACACAGTAGGCCTCAGTGCTTAGGAGCCGACTCTGAGGGGGCCAAAGTCCCTTTGCCCCCCACCCCAATAAAATATTTGAGAGGGCCACCCCCACCACAAAGTTGATGGGCATTGCCATTCAAATGGTGTCCATGCAGTGTCATGTGATTGATTATGCGGGGTAGTGCTCCCCCCCCCAATAATTGATTCAAGTTTACACCCTTGCCTCATCACAACAGAGGTGCTTAGAAGGGAGATCCAATATCAGTTGCTCAGTGGCAAGGGGCACGTGGTTTCCATACAGAGGACCCCAAGTTCGATCGCAGGCATCTCCAGAAGGAAGTAATTAATGAGAAAGACTTCAGAGGAGATCTTGAAGTCAGGATGCTGGGCTTGATGGATAAATAGCATGACTGGAGCCAAGGCACCTACCTTCCTATGTTCCTGTAGCAGGGATGGACGCCATTGGACTACAGCCCCCATCATGCCTGGCCGTTGGCCACAATGCGTGGGGGCGCTGATGGGAGTTGGAGTCCAGCAGCAACATGTGGCGGTTTGCAGCTATCCCCTACCTACCCGTGGTCCTGAATCGAAGACCTTCGGGGAGATGCCTGTTTCATCTTTGGGAGGGGCTGCACCTTCGGAAAGACAGAAATCCCACAGGTAGCAAAGCTTCCTTCCTGGGTTCTTTAGTTAACGTTTTCAACTGCATACTATAAGTCCTCCTAATTTTTCAGTCCTCCATTATATCCAAAGTCTATGTAACATTACAAGAGTTATTTAAGACCTGCCAAAGGGTTCAAGTGTTTACAGTGCTGTCAAATATAATACTGTACTGTATAAATTTCTCCCATTATTTGTTGAAGTTTTGATCCTCCTAGTTTCTGATTTCCCCAGTCATTCTTGCCATCTCTGCACAATCCATTCATTTAATCTGCCAGTCCACTCTGGTAGGAACCTTGTCGTATTTCCAACTTGGGCAAGCAGCAGCACCTGTTGGATTCCTACCGCGCGGTTGCAAAAACAAATCTAAACAAAACAAAAACGAGGAAGGAAGCGCGGAAGGGGAGCCAGCCGGCAACAGAGAGCCGCCGCCGCCGCATCAGCATCAGGGAAGTCAAGCCGGCCATAGAACAGCTTTTCCCGTCCGACGGCTGCGCTCCAGGTCGAGGGCAAAAGCAGCTCTCCAGCGGAGATTAAGATGGCAACCTGGGGCTGGCGCGCGCGCGGGGCTCGCCCCGAAGAGGCGGGCTGGGGCAGCCACGCCCCTCCCCTGGGGCGGCCGGGACTGCGCTCTCGCCGCGGGGCGCTCTCGGGGCGGGGCGCACGCAGCGTCGGGCTGAGCCCAGCCTGGAGCGAGTGAGTCAGGTAGGAGGGTGGCGGGCTGTGAACGCCCCCTCTGCTCCGCTCCTCCCCTCTCGGTGGAAGAGAGAGAGAGAGAGAGTTAGAGTGAGTGGGAGAGAGAGAGAGAGAGAGAGAGAGACCGAGCCACTTCCCCGCCGCCTCTCTTTTCCCGCACAGAAAATGTCCGGGCTGCAGATCAACTTGGGACCCGTGAAGGAGCCGCTGGGCTTCATCAAAGTCCTCGAGTGGGTGAGTCCTCGACGGCAGGGGGATCGGAGAGCGGGGCTGGGCCAGTGGCCGCAGAGGGGTAACGGGTTTTTTTGGGCGGGGGGGGGGGGGTTGATCACCGCGTTTCCTGGCAGGATCTGCCCTTCCCACCCCCAAACCCCTGGGCAGGTATTGGTTGCGAGCCCTGTTTGGCTCTCCCGCTGGAATTCCTTCCTGCATTCTCTCCCTGCCGCCCCTTCATAAACACAGGCGTGGCCTCCGGCCTGTACTTTTCGAAGCTCGCTTAGATTTGCAGGGGACTCATGTATTTCCAGCCCACCCCGCTCCAGGGATCTATTCTGAGCCGTTTCTAAACACACACACACACACGCACACCCTTGCATAGTTGGTGCAGGGCGGGGACGTCTGTTGTGTTCTATTTCCAAACAAACCATGTGGTTCAGAGTGGGGATCTGGTCATGGGAGGGCTGTGGGGTGGGGAGCGAGAGATCACGCATAAACTCACGCAGGCAGGTTAATGGATCTGTCGTCTTCCGGCTCTCAGCCGCTTGTGCAAAACCTGGACTCGTCCTTCCGTGCGTCACGTTGGAAGGAGCAGCAGCATGTGTGCCAAAAGTGACCTGTAGTTTTATGCCCTGCAACGTAATAAACTTTTAGCGTGGTTGCAGCCGGTAAACTTCATGGTGTGGATCCAGTCTCTTTAGATCAGTAGACCGTGGAGTAGGAACCGGCCCACTCTCATAATGCAGACTGAGGATTATTCTTGCTCAAAGGAGTTTTTACTTTGGGGGCAAAAGGGAACCCAATGCCTGTACTCGAGGCTGGTCTCTATCAAGTCACTTCAAGGGAGTGCCATGCAGGAGCTTAGCATATCCTTGCTGGGAATCCTGGAGAGCCGCTGTCAGTCAGAGGAGACCACCCTGAGCTATCAGTTAAAAGGCAGTTTTCCATGTTCCTATAAGTAGGAAGGAACAGGTTGTGGCCTGAGATGTTTTGGCAGTGACCACCCCCTGCATTCCCATGCTGGGGAGGTTACAGCATGTGAGCCTCCATAAGCAGTGTTAAAAACTGAGATATGAAAGCTAAGAGCTAAATGGCACCTTAAATCTAGGTTATGGGCACAACAGCGGAATGTCTAGGTGCGCTTTTTATATAACGAAGAATACAAAGCTGAAAATGAGTGAACTGCACCTAAAATAATTATGATCATTTCCCACATGGTCTAGTCCGGGGGTCAGCAACCTGCGGCTCCGGAGCCGCATGCGGCTCTTTTACACAGCTGCCGCGGCTCCGGGGCGGATACGCCCGCCCACTTCTCCAGCTGGCAGCGACCGCCCTCCAGCTGGCCGGCGGCCCACCCTCCGGAGGCTGAGGGCGCTGCTCAGGGGCGTACCCAGGATCACCTGGCCTTGAACAGTGGGGCAGCGGGGCTCGGAGGCGGTGGGGACGCAGTAGAGGTGGCGCAGCTCAGCTGAGGGCTCTGGCGGGGAGCGCGCCTGAGGCGCGCACGCTCCTTCGGGAAGAGATGGAGCTGGGCGAGCGGGAGGGGGAACTTTGAAGACCCCGCCTCTGCCTCCGAAGCAGGCACCCATGGGAGAGGCCGCCCCCCGAGCCTGCCTGGGGGGACCAATCCTGCCCAGCTCCGGGAGTCTTCCTAGCGTGGGAGGCGGCCTTGGGGCGGACAGGGGAGCTCCGGGGTCGGCGGGTATGTGGGACCCCGCGGCATCCAGAGGCAGCTGGGAGGCGGGACGGGATGGGGGCAGGAAGGGGGCCTTCAGACGCGTCCTGCACGGGCACTGGAGGCCAGGACTCCTCGGCTGGGTCGTGGGACCGCGGGGGAGGGCTGGCCGCGGCTCCTCTCAGAAGGCTGCTGGCTGCTGCGTCGAGGCGACGACGAGGTAGGCAGCTGCGGGCTGGGCCAGGGGCTGGTGGGCGAGGGGGGAAGAAATGGTCGAGGAAGCGGCGCCTGTTTCCCTGCCGCTGCCTCCTTCGCTCCTGGTTCCGCTCGCAGCCTCAGACCGCGCTCTCGCGGGCGCGCGTCTCTCTCCGCCCCAGAGCAAGGCCGGGACGTTTTGCAGTTTTTCCTCTGTCCTGAGTGTGTGTTAGGGGAGCCTTGACAAAGCACCTGTTGGCATGGAAGAGAGGAGTCCTAACTTGGATCTGTGTTCATGTGCAAAATCTATCGCCATTGTCATTAAGGGGGCAGGGAACTCCCCTAAAAAGGTTTGAACACTACGAACTACTACAGCCACCTGTATGCAAGTCAGCACAAACATCACAGGCTTCTCTGGTGCAATTCTGTGCTTTATTTAGCAAGAGAGGAGGTTGGAAGAGGTGAACATAGCCTCTGGTCTGGAATGTTAAGGGTAAAAGACACTAAGATTATTGTAAAAGCCAGCAGTCTTCAATTAGACATGGGACAAACATTTAACACAAGTGTGCAGTTCAGGACTCATTTTTTAAAAACAACAACAACAAATCAAATATTTGTATGCTGTTGCAACCCACCTTGGATCAGGCTGTGACCTGGTAGTGGTCCCCAGGGTGGATAAAAATGAATGATTTAAAAAAAAAAAAAAAGTTGGATTTTTTTATTTAAATCAGATTTTTTTAAATTTAAATCGGATTTTTTTTTTTTAAAAAATGCAGTGTTATATTTGTTTTAAGTGTCGCAATGGTTTTGCGGCTCCCAGTTTTTTTTCCCCCTTCGGAAACGGGTCCAAGTGGCTCTTTTGGTCTTAAAGGTTGCAGACCCCTGGTCTAGTCCTTCCCCTGCCCACCCCGCTAATATTCTTAAGAGGGTCTCTTCTCCACAGAGCCCAGGGCTTGCCGATTAGAAGGTCGGCGGTTTGAATCCCCGCGACAGGGTGAGCTCCCGTAGCGTGGTCCCTGCTCCTGCCAACCTAGCAGTTCGAGTCTAGGAGTCTTGGTAGACCATAAACTTGACATGAGTCAACAGTGTGATGCAGCAGCTAAAAAAGCCAATGCAATTCTGGGCTGCATCAATAGGAGTATAGCGTCTAGATCAAGGGAAGTAATAGTACCACTGTATTCCGCTCTGGTCAGACCTCACCTGGAATACTGTGTCCAGTTCTGGGCACCACAGTTCAAGAAGGATACTGACAAGCTGGAACGTGTCCAGAAGAGGGCAACCAAAATGGTCAAAGGCCTGGAAACGATGCCTTATGAGGAACGGCTTAGGGAGCTGGGTATGTTTAGCCTGGAGAAGAGAAGGTTAAGGGGTGATATTATAGCCATGTTCAAATATATAAAAGGATGTCATATAGAGGAGGGAGAAAGGTTGTTTTCTGCTGCTCCAGAGAAGCGGACACGGGGCAATGGATTCAAACTACAAGAAAGAAGATTCCACCTAAACATTAGGAAGAACTTCCTGACAGTAAGAGCTGTTTGACAGTGGAATTTGCTGCCAAGGAGTGTGGTGGAGTCTCCTTCTTTGGAGGTCTTTAAGCGGAGGCTTGACAGCCATCTGTCAGGAATGCTTTGATGGTGTTTCCTGCTTGGCAGGGGGTTGGACTGGATGACCCTTGTGGTCTCTTCCAACTCTATGATTCTATGAAAGCACGTCAAAGTGCAAGTAGATAAATAGGTACTGCTCCGGCGGGAAGGTAAACGGAGTTTCTGTGTGCTGCTCTGGTTTGCCAGAAGTGGCTTAGTCATGCTGGCCACATGACTCGGAAGCTGTACGCCTGCTCCCTTGGCCAGTAAAGCGAGATGAGCGCCGCAATCCCAGAGTCGTTTGCAACTGGACTAATGGTCAGGGGTCTCTTTACCTTTTTCTCCAGTCCTCAGAGAGTAGCTGGAAGTGGGGAGGCAGAAAAAGGTCCTCCTTTCCTTCCCCTCTGCAGTTTTAATCTGAAAACTTAGGCACAGTACTGCGCCCAGAGCTCAGAAATGGTTTGTGTTAATGAAATTCCATGTCGCAAAATGTGTCTAGAACAGTGGGGCAAACTCCGCAAGGGTTTCTGGAATACAGTGTTACCTTGGTTGTTGAACTTAATCTGTTCCGGGAGTCCGTTCGACTCCCAAAATGGTTCGAAAACCAAGGCATGGCTTCTGATTGGCTGCAGAAGCTTCCTGCACTCAATCGGAAGTCGCGTTGGACGTTTGGCTCCCGAAAAACGTTCACAAACTGCAACACTCACTTCCAGGTTTGCGGCGTTCAGGAGACGACTTGTTTGGGAGCCAAGCCGTTCGAGAACCAAGGTACCATTGTACCTTCCTCTCACCAAGACTGGGGAAGAAGTAATCTACACATTAAGGAAAGTGCACACAGTACTGTATCTATATAGGGTTCTATATAGGGTTTTCTCCACAACAGTTATTTCACCTGTATTCTGACAGGTACAGACTTGCAGAATGTAGGTGTGGAGGGCATGCTTGAATGCTTCTCCATGTGAAAATCAATACTCATTTGTGCATAGGAAACAATCGTGTCAGTAAAAAGGCTGGTCTGCAACTCGTCTTCCTGACATACCATGGCTTTTCATGGTTGAAGTTTTGTTTTTAGACCCAAGGGAGTATGCAATCGTTCAGTTTCTCCTCCTTGCATTTTGAGTGGTGCAGGATTGCATAAATGATGCCGCTGGCTATTTTGAGCATTTATTTATTTTCAAACATATGAAAAGCACTCCTGGTCTGGCACATGAAAGTGTGCATAAATATACATATACATATAAATATACATATACATATAAACATAATATAATATAAATATAAATATACATTAAATAAATTTAAAAAGAAAGTGAAGAAGTGTGCATGCACATGAAAGCTCGTACCAAGAACAAACTTAGTTGGTCTCTAAGGTGCTACTGGAAAGAATTTGTTATGTTATTTTGTTTTGACTATGGCAGACCAACACGGCTACCTACCTGTAACTTTAAAAAGAAAGATAGAGAAAGAAACCCCCAAATCACAAAGCAGCCCCCCAAACCTCTTAGCCATCTAACTTGGCAAAGTTTTTGTGGCTTGGGCCGGTTCACTGTCCCACAGACGCCGTGGTGGGCGCACCCATGCGCAGATGCTATTTCCGGCACTCCTTCCAGCATGGAGGAGGCAATTGCGCAGCTTCCTGCAGCCAATTGGGTAGCTGGCCAGCGTCGTGGAAGGCAGTCTGCTACACACCGGTTTAGTGCAGCGCACAGGAGCCGATTGAGTGGGCGGCGGGGGTCCATGGGCTGGTTAAACGACCCCCCATGGGCTGCTTGTGGTCCATGGGCCATAGGTTGCCGACCCCTGTCCTTGGCAAACCCAACATCTGGAATTTGCACAGTGCCTCTATCCTTTCCTTTTTATTTGGAGATGTAGGAGTTGGAATAACTTTTGACACTAAGGGGGGGGGGGGTTAAATAGTTTTTCATAGCAGTTTTTTCAGCAGGAACTCACAGGAACTCCATTCCAGCACCTCTCAGGTGGGCGCCATTGCCATTAAAGGACAACAAGGGAAGTGTTCATGGTGAGCTCCGGCACCTCTTTTTTCTAGAAAAATAGCACTGATTTTTCATGACATTGATTATTGGCATTCCCAGGCATTCCCAAAGTTGTTAGATAGATTGTGATCCCTTTTGGGTTGCAGCACAAAGCAGGAGACAAAGGTTATGAGTCTCTAGCTACTGTGGGCAGTTCCTTAAGCCTGGCAACGGCTGGCATTTTTATATCTGAGGTTTAAATTAGTAGGCGTGCCTCGTTTACATGTGGTCTTAAGCCAAACCATGGCTTAAGCATGAATGAGTGAGTGGACAGGTCAAGAGGAAAAATCACAGCCACTTTTGCTCCCCCAGTCCAGCTGCTGCTGCTGCAGGATCCAGAGCTAAGTGTTGCATCTGAGCCTCATAGCTCATGGTTTGTCTCACTCCAAACAAAGTATGAACTGTAGCCAAGGTTTGTTCTTGGGTTACTGCTGATGGTTTGTCTGGGGCAGACAAGTCACAAGCCAGGGTTTGGATGTAACACTATGCCAAACTATGGCTTAGCTGCAGCAGCCCACAGGATTGGAGGAGGAGAAAAGTGGCTGTGATTTTTCTCTTGGCTTGCTCATTCATGCTCAGCCATAGTTTGGGTTGAGCGTTGCCTGCAAACTGGGGCAAACACACAAAAATACAAACCTTAACGGCAGGGGTCAGCAAACTTTTTCAGCAGTGGGCCGGACCACTGTCCTTCAGACCTTGTGAGGGGCTGGACTATATTTTTTTTGGGGGGGGGGGGAATGAACAAATTCCTATGCCCCACAAATACCCCAGAGATGCATTGTAAATAAAAGGACACATTCTATTCATGTAAAAACACACTGATTCCTGGACCGTCCGTGGGCCGGCTTTAGAAGGCAATTGGGCTGGATCTGGCCCCTGTGCTGTAGTTTGCCTACCCATGCCTTAAGGCATTAGGGCTGCAATGATATGCTCAGCCTGGGAATGGACTCAAGTGAACCCAACGGGATATTCTTCTCAGTAAATATGTATAGGATTGTGTTGTAAGACGTGTAGTTAAGCTTACAAAATTCATAAATATGCTCCTACTTTCACTTATTATTTGATCTAGTAAATCCACTTTATAATAATAATAATAATAATAATAATAATAATAATAATAATAATAATATTCAAAATCAGGGATGTGGGCTGGAGACACATTTTTAAATATATTTTTTTGGTTCTTTAGCTGCATTGCAGTTATACCTATTCCACTTCTCCTGCAAGTTGCTCAAAGAAGTATTACCAGTGTTGATCTCAAGCCTTGGGTGTCATGGGCCCAGTCCTGTGGAACCCCCTGCCACTAGAGAATCAGGGGGCGCCTTCTGTGCCAGCTTTTAAACACCTGCAGGCCATTAAGATGACATCCCTCACAAGGGTCTATTGATGCTTGTGTTTTAGATATTCATTTTCGCTTTTAACCTGTTGTTAAATTTTAATGATGTTTTTGTTTGGTTTTATGTTTTTACATTGCTGTAAACCACTGTTTAGGGAAGCTTTTAATGTGTGATATTTTAATGTATTTGATTTTTGTTGGAAGCCGCCCAGAGTGGCTGGGGAAATCCAGCCAGATGGGCGGGGTACAAATAATAATAATAATAATAATAATAATAATAATAATAATAATAATAATAATTAATTTGTACCTCAGCCACTCTGGGCGGCTTCCAACAAATATTAAAATACATTAAAATATCACAGATTTAAAACTTCCCTAAACAGGGCTGCCTTCAAGTATTTTCTGAATGTCAGGTAGCTGTTTATCTCCTTGACCTCTGATGGGAGGGCGTTCCACAGGGCAGGCACCACTACCGAGAAGGCCCTCTGCCTGGTTCCCTGTAGCTTTGCTTCTCGCAGTGAGGTAACCACCAGAAGGCCTTCGGCGCTGGATCTCAGTGTCCGGGCTGAACGATGGGGGGTGGAGACTCTCCTTCAGGTATACAGGACCGAGGCAGTTTAGGGGTTTAAAGGTCAGCACCAATACTTTGAATTGTGCTCAGAAACATTATCCATTTAAATTTTGCTTGGATGAAGCACCCAATCTATACCCCATTCATTTCTAATATATTGAATCATGGTTCCTGATATGAGTGTACAGTGGACGCTCGGATTGCGAAAGCGATCCGTGCGGGAGGCGTGTTCGTCCGTAACTCACAGCGTCGTGTCTGCACACGCGTGCGTTGCAAGTTGGCTCTTCTGCGCTAGAGTGCGAAGCACAATTTAGTCCTTCTGCGCATGTGTGAGCACTGAAACCCAGAAGTAACCCGTTCTGGGACTTCTGGGTTTGGCGTGGTGCGCAACCCTAAAACACACAACCTGAAACAGCCGTAATGACTGTACATTATTGATGTGTTCTGCAACGGTGTAAGCTTAACTCTCTCAAATGTATGTTCATGTACTGTACCAATTTATTAAAATTGATATAAAAAAATACTTTGCAAAAAAATGACCTGGGGGAAAAATAATATTAAAAAGGGAATAAAGTTTTAGTTTCAAATAGGGCTGTAATGAGAGTATGAAGTATACCTTTGCTAGAAAGTACTTTCAGTTTCAGTCTCATGTGGGATGAGGTTGAATTATTCATGTCCTATGGAAATGCACAAGAGTGTTTGCACAGTGAGGTGGCGGGGGAGGCAGATCTAGATCTACTCATAGATCTGAGTGATTTTGCAATAGTTTAGTCTAGGTTGCTGACTCCCAGTTGTTTAAGGACAGCACCTCCAAAGATTTTCTCTCTTACCAGTTAGCGGCTGGTTAGAAACCCTGATCTTTTTATAGGTAGGGATGGCGGATAAATTTGATTCAGTTTGCATTTAAAGGCAAACATACCTAAATCACACCTTTATGAAACAGTACGAGAACTGAAATTCTCCAAGCATTGCAGTGCAGTACTCTAACCAAGTGATGTATACAAAAATGCTTAGACTGGGATAAAGTGTACATGGAAATGCATATACCTTTCAGGAACGGATTAAGTTTGTAAACCGAGGTAGCACTGTATTAGCAAAATTAACATACAAAAACACATCACATTAGCAGATATTGCTTTGCAAAAATGCGCGTGTTAAGCAAAATTGCATACGAAAACGTGTATATTAGGAGAAATTTACACTAAAAATGCTGCTGCATTTTTACGAGGACTTAAAGAAAAAAAAGAGCACAAGCTGGAAATGCGAAGAATTGAAGACTGGAAAAAAAGATCCATCCCTAGTTGCAAATTGGTTATAGATTTGTCCTTGCATATGCAAACTATTTCGGTTCAGCAGGCAGTTGGCTTTGCCCTGAGCTGCCATTTTGCCTCTGCCTCCACCCACCCTTGTTAGTATTTTGCACCTGACTCCAGCTGGCAGACCTGAGGGATCTAGCACAAAAACAACGTAGCTCCCATGAGCCTAAAGGCCGCCCACCCGTCTTGTGGATAATTGGAGCTGAAGTCAGATGTTGGGAAGTGAAGTGTGTTGTACGCTGCAATCCAGTTGCTTTTAATTTGGTTGGACCGCAGACACCTTGCTCCTCTTGTGAGCCCTTGATAGAGGGTTGCGAGGCAGGGGACGGGGAGAAGCCAGAGGGTATTTGAAACTCTTTACGGATGTGCATTGTGCAGCCTGTTGATGAAGCCTGGACATTTATTTCTGGCACAGATGTGGCCCAATGGGCTATCAGCTGTGACAGCCTGTCTGGAGTAGCCAAGGGTGCCCTCCTAGTCGAGAAGGCAGGGCCACCCCTACCGTTAGGTAGAGTGAGGGAGCTGCCTCAGGCAACAGATGTGGAGAGCATTGGCAAGTTGTTGAGGATGGCTGCATACCCTCCAAATGTCCAGATTTTCCAGGAACAGTCCCGGAATTACGAAAGCCATCCCAGCTTCTGATTGATCCCGGATTGCCCTTATTTCCCCTGCCGGTGCTGCCACTGCCGAGCTCAGGAGGAGGATGAGCCAGCGTTTGTCCTGAGTGCCGATGGCTGCGAAGGAGCATCCCGTGGCCTTTCTGTGGCCTTTCTCTCCATGGCTGCTGCTGGCCTCCTCCCTTGGGCAGTTTGTAGCAGTTGCTGGAGAGCGGGCCAGGAGGAGGTCAAGGGAGGGTTGTGAGGGGAGTAAGAAATGACCCTATTTTCATCTGAGGAATGTTGGAGGGCATGCAGCTGTGCCTTCCACATGGCCTGCCCTATACAGTACCTCTTAATCTAGCCTGCCTCATTGCAAGTGCTGAACTAAGATTCAGCTGCCAGCCCAGTCAGCTCCTGTTCATGAAATGTAGGGAGCGTGCCGTCTTAGCCTTTTCCACAGACAGCAAATTGTCTTGCGCCAGCTCTGGTGCAAAAATATCCCAAGTACCCTGAGAGATCAAGAGAGATGGTAGCAATCAGAAAGGGGGAGGCAACAACAATTTTCAAGCTGCAACTTGTTTGTTTTAATTGCACGAATTCTTTGATACATGCTTAGGATAGGCAGAACGAAATGTTGAATTAATGGGTTCCCCCCCCCTCCTTCGTTTCAATGAAAGTCGCCCACCCCATATCCTGTTTCCCCTCTCTGGTTGTTGGAGCAATGCCGGCGGCAGGTTTATTCCAAAATCCTCGTCTTTCCTTTTCAAAGACTTATGGGGTATGCCGGAACATTAGAGCGTACAAGATGCTTTAAGTGCCTGGAAATGTAACATACAAACAAATTAATTCTTCCAGATGTGCAGATTGGGGCGTTTGAGGTCAACATCTGGTAAAACCGGCAAGAACTTTATTAAGAAGAGGACAGCATAAATAGAAAGGAATGAGACTGTTACTAGGTTAGAGGATTATTGGGGTGTTTCTGGTTGAATCATTGGCATGCATGGAAGGGCCAACATTCCCTCAATTTAAATTACGAGTTCCCAAGCTCCTCCGGCCCCACAGTGACCACTTGAAAATTGCTGCGGGCCTTGGTTGGACTGCTTAATAATGTTTCTGCCTGTTATAACATTTGTAAAGGGCTGTGCCTAGATGCTGAATAACTTTTTAATTGTATTTTTATTGCTTCTCTTATTTCTCATGCTGTATTACAATTTGAATTCCATAGAATTAATTGTATAAAACATTCCTTTGGCTGATTAACATTCTGCAGCCTTTTAAATGTGTCTGGGAAGGGTTTGTGTGTTATCATTTTGCTGTTCTGTTTTAGCTTTTGTGCGTGTGGAAAGAAACAGAATGGTTGCGTCTAAGCAGCTTGTCTTTTTTTTTTTTTTTAAAAAATAGCCTGACGTGTGCTTTGTATGTCCGGTGGTGTAAGTTCGCAAGCAATATTAGCAGCTGCAAAATGGACTCTTAACACGTCTCCCGAGACTCTCCTCTTGATCGTTCTGAAGATGCCACACCCAGGAAAGCAAAGAGAATCAGGGAATCTCATCTCCCAACTTTCATTTGCTGTTTGTGTGGTCTGAACTTCAGGACAGACGGCAGCATGGATACCTACATGTTCTTCCCCCCCAAGGAATTACAGTGCTGGGGAATTAAAAGTCTCCTTTCTGCAGCATAGTAGCATTTTGTGTTCAACTTTTCTGGAAGAGCTGTAGCCAAGGGAGCACCCTATTGCCGAAAGCATCTAAAACGGCCTTCGCCAACCTGGCGCCCTCTGCATAATTTGACATGCAATGCCTGTCGCTGATGGAGAGAGGCAGGGCTCTTCCAGGCAACTTACTTATTGAGCGTTCTTCCGAATTTTGCTTGCACAAAGCTTACATGGCGGTTACAAAACGTCTGGTGTTGCTCCGATTTGTTTGCCAGGCAGTTGTATGGCAGTGAGAATTCCTTGTATTTTGTTTGCAGGGTGTTTACATAGAGTGATCATCTAGTCCAACCTGAATTTGCAGCTGTCCTGTTTGGGGATTGAACCTGCAACCTTGGCGTTATCAGCACCACGCTCTAACACGCCTCCCTATTAATCATTTATCCCACACTTCTCAGTGCATTCTACCCTTACTTTCTAAACTGGAAAAAGTACAGGTTGTTGTTGTTGATGATGATGATGATTTGTTGCACAACGGACCAGCACTTTAATTGACTTTGGAAGCCTAAGGTTCTGGTATACGCTAGAATCTTTCCTGCAAAAAAACTGACAGTCTGGAGGTGCCCATAGTCCTAAACATCTGGAGGGCACCAGGTTGATGAAGGCTGATCAAAAATAATGTAGACCTCTGAGAAATTCAGCATGTTTCCCATAACTATAAAGGTGTAGGCCAGGCTTCCTCAACCTCAGCCCTCCAGATGCTTTTTGGCCTACAACTCCCATGATCCCTAGCTAGCAGGACCAGTGGTCAGGGATGATGGGAATTGTAGTCTCAAAACATCTGGAGGCCCAAGGTTGAGGAAGCCTGGTGTAGGCAAAAATATTTATGCTGGTGTTTTGAAAAGGGGATTCTTGACTATAGGAATCCAAAGTGCTTCCTGCCCCTGCCCCCCATTCTGCCTGAGACTCCTGTTTCTCCACAAGTAGCCATTTTGAGGTTTAAGCTTCATGATGAGGTAACTATTTTGTTAGAACAGGAGGTGGCCATGATAGAGGAACCGGAAACTGGATATTCTCAGTTAAGAACAATTTCCTGCAGGATAGGAAATGTACTGTTTAATGCTTTGTGTTGGAAACTGTATGATCTTGGTGTTTTAATTTGTTTTATGGGGTCTTTGACCATACAATAAAATTGGTATTTTATTTGCAAGGGTGTGTACACACCATGCGTTCAAAACACATCGCCAAAGAACGCTGGGAACTCTAGCTTGTTAAGTGTGCTGGGAATTGTAGCTCCACGAGAGGTAAATCACACTTTGCATAATTTTTGTGGGGCGTATGCTTTAAATATATCGTGTGTACACAGCTTAGGAGACACGGTGAATAAGACGGTTGCAAGAGTTCCTTCCAGGTGTCATTGGAGAACAGTTAACAGATAGAGCAGACAGATTCCTCAAGGCTTCTCTCTCTCTCAAATGAAAGCTGACATTCTTGGAATTCCATGCAGAATTTCGAGCATACCAAAAAGAGGAATGGAAACAGTCCCAATTATATCAGGTGTAGGGACTGAATCAGCTTTGAGTTCTGAGTGAAGGGTTTCAGGCACCAGAGTAAGAGTCACACCATTGGTGGGGGTACCATTTGGTAGCAGGGACATGGGCTCTTTGGGGCCGAGGGGTCTTGTCTCCCCCAGTATCTCTTGGGAGGGGCCCTGGACCCCTTCAGTGCATGGACGTAGTCAGGATTTTTGTTAGTGGGGGGCAGGCCTTTTGTTGGGGGGGCAGAACCTCCGTTAGCTATTGATTTTTATTGATTGGGGGGGCATCTGCCCTCCCTTGCCCCCCCCTTCGCTATGCCCCTGCCTCAGTGTTGTGGGGGCAAGGAGACTGAGCGCATTGCCAAGCATGGCACGGCTTGAATGACTGGCTCCTCCTGAGTGCGAAAGAGGAGGAGCTGCCGGCCATTGAAGCCGTGCTAGGCCTCCTCATGACAATGCTCAGTCGTTAAAATTCTTGAGGATTTAAACAAATTCTTAAGCTGATCGTATGGTGTGGAGGTACACAAAAACTCCACTTAGTCCCAAGACAAAAGCACTAATAGGAATACATGTGCAGATGGGAGCTAGGGTAAAATTTACAAGATCAGAACTAAATTTACCAGGTGAGGCCTGCAGTAAATTGCGAAGTGTTCCTGTCCAGGATACTGTACAGTGGACACTCGGGTTGACAACGTGATCCGTGCGGGAGGCATGTTTGCAACCTGCAGCGTTCGCAACCTGCAGTGCCGCTTCTGCGCACGTGCGGGTTGTAATTTGGAGCTTTTGCGCATGCGCAAGCACTGAAACCCGGAAGTAACCCATTCCGTTACTTCTGGGTTCGGCGCGTGCGCAACCCGAAAAAACGTAACCTGCAGCGTTCACAACATGAGGTATGACTGTATTGCATTCTCATCCCCCCCTTGTTTTCTGTCATCATCCACGTCCAACATTAGCCTGTGTTCTTTGCCCACTGAAAATGCTCGGTCTTCACTGTGTTGCTGTGGGGCTTCCTTTCCCCTGTTAGGTTTCCCACCCGCCTGGAAATAGTTTTACATCTACAAACCTTGGGTTTCTCTCCCAGGCCTGTTTGATGTTGCTCTCTTGTGTATGAATGGTACAGTCAAATCTTGGTTGTCGAATGTAATCCGTTCCGGAAGACCGTTCAACTTAATGTTGGACAACCGAGGCGCGGCTTCCAATCGGTTGCAAGAGCTTCTTGCACTCAAGCAAAAGCCATGTTGGACTTTCGGGTTCTGAAAAACGTTCAAAAACCAGAGCATTTACTTCTGGGTTTTTGGCGTTCAGGAGCCAAAATGTACGATAACAGAGGCGTTTGGGAAACGAGGTTTGACTGTACCATTTTGGCTGCAAGGATGAGCAGTGGGAGAGTTGGAATTCACTATGGGTACACCAGGGCTGGGGAATCTGTGACTCTGTAGATGTTGCTTGACACCCAAGTCCCATCATCCTTGTCCATATAGGTCATGCTGACTGGGGCTAATGGGTCTTGGAGTCTAGTAACATTCTAGATGGCCACAGGTTGAACAACCCCTGGTATACAGGTGATACTCAAACAATTAGAATATTGTGGAAAAGTTCATTTATTTCAGGAATTCAACTTAAAAGGTGAAACTAACATATGAGATACTCATGACATGCAAAGCGAGAGATGTCAAGCCTTTATTTGTCATAATTGTGATGATTGTGGCGTACAGCTGATGAAAACCCTAAATTCACAATCTCAGAAAATTAGAATATTAAATGAAATCATCAAAACAAGGATTGCAAATAGAACAATAGTGGACCTCTGAAAAGTAGAAGCGTGCATATGTACTCAGTACTTGGTTTGGGCCCCTTTTGCATCAATTACTGCTGCAATGCGGCGTGGCATGGATGCTATCAGCCTGTGGCACTGCTGAGGTGTTATGGAAGACCAGGATGCTTCAATAGCGGCCTTCAGCTCTTCTGCATTGCTCGGTCTCATATCTCTCATCTTTCTCTTGACAATGCCCCATAGATTCTCTATGGGGTTCAGGTCAGGCGAGTTTGCTGGCCAATAAAGCACAGTAATCCCATGGGCATTGAACCAGGTTTTGGTACTTTTGGCAGTGTGGGCAGGTGCCAAGTCCTGCTGGAAAATGAAGTCAGCACCCCCATAAAGCTCATCGCGGAAGGAAGCATGAAATGCTCCAAAATCTCCTGGTGGACGGCTGCGTTGACGCTGGACTTAATAAAGCACAGTGGACCAACACCAGCCGCTGACATGGCTCCCCAAATCAACACAGACTGTGGAAACTTCACACTGGACTTCAAGCATCTGGCATTGTGTGCCTCCCCATTCTTCCTCCAGACTCTGGGTCATTGGTTTCCAAATGAGATGCAAAAGTTGCTCTCATCAGAAAAGAGGACTGAGCAACAGACCAGTTCTTTTTTTGTTTAGCCCAGGTAAGACGCTTCTGACATTGTTTCTTGTTCAGGAGTGGTTTGACAAGAAGAATACGACATTTGAAGCCCATCTCCAGGATCCGTCTGTGTGTGGTGGCTCTGGATGCACTAACTCCAGCCTCAGCCCACGCCTTGTGAAAGTCCCCAACACGTTTGAATGGTCCTTTCCTGACAATCCTCTCCAGGCTGCGGTCATCCCTGCTGCTTGTGCACCTTTTTCATCCACATTTTCCCCTTCCGCATAACGTTCCATTAATGTGATTTGATACAGCACTTTGGGAACATCCAACTTCTTCCGCAATTACCTTTTGAGGCTTTCCCTCCTTATGGAGGGTCTCAGTGATGGTTTTCTGCACAGCTGTCAGGTCAGCAGCCCTCCCCATGATTGTGATTCCTACTGACCCAGACTGGGAGACCATTTAAAGGCTCAGGAACCCTTTGCAGGTGTTATGGATTGAGTAGCTACAGCACCTTTTCACAGTATTCTAATTTTCTGAGATTGTGAATTTGGGATTTCATCAGCTGTACGCCACAACCACCGCACAATTGCACTCATTTCACACGCTAGCAAGGTTATGCTTAAAATTCTACAAGGCAGGCTTAAGCAGTATGTGGACCGAGAACTCCCAGAAGTGCAAGCTGGATTTCGAAGGGGCAGAGGAACCAGAGACCAAATTGCAAACATGCGCTGGATTATGGAGAAAGCTAGAGAGTTCCAGAAAAACATCTACTTCTGCTTCATTGACTACGCAAAAGCATTTGACTGTGTCGACCACAGCAAACTATGGCAAGTTCTTAAAGAAATGGGAGTGCCGGATCACCTCATTTGTCTCCTGAGAAATCTCTATGTGGGACAAGAAGCTACAGTTAGAACTGGATATGGAACAACTGATTGGTTCAAAATTGGGAAAGGAGTACGACAAGGCTGTATATTGTCTCCCTGCTTATTTAACTTATATGCAGAATTCATCATGCGAAAGGCTGGACTGGATGAATCCCAAACCGGAATTAAGATAGCCGGAAAAAATATCAACAACCTCAGATATGCTGATGATACTACCCTGATGGCAGAAAGTGAGGAGGAATTAAAGAACCTTTTAATGAGGGTGAAAGAGGAGAGCGCTAAATATGGTCTGAAGCTCAACATCAAAAAAACTAAGATCATGGCCACTGGTCCCATCACCTCCTGGCAAATAGAAGGGGAAGAAATGGAGGCAGTGAGAGATTTCACTTTCTTGGGTTCCATGATCACTGCAGATGGTGACAGCAGTCACGAAATTAGAAGACGCCTGCTTCTTGGGAGAAAAGCAATGACAAACCTAGACAACATCTTAAAAAGCAAAGACATCACCTTGCCGACAAAGGTCCGTATAGTTAAAGCTATGGTTTTCCCAGTAGTAATGTATGGAAGTGAGAGCTGGACCATAAAGAAGGCTGATCGCCGAAGAATTGATGCTTTTGAATTATGGTGCTGGAGGAGACTCTTGAGAGTCCCATGGACTGCAAGAAGATCAAACCTATCCATTCTCAAAGAAATCAGCCCTGAGTGCTCACTAGAAGGACAGATCCTGAAGTTGAGGCTCCAGTACTTTGGCCACCTCATGAGAAGAGAAGACTCCCTAGAAAAGACCCTGATGTTGGGAAAGATGGAGGGCACAAGGAGAAGGGGACGACAGAGGATGAGATGGTTGGACAGTGTTCTCGAAGCTAGTAACATGAGTTTGGCCAAACTGCGGGAGGCAGTGAAGGATAGGCGTGCCTGGCGTGCTCTGGTCCATGGGGTCACGAAGAGTCGGACACGACTGAACGACTGAACAACAACAACAACGCCACAATCATCACAATTATGACAAATAAAGGCTTGACATCTCTCGCTTTGCATGTCATGAGTATCTCATATGTTAGTTTCACCTTTTAAGTTGAACTCCTGAAATAAATGAACTTTTCCACGATACTTTAATTTTTTGAGTATCACCTGTAAATGATGGGAGTACCAAAAATTTCCTGCTTATTAGAATGCTGAACATAAAGGCAACATGTAAGTAGCAACATTTGGGGCACCAAACATGAAATAAGCAAGGCAGTACTGATCTGGCCAATTTAATTTGCTGCCTGCGTTGCTGGATCTGGGCTCTGCAAACATAGGCTGTCATTTTTGTTTCTCTGTTGTTTTTGATATAGGCTAGGCTGGTGGTGTTCTTCATAAATGCCATTTCCATGCTTCTAGTAATACTACTGACATTGGGTAATAAAACTATTGTGTTGAGGAGGAAGTATATAGAGACATCGGGAAATGAATTGACTCTTTCTCTGCTGCCTGCATAAAAAGTGAGGTATGGGGCAATATACCACCCCAGGGCCGGAAATGGTTGCAAGGCAGTTCCATTGAACCTGGTCTATTGAATCCACAGTTTCCCCAGGGCATAAAGTGCATTCTGATGACTGCCAGTTAAGATTTCAAAACAGAACCCCCCCCTTTTTTGCAAAAGATTTATACAATGAATTCAGCCTTTTTCAACGAACCCCCCAACCCCCCCTGAAAATAGCTTATTTTCAAACTAGCATGTGGCTGATAGCAATCAGCCGATCTGGTCCATTGCTTCCTATTCCAAGTGACACTGAATATTTACACAAATCACGATGCATGGGAAAAACAGGTTTTTTGCCATTGCTTGCTCTTGTGATTTGTTGCCCCATGCAGGAGAGAGCTGAGCTGACCGAGTTAACAGCTGGTGATATATCAGGATGTTCAACCAGATATAGCCCAGCCTTAACTTCAAGGGTTTCAGGAAGGAGTCTTTGCCTCGACATGCCAGGGACTGTCCAATAAAAGTGGCATTGGACAGGTCAAGTAGAGATGGGCATTGCAGATAAGACACAACTTTATATGCAATATTACTCATAACTCAGATAAGACCTATTGAAATTAATGGGCATATTGAACACAGGGACATTATTTTCAGTAGGTCTGTTCTGTGACTAGAACTTGGTTGAATACAAGCTACCATCTTTAGATAAAACACCACCTTCAGATAAAAGCCAAATGGAATTAAGAGCTCTTTCCTGAATGACAACTCAGGAGTTGCTTGAACCTCATGTGACAAGGTGCTCCACAATTTGGGTGCCACCACTGAGAAGGCCCTGATGACCATACTTTCAGTGTATGTGGGATACAGAGAAGGTTCAGTCACTAGCACTTAGGGAGTTGGTAGACTGATGCAGGAGAAGGTGGTCCATTAGGTATGGACCCAAGCCACTTAGGGCTTAAAAGGTATTTCCTAACATTTTAAAATTGTGCCTAGAAACTTATAGCTAGAGGAGCTACTGCAAGATCAGTGTAATATGAGTGGGTGCCCACTTACATACTTGCTGCTGCATTCTGGGATCAATGGAAGTTCCCAAAGTAACTTCATAGTTAGTCCCGTGCATATTGTGTTGCTATAAGGTAGTCTAGACCGGCCTTTCTCAACCTTGGTTCCCCAGTTGTTGTTGTTGTTGTTTTTGGACAAAACAAACTTTATTTCCAAACTCATGTCAATTACAAGTCATCAGATAAAATTCCAAACAATCTCATAATCAACAGAAAAGAAAATTAACCTCCTATTCTTATATCCTAATCTCCCCCCTCCCCCCCTCTGCTTCCCCTCCCCAAGTGTGATTTAGTACCTGAATTCCATTTCTCATTACTTTTCCAGTTGCTTTATTACAATAAATAAATAAATCTATTTTATTTCAATATGTTTCTTGTCATTTTTCCATGCACTTTTCGCTTCCCTTATTACCACAGTTTTAATTCGGGGCAGTACTTTCCCATATATTCTATAAGCCCTTCCCATTCTTTAGTTAACTCTTGATTTGAGCGACCCCTAATAATAGCAGTCAATTTGGCCATTTCCACAAATTCTACCAATTTACATCTCTACTCTATTATGGTCGGGGTCTTATCACCTTTCCAGTTTTTTGCGATCAGCAGTCTTGCTGCCGCCGTAGCGTATAGTAGAATATTTTTCTTATTCTTTGGAATATTATCCGGTATTAACCCTAACAGAAATAAATCTGGTTTTTTGGGAAGTCATTTTCAATATTTTCTTTAGGTGGTCATAAACTTCATTCCAGAAGGATTTTAACATCTTGCATTCCCACCATACGTGCAGGAAAGTACCGATCTCCCCTTTGCACCTCCAGCATATGTTCAATTGTTTTCTATACATCTTAGATAATTTGACTGGGGTAATGTACCAGCGGTAAAACATTTTTATCATGTTTTCCTTTATCGCGGAGCACGCAGTGAAATTTATTTCAGTTGTCCATAGTTTTTCCCATTTCTCTAGTTCTATTGTTTGGTCTAATTCTTTTGCCCACGTTATCATCACCTCTTTTGTTATTTCATCTTTCAGTTCCCACTCCAGTAAAAGGTTATATACCCTAGATATTACCTTTTTCTTTGGCTGAATCAATTCCGTTTGTAATTTTGATAGACCTAGTTCAAACCCTTTACTTTTTTTCATCCCTGAATCTTTGTGCCAACTGATGATATTGTAGCCACGTGGTGCATACATTCTTAATTTCCTCATACGATCTTAGCTTAATTTGATTCTCCTCCATTGTTGTTAAATCTTGGTAGGTGGGCCAATTCCTCTCGGTGTTCAGTTTCTTTATAGCTACTGCTTCAATGGGCGACATCCATTTTGGTACTTTAGGTTCGAGCAGCCACTTGGTTCCTCAGTTGTTGTTGGACTACAACACCCATTATCCCTGACCACTGGTCTTTCTAGCTAGGGATGATGGGAGTTGTAGTTCAACAACAGGTGGAGGAGACCCAGGGTTGGGAAAAGCTCTGTAAGTTGTGTGTTAAATAAACTGGTGAAGAAGGACAGTTCACCAAAGCAAGTCAGTGTGTATGCTGAGATTATGCTGAAGCACAGAAAGGCGACTCTTGTGTAACAACCTAGGACTACAAAATTTGCAGTTTATACAACGAGAGCTGACATTTCTAGGAGGCTAATTACCACACTTCTGTGGTGCAGCTGGGTCAACCCAGTTGGCACAGTTCATGTGAAATCTGTGTGGCACAATATATATGTCTCTCTGCAAGCAGGATTATGGCAGGCTCAGGGGCTCTCAAATGAGAAAGGAGCTTGGATTTCTGCAAGGTGAGACCTTTCTTTCAAACTGGTGGGTTGTAGAGGCGAAGAGAGGTTCCTTGGGGGTCCCATCCTTTTTCATTCTAGTGCCACTAGTCCACCAGGCCACACTCATATCTTACAAGTATGTTGCTTCCTTTCCCCAAAGCCTAGGAGCTGTTGTTTGTGAATGGTGTGGAGTAAACTACAGTTCCCAGGATTCTTTGGGAGAAGCCATGCCTGTTAATGTGGTATCCATGTGCTTTGAATGCAGGGTATGGATATAACCCCAATCTCTTTCATGGTTAGCCTTCAAATTCTCGAATCCGTGAATTTGGTGTTGCAGACCCAGAAGATTAGCCTCTTTATTTAAACAACAACAAGCTGTCAAGACCTTTCTCTTCTCAGAAGCCCTTTTATGAGTAAGATATTGTCTTAATGCCAGCTGCTTTTCCATCGGCCCCGTTAACAATGTTTCATTGTTTCATTGCTCTTGTTTTATTGGTCCTTTCTGGACTTTTTATCTTTCAACCAGCAATTGAGAACACTATTTGCTATAAATTTGTCAAATAAAAGTGTTAAGATTCTTGAAACGGTAGTAGAATGCGTTGTACCATTTCAGACTGCACGTGGGGAATCATCTTTCTGAATTCTTAAAAAATAATTTTTTTTAAAAAAATTAACCTCCCTTCAAGTCGATAGCGTGAATATTAGAGTCTGGAATGGGTTGGTGCCTTTCTTTCTGATCAGCCAGAAGAATCTCTTGTAGTTTTTAAGATAAAATAAATCTGAGGAGTATTAAGAATTGTCTCCCCCTGCTTGCAGTACACACTATTGCCTCAAGAGTCTGTCTACCTTAGTTGGGTAATCTGCAGCCCTGCAGATGTTGCTGAACTCTAACTCCCATCAGAATTATCATTTAGAATTATCTACAACTTTAGGTGCCTTATAAATTAACAGTCACAACACTTATCATTACAGTGATAATCAGGCAGGAGGGTGGCAAAGCTTCTTGAGCCCAATGGCATCACAGAGAGGCAGTGGCTCCCAACTGTATGGAGAGGAACAAACAGGCTCCCAGAAGGTCCACAATTCAAGATCACCCATTACTGATCACCCTGTCAGAGCATAGGAAATTTTTATGATGTAAAAGGGCCGCCAGACAGCATGCATTTCCCTCCTCCATGGTGTACGTGCCTATGCGCCTGAAAACTGCACTAACGTGTACATTTGCTTTTGTCTTGGTCCTTCGCAGATTTTTGCCATCTTTGCGTTTGCCACCTGTGGAGGTTACAGTGGAAAAACCTCTCTTAACCTCACCTGCGGCAATGGCACAAACGCTTCTCTTCAAGCCAACTTTGCGTACCCTTTCAGGTAAGAGCATCTATGCCTTTGAGGATCGCTGCCACTTGTGGCTCAGAGAGAGAGGCCCTTCTAATTGTCCATGCAACAAACACGTCTCTCCCCAAAGAGCTGCCTTAGACCTGGGGAATATCGTGTGTGTGGACAGGAATGGCTGATTCCAGGTTTGAGGAGGCTGTGGGCAAAGTGCCTTTCAAAGCTGGGGCCCCTTCTCCTGCTATTGAGACCTTCAGGACATACTTCGTTGTGAGAGGCAATGCCAGCCTCATTGCTGAGCAGAATGAGGTGGCTTGTGGGGTTTTGTGCCTCAGGAGCCAAAATAACGTGACTGGCTTTGGGCAATGGGGCGGGGAAGCTGGCTCCATTTGCTGCTCTTCCTCAGGCAGCAGAATACCTTTGGCTGACCTTGATGGGAGACCACAGCAGTTCTTACAGCAGTGCAGCAACGACAGCTGGGTCTGGCTGCCATTTCAGTTTCCCACAATCCCCCAGGGTTGCGCCATCTTGGGAAAGTAAAATGGCAGTGATTATTCTGGTATCTGATGTTGCTTGGAGCTCTGGGTCAGGGAAAAAAAAATGTTTGAAGGAGAGGTCCCAATCCAGCAGCAAGGTGGGCCCTGAGGACAAGGGAGGTTGAGTAACCATCACACAACATTTTAGACCACATAACATTGTTCCTGAGCACCCGCATCTCTGGTTAATATGTGTTTAGTACTTTATTGGCCTGCAGCCTTACGTTTGTTTCTTTGAAGTGTATGGTATTGTTTTGACAGCTGTAATCCTTTTCCTTTTTACGTGTTTTAACATTATTAAATTAATTTAAAAAACCCAACATTAGCTACAACAGATGCTCTTATACTTTTTTTGGGGGGGGGGGGAACTAAGGCTGCAGTCCTATGGCAGAGCCTTATAATGAATTGGTGCCTCCCTCCCACCCCTGTTTACCTTAATATTAGTTTGGCCACCTACCCACAAAGTGAAGCAAGGCTCTTTGCTACCTATGCAACCTCCCCCTTCCTGCCTTCCTCTGAGAAATGCCAAGGGGGGGTCTTCTTCAGAGTGAGAGCTTCTGGGCAAGATGGTTTTAAACTTAGGAGTTTTTAAAGTTACTATGATTTTCAAAGTTGATGGAAAGTATCTGAAGAAGCGTGCATGCACACGAAAGCTCATACCAAGAACAAACTTAGTTGGTCTCTAAGGTGCTACTGGAAAGAATTTTTTATTTTATTTTGGAAAGAACCATTGTCACCTACGAAGTGCAGGCTGAAATGCTGCATAGGGATTGGTTTTTGCATTTCCCCCTGTTTGGTTGGGAATCTTGCGAGTGGAAAAATGAGCTTCAGCATTTTTTTTTCTCTCTCTCTCCCTTTTAACTGCCCGGAACTCAAGGTTGCACCAGTCTTCGTTCGACAATCCTTCAAGCCTGCAGTGTTCGAGAGTCTGGAACATGACTTACTACCTGGTGGGAGACTTCTCCTCTCCTGCTCAATTCTATGTCACTTTTGCAGTCTTCGTGTTCCTGTACTGCATGGCTGCCCTGGTGCTCTACGTGGGTTTCTTGCACTTGTATCGGGGCACTGGTAAACTCCCCATGCTTGTAAGTTGGCAACGCCTTGCTTCCCCATAATTTATAGGACTCAGTAAGGATATGTGTGATGCCTATCAGTTGGGTATTGAGTCTACTTGATTTGTGTGTTCCATGCTCCAAGAGAGAGCTGTAAATGGGCTGCTAAATCTGGAACCAGTGCACTTAAAAAAAAATATGTTTGGGGGTACTCTCGTTTTGGCTCAAGAAAACCACAATTTTATAGTTCAAATCGGGGAAAGCAAATACAGTAAATGGACAAAAGTACAAAGATTCACAAAATTTTTAGGGGTATGTATACCCCTGCCCCCCAGAAAAAAGCACTGTCTGGAACAATCCAAATACCACCACAACAAAAAAAAAATTTAAATTGGTGATTCCTATTCTTAATACCATTGCATTCAGATGGTCACTTTTTATGGACCGTTTTTGTTAGTAGTAGATGGTGGTGGAACCGGCAACCCTCAAAGGTGGTTGGACTCCATCTCCCATCAGCCCCAGTCAACATAGCTGATGGTCAGGGACGATGGGAGTTGTAGTTCAGCAACATTTGGAGGGTCAAAAGTGCCTCGCCCCTGCTTTAGTGGGAAGGCATGGGGTTCTGCGCAGCTTTGGGGAGTGTTCTGTGTACTTCTTGGTTACTAACCGTGGATATTTTACCAAACGAAACACTTTTAAATCCTTATTTTAAAAAGTGTTAGGGAGTGGATTGTTTTGGAAGATAGGAATTCTCTTTAAAACCCTAGAAATCTCTCAGATGTTAACTTTCGATTAAATTAAAGCTATATTAATACAAAACACATGGGCATTTTGTACATTTTTATACGCCTTTCCTGGGTGTGAAGCATCCAGGGCCCATACCTGACCTCTGGATGTATTTGAGAGGTTACCCTTGAAGCTGGGTGTACTCCAGATGTTCTAACTATGATGCAATGATTCTTTCTTCCTGTTCTCCTTGCCGCTGGGATTGCAGGAGCTCTGGTGAGTGTGGCATTCCTTTCACATGTTGAGTTGCATTCTGAACACCAAGACAGGGCCCACCTCGGCTTACCAACCTTCTTCTTTATGGGGCTTCTTAAACACAGAAACATTAAGGCCCATCCCTCAGTGGCAAGGCAGGTGCTCAACATGTGCGAGGTCCAAGCTGCAGTCTTAAAACCTCTCCAGTTAAAGGGAGCAATGGGAAAGGGCCTTAGTGCATTGGTAAGGCATCAGCTTCGCATGCAGAAGGCCCCAAATTCCATACTTGGCATTTCCACATAGGGCTGCAAGCAATCCACATGTTCAGCTGCTGTGTCACTGAGCAATAATAAAGGTGTATGTGTGGATCAGTCCTGGGTAGCCCTTAGTAGCGACCTGGTTTGGTGACCAGTTGTGTGCATTGTCCACCATCCCCTCCAGAACAGACAGCTAACAACTTTTTTTAAAAAAACAAACAAAACCCAGAAGCTTATAGGGACAGAACTACTTAAAATGTATAGAAATTTATGTACTATAGCAGCAAGAATGCTACTTGCCCCAAAGTGGAAAGAAGCAGGTGTCCCAGTAAAGGAAGAATGGATACAAAAACTTATGGAATATGCAGAAATGGCGAAACTTACTGGAAGAATTAAGAAATCAAGATAGCAAACTTTTTTATATATAAAAGAATGGAAATGGTTTATTGAACATTTATAGATAAATGCAAACAGATAGAAACATTAGCAGGATTATTGCAATAACCTGGCAGTTTCATAAGAATATATATCTAAAGCAGATGATTAAATGAATCCAAATTAAAAGATATTTTTAAAAATAAATTTAAGGAACCGCAGAAAGAGGGAGAAGGAAGTCAAACTTGGAAATGTTAAATTGACTGTAAAACCAATGAAACATATAAACTTGAATAGTATAAATAAAAACTTTTAAAGAAAAGAACAGACTGCTAAGGGTGCCTGTCTTTTCTCCTGATGCAGGACTTTGTTATCACACTGGTCGTCTCTTTCCTGTGGCTGGTGAGCACATCAGCCTGGGCAAAGGCCCTCACAGACATCAAAACATCCACCGGACAAAGCTTACTCGAACTTCAACCTTGCGTGAACACCAAAAGTCTATGTCAATTTAATGACATCAGAAGCTTGGGTTCCTTGAATGTCTCTGTGGTATGTATGCATTACCAGATGCTGGGGCTACAAGCATCTAGAGATAGCTACCATCCTCATGTTTTCTTTCTTTGAGAGTTTTCTCAGGAGACAGAATACTGGTCTAGTTCGGGGATAGCTAACATGGCGCCCTCCTGATGTTGTTGGGCTATGGCTTCCATCACCCTTGACCGTTGGCCATGCTGGCTGGGACCACTGGGCCTTGTGGTCCCATGAGCATCTTTAGGGCATCACATAAGCTGTCCCTGGTCTTGAGGAACCAGGAAGGCAATTGTGCATCACATAATTTCTTAAGAGCATGTAGAAGGACCATAGCTCAGTGGTAGAGCATCTGCTTTAGGTGCGGAAGGTCGCAGGTTTAGTCCTTGGCATCTCGACCTTTTGGCTAAGACTAGAGTGTAGGCTGGCTCTTCTCTGAATTCAACATTCACTAACTGGGCTTTGACCTTGACCTACCACTCGTGCATCCTGGAAGGATTTGCCTGCCTTATTATAGGCTTCTTCCTGTTGCCGCCTGCTGAAAACACTTCTGTGCACACCCAAATCCCTCAGGGGCGATATATGCTGCCGTACTTCCTGTAGATTGACTTGGAATCAAACATCCTCTAATAAAAAAATATTAATCCCAGTGCATCAATTTGGACTCATACACAGCTCTTCAGAGCAAGATGCGTTGGGACCAATCACTTTTCATATTCCGAACTTCTGTGACTCTGTTTTTTTAGGGTTTTGAGGTCTTGATGACGATAGCTTTGAAGTTGGAGGGGGTTCTCATTTAACACGATACAGTAAATTGCTTTTCCTTGACACTCTGGGTCAAACGGCATAGTCTGCTCATTCACAGAAATATTTTCCCTTGAAGGTAAAAAAGAAAAAGAAACCAGCTGCAGGAAGCTGCAGTTTCAATCGGAAGTATCTGGGTAGATTGGGTGCTTCCCCCTTGTTTCTGTGAATCGTACAATTTTTCTTATCAAGAGCACCTTTACTTCTTCCCCTGCAGGACAGAAAGCTCAAGGGAGACGTAATTTTTTTAAAGTAAGAAAACTGGCCCAGGAGGAAAGAGATAATTGCGTCCTGCCCTGAGGCAAACACCCAGTCTGGATAGCAACTTCCTGCAGCTCTTTGCGGTTAAAACAACATTCCTCATTCCTTGGGGGAAATGTTTTAGTCTGACCTTGAGCGGTTAACAACTAAAACAGGGACAACCAATGTGGCGCCCTCCATAGGTTGTAGGACTGTAGCTCCCATCAGCCCCAGCCAGCATGGCCCAGTGGTCAGGGATCATGGGAATTGTCCTCATGGGAGTGACGGGGAGGAAGGGACCAGAGCAGCTCTGTTCCGTGATTGTTCTGGGATTCTAACACTGCATTATTTTCTCCACGGAATTCATGTTGGAAATGCTAATTGTGGGATGCAGCTGGTAGGATCAGGCAGGTGCCTGAAAGTTCCTTCTTAGGCCAAAATCTCCCATCTCTTTTCTCCTTTTCTTGCTCCTAGGTCATTGGTTTCCTCAACCTGATCCTCTGGGCAGGGAACGCTTGGTTTGTCTACAAGGAAACCAACTTGCATAACCCTCCGGCTGCCGCTCCTCCGACCCCAGGCAACCCCCCACCTCATTCAGGGATGTAAGGAGCAGGGAGAGCCATCCGCTGTGGGGCACAACCTCTTGCTGGCAGGATGGTCATGGCAGCAGGTTGTTGTTGTTTTGTAAACCCCCCTCCTGATAAGGCAATTGATGTGTGAAAAATGGATGGGTTTCTTTTTGTTGTTGTTGTTGTTGTTCTAAAACTTCTGTCTAAGAGGAAAGAATGGAGATCTCTGCTCAGCCCCGTGTGCATCCAAACAGATCGTGCTACTGTACTGAAGCTTATTCTGTGCATTGAAAATAAGGACACAAGTTTCTTGATTTAAAGCCTAGGAGAGTTTAGCTGTACAGCTTTCCAAGGGCTGTGTTTCCAGCTGGTGCAGGTCAGCACACGCTGTGTGCACTGAGTTGCGCTGCTCAGTGTAAGCTGCAGCCTGATCCTGTATATGTTTACTCAGAAGACAGTCCTGTTGAGATCAGTGGGGCTTACTTCCAGGCAAGTATGCTTAGGATTGCAGCCTTGGTCTCACCCAAGCGTAAGCATGCGTGCATGCGCGTGTGCGCGCACGCGCGCGCGCACACACACACACACATATATATGTGCTTGGGTGAGACCAAGGCGTATATATATATATATATATATGCCTTGCAGATAGGAATTGTACATAACACTCAAGGGATGCACATGGTTCTTGGGTTACACTGCTGTCCTTTAGTAGCAGGAAGAGTCTAGGTGACTGCCTGGGACAGTGTCTGTATGTCAAACTCCCATCACCAAACTTTAGATCTGTAACTCTAGGAATGGAAGAGAGCAGGGCTGGGGAACCTGTGGACCTTGATCACAACCCCCTTTCAACCCTAACCATTGACCATGCTGGCTGGGACTGCTGGAAGTTGGCATTCAACAGAATCCGGAAAGCCACAGGTTCCCCACACACGTAGAGAGACAAAAAACATTTCTCTGCACAAAGTCTATATAGACCAGAATATGCAAGAGATGTTGATAGGAGCTCTGCACAAAATAATGGCATCTGAAACAGGCTCCAGAAACTTGAACGGAACCCTAACCTTTAAATCAATGTTGAATTTCTAGCCCTTGCAGGTGGTAAGAAAATGTGAGGCTTCATGTAGGATAACAATCAGCCTCTCTCCCTGACTCCACACCTCTTTTGCCTTAATCCAGGTTTTATCTAGTGCTCCGCAAACCAGCTGAACTCGGAATTTTGAATTTCTTTAAAAAAAAACAACCAAAGAAACCATGCTTGCTGCAAGTTATTACACAGTGGCATGTAAAATCATAACAACTACGAGTAGAGCTTGCAAATTCTCATTATCTGCTTAATTCCCCTACACCCTCAGTTTAGGTTTTGTGATTACAGAGTTTGGAAGATATCGTGCGTTTAGCGTAGCATTCCGGAATTCCTGGCCAAACTCGGCTAAAAAGCTGCAAGTGGTTTGTCTTTCTGTGCATGTAGAATTCTGCACAGTTTGGATTCCTAAGGATCTTAGTTTTTATTACTTCAAATTACTTTAAAAATGCAAGGTTCTAGCTGTCATGGTTACAAATGCCAAAAAATGAGGCTGCAGAGCTTGGAGAATGGATGGATGTCTTAACAGCTGTTGCCTTTTTGTCATGATTCCTTTTTTTTTTTTAAACAGAATTTATTAGCATTTTTGTAATATAACACAAACCCAACCCCACACCTACAAATACAAAAACAAATACAAATACACATAATGTCAGGATTCTTCTTCTTATTTGTATATCTTACCAAAAAAAAATTTCTACTTCTGAATCTTGACGTTTGACTTCCCCCGCCTTTTCACCTTCGGTTTTAAATCAATATACTATTTCCTTAACAACTTTTCTCTATAAAAAAATTTAACTTTACTTAAAAATAACACAATTATCTTGATCTTTTTATTATAACCTAAATCTTGACCATATATTCTTATAACTAAACTTATTTCTTCTATCCTTTATCATGCTGCTTTTGACTTAAGATTCAATATCTCCTTACTTATTTAAAATAAACTTATAATTAACAGACTTCACACTCCGATTTCGGATACCATGACAGACCATTTGGATTATACATTTAGTACTTCAACCCACTCCCCCTCTGTCCATTGTCTTTTTCTGTCTTTCACCAGAACCGGATCTCCAATTATCTTCTTCTGAGTGTCCACAGATCCAGGCATTCACAACAAACCTAGCATCGAGCTTCAGGGTGTTCATCACTTCCTTTCTGGGCTCCTCCGTACCTTTGTACCATACTTCTTCTTCTTGTAGAAATCTTAATTCCATGTCCCTTGCCCCCGAGCTGCCACCTCGGAGTCTGGATATTATAAATTTTCCCGTTCCAGGGCTGCCACCCCCAGAAATCGGTTCCTTTTCCCGGAGTTGCCCAGCCATTTCGAACCATCCTTCCAGCACCCCTCCCAGCTCTTTGCCAAGGTTTGATTCCATTGTATAAAACTTTTGAAAAGCCTCGTCTGTGGAAAGTGAGTCCTTTTTATTTATAATTCCACTCAAAACTTGCAGTTTCCGATTAAGCAGTTCCAGCTTCAAGACAGTGAGCATTTCCTCATCCTTTAAACCAGAGTTCAATACCAGTGCACACACAAAGTCCAGCATTTTAGAAGGGAGGGTGAGTGTCAAATTTCAGTTCCTGTCTCTTCCTTCCTTTGTTTCAATTTTTTCCCACGACAGTCCAAGTCGTCGCCATTTCTCCGAAGCCGGAGTATAAAGACCAAAACTTCAAATGGAGATATTTTTTCCCCAGTTAACCCCCGAAGGGAAATCTCAGCAGTCTCAGTTTTCAAATTCCAGATACTTTCTATCGATTGTTGTAGCAGCAGTCACTTAAACGGTTAATTTCTTTCACCTCCCGAAGGGAGAGAGGTGGGCTGCCTTTCTTCTTTCCCCCAGATCGTTCCAAGAATACAAAGAGTCAGTCAAATACTCACAGCCACTGGGTTCTTATCAGCTCGTTAAAGACAGGTAGAACTTAGACGCTCATCACAGGCTTTGTCGCCGCATTTACATCCCGGTTGGGGCATGTCCCCTATAGCCCGGCTCCGTCGTCCCTTCACCCCCACTCCCCCTTTACAGGGGGAGCGGGGGAAGGGTTCGGAGCCACAACGGGCACAGCCGGGGAGCCCAGGGTGCGGGACGCTCTTCCCGCACCCCAACCGGAGCCCCGCTTTGCGGTAGCAGGGCTCCTAACCCCCGGGATGGACTGGGTGCTTCGCAGCCGAAGCAGCCCACGACCACCCGCAATGGCGTCGCCGCCGGAAGTCCTTTTTTTCATGATTCCTGGTAAACCCCCCCATTGCCAAATGTTCCTCCACTGCCCGCTTCATGGACAATCTCCCAGTTCTAAGCTGCTAGTTTGCCAAAATATTCTGGAAGAGTGGCAGAATTCAACAGGAATGCAGAAGGAAGCATGCATGTGCAGCACATTTATGGAAAATAGCTGCATATATTTTAATGGTGCTGAGAATTCACTGTCATAATTCATCTAATTACTTTTTGGAGATTTCTGCTTTGATCTCTGTTCATGGCATAGGATTCCCACCCCCCCACCCCCACCCCCCGTTCTGATGGATGTATTTACAAAAGCTTTGCATGAACTCCCAGCAGCGTATTTTCCATCACATTCAAAAAAAAAATTCCTTCCAGTAGCACCTTAGAGACCAACTAAGTTTGTTATTGGTATGAGCTTTCGTGTGCATGCACACTTCTTCAGATACCATCACATTGTTGACTCAGTAGGGTTTTCATTGTAAGATGTCTTGGGAATAGGGATAGGGAACCTGTGACCCCCCCCCCCCGAAATTGTTAGATTAGATTACAGCTCCCAGTATTTTTGATCAGTTATCATGGTAGCTGGTAGGAGACTTTAGTCCCAGCAAGATGCAAAGAGTAGGGATGGGGAAATCTGACAGTTCTGGTTCCTCTCACTTTTCCCAGTCTTAGGCTCAGTTTTCCACATTTCCACTTAAGTGTGTGATTTTTTTTTCTTTTTTGATCACCAGCATTTTAGTGTGAATGTCTCTCAATATGCACAAAATTGCTTGCAGTTTCCCCTAAAACACACACAGTTTTGCATAGCAATTTCCCCCTAATATAGTGCATCTTTATATACACTTTACCCCAATATATGCATTTTTGTACACATTTCTTGGTTGGAGAACTGCATTATGAAATTCGGAGAGTTTTTTTCATGTTCACTTTTCACTGAGTGACAAGCTTCCAAAAAACAAAACAAAACAAAACCCTGGCTTCTCCCAGACCGCTGTTTGAAAACCAGTGATTTGAAACAATGAAAAAGTGTTAGCAGATTGTGGTTTTTTGATATGACAGGCAGGCTGTGCAAAGAACAACTGTCACATTTTGCTAATAGAAAATGTGTTTCCCAAAGTAGCGTGATCTGCTTTTATGTTTTCTGGGAAACTACAGCAGTCCTGAATAGATAACTGAAAATTAAAATGAAATAGCTAGTAACTTGCTATTTTTGCTCCTAACCATTCTATATGCATTTCTTTCTTTCTTTCTTTCTTTCTTTCTTTCTTTCTTTCTTTCTTTCTTTCTTTCTTTCTTTCTTTTTTGATGAATTACACTGGTGATTGCTTTCCCCTTTTTATCAGTTAAATCAGCATCCAAACTGGTGATACAAATTAAAACTATTTATGGGTGCCTCTGCCTATAGAATTCTTGTATCCCAACTTGTGGGGAGAAATCTGGAGAAGCAACCGTGGCACATGAGTCTGGATTGCGTCCCCTCTCACTTAAATGCTCAGCATGCCAGCAGGCGTGACTTGCAGTGTTCCAAGTGTTATCATCACAGCCATAAGGGCTAGAAGCTTGTGAACGTGGTTTAAAAATGAAAAGCTGGGATTCCCAGGAATCTGGATTTGTGCGCATTGTTTTGTTTATTATGGGTTGTATCCGCCTGACTCGCACAGCAGATTTCCATTTGTGAAGCAGAACTTCTCTCTCCTGCAGCCCTTACCCTCAAAATCTGCTTCAGAGGGTCAGGTGACCGTCTTCCCGAGGGTAGAGGAAGGTCCAATTGCATTGCACGAGTGGAATGCTTCTCACATAGCAATGGATACATGTTTCACATGGCTAAAACAAGCCGATCTAACCAGACCCAGTAACACCCAGCTTCTTATGCAGTAATGTTCTTCGTCACGTGAAGCAATAATGTTCTTCATCACGTACATATGCTGAAGCCTTAATCTGCACTCAGGGTGTTTGGAAATCTGCACGGTGCTCAGTGCTGAAGAGTGGAGAATTGTCACTTCAAAGGCAGAATCCTAATTTTCAGTGCCTATATACATATATACACACACACACACACACACATTTTATATATATATATATATATATTTATATATATATATATATATATATATATATTCTTTTTGTTTATGCTGCTTGTTCCCCCCCCCCCCACAATTATTTCCTACTTACTCCAGGCGTGTGAGCAAAATGCATGAAGAAATAAAATGCCTTGCCAAGTTACCACAGGGAGGTGCCTCATACGTTCATGAAGCCGCTGTGTGTATATTCTGCTGCTTGTTTTGAATGGTTCTTCTCTGCACTTCTCAGGGCTTAAATCGTGTCCCTTTGGGGGCCTTTATTATTATTATTATTGTTATTTTTACTCACTATGGCCCCCTCCCTCCACTGTTGCTTGGCATGAATGTGCAGGTACCAGACCCTATTTTCTGCTAGATCGGGAGCAGGGGCTTAAGGACGGGCCATTGCTCAGTGACAGAGCTATGCAAGCAGGTTGGTCCCAGGTTCAATCCCCTGGGTAGGGCAGGGAATAGACTCACGGAGAGATGCTGCCGGTCATTGTAGACAGTACAGAGATAGATGAACCAAAGGGGCTTAGAATAAGGCAGCTCTCTACGTTTTTCCAAAGCAGCTGAAGATTCCCCCCCCCCAGCTCAGACAAGCAGATAACCCTGGCCTGCAAACTTTGATAGGAATCAGGCCTCATCACATGACCTGTTTGTGGCCTATCGCCTTGCTGTTCCTTTCTTTGGCCAGGTTCTGGGTTCAGGGCCTGCCGTGTGGGGCGATACTGTTGGTTGGAACTGACCCCAGCCGCACAAATTGCTCGCCCCCAACCAGCAGGGTGGATTTTCCCACCCAGTACCTGACCTAAGAACCATTCAGGTGTGTCAGTGGAAGCCTTTTCTAGGTTGGGCTGCAAGATCTCAAAAGAGAACTTTGGGCCTGAATTGGGAGCAGGAGGTTGAGGGCACGACAAAAGAGGGTGCACAAAACTGCACCCCCTTTCATGGTGGTGGGGAGGAGCAAATTGGGAATCCCTTTGTACAAAAGTTACCAGTGCTTCTCTGGCTCCCGTGCTGTGGGATGCCAACGTGAGCTCCCCTCCCCCATGGCATTGTGCTGACATGGCATCTTTCAGGGCCATTGTGGGAAATTCAAAATGGCAGCCGGCAGCACAGGAAGCAGAAGGAGCGCCAGTGAGTTGGGCACCCCTTAAACCTTTGCCAAATTGCACCCCCCCACACACACACTCTTGCTACCATCAAATAGGGTGATGAAAACGGTGGGGTTGGTACAGTAAAATTATTCCTCTAATCAATTTGCCGCTAGTCTACTCAACCTATGGTGGCACCCCCACAACAGCTGTATGATGGGAGAGAGATGCATAAAGTGATTGTGTTAGATAGCTCCTCACACTTTCTCGAATGCTTATAAAACTGTTAAAACACTGGATGTACTTCACTATGCAAATGTATGCAAATAATGCTTGCTGCTTTTTAGTAATGCTGTAAACAAGCACATTTGGGGAGGGGAGGGAAGAATGCTGGAATGAAATATAGCTAACAACACCCCCCTTTAACTTGGGGACATGTTACATAGCATAAAACCCACAGTTTTTTACCCTTTGATACTAGACATTTCCTAATTCGCCCCAGGTGTAGATAGCACAAAGAAATTCACATTATTTTCTCTTGCAAAGAAATCTGGCTGTGCCTTTAAAAAAAAACCGCTAGCAGTGAGCTCTGTGTGTTTGTTACATGACTATGGAAGTACAGTGTGACTATCTATTCCTGATCAATTGAGCTCATGTGGAATTGCAGTTGATTCCATCATTTGCTTTTTGTATGCATGTTTTTTTTTCCTGCGATGGCAGAATATGGAGGCTAAATGCATTTATTATTTAAACCCACACACCTTTTTACTTTATATAGATTTCTTTTTTGGCCTGTCTCTCACAAGAATTGTTTGAGATCCCTGTATGTGTTCTGCACACACAACAAATGTAATAAAACAAATTGCTCAGTGACTATATTAAAGTTGCAAATGCTCTCTTTCTTCCAGAGTGTGGGCTTGAGTTTGTGTATATTCTACCATTGTTCTGAGCTTTTGTGATGTCCTGATAAATCTCAGGTTTTATTTGAAGGGGGGGGAGCATGTTTCTAGCCCTCATTCTGGTAAACACAGTCTTAGAAATCAGGGCAGTAGTCAGCTGAAGGTGGAAATGCGACAGCTGTCATAATCTTTAGTAGCAGGTTCAACTTGAAAGCAGATTGCTCTGATGATTGCCAGTAAACTGGCAGTACCATAAGTCAGTCAAATGAATTTACACTGATTAAAAAGGAAGTAAATTTCATTGACTGGCTGCAGCAGTGCATCTTCTGTGTTGGGGCAGAATTTTGGGACGTTTTTGGTGCTTAATAGGGGTTTTGCCCTAATGGATTTTGGAATGTTTCTGAGAAAGTAGGCTGTACTTAGCACACACAAACTTACATATTATGCACACTTCTTAGCCGTGCAGGCACTCTTTCTCCTACCTACCCACCAAACGCAACAAAACCAATCGCAGTTGCCGCCCCTCAGAAGTGTGCAATTTGTTTGCATAAGCTGTCTCTGTTCAAGGACAGTCATGGAGAAAGGGAGAACACCACTTGGCTGACTGGTCTTCCCAGTTGCAAAGTGGGCCCCAAAGCCTTGTCATCATATGGGGCTGGCAGTGTGTGTTTTGTGTGGCAAGTCTGGAACCTGGCAAATGGAGTAGCACACTGGGAGGAATTCCGAGGTTGAACAAGCTGGTTTGTGCACCACAATCTGCCTACTACTGGTGACAATTGATAGAACGCCAAGAAAAAAACCTTGGGAGTTAGAATTAAATAATGGTTGCTTTTTCTTCCTAGTGGCAGCCACCCAATGCAACCGCACAATATTTCTGGTATGAGCTGTTACTGGGAGACAACTGTCTAAAAGGGGAGTGGTCTAATATTCCAAAATACTCTGAAATGTGTTCTAAGCCAGGGTCATCAATGGTGCCCTTGAGGTCTTCTCCTGGCACCTCTATGAAGCCTCTTGAGTTACCACCTCTCACTGCCTCCTTGTCCATGAGATGGTGCCGACCTTTTCCTCCCTTGAAAAGTACATATTGCTGAAGAAGGAAGTTGGAAGAGTGGCACTCTTTCTCATTTCCTCTTCCAGCTCTCTGTGCTTTTCGAGGCTCAGATGAATTACAGCTTTTACCCAGCTCTCTTGGGAAAATGTAGTTGGTGAATTTTTTTTTGTCCCTGTTGGGAAGGTGGTACCCACAACACTTGCACAAAAATACAAATATGCCCACAGGCCTAAAAAACAAAACAAAACAAAAAAGAAAATCTTGGTGAACCTAAGCCCAGGGGTCAGCAACCTTTTGCAGCCGTGGGCCGGTCCACTGTCCCTCAGACCATGTGGCAGGCCGGACTATATTTTGGAAAAAAATAAGGAACAAATTCCTATGCCCCACAAATAACCCAGAGATGCATATTAAATAAAAGCACACATTCTCATTTAAAAACATGCTGATTCCCGGACCGTCCGCGGGCCGTATTGAGAAGGCAGTTGGGCGACAACCGGCCCCCGGATCGTTGGTTGCCTACCCCTGACCTAAGCCCTAGTGTAGGAAGGACTATTAATTGAGATTTTTAAAGGAAATAAACTGCTGGTACGGTATGAAGCGAGGGTTTAAACACAAGAGTGTGTTTAGGCAAATATACAGGACCAACATGTGTATGTCGCCTTCGTAAGTTGAGGGATGAATGATTCCTCCTTGTCCTGTATATGCAGGTGGACTTATGACTTGTCCTATATCTGTGGATTTATAAAGGAGAATTCCAAGGAAATCCTAAAAAAAAAAAATCACACGTCTAAACAGTCATAAACACACGCATGCAAATAAGGATTATTAAGAAAGTGAACCAAGGCTGCCGTACTGATGAGGGCAGCCATTTTGTTGTATGTACAATATACCTTTCTGTATAGAATTACAAAGGAAGTGCAGTTTCTTCCTGCAGCATCTTAAAAAGTATTTTTGCCCTGCACGGCAGAGGTACCACACTTTGAAACTTTGAAGCTGCTCCAAGCAGCTTTGCACTGTTTAAAACATGGGGGGGGGAGGGACAATAAACCTTGTTAAGTTTGATGGACTAAATGGCAGATTTTTGTTCCATTCTGAGGGCAGCAATTGTGGGGTATTGTTTTTGTTCTTATTATGTGTTTTGTGCTTTTGTTTGTATTTTTATGCTGTGAACCACCCTGAGCTTTTTGGATGAACTGTGGCATACAAATTTAATGTATACCGGTATATATTTTAAATACAGTGGTACCTCGGGTTAAGAACTTAATTCATTCTGGAGGTCCGTTCTAAACCTGAAACTGATCTTAACCTGAGGTACCACTTTAGCTAATGGGGCCTCCTGCTGCCGCTGCACAATTTCTGTTCTCATCCTGAAGCAAAGTTCTTAATCCGAGGTACTACTTCCAGGTTAGCGGAGTCTGTAACCTGAAGCGTCTGTAACCCGAGGTACCACTGTATGTGAATGGTGAGTTGGGGAGTCACAGCAAATCTAGCCTGGGTCAAAATCCTCTTGACACCCGTACGTAAGAGTCACCTTTTCTCTGTTGGTCCTTTAACCCACTGGTTCAGCTGCTGGGTGGAAGCCACTCGTGCAGAGCTTTCCAAACTGTGTGTCGTGACACAATAGTGTGTCAGCTGCAGTGTGTAGGTGTGTCACGCAAACGCTCCCTGCGCTCCTCCTGTGGTTTGGGTAAAAAGTTAGTTTAACCTTCGGTTTGCTAGTGAAACTGAATAACTGTGTCATGGAATGATGCCTGTCTAAAAAGGTGCATCGCCAACATGCAAAGTTTGGAAAACTCTGCCTGATCTGAGGTGGGTCCCCACAGGACCATACCACCATGCAAATGTATCGGAAAAGGTTGGGAAATGGGTTTCCTAACGCATCCTTGGACTAAAAGTGGGTCCTGGGTCTGGAAAAGTTGGAGGCACTTGCTTTAACCAATATGTTCTTCGCAGCACAGTAAAATGATAGCTCCCCCTGGTGATAGCTTCTGAAACAACACCCTACACCAGGGGTCAGCAAATTTACTGCGCCTTGGGCCGGTGTCTCCAGCGCCAATCGCGCAGCGGGCCGGAGGACGGGGGAACGCGCGCCCATACGCGTGCACACACGCTATTTCAGGCACACTTCCGGGCCGGAGGAGCACTGGAAATAGCTTGTGCGCATGTGCACGGGCCTCCGACCCGGATGTGCACTGGAAATAACGCTTGCGCATGCGCACAAGCTATTTTCGGTGCTCCTCCGACCCAGAAGTGGGCAGCTGTGCAGCGCAGCACCAGTAAGAGCGGTAGCGGGCGGTGGGGGTCATCGCAGGCTGGATAAACAAGTTCCTCGGGCCTTATCCGGCCCACGGACCTTAGTTTGGAGACCCCTGCCCTACACTCTCATGCACTTATAATGCACTTCTGACCAGTAAAGCCATGAAGAGAATTAGTTCCAGAAGTTGCTGGTGGGGGGAGGGGAAGGGCTTTAAAAGCATTGTACTGGAGAGGAGAGAAACAAACAGTGCCAATATATACATTTATTTCAAACAGGGGGAGTTATCCTGTTCTACCCACCACTGGCTGTAATACACACATATATATATTTGCAGAATTCATGGAAAGGGAGACTTTAACCCCCCCCCAAAAAAAAGTTAATTGTTTTTTATTGCCGGAAGACCAATGTGGATAAGATGAGCTCTTTCGTCGGGATCAGTTGTTCCACATGATTTGTTGGATCCAGTTGACATAGTTGCATACTCTGGTATAAACCCCTGGCCGGTTGGCCTGGGCACATTTCTCCATGCCCCAGGAGACGATACCTTCCAGCTGCTGATTGCAGACGAGAGGCCCCCCGGAGTCACCCTGTGAAAGGCAGCACAGTTCTTGGCATTGCATTGCATCCATCTGGCCTGCAGGGGGCAGCATTGTGGCAGAGCAGGGCACTTGACTACAACAGTGGTATTGCTATGGCAGGCTGGTCCGCTGGGGCAAATGAAGCATCGCCCACCAACGAACAGGGTACCCTCAGTCGGTCCCCACCTGGCTGCCATCTTACTTTGCAGCCAGTTGGGGTATGTGTGGTCCTGCCAGTTATTGACTCTGGCTCCACCTACTGCTGGTCTGCCCTTCAAGTCCCACTGGGCACCAGCAAACCACTTAAATATAAGCATAGTTTATGAGTGGCCAACATGCTGCCCTTCAGATGTGAGCCCAGGTGTCTGCCCCCAAAATCATGCCCTGGTTGGCATCATTGACAAGACATGAAATCATGCACAGTGAATAAAATGCAGGGGAAAGAAAGCCAGGAAGATAATTGCACAACAATGGATGAGAGGGAGAGAGAGGGAGAAAAGGATGACATCAGCAGGAGGGCTAGGGTGGGGGGGGGACAAGGTAAAAATGTAAAAGGTAAAGGACCCCTGGATGGTTAAGTCCAGTCAAAGGTGACTACGGGGTTGCTGCATTCATCTTGCTTTCAGGCCAAGGGAGCTTCAGCATGACTAAACTGCTTCTGGCACAACGGAACACCGTGACAGAAACCAGAGCGCACGGAAATGCTGTTTACCTTCCCGCTGCAGTGGTACCTATTTATCTACTTGTGCTTTCGTGCTTTCGAACTGCTAGGTTGGCAGGAGCTGGGACAGAGCAATGGCAGCTCACTCTGTTGCGGGGATTCGAACTGCCAACCTTCCGATCAGCAAGCCCAAGAGGCAAGGACAAGGCATGACACAGAAGAATGGGCACTGAGGATGAGAACACACAAGAATGGAAGGTGGGGGGAAATTCTCTTTAGACAGCCTTTGGTAGCAAAGCCATGTTTCCATCTTACCTGACAGGAGTCCACTCCACCTTCTGGTACACCAGCACAAACCATCCCATTCGTGATGCTATTAGGATAAGAAGCTGCACATCTCTCCGAGCTGATAAGCCTGACGTTGCCACACTGCAGGATGTTTGGGAAAGTGGCTGTAGAAAAGACAACACCACCCGCTCCCCATTTAATAGCTGCTCAGTGTCTAAATTATCCGCAACTCTTAAAGAAGGAGTGATTTTCTGGTTGTGCACGAAGGGTGCCTGTGGACTATCACTATTTTGCAGTACAGGTTCAAGCGCATGACAGAAATTTAGGTCTGTGTGGTGAAAGTGGATTGAAGCTTTCTGTCACTTTAGCACACGCAAATCTGCTTATCTTTAAAAAGCCGTGCTTTTTGCGGTTAGGAAAGTGACAGGCAACATACTGAAAAGTGCAGGATGGACGAATGCTTAATGGGAAGACGTGTAAACACATGGCCAACAAATTTGGGTGAATGCTTGTTGACGCATAACCCACCCTGTAAACAAACCAGCACGAATTCTCAAGAATGAGGAGATCTTACCACACGGGAAACACTGCAAGCAAATCAGGATGTATAAGCAGATGGTCTGGAGGAGCTCTAAGGGGTCAGCAACTTTTATAGGCCCATGGAAACATTTGCAAACTGGATCATCTGCCATGGGGCACATACTACACACATGCACATAACAGCCCCTCTCTTCCTGCCAATAATTAGGCTGGAGAAAAGCGTGTGTGAGTTTTTTGTTTTGTTTTGTTTTTGTTTGCTTTCCCCCAAACCTAATGAAAGGCCATCTTCCTGCAGAATGAATCTTCTCTCCCCAGCTGCATTTTCCAGGACCTCCAACACTCAGACGCAACAATTACGGTAGGCTTGGGGCTTCTTTCAAAATTAATTTCAGCAGGGAGACAGGACCCTGGGCAAGATTCAGCTCATGTGTCCCACCAGTCGAAGCCCACACAAGGACGACCACTTGCACAATGGGTCCCCACACCTATGTGCCCCTGGAAATTGGTTCTTGGTTTTTTTTTGGGGGGGGAGAACCCACAGAACAGGACATAGAGGGAGGGGAGATTGTTCCATGAGATGCTTGCAATGATTGAATGATCAGCATAGTGCATCATTTCACACACACACACACACACACACACACACGGAAAGGCCTCTGCAGTTGAGGAACCTTTGTCCCAGTTCCCATCAGCTAGGGTTGCCATATTTTGAAGAGCAAAAAAGAGGACTATGACGACTCCCATTTTAAATACCCCAACTATATATGTAGGCTATAGAAGCTGTGATATATTGCTGAGGGGGGGGGCAGGAGAAGAGAAGAGAAGAGGAAAGCACCAGTTATGTGTCTTATGTCTCATCCAGAAAGAATAGCCAGACATATTTTGGAAAATTTAAAGAGTCCACCCGGACAGAAATTTTACCCCTGAAAAAGAGGACGTGTCCTGGAAAAAGGGGACACATGGCAACCTTACATTAGCCCAGCACAGCCAAATGGTTAGGGATGGTGGGGAGCTGTAGTCCAGCTACACCTGGTGGCTCAGCGGTTCCCCAGTTGTGCAATACAGGTGAGCAAAAAGAGTTGGTTCTTTTGCGCCCGTGCATATACCTTGTGGCGTGGTGAGGGTGCCCCAGCCAGATACAAGGCACATCGTCCCAGGGGCAGAGCAGCCTCTCGGTAACTCCAGGGGCCGTAGATTCTGCGTAAAGGGGACTGGCCTCTCCAGCTTCAGCATCATGACGTCGTTGCTGAGGGTGCGGGGGTCAAAACGCGGGTGGCGGAAGTACCTGACCACCCTCCGGGTCTGCTCCCCTTCTTCCCGGATGGCCAGGTTGTGTTTCCCCAGCCGCACAATTATATTGCTAGGCAACAGGAGAGAAGAAAAGCTGGTTTGTACAGAGAGCACCACTGCACATGCTGTCCCTGGCTCATAACCAGAGTATGCCATCAGTAAATCATTCAACACATTGCTCTCCCTGCCTCTCCGCTTTTCTGCTCGCAGCATAAAGCTCCCAGAGTAGGTTCACAATATTATCAATATTTTTTTTAAGTGCACAATACGATCAATATTTTTTAAAGTGCGTTGTTGGGGGGGGGAATGGGGCGACGTGCAGTCTGCACATCGTCTGAGGCACCCCTTACAGCTCTGTAATTCTTGATTGTAAGATTGAGGATTAGTCAAGAATAGTCTTAATGGAGCCAGCAGGGCTGCTAGAGATTATGGCTGCGCACGAACCGTACATTTAAAACACATTAATTCCCCCTAAAGAATTCTGGGAACTGTAGTTTTACCCCTTGCAGAGCTACAACTGCCAAAACCCTTAACAAACTGCAGTTCCCAGGATTTGTGGGAAGGGGGAGTTCTTTAAATGTGCTTTAAATATATGGCGTGTGTATACCTTGATGGCTGTAGCAGAGTGGCATGCTGAGGAGATGGATGGACTGACTCTTCTGGAAGGAGAAACCCATTTCCGGATATGGATTTTGTTTCCATGTATGGTCATCAAAGTGTGTGGATTTGAAGCAACAATAACCTGGCAGTCTTGTCCTGGAACTGGGCCAGAAGGAGACTAAGAAGCCAGATTTGCTTTCTGCAAGAATCCAGTGCTCTCCCTCAATACCTAAAATGGGAGCAGGATCTGATAGGGTGCTAATGCTGGGAACCTTCCACCTTGCACCCATCCTTCATATATGTGTAAATAACCCTTATTAATGCCACCCACTTCCAGTGACCTTCCTTCCAAGGAAACCAAACCCAGAGATTTATTACTGTTCCGAGACGGAGTTTGCATGTAACAATTAAAATAAAATAAAATTGCAAAGATTAAACAAAAAGCAGAAGTATGAAACACCGCAAGCCAGACTGTACGGCATGAAAAGTCTGTCAGTAAAAAGATTTTAAAGGATGGCAAAAATGGATCTCTGTTGGCAGGGTATTCCAGAATTATGGTGCCACCACTGAAGAGGCCACGTGTTTCATGCTCACTCTCCAGGTGGCTCAGGATGATGGCAGGACCCGAGACACTTTGCTGCCTGACACAAAGGACAAAGGGGCACCCACAGACTCCAGTCCACCTACAGAAGTGGAAGGACTGCCATTCAAATCTAGTGCCAGGACAGTGGCCTCCATTGCACCTAGTTGCAGTATGTAAGACAGGGAGCTGTCACTGCATAACGGCACAACTGAGTGCATCTGAGGGCAGCATGCTTGCTTTGGAAATGCAGCCTTTCCCACATCTCACAACTGCTCAGTGCTCCAAGCACCTGCTGCCTAAGGCAGCTGTCTCACTCGGCCTAACAGTAGGGCTGGTCCTAACCTCTGAGGCTGTTCTTAAGAGCCAGTGTGGTGTAGTGGTTAAGAGCGGTAGACTTGTAATCTGGTGAACCGGGTTCGCGTCTCCACTCCCCCACATGCAGCTGCTGGGTGACCTTGGGCTAGTCACACTTCTCTGAAGTCTCTCAGCCCCACTCACCTCACAGAGTGTTTGTTGTGGGGGAGGAAGGGAAAGGAGAATGTTAGCCGCTTTGAGACTCCTTTGGGTAGTAATAAAGCGGGATATCAAATCCAAACTACTACTACTTCTTCTTCTTCTTCAAGCCAAGGCAGACAGATACAGGAGATGGTTCGCTACAGCGTAAGAACGCAGGTGGAATTTCAAATGTGCATTGCAACCAAAGCAAATTTGACAGCTTCACCCACAAAAATTAGATCTGTGGCTTTATTTCCAGTTCAAACCCGGCTTTGAGAGACTTCTTTTCCACCATCAACTGCTTCCTGTCCCAGTGAAAATTGCAGAAAGAGGGAAGGAAAAGTCACCACCCTAAATCCTGAAGCCAAATCATAAAGCATAGGAACTTTTAAAAATTGCTGCTTTTGAACATCTCTGTGGGGAAATTGTTTCTTTCTGAAAGTCACTCCAATACGTAGCAAACTGCAGTATGCAATGTTTCTATGAAATATTCCAAACCCAGCGGATTGCAAGCCTTTTGATAATAATGTAACGATTTGCGATGTAAAAATCACTCCACCAGATGGCACTGTTCGACTGCGTATAATGCAACCCTCTGCCTGACCTATTTGCAAAAGCTTTGCATTTGCTCTCAGCGATGTCTTTTTCATCACATGGTTGATTCAGCAGGATTTTAATGGTGGTAAGCCTTGCGGCAGGGATGGGGAACCTGTGGCCTTCCAGACGTTGCTGGACCACAACTCCCATCATCCCTGACCATTGACCAGGGTATTCCTTCCTTCCTTCCTTCCTTCTGAAAAAAATGCTGCATAAAGGTGGAGGACTGAATATAAGATGGGAGAGGGGATGGGGAACGAGAAACGGAAAGAACCGAAACGGTCAGAGCCACCCATCCCTATCTGACAGCCCTTCAAATTGAGGGCTGTCCCCTTATCAAGCTGGGCACATAACCGTCCTTTCCTCTTCTCACTTTGAGTGGGATAAAAGCTCAGTGACAGAGCACATACTTGTCATACAGGAGATCTAGGTTCAACCCCTCAGCATCTTCCATTAAAGAAATTCCAGGGTTGGTGGCAAGGCAGGGTAAGACGTCTGCCCTGAGTCCCTGGAGAGCTGCACCCAGTCCTCTGGGCAGGTCTAGACGGGCCAGTTGGACTCAGTAGAAGACTATTTCCGGTGCATGGTCAGACTCACCCACCATAGCAGTGCGCAGCAGTGACTACCCAGGAGGGAGCGACCAAAGTGCCCCCGCAATTGTATCTGCCAGTCAGGAATGCTTGCCAAGGCTGAGAATGGGGGAGGCAGGGGTAGCCTCCAATGATCCTTCCCTCGTCATCTTGGGTGCACACTGCAAAAAACACATCAACATTATTATTGCATTATATCCTACTTTCCCTCCAAGGAGCTCCAAGGAGCACACACGGTTCTCTGCATCTCCGTATTCTATGCACATCAACAACCCTGCGAGGTAGGTTAGGTTGGAATTTGACTTGCCCAAGCTCACCTAGTGAGCTTCTGGGATGCGTGGGGATTTGAAGCCTGATCTCCCATGTCCTAGTCCCAACGCCCTAACCACTATGTCACACTGTCCTCTATTCCAGCCAGTAAATTATTTAAAGTAGGGGGTTGGAGATTCTGAAGGAGAGGTAGGGAACAATCAGGCTTCAGGCCCTTCCTGCTTTTTAGCCATTTTTATGGAATCTTTACTGGATCAGGTGGTTCCAGGGTGCTTTTTGCTGTAGGGGATCGAGAGAGAAAGAGCTGGAGAAAAGAGGGGACTCAGATGAACGTTAGTCAAAATGTGTTATAACACTTTGACACCAGATGGCGCTGCAGAGCAACTCAATGATATTTTCAATTGTGAGCTTTACAACTGCTTTTTGCAAAGCATTTTCAGAACTTATATAGATATCTATCTAGCCAGGGTTCTGCTCCTCAGTCCTTACACCTCGAGGAGAGAGGGGGAGACTCCTTATCTGCTCCAATCCATCACTTCCTGCTGGATTTTCTTGTCTGGGTATTTTTAAAAGCCAGAAAAGTGAGCATGGTGCTCCTTTTAAACTGACAAGAGAAAATTGGCCCCACCTGCACTACACATTTAAAGCACACCTCCCCCCCCCAAAATCCCGGGAACTGTAGTTTGTTAATGGTGCTGAGAGTTGCTAGGATGCCCCTATTCCCCTCACAGAGCTATAGTTCGCAGAGTCCCCTGGGAAGAGGGAATGAATGTTAAACCCAGCCAGATGTGTGGGGTACTAATAATAATAATAATAATAATAATAATAATAATAATAATAATAATATAGCTTTGGGTGGAGAACAGGGTGAGGAACCTGTAACCCTCCAGATGTTGCTGGGCCACAACCCCATCATAGAATCATAGAGTTGGAAGGGACCCCAAGGCTCATCTAGTCCAACCCCCTGCAATGCAGGAATCTCAGCTAAAGCATCCATGGCAGATGGTCATCCAACCTCTGCTTAGAAACCTCCATCATCCCTGATCACTGGCCAAGCTGTCTGGGGCTGATGGGAGCTGGAGTCCAACACCATCCCGAGGCCACTGGTTCCACCCCACCCCTCGCTGTGCCTGCACTTTACACTTACCAGCAGATACAAGGAGCAATGCAAGGGCCAGCTGCCTCACGCCTGCCATTGTCACAAGCAGAGTGGAGAGTGGCTGGAGACCTCTTGAGGATCTGTCCTGCAGAGGGAGGAGAGCCAAACATTTGTTGTCCAGAATAATCAGGAGGACTCACTTGGCTTGCATTGGACTGGATAGGTCAGGTGGCTCCAGACATTTTGCCTTCTTGAGCCACAGCTGCATCCTTTGCATGGTCTAAGGCAGGGGTCAGCAAACTTTTTCAGCAGGGGGCCGGTCCACTGTCCCTGGGACCTTGTGGGGGGCCAGACTATATTTTGAAAATAAGAATGAACAAATTCCTGTGCCCCACAAATAACCCAGAGATGCATTTTAAATAAAACCACACATTCTACTTGTGTAAAAACACGTTGATTCCCGGACCGTCCGCGGGCCAGATTGAGAAGGCGATTGGGCCGCATCCAGCCCACGGGCCTTAGTTTGCCTACCCATGGTCTAAGGCAGCGGTTATCAAAGGGTGTGGCAATCGAGGACAGCAAGTGTGGCAGGAAGATTCAAGGACAATCAAAATAACATTTGAACATTTCAGTGTGGCATAGTATCATATCAGAATAATTGTTTCTGGATGTCCTGTGATCATGTTACAAAGTACCGGTAGTTGTGTTCTGTGTTACAAATCAAACACTCCTAGGAGTCTCCCCCCCCCAAAAAAAAGCACAGATAAAAAATTTGGCATAGCTTGGGCACCAAGTCAAGGGAGGGCTTTGAAAACTGGCCGTAGAGAGCGCCGCTTGTGGCAGCTTTGTGGGAGTTTGTAATGCGGCAGTTCCTAAGATTGGGAGGCGCCGTGACTCAGTGGAAAAGCATTCGGGAAGGGCTGCAGCTCAGTGGCAGAGCAGATGTGTTGCCAAATTTGCTCTCCAACCTGCTCCTGCACACCTTGAAACAGCATCCTGATGTGCAGAAGCTCAGCAAGAGAAAAAAAAAATTCCTGGCACAATGATATGCAAGGGGAGAGCTGTAGCTCAATGCTACAGAACCAACTTTGTGTTCAGAAAGTCCCAGGTTCAATTCTTAGCATCTCTAATTAGGGCCAAGAGAAATCCCTTGCCCCTGAAACCCTGGAGAAACATTGCCAATCCGTGTCACCTCTCTCTCTCTCTCTCTCTCTCTCTCTCTCTCTCTCTCCCCCTCTCCCTCTCCCTCTCCCTCTCCCTCTCCCTCTCCCTCATAAGTTTTTAATGAACGGTTTTCCATAAGTAACAAAGGTACATTCATTGTCTGTTTCAAATCGTAGAGTCCTTCATGCAAGCCAATTGCAGTCAGCATGAAACATTTTTGTTGTTGTAGGTAATATGGGGTTGAGGCGGAAAGAGAAATGGGGAGAGAGAGAGAGAGAGAGAGAGAAGAAAATGGAGAAATAGAAAAATATGAACAGAAAAAGTGGGGTGAGGGAGACATTAAAGTTTCATTCTTGACATAGCATACAAGTGGAACTTTAAAAAAAATAAATCAGTGTTGTGTGGATAGGTGTCTTATTTTTGCTGGCGGAGAAAGAGACCAGAGGGCCCAAGGCATGGTTGGTTGCAGTAGGTTGGTTGCAGTGTGCTTTGTTCGTGTTTGGGGTGGGTGGGTGGCATTGCTGGGTTAAGATTGCCATATTGATTCATATGTTGTCGCTTGTGAGGGATTGGTCATTGTCTTGTTGGCCTCTGTATGTGATAAAGGGGAGCTACCCAAGGGTGAAGGGGTCCGTCTTTGTTTGTCCCCTTGATAGTTTCAATTTGTTGGTTAGTTTTTTCTAGTAGAGCAGTTTGGTACCAGTGGTCCATGTTCATTCCGAACAGGTGAGTGTAAGTGAGTAAGTGAGTAAGAGAGTAAGTTCTTATGTGTGTGGTTCTTATGTGTGTAGCGTGTGTCTTGGACAATTCTGGATCTGCTTCTGTTAACTGTGAGCTAAATGGACCAAGGATATGACTCGGAATAAAGCAGTTTCCAAGGTCAACGAACGATCTCAGATAACAGTACCGGGTAAGACGCTTCAAGAGTCTTGAAGAGCTGCTGCAATCAGTCAAAGCAGTCCCTGCTGAAAGAGGTGAACCAAGGCAGGGTTGGCTCTGTCTTCGAGGAAACATGGGGACTTAGGAAACTGCCTTATAGTGAGTCCATCTAGCTCAGTAATGTCTACACTGGCTCAGGGGCATAGGAAGGGGGGGCGGGGGGCGGGTTGACCCATGTTCCACCATGGAGGGGGGTGACAAATTATCAAGGAACAATTACTGCCCTACTAGGGTGGTTCATAAAAAACCTTTTTTAAAAAATGCCTGCTCCAAAGGTCTTATCTTACTACACTAGGGATTATATAGCTATATATGAAATTTCATGCATATCAGTTAATATCTTGACCCTCCTCCATGAAAATATCTGTTTACTTGGCCGTTTTCCTATGGCGTGAAGGCTGAAATTTCAATTCAGTGGAGCACTTACTGTTCCCAACCCTAACCCTGCGGAAAGCCATCTAATTAGACTTTAATTTGATTTTGACATGTTTTTAGGAGGTAATTTAATTATTGTTTGATTTTATACCAGTGTTATGTATCTGATGCTAGCCGCCCTGAGCCCGACTTCGGCCGGGGAGGGCAGGATATAAATAAAAGTTTATTATTACTTATTATTATTATTCCTTTGTAAGAAAATATGAAATAACGTAAAACCAAATTTGAAGGCAAAAAAAATATATGTGAGGGGAGGTGACAAGAAATTTTCTGCACCGGGTACCATCTGACCTTCCTACGCCTCTGCACTGGCTAGTAGTTCTCCAGGGTTTCAGGAAATGAGCCTTATCTGGCAGCAGTGACAGCGCTTCAGGCACCTTGACCCAAAGTGACACTAGGTTTAGTGGTGCAGTGAGAAACTAAAAGGGGGACTATATCCAGCTGCCAGGCACTGCACAAAATGCTGGTGTGGGGATACCGTGCCCCCTGGCAACTGCTCATAGAATCATAGAGTTGGAAGAGACCACAAGGGCCATCCAGTCCAACCCCCTGCCAAGCAGGAAACACCATCAAAGCATTCCTGACAGATGGCTGTCAAGCCTCCGCTTAAAGACCTCCAAAGAAGGAGACTCCACCACACTCCTTGGTAGCAAATTCCACTGCCGAACAGCTCTCACTGTCAGGAAGTTCTTCCTAATGTTTAGGTGGAATCTTCTTTCTTGTAGTTTGAATCCATTGCCCTGTGTCCGCTTCTCTGGAGCAGCAGAAAACATCCTTTCTCCCTCCTCTATATGACATCCTTTGATATATTTGAACATGGCTATCATATCACCCCTTAACCTTCTCTTCTCCAGGCTAAACATACCCAGCTCCCTAAGCCGTTCCTCATAAGGCATTGTTTCCAGGCCTTTGACCATTTTGGTTGCCCTCTTCTGGACACGTTCCAGCAAAAAAGGAGGGCATGCACTAGGGGTTGAAATAGGACACCAATTTGCATAAAATGCCCTGATGCCAATTTAGCATCAGGTTTACTATTAACGATCAAGGGCAATGTTTCCCAAACTTGGGTCTCCAGCTGTATTTGGACTATAGTTCCCATAATCCCTGTATTTGGACTATAGTTCCCATAATACTTGTCCTCCTAGCTAGGGCTAATGGGAGTTGTAGTCCAACAACTGGAGACCTAAGTTTGGGAAACACTGATCTAAGGTATTCATGTCCATTATTTTTCAGGAAACTACTTTTGAATAGGATTAACACTGGAGATAACCCATTGTTATAAAGACTGAGCAAAGGAGCTGCCTGCCTGCTCAGTCTGTTGCCCAGGTACTTTTAACTGCTGGTGGCAAACTTCAAGGTTCTTCCTTCTTATGGGTCACTATTTTTAAATTGGACTTGGACCAAACAGACTTTCAAATTGAGGATTTTCTAAAAAATAGGGGACTGCCCAAGTGCTGATGCCATTCATTTAACAAATGAAGGCTTCTTCTGGAACATAAGAGGTGAATGGATCTGGAAATTTTCATTTCTCTCAATTTCTCGTTCTTCAAATCTTAAATTCAGTTTTCTGCATTTCCACAGCAAGTTGTTGTTGTTGTTGTTGTTGTTGTTGTTATCCTCCAGGAAAATTGTCAGCATTTTAGTGGGAATTACTCTACATAAAACACATTTTTGCAAGCATTCCCCCCCATATAATGTATTTCGGTAAGTTATTTTCATTAGCACGTGCAATTCTATACACGTTCTTTGGTTGCAGAGCCACGTCGCAGAATTTGGAGAAATTCAAATTTCAAAGGTTTTGGTTCTGGAAGTTCAAATTAGGTTGCTTCTCACCAAAATGCAAACAAAGTTGAATTTCTCCCCTATCCCTAGTAACACCCCCCCTTGCGCTTACCAGCTTAGAAGGAAAACCCCCGTGACGCAACCCTCTGTTGGCAGGACCTCCCAGCAGCTTGTCTCCTTGCCGATAGCCAGGCTCCTATAGCCTCTGACTCACGACTGGCCTTTCCCTATGCCACATGCTTTTAACCTGCCCTGGGCCCCGCAGCAGCTGCCCTCAGGTGGCAGGTGGCATTTACTGGCTGGGGGGACGCCTCCTGATCTGTCATTATCATTTGTGCCATCTCTCAGGCTGGCACCTTCCCATCCCGGTTGGAAATGAAATAGCCTCATGGGCAGATGCACCTAATAGCAGAGGAATGGACCGGTGTGCAGGATTCTTGGCACACCGGGGCCCTCTAGCATCACTAAGCACACTACCGTATAATTGACACTTATTTTCCTGTGCATCATCGCTGTGCGGAATTGCCTTTGTGTGCTCTAATTTAAGACTGAGATGGTCCAGCCATTAAACATCCAGGGAACCTATGGAACAGCAGCATTCTCGAGACTTCGGTCGACTCATCATGACTCAGCAGACGCCACGTTAAACGTGCGATTTGGCTCTTTAATGAGGATGCAAGCAATTGGAGCAGTCTATAAATAATTTTAAAGTCGTTAAATAATTTTAAAGTCAGCAGAAGCAATGGGTCAAAATCAGAGGTAGTAAAGCTGCAACCCTGCACATTTACCTGGGACTAAATCCCATTGAATTTAGGGGGACTTACTTCCGACCAGGAGAACATCCAAAATATAAGGGCATCCCATTTGCAGTGTTTGAGAGCTTTTAATTTAGGGGAATGGTGCGTAAGTGGGGACAGGATTGAATTCTATAAAATTGAGAAAGTAGATGGATGAAGTTTTTCTCCCTCTCTCATAATACTTAGAACTTCCTTAGACAGCCAAGGAAGCTGAATGTTGGAAGATTCAAGACAGATGAAAGAAAGTACTTTGGCTAATTAAACAACCTATGGCCTTTTAAGCTGTATGTGTATAGGGGAGAGGGTATTGTTATTGTTTGTGCTGTGTTATGCATTTTTGTGTTTTTACATTGTAAACCACCCTGTGATCCTTGGAATAATAATAATAATAATAATAATAATAATAATAATAATAATAATAATTCATGCAGCACAAGCTTAAACTCTGGCATTTGCTCCCCCAGGGGGCAGTGAGGGTCACCAAACCAGGTGGCTTATAAGGTGATTGGACAAATTTATGGACGATAGAGCTATCTGTTGTTCAGCTGAGCTTTGCTGGTACTGAAGGCAAATGAGCATCATGGTCACAAATCCAATACATTCAGGATTGGCATAGTCCACAAAAATCCAGTTGCAGCACTTAATATAAAACTTTTAATGACTTATCATAAGACTTAACCTTAGCACTATAGCATATAGAACACCACACTAGAACAGAGAGACAGAAGGAGAAAAGTAAGTGAGACCCAGGCTCCTCCTGGCCTTTACTATTATAGCCAGCATGACCTTGACAGAAAGATAATAGAACCAGTTTAAACCAGCTGTACTCAGCTTCCCAGAAGAAATAACCCAAACAAGAACCTTCTGCCTGTTTCTTTCACATAGAATGAAAACTTTCCAGAACCCTCTTTAACTAAGCAGAACGGGAAAGATCTCTACACATCGGATCAATACTTTCTGTACTAAGAAATGCAGACTGACGCTATCTAATGGCTGCTAGCCAAGATAGCTATGCTCTGCCTCCATGGTCAGTCAGGGGCAATAATGCTGCTGAATACCAGTTGTTGGAACCCACAGAAGGAGAGAGTATTCTTGTGCCCAGATCCTGCTTGGCCACTGGGGGTGGGGGGAAGGATGCCATGGGCCTGATACAGCAGATCTGGACTAGAAAGAATGATTTCACTCTTGTGATTTCTCTCACTTTTTTTGCTCTGACACACGGGCCACGTTTTCTCTCATTTTGGGGACCTCAGGACTCAAAAAAAGAGAGAGCAAGAATATGATCCATGAATCAGGAACCGCTCCCCCCCCCCCACCAAAATGAGCAAAACTGTGACACACACATCAGGAGCAAAAATAAAGAGACTTTGATCAGGCTTTGTCTGGGCAGCTCTTCAAATAGAGGACTCATTCAAATGTAGAACCATCCTTTAACATCTTAAGTGATACATGATGTGCCGCAAGCCACTTGGAAGGATTGTATTCACACACAGGGGTCTCCATTTGAGGGGAAATCTGTCAAGGGAGAGCTTATGTGTGTGGTACACATTTATCAAAGTGTATCTAGTGCATCTAGTGACAGATCAGTCACTAAATCAGTTTTGGTTTCTCTGTTTCTTATTTTACCAATCTTAAAGTCAGTTCTCCTCATTAATTAGCATTTGAATATCTTTCTTAAAAAAAAAAATCCTTGTGAAAATTCGTTAGCATTGTAGAGTGAATTTCTCCTAATTTTTGTATGCCTTTTTGCCTAACATGCATAAAAGCCAAAGCATATATTTCCCTAATACTTATATTTCCTCTAATACTGTAAAATGCATTTGTGTACATTACTTTTACTGATCTATGCATTGCTATGCACACTTCACAGAAGTACAGTAGGCCCAAAACTTATGTGAGGTTTACATTACAGGGACCACGCATAAAGCCCAAATCAAAGTTCTTTGGGTGCAGTGGTGGGTGAGGTTGCCAAAGTTTACTTGCCTGGATGCTTGGACCCCTTTCTGCCCCCTTATTCAATAATAATAATAATAATAATAATAATAATAATAATATGCTAAGCTCATAAAGCTTGCATATCATTGTGCCACATAAGTTGCAGGCTTACTGTATATGCAGATTTTTAGCCATTACTTGGCTGCTTTACAAAATTCAAAGAAATATGAATTTTGCTTTCTTGTTCCAGAAAGTACAAATAAGGGAGGGCCACCTTCAAAGTCAGATTTCTCCCCTCTCCCTACATGTAGCCCATTCACACGGCCACCAAACACACAGCTGGTGATGGGGGCAAGCAAGGCGGCATGATTGGGCAACCTCTCAGCCTCCTTGTGTGTTGAAAGAGCACACGGCAGGGTTTGACTGAACCCGTCCTTCATCTTCTACTGTTCTATTGTCAAAGGGACAGCACTGAATTTCATGAACATTAGGGAGGGGCTCCATTGGTCCCTACGCAGAGAACAAAGGGAGAGGAAGAGACAGGGATGTCTCAAACTGAACGTCAACAAGTGAGAGAAAGGGATGGGAACAGTCTGACCCACAAACACAGATGTAACATTTAAGGGAGTGGAGATGGCTTTATAGGGTTGTTGCTGCACTCCAAACTGACATACATTTCCCCTGCTGTGCAGCAATCTTTGGGGAAACTAGTTCTGCCAGATTTTTGGTCCACTTCGGTTGGAACTGGAGGAAAAGCCAGCTGTAGTGGGCACGTATTGGCTAGCACCTGTGCCATCACCAGTACATAAACACACAGCTTAACAAAAATAGGAAGGCCTAGGAGGATATTGAGTTATTTATTGAATTTATATCCTGCTCTTCCTTCCCAGGGCGTCAAACACCAAAGTGTTGTTTTTTTAAAAAAATGCAATTAAAAACAAAATAAAAACATGTAAAAACAGAATGACAGAAACCAAACCACAGATTCTGAGAGCTATTAGTCATCTTAGGTTTGTGCAGATACAGGATGTACCTCTAACAGCAGTATCCCTGGAGGAACAGTGCACAGCCCATAATGGTCTGTACCTTGATCTTAGACCTTGCCCATCCTTATTCAGACGTAAGTCCCACTGATTTCAATTCTAATTACACTGAACTAACAGAGTAATCCTATGCCCTTAGACAGCTTCCGGACAAGGGCTTAATGCTGCCAAGGGGTTTCTGAGACATCGCAAATGTGCCACTGGTGGCAACAGGTTTCTTTTTTTACTTATTGCATTTCCTCCCAGGAAGGGTAAATGTGGATTAAATGGCAAAAAAATAAATAAAGCTTGCATGCATGAGGATCACTGATCTCATAATAATCACCCAGAGCTATGCCAGGGTGGGTGGCTGCAGACGTGCCTCAGGTGTTCCAGGTGAGTTTCATCAACATACCTGTTGCTACCAGAACAGCTCCATCACCGCTGGCACAGTAGCAGTTACACCACTTCCTACAGCTGCTCAGCTGCCATAGCATAAGTATAGAAAACAGGAGTCCAGGATTGTGCCCAAAGGGTCTCTAGGATAAGGCTACTGATGACTAGCTACAGGTAGGTAGCTCTGTTGGTCTGCCGTAGTCGAAACAAAATAAAAAAAAAATCCTTCCAGTAGCACCTTAGAGACCAACTGATTTTGTTATTGGTATGAGCTTTTGTGTGCATGCACACTTCTTCAGATACACTGAAACAGAAGTCACCAGACCCTTATATATAGTGAGAGGGTGGGGAGGGGTATTATTCAGAAGAGTGGTGGGAATGGGTGATTGGCTGATAGGTGTGGAAAACCTGTTGATGACTGTTAACGACTGCAATTGGTCTTACAAGTTTCAGGGTACACATCCTGCTTCATTTCCTACCAGCGCAGGGTCCATAACTTGCTGCTGAAATCCTGTAACTGTTTATGCCGCAAATGCTCCTCTCTGTTTTCTGTGTGTCTCACTCTCATGGTGCTATAGCAGAAGAATGTCCTTCAAGGTGTCAATAATGGATGAACATTGGGGAAGCGTTGCAGAGCAACTAATAAAGCAGAATGGTGTGTTGCTGGTCCAGTATAAATTCACCTTGAATGCACTATTATTGCATAAGTGACATGCTGCAGAATTACACCCACACAACAACAACAACAACAACAACAGCCCGGAAGGGCACAGCAATTATCAGTGATTACCCTTTCCCACCCATCCCTGCAGTTAAGCCACATGGGAATTAAAAACATGGGAATGGAGTTCTTTGAATAAATGTCCCTGTAGGCAAATCATAATTCATGAAAGGGAAACTAGGGATAAACTAGGTAAAGGGCCAAATGTTTGTACCTCGTTCATCCCTTATATAAGATCATGAATTTCTGTCATTCTTCCCTGATCCATTAGGGGGAGCTAACTGCATGCGTTACTTGACACTCCAAACACCTCCTTAACTTCCCGCAGTGATTTCTCCTCCTTTGAACTGGTCCAAGTGCCAGTCATTGGTCTGAAGGTGCACCTGGATGCAGTCGGTCTGGAGGCAGACTGCAGTACACTTTTGCACTTTGGTGTGTGTGTGTGTGTGTGTGTGTCCAGATCTCAAGGAATCAAGGGAAATGAACCAACGAACGAGAAATTATATATGGGAAAGTACATACATTTTATTAATTTATATAGTGGAATTTAATTTGTAAAATAAGTACAAATGAACAGTATGTATAAAATTGTATGAGACAATGGCGGATGTAAGAAGTCGAAAATACAATAAAATATTTATTAATTTTTTTTAAAAAAACAGATCTCAAAATATAAGCAAAATGCATCAAGACCCTGCCTCCACCAAGTCTTGTTGACTTTTTAAAAGCTCATTCATTAGGGTTGCCATATGTCCAGAATTTCCTGGACATAGTCGGAAACAGGGCGAAAATTGCTGAAATGTTTGCGAAAATCCGGACATATGGAAACCCATATTGGATGTCTAGATTTTGGCGAATTTCCATATACATTTTGAGATTTTTGTAAAAATGCTCAACAACTTTTGTGCCTGGATTTTAACTTTTTGAAATATGTCAACCCTATATAGGGTGATGGGATCAGGGTGGTGAGGATAAACCTACACCTAAGATCATGGAGAGCTCTGTCAATCAAAGTAGACAATTCTGGGACACGTGAACAAGGAGTTTCAACTGGTAAAAGGCTGCTTGGTAAAAAGGATGATAACGAATGTATATTCCAGACAACTGACTGTAAAACTCGCTCTCTGGTAGTGCCTGGCTATGAGGTTTTTGTTGTGTTTTAATCTAATGTATGTTTTCAACAGGATAATCCTCCCCCTTTACTGTATTGCGATCTTGAAAAGAATCGTTCTTCCACAGGGTGAAATAAAATGATTAGGGGCACTTCCAGACGGTCTTTAGTTCTGGGTCGGATTCAACCACATACCAGCAAATTCAGGTTGCACAGATGGTTCGGTGCAATTTCACAGCAAGTTTGCTTCCTCTGCCCCACAATACCATACTCCCCAACGCAATATGGCCCAAATCTGGGACGCCATTTTCTGGGTCCAAAATCCCATGTGAGTCATGTTTGAGGCACTGCATGAGATTGCAGACCTGGAAAAATGCTTTTTCAGGGTGAAATCTTGGCCTGAAATTGCAAGAGAGCAAGGCAGTCAACATGGCTGCTGTGCTCTCGCGCGCGCACGCGGGGGGGGGGGGAGAATCAGATGTCCCTTCCAGTTGAAATCAGACAGGCTCCACCGCTTAGAACTTTTGGTGCTTCCTAAAGGCTATTTGTTTTATTTTCCCCTAGCAAGCTATTTAATTAAAGTCTGGTATTACAGTTTTAACTCACCCCTAGCTTTGTTTATTTGGTCTCCTATCCATGGCTTAGGAACAACTGTGACTAGAAGATTTTTGGATTTGATATCCCGCTTTATCACTACCCTAAGGAGTCTCAAAGCGGCTCACAATCTCCTTTTCCCTTCCTCCCCCACAACAAACACTCTGTGAGGTGAGTGAGGCTGAGAGACTTCAGAGAAGTGTGACTAGCCCAAGGTCACCCAGCAGCTGCATGTGGAGGAGCGGGGAAGCGAACCTGGCTCACCAGATTACGAGTCTACCACTCTTAACCACTACACCACACTGGCTCTCAACTAGGCAGTATACAACAAATTGTTGAAATAAATAGAATTCAGGGGTCAGCAAACTTTTTCAGCAGGGGGCTGGTCCACTCTCCCTCAGACCTTGAGGGGGGCCGGAATATATTTTTTTGGGGAAAATGAACGAATTCCTATGCCCCACAAATGACCTAGAGATGCATTTTAAATAAAAGCACACATTCTACTCATGTAAAAACACCAGGCAGGCCCCACAAATAACCCAGAGATGCATTTGAAATAAAAGGACACATTCTACTCATGTAAAAACACGCTGATTCCCGGACTGTCCGCAGGCCGGATTTAGAAGGCAATTGGGCCGGATCTGGCCCATGGGCCTTAGTGTGCCTACCCATGAAATAGATAAAATAATGATAAAATAATAATAAATCTTCCAGATGCCATATGCTAGTTGTTTTTAAAGAAATAGTAATCTGTCCCATGACACAAGGAGGTGATAGTTCCAGGGTCACAGCCACTGGGTCAACAGAAGATGTCACAGAGGGCAGAATTTGCACTCAGAGCTGACGGGCAATGGGAGGCACAGACTGGTAAATTGACACCTTTGTCACTATGGGTGAAACTAGCTTTCAGTTCCCAGAATGACTCTGTTGCTGGAGGCACATTTTCTACTTGTCTTTCAATTAATACCATATTTCCTGATTGCAACCACATCATCATTTTGGTGTTCAGGAAATGGCTACACTTTCGGCAAGTGGGATGACATGTCAGAATAAGGGATGACATGTCAGAATAAGGGTGGTGAGCAGGTCACTGGTTTTGCACAGTCTCCTCTCCTCCAGGTCAAGAGGTCAGACAGAGATTTGCTTTGAATTATTTCCTACAATTTCCCCCAGCTGTTGAAAGGAGATGGAAGAGTGCAGATTGCAATTGCGGTCCATGGGCAGAGGAACAGCTGGCTCTCAGACAGGGGCGAAGGAAGGCGCCGTGACACCCGGGGCGGGCGTCACTATGTAGGGTGCATGTGCCGGACGGTGCCAGCATCCTCTGTTTGCGGCTGTAGCGGCAACGGAGGGATACCGGCACTGTCCATACAGCACTGGAGCACCACCACGGCAAACCACTATACAGCGCATGTGCGGTGTCACTACGTACAGCGCATGCAAGCGACGCTGCACATGCGCTGTATTTAGCGGTTTGCTGCCGGTGCCGGAACCCTCTACTTGCAGCTGCAGCCATGAACGGAGGATCCTCCACATGTGGCTGCAGCTTGTCACCCCCGCAGACATGGGACCTGGGGCGTACCTTGCCCCCCCATTGTGATGCCATTGCTCTCAGATGATGGTCCATTCATTTCAGGAGGCCCATGGGATGATGGGGGTTATAGTCCAAAACATCTGGAGATCACCAGTGTGATGAAGACTGTCCTATGGCTAATATTTTAGGAAACTGGAAGGGGAGCAGCTATAGCTCAGGGGCAGAGCATCTGCTTTGCAAGCAGAAGGTCTCAGGTTCAATCCCCAAGTAGCGCTGAGAAGGATCTCTGTCTGAAGCCCTCGAGAGCTGCTGCCCATCAATATAAAAATTAGGGATGGAGGAGAAATGCGATTCGGTTCACATTTAAATGTGAATCTATGCAATTTGCACTTTCTGAAATGCACGCGAACTGAAACATCCTTCAAAATTTGTGCGTCTCTGAATTTCGCAATGCCGTTCTCCCACCAAGGAATGTGCAGGAGTGGCAAAATAACTGCATATGTGATTCTTCAAACAGGCAGGCAGCTGTGTGAAATCCCAAAAGAATGTGTGTGTTGCCATCATCTCTGAAGCCACTCACTCTGGGTCATAGGCAACACATGCAAATTTCACCCCACTATTGCCACCTCCAGATTCCACTGCAGCTTGCAGAAAAGGAAACAGCAGGTCACTTCTGCGACAAAAGCTAAATTGCCCTTGTATTCCAGGAATGGGCAATGTGTTCCCACCCAGCTTCTGGAAGTATGGTGCTGCACGATGCATGGAAGGACCTTTGTAACACTTAGTGGGGGCAATGGCATCCCACTTCAACAGCATGGGATGCAAAGGTCCTGGGCATGGACTGGCATGCAAAGGCAGTGGTTGGGATTGCATGCCCTGGCCTTGCTGCCCCTCGTCACACCCAGCCCTTGTGAGTTTGAGAACTCATCTGTTTAGAGGCCTAGGCAATCCCTGCGCTCTACCAATATGCAACATACAGACTACACTGCAGAGCCGTTACATCTTTTTTTTTGGGGGGGGGGGGGTGCAAGTAAAGCCTTTGTGCAGATGGGGCCCTAAGGTCAATCTGATCAATGGGGACAATTCATGCCTTACTGGGATGGACTCCAGGGCCAGCTCCGGGTGTGAGATCCCCTCTCAGCAAAGAGCTCTTGTAAATTCTCCCCGCAACATCAGCTCCCCCCAGGGGTGGGGGTTTATTGGGGGCATGAGGCAGAAGCACCATCTAAATCCAAAGGGAATGTCCTGCCCCTCACTGCTGGATTCTCAGTTCTGCTTTTGCCAAAGTCTTTCAAGGGTAAATCAGATAGGTACATAGGCAAGGCACTGGTTGCAACTATAGCAGGTACAAAGAAGGTTTAGATGCATGGCTAGGTGCAAGCAAAGATGTAGTTCCAACAAGCGATACCAATGCTGCACCTTTCTTTTGAAGAGTGGAGTGGGCACAGCTCTTTGCATGGGAAACAGGGAGAGTCTGTGGCAAACAGGCACTTCTGCAGGTGGGTTGGGCCTGAAGAGTACAGTATGCATTTTCATGCACACTTCACCCTGGTATAGACACTGTTGTACACATTACTTGGCTGGAGAACTGCACTGCAAAATTCAGAGAAGCACAAATTTTGAGGGATGGCTATATATTCCCATTTGCCTCTCATTTTTGGAAGTGGTAATTAGACAATTTCACCTTTCAGTGGGAGCTGCACCATCTCTCTCTCTCTCTCGTTCCCCATCTGAGCCCAGGAGTTTGTTTTCAGAATTGAACTGAGCTCAGGTGCAATAAAAAGTTCTGTTCTGTAATTGGGAGTCAGAAACACTTCCTGATCCACAGCACATCAGCCAGATATTTCATAGAATCATAGAGTTGGAAGGGACCCCCAGGGACATCTAGCCCAACCCCTTTCAATGCAGGAATCTCAGCTATGGTAGAGATCCCTGATCTACCTTGCATGAATCGGCAGGAGAGCATCTGCCTTGCATGCAAGGGATCCCAGGTTCAACCTCCGGCATCTCCAGGAAAAGCTGGGAGAGAATCCCACCTGAAACTGTGGAAAGCTGCTGCAGACAATACGGAACTACATGGACCAACGGTATGATCAGTCATAAGGCAGCTTCCAATGTCCTCCTCACCCCTGCTTTAGATGTTGTTGGACTTCTTTCTTCTGCAGTAATTTTTTTTTCTTCTGCAGTAAAATTTTCCCATTGTTAATTCCAAGAAGGTGCAGCCATTTGGGGATGCACTTCATCATGAGAATGCTACAATGCTACAAGAGACAAGACAAGAGATAATGCTACAAGAAACAAGTCAGAAACAGAAGCCACTTTGCTTTGACTTTTGGGTTCAGGGTTTGGAGAGGGTTGGAGTGGGTTAAAAAATTGGACATGCTTATGGGTATTTTTCTCTTTTTTATGGTTTTGACAGATGGATATGGATATTGCGGTAATGGAAAATGTTAATAACTACTAGCCAAATTTTTGAGACTGGAGGGAGGGAAAGGAAAGGGAAAAAAGGAAAATTTCGTTATATAAAATTTGTTTGGATATTGAAAATTTTAATAAAGGTCTTAGAAGAGTTCAGAGGTATTTGGAGGCTGAGGTTGAGTTAAAATTATAAGTAATTAAGTCAGATGAATAAATATGTTTAAAAGTGATAAGGAGGAAAGTTATAGTGTGTAAAGTAGAAGGGAGGATGAACTGGAAAACTGGGAATTAGGTTTGATTTTGAATTCAATAGGGGGGGGGATCAGAGGAAGTCAATCGATGATGAAATTAAGAAAAGTAAGAAAGTCTGGCCCAGGAAAAGGGCCAGGCCTAAGCAATGATTTATACAAGTTAATTGGTTAAATTTGAAAAGGCATTGTAAGTGCTCCTGTGAGAGGGGGGCTTGGATATTTGCTTCCCTTGGTGGGAGAGGGGGGAGCATGAAAAAATTTAACCATGTAATGTTTTGTGCTTTAAATTGTAAAAACCCTTAAAAGATTTAATAAATAAATAAATAAATAGATGTTGTTGGACTTCAACTCCCATCAGCCCCAGTCAGCATGGCCGGAATCAGGAATGATGGGAGTTGCAGTCCAGCAACATCTGGAAGGCCAGAAGTTCCTCTTCTCTACCATGAGGGTTAGCAAGACAACAATAAAAGGGTTTCAAAAGCTCAACATCCCAAAGGGAATGTATGCCTGAACCTCACATAACCAGACACCTTGATTTTGCAGCAAAGTGCTGTAATCAATGCATTTGTTGTTGGTGGTGGTTCCTTGTGGGTTATTTACTGTGAAAAATCCTGAGAACAGCCACCACCCTACGTCCAACAGAGTATTTATTCTAATACTTCCCTGTTGTGACTTTGCAGCACGAAGAGATTAAAATGTCTCTGAGTACAGCTAATTTTGGATTATGACACTTCTGTGTCAAATTGACAGAGTTAACAACCCAGTTTCTGAAAATTGCTTCCAGTTTTTCTTTAATTATGGTGTGGTGCACAGGGAAGGAGTTTACTCCTCATTAAAGTATGCATCAAACAAGAAGTTCTCAGAGAGGACTAGAAACTTGGGGTTGGCTTGGAAATATATATAAAAAAGTAACCCATCTGCACAATTTTGTCTGCATGCTTTGGGTTAAAGCTTCACAAGTAAAAGGAAGAGAGATTTTTAAAAGAAAGAAAGATGAAAACTGAAAATTCTGGGAAAGAAACTCAAATATTCAAGAGGGGCCAAGTACCCCACAAAATCCCCCTTTGCAGTCTTGGTCAATCTGGTCTCCCCCCTCCCCAAATGTTTTCGTGTCCTGCACTTCAAAATTTACCCCCGCAACACTGGAAAGGATCAAAGAGCAGATGGCATGAAACTCCTGCTTGAAGCTCTGGACCAGGGGTAGACAACCCATGGGCCGGATGCGGCCCAATTACCTTCTCAATCCGACCCGCAGATGGTCCAGGAATCAGTGTGTTTTTACATGAGTAGAATGTGTCCTTTTATTTAAAATGCATCTCTGGGTTATTTGTGGGGCCTAGGAATTGCTTCATTCCCACCCGCACCCCACCCCAAAATATAGTCCAGCCTACCACATGGTCTGAGAGACGGTGGACTGGCCCATGGCTGTAAAAGGTTGTTGACCCCTGCTCTGGACAATTATGGGCTGGAAGGAGAACCGTCTGACTTGGTGAAAAGCAACTCTTTTTGCTCCTAGAAGCATGTACGAATCATTAACTTTCAGAAGAGTTGAACTGATGGCACTGATAACCTAGTTGAGCAAATATTTTCTTTAGGATAGGTATGGTTCCGAAACACTACAACCCAATGTACCCTAAACGTGTCCTTGTGACCTGCTTGCACTTTTCGAATGACAGATGGCACTGGCAAAAGAAAGCGCTGATTTGACCTGAAACTTCCAACATTCAGCGTTGTTGAGTGGCCCCGAGTTCAAATTTTACAAGAGAGGAAGGAAAATGTACCTTTATCAACCTTCTTCACAATCTTACACACCTGGTAGAATCATGACCCCATATTACTCACCTTCCCCCCATGAACTGAAAAGCCTCAGATACTGCAGCCTTTCCTCATAAGGAGTTGCTCCACCCACTTGATCATTTAGGATGCCCTTATCTGAACCACTTGCAGCTCTGCAATACCCTTTTTGAGGGGCAGTAGGCGGAACTATGCTCAGTATCCCAAATGCGGTACCACCATTGATTCACATAGCGACATTATGGTTATTGGCAGATGTATTTTTAATTCCTTTCCTAAAAATCCTTAGCATGGAATATGCTCCTCGTAATCTCTGCCATTTTCCAGGATATCAGTCAGGAAGAGGTCATTCTCACCACCTACCAGCTGACTCCTTTTAAGCTTGAAAAGTCGGGGCAGAAGGCGAGAACTTCTGCATGCAAAGCATTTGCCCTTCCATTGAGCGATGGTCCCTCCTTTGCATGGTCATCATGCCATTTCTATTTTATATTTTACCGCCAATTGTCAGTTGATGGCGATTTGGGCTTCTGCTCACCCCTACTAAAAGACTGAGAACCAGTATTAATCTCTCCTCCACTCGCCGCTTGTTATACAAATAAATAGAAACATATTAAACAGAAGTCACAATTTCCATTGTGGTACAACAGAACAAACACAACGAAGAGTCTTGTGGTATGTTCAGGACAAACAGATTGAGACTGCAATCCTATGCACATCCACCCAGGAGTAAGCACAATTGCACTCAATGGGACTCGCATCTGAATGGACATCCATAGGATAGCTGCCCACAAGCATTTTTTGCCACTATACGCCAGTTTCTTCAAAGGTGCCACAAGACTCTGGTTTTTTTTAGAAGTCATAGACTTTGGGCTACTTTTGCCATGGTGCTGCTGATGGGCAGATTAAAGGTCTCTGGTTACAGTTAATTTCGGATTATGACATTGCTAGGGCTGGGCAAGATATTGATATATCAATATATGGTGATGTTTAGCTGGTTATATACCGCAATGTTAAAAACCTAGAGACTGCTGCATCTAATTGGCAGAGTTAAGGACTGAAACAGGGCACTGCATTTTGGGTTACTTGAAACGGCAGGACCCCTTCTTCCAACAGAGTTTCCATCCATCGTTCTCCGGGTGCCCACTCACCCAGCCACACACCACTCATCCTCAATGTCCAGCCAGTCCCCAGTACAACATTCCTTGGCAATAGTGGTTCGTTTCATTTCTCTGCGTAAATGCAATACTATGTGGCAATTGGGTGGGGGAGACCGGGAAGGAAGAGGAAGCTTTGGCTGTCGATTTCTGCATACCACGAAGAAGATATGCAAATGGGACCCTGGCACAAAGGTCGCAGGCACCGTAATTATGGCTCTGAATGACATTGCTTGGCTGGGCAAACAGCACGGCATTTTTGACAGCCAAGTTCAACAAAGGCAGGTATGGGTGCCATTGAGTTGGGTTTGCCACCTGTCACTGTGAGGTTGAGGCAGGTGTGGCCCGCGGAAGCAACAAGGGCAAAGCACCTGAGGCGCTGTTCTGTTCCATCATCCCTGCAAAAGCTTCCTTGAGTCACTGTGCATAGGCCTGATGGAATAAGAAGACGAAGAAGAAAAAAGTTGAAGCAGAAGGCACCTGCTAAATCTCTGTTGGCTTAGTATTCCACAATACTGAGCTGATGACACTAAAGGCTCTTGTTCTTGTGCAATTTACCCTGCCAACTCTTTCAAACATTTGCCAATATTTGGGATGGGGGTACATGTGTGACAGGATGAGGCTCACGGATGATGATGAAAGCAACGACATGAAGCATACCTGGCTGGGATTGCACCACCCCCACCCCCAAACAACGAAATGATGAAGAGACTTGGTGAATTGAGCTGGCTGACTTTTTCCTTAGTTACTTTGCGGTTGTGAAACTGACATAGCTTCCATACAGCAACGCAAGAGGCTGTGACCCTGAGAAGCTCAGAGAACAATTATTTTTGTTGAAACGCTTTTGCTCATTTCTTTGTGAAAACGATACCACAATTAAAGGCTTTCCCACACCTTCCTATTGTCCCGCTGCTTTCCCTCGGGAGGTGGGGTGGGGTGGGAACCGCTCTTTAGCGCTCAATCGGAGATTTTAGGTTTTCTCTGCATTGCTGTTTGCTCTGATTTAGCACCAAAGAGTGGGTTTTCTCTGGGAAAGGAGTGGGGAAAGGGGGAACTGCCCCAGAACCCATGTTTCCTAGGCATGGGACAAGCAGAAATACGGAAAAGCCCCAAATGTTGCTAGCTTACTGCACAAGTGCTTCCCATAGACACCTGGTTGACCACTGTGAGAATAGGACTAGATGGGGCTCTGGCCTGGTTCAGCAGGCTTGTCTTATATTCTTACCTTAACCCCACACCCTGAGAAGAAATGCCATGGTGCACCTGTAGCAGCAAAACCAAACGCCTTCATCTGCCCCACCTGCAATAAAACATGTCTCTCCTCTATCAGTCTACACAGCCAAAGCAGGTGTTGTCTTTCTCCAATGGTCTGACAGGTGTCAACAACAACACCCCCCCCCAAAAAAAAACCCATGTACTGGAGCGCTATGTAAATAAGGAGACAGGATAAGAAACATAACAATGAATGTTAATGCTCTAAATGCCAACGACCCAGTATACCTGAAAGGACTGTTTCCACCCCCATCACTCAGTCCGGACACTGAGGTCTTCTGGCAGTTCCCTCACTTCAAGAAGTGAATTTACAGGGAACCAGGTAGAGGGCCTTCTCGGTAGTGGCACCCTCCTTGCGGAATGGCCTCCCTTCAGATGTCAAGGAGATAAAGAACTACACAGCTTTTAGAAGACATCGGGAGGTTACTAATGTTTGATGTTTCATCATGTTTTATATCTACTGTATATCAGGAAACCCAGCCTGATGGCCAGGGTATAAATAATAAAATTATTATTATTATTATTATTATTATTATTATTATTATTATTATTTTATTATATTATATTATATTATATAATATTATTATTATATTATTATATTACCACCACCATTATCATCTCAGCGAAACTGAGTTCAATAGAATACACATTTCAGCACATGTGATCCAAAACAAATCACTCAGCCCAAGCATGGAAAGCGACTGACTTGCTGGCTTGGTGAATGAATGGACAGCTGCAGAGATCACATTAATGATGTGATGATTGTGAAATTCTCCCCTATCCCTCCTGTAGACAATATTGAGCTAGATGCACGAATAGCCTGAATGGGTGTAAGGAAATTTCATGTGCTCCTATCTGCCTACAGATAAAGCTAACCACCAGATCACATACAGTAACCACCAGGGCTGCAGCGTTCAGAAGATGAATCAAGTCAATCAATTTAAATAATTCTGATCAACTAAAAATGTAGCTCCGGCTAATCACTAGGATGTTTTTAGTAGATTTAAGTACTTATAAAAGCTGCCAACAAGAAGCACTATCTTGAAAGAAGGATCCCTTCTGTGTGGGGGGGGGGGAATGGGGAATTCTCCTTTCTCAGGTGACACAGCTGTGACACATAGCATGAGGCAATGCCTAAAATGAAAGAACTGTCGCCTCCAGACTGTCATAGTTTTGTGGGAAGAATTCAAGCACCTATTAAAAAAAACACGCAGGTTTGCTTGGTTAAAGTGGATTTGAGCTCTCTGTTGCTCTAGAACAGGCATCCCCCAAACTCGACCCTCCAGCTGTTTGGGGACTACAACTCCCATCATCCCTAGCTAACAGGACCAGTGGTCAGGGATGATGGGAATTGTAGTCCCAAAACATCTGGAGGGCTGAGTTGGGGGATGCCTGCTCTAGAACAACGAATCTATTTTTTAAAAAAAGAATTGGACTTTCTGCGGTTTGGAAAAGCATCAGGGAAGGACACTGAAAAGTATGGAATGCACAAATGACTAATGGGAAGATGTGTTAACACCCCACAAGCTGAATGCTTGTTGTCAGATAACCTCCCCACAAAAGAATCAGAATAGTGTGTTTAAACTGTGCTGCTGTCTGATTTAAAGAGCAGTTTTACTGTTTTAATTGTTTCCAATGATGCTTCAACTGAGGTTCTGAATTCTTCTTCTTTCTGGGACTCCTTCCTATGCATAAGTACCTCAGATAAATGCACTGGGATAAACAAACCAGAGCATGTTAAAAAAAACAAAACCCTACAAAATCAGAATGCAACACATCAGAGAATCAACAGTATATTTTTTTGGGGGGGGGGGAATCAGAATCTCCATAGCACATCGCTGTTTAGAGAAGCTCTCCAACTCTCACTCACATGTTGCTGGGAAAATGCAGGTGGGCTGCAAATGGATGACAAGGGTCACGTGGACCCCTGCAAAATGTGATCAGAAGAGGCATGCCAACTCCACACTAAATGCCTAGTGCACAAGCAGCCTTAGGACAGGTGTTAGACTAAATAACCTGTTGCAGCCGCATAAGAGGTTCTGATGAAGCATGCAGAGCTTCGCCACAGGCTCACACACCCACATCAACCCCAGGTTCCTGTAAGGATAGCAGTCAAGTTGAAGATCAGCCCTTAGACAGCCAATGGAAGACATCTTTTTAAAGTGGCTGTAATAATGTGGTCTGGCCAATTTATTTATTTCATCAGACACAAGGAGAGTTTTTTTTTTATAAAGAATTTATTGGTTTTTTTCCAAACAAAGAATAACATAAAACACATATCAACCCCCACCCAAACACAAACCCAACAATCAAATCGCAACACAGCAAATACAAATATACCAACAATTCTTTTTCTTGTTTACACACACAAAAAAACTTTTCTTGTTTGAATCATTACTAATTGACTTCCCCCGTTTCCTCTCCTTTGGTTTCAATTCCAATTATACTTTAATAACTTCTCATCTCTAAAATTAAATTCATTTAAAAATAAAAAACTAAACATACTTCTTAAAATCTTATTTTAATTCATAATAATCTATCACATCTTAACTTAAATCAGATCTAGTCACAATATAACTTCATGAAAATTAATAATACAACTTCATAACATAACATATTACTTCTTATATCAAATCATATCAAACTTCTTCTTTCACTTAGACTGCTGTTAATAAAAAACAAAATTCAAATATCTCTTCTCTAATTTAAAAACTTAAAATCTTAACACACCGGCTTCAGGTTACCATAATAAACCATCCTAATTTTATCCTTAATACATTTCACCCTATCCCTTTTCTAACCATTTTCTCAAGGAGAGTTGTCTCGCCACTGTCTCCCAGCTTTGGGGGTTCCCTTTCACAGGAGGCGCTGAAACTGAACTTGTTGAGCAACCCTTAGATGTCAGGGCCCTGGGAAGTAAATATATTATAATTAAGTCAAAGAAATAGAGAAACCCAAAGCACTGCTGGGAAGTAAATATATTATAATTAAGTCAAAGAAATAGAGAAACCCAAAGCACTGCTGGGTAATTTGATGGTATCAAATTACCGCCCTTTTTGCTGGTTCCATGCATACGTCCTCCATGAATCATAACTAGTGGCGCTGTTTTGGTGTTCTGTTAGTCAAGTCACCTGAAAGTGAATGCCATTAAACAGGGGCTATTTCATGCAATGACCCAATTTATGGTTGTTCCTTTCCATCCTGGATATGAGTCCGGCTTGTGGGCCTTTCCAATGGCATTCTGGTTGGCCCCTGTGAGTACAGGCTGCTGGATCAGATGGGCCTTTGGTCTGGTCCAGCAGAACTCTTCTGGAAAACGAAGGAGCTTTCCATGACCTTTCCAGAGGATTCAAAACCTTGCCCCCAAACTCACAGCATGCCCAACATAGTAAGCTTCTGTATAGAAATAAATATAAAGCAAAGCCAGCTGAGTACACCAAACACACATCAGAAGGACATAAGAACACAGGAACATAGGAAGCTACTTTATATGTGCTTCAATCATAGAATCATAGAGTTCATCTCGCCCAACTCCCTGCAATGCAGGAATCTCAACTAAAGCATTCATGACAGATGGCCATCCAACCTCTGCTTAAAACCCCCCAATGAAGGGTAGTCCACCAACTTGAGTTCCGCTGTCGAACAGCTCTTACCATCAGAAACCTTGGTCTTTAAGGTGCTACTGGAAGGAATTTTTTTATTTTTTTTATTTTTGTTTTCATTAGAAACTTATTCTTGATGTTTAGTTGGAATCTCCTTTCTTGTAACTTGCAGCCATTGGTTTAGGTCCTAGCCTTTGGAGCAGGAGAAAACAAGTTTGCTCCATATGAAAACCCTTTAAATTAAGGTTACCAGATTTTTTTCAAAGAATCTGGGGACACTTTTAAAAAAAAAAAAGAGAGAGAGAAAAGTTATTTTAAAAAAAGTTATTTAAAAAAACATTTAGAAGTAATATCTTCTCTTCTATGGTCTCCTCTCTCTCGCGGCCTTCCTCTGGGCTGTCGTGACGGGCGAGGTTGAGGCGCAGGGGCTGTGGATCGACCGCTATCCTCGCAGCGAGAAGTAGCGGCTGCTGACAGAGAGAGCGTCCAATTCTTCCAAGATTCAGCTAATTTGGACTCGTAAGTACTGATTTTTTAAAAGGAAAAAAGGCAATCGTAAAATTCGGCTGTTTTGGGAACTTTAAAAACGGAAGTCAGCTCCCGGAGTGTTGAAACAAAAGGATACAGTGTAACTTTGAAGTCCGAAGCTTTTGAATAACTTTGTGTCAAGGAAATTTCAGAAGCCTTTAAGATACTATTACCCTCTTTGAGGAAACTTTGGATGGCTGCTTGCGCAGCAAAGAAACATATTTGGACTGCATAAGCTTTTTAGACTTTAAAGATGCCTAAAAGGAAACGGTTGAAGGACTTTCAAACAAAGGTCTTGGAACTTTTGTACAACTTAACAGTGGGAGTAAACCAGCTAAATCAGCTAACGGGGACAGTGGTAACTCTGGACTTGGCTTTGCAGGAAAATGAATTTATGACTTTTTGTGAAAGTTATGAGAATAAAACTACAGAAGAAGAGAAGATCTAGGATAAAAAAAATTATGGTCTCAATCCAAGAAAGCGAAAGAGAAAAGTTAGAAGGGTCAAAACAAGAAGAAGCAAGAATGGGAAGGCTGCAGTAAAGAAGAGAGCTCAATCGGAGGCAGTACAGAGCCTGGACAATGTTGAAAAAGTTTCAAGGACATATGAGATAAGAAAGGAGCAGAAGCCAGTTTCCCAGGATTGTGGGGTTTTGGAATTTGAAAGGGTGGGCGTGGGTTGAAAAATGAATGTCTTTATGGAAATTCTCTTTATGTTATGGTATAGACATATGGTTTGGTAATGGATAATGGTTAATGAATAAGAAATATAATTGTAGGGAGTATAGGAGGAAAGGGGGGGAAGAGTTAAAATGAAAATAATTTCAAAATGGGTTGTTGTAATGAAATTTGGAATTAGGCAATGGAGGTTCAGGAATATAGTGAATGCAGAGGATAGGCTAAAATGATAAATAAGATGCGTAAGATGAATAACTATTTAGTAAAAGAATTAAATAAGAAAAATGTGAGAAGGAGGAAAAGTAATATGGGGATTAATTGGCAATAACTGTGAATTAGGGTTAATCTGGAAATCAACGGGGGGGGGAATTGGGGAAGTCGGAAAAGGTAAAGATGATATGTGCAAAGTAAGTGGTTAAATTGGGAAAGAATTGTTGATCACCCCAGTGAGAGGGGGGTTTGTTTTGTATGCTCCCCTTGGTGAGAGAAAGGGGAGTTTGGAAAAATTTAATCATGTATTGTAATTTAGATTTAATTGGAAAAACTCTTAATAAATATTATTTAGCTAGATCCTTTTCACATGTACTACTGGCAATGTTCATGTTGTATGCATTCTGTTCTGTAAGTGGACTTTAAAACTTCTGTCTTCCACGTAGCGTTTTATTGACTTTCTGTATGAGTTGATATGTTAGTTGCTACTTTTGTGGGGGGTGAGACTGGCCCTGCAATTCTATAGACCTTGGGAGGACATCCCAGGGGCCATGGGAAGCATTTTATCTCCTTTTAACTCAAAGAAAGCTCTGATCTTGCAGAGGGAGATCAAATCTTAGATGATCCACAGGAAGTTTGTATCTGTTTTAATAATAGTATTCCTCAAACTTATGGTTCTGTGCAGTCCTTTGAAGTGCTACCAGTGCAGGAATCTCATGAAGACACATCACAGCTCCCGAGAGGATGTGTCTCCTTGGCTCCACCTTGGCCATCCATGAGGTAGGCATGGACATATTGAGGATTGACCTATGCTTGTAGACTTCACCATGCATAGGTTTTTCATACAAACCAGAACCCAACGCAATCAGGACCAGAAAGCCAACGCATGTATAGATCTTCATCCATTAGCTTTCCCCTGCAGATGTCCAGCGATAATACACAGATATTGGGGGTGGAAGTTGGGGAGCCATGTGGCCTCAAGGTCAGGGTTAGAGGTTCAGCCCCAAAGTCCCATCATGAAATTCACAGGTGAAGGAGTCTTATGTCTTGAAGGTTACTGATGTTTGAATTACGACTATTGATTATCTTAAAACCATTCTTTAAGGCAGAGGAAGCCCATGTGGTAGCTTCCAAATGTTGTTGGACTCCCATCATCCCAGACCCATCAATCATTTATTATGAAGTCACAGACCCACTAAGCACCCCAGACCACTGGCCATGCTGGCTGGCACTGATGGGAACTGGAGTTCAACAACAGGGTTATAACTTGGAGATCACCCTATTGGTTGTCTCTGCTTTCAAGATTTAGGAGTAGTGTGTTTTAAAACTGAATTTGTTTATTGTTTTATGGAGGCTGGCTATACACTGCTTTGAGGGTCAGATAGGACATGGACAGTAGCCTAGAAAATAGATGTTTTGAATAAATGTGTAAAATGAATGAATGAATGAATGAATGCACACATAAATAACAGCGCCAACATAATATACTGCTCGAGGGCAACCACCTCACCTTGTCTCATGGGAGGGCCGGCTCTGCTTCAGGTAGTTTGGGGCAAGCCCATCTTTGGCTGATGCTACGGGGCAAGTGATTCAGACAACTTGCTCAAGGGAGAGAACAGGTGTCCGGTGGTGAGCAGAGAGAGGCTGTGTGATTCAGCCCTCAACACAGGCGATTTCTGAGGGCATCTTCTTCCTCCTCCTCTAACAATCACCTGTTATATCACCGGGAAGTCTGCATTAATCCGAACAATGGATTTGGTCCTAGTCACTCGGGTATGAAAGAGCAAGGCGGGGGTGTTAACAAACACTTCCTGAAAAGCCAAAGCCCGGTAAATCCTGGGCAGGACTAGTTGAAATAAAAGCCAAGAAGGGCCTGGGAGACAGTGTCTTGGATTCCGGCAGCCTTTGGGGGTAAGACATCTCTATCCTTCTATGGCTTTCTGTTTTCAAGGTCTGAAAACCACCTTAGGTGTGTTATTTTCTGGGCAGCGCATTTTCTCTGGGACATCTATTCAGGTTCTCCTCTGGAGGCAGTGGGAGTTAGCTGACAGGAGATCTCCGTCTTGATAGCCAACACCCTGATTTATTTGTTTGCTTATCTGAAATATCTGCAACTTTGTGGATCTGAACAGATCTGGGCAGGCTGTACAAATTCCTCTGAATGCAGCCTGCAGTCAAGGAGCGTCTCCCCAGCATAACCTCTCAGCCAGGAGCTGCCTGCTGTTGACTCAAATTGATACGTCTTTCTGCTCTCCTGTTGCAGTCTGCAAACCATAGATATATCTCTAGGCTGTCTACTCAACAGCTTTCTCTGCAGTCAGGAATTTAAAAGGTTTGTTATGTTGTATGATAAGAATGGCATAGACTGAGTCACTCTGGAGTGATTTATTTTGTTTCTTTGTTCTGCTTGTTGCCCCGCAAGAACTATTGATTGATTAGATCTAGATCCTGGCATCTTTATTTGCTCGCTTTCTAGAGGGCATCTTCACGATGCATTAATCAGAACATCCTCCTCTCATGTTTTCTCTGTTCAGTTTCTTTTCTTTTTAACCCCAGACCACAGAAAATCTGACAGCAGCAGAATTTGCTCATGCGGAAAAGTGTCCCAATTTTCCAGGGGCAGTCCAAGAATTGCAAAAGCCATCCCGGCTTCTGATTTGATCCTGGAATGTCCCTAATTCTTCTGTCAATGCTGCTGCCACCAAGCTTGGGGAGGAGGATGTACTGATGCTTGCCCTGAGTGGTGGTTGGGAGGAAGCATCCTGTTGCCTCTCCATGGCCTCTCCATGGCTGCCGCTGGTGACTTCCTCCCTTGAGCAGTTCGTAGCGACTGCTTGAGAGTGGGTGAGGAGGACAGGCTGTCGCCACCAATAACCAACCCTGCATGGTGCACTGGTTCTGAGTGGCAAATCCTTACCAGATCATGGTCCCACACCTAAATACTAAAGGTGCACCTCTTTCCTCTAACCTTGGACACCTGAGATGTAAATTTTTATGACCCACCCTATTTTTTATGGTTGCGCTTTTCAGAATTGTATGTTTTAAAAAACTGTTTTCATGTTGCATTTCAAATTGTTGTAACCCATGCTGGGACCTTAGGGTGAAGGGCCAGTAATTAACAACAACAACAACAACAACAACAACAACAACTCATTCTGTGTAAAGGGCAGAATGGCTCTCAGTTATTTTGATTCTCATCTCATATTTGTAGAGTTGTGGTGAAAAGAAAAGGAACGGGTTTTTTGGAGGCTCTCTGCTATCTTCAACCGTCCTCCTTTCTCCCATTGCTTTCTCCTTGTCTCTGGAACTCCTAGAACAATGGAATGATTGCAATTATTATCTCCTCTCTTACAGTACAGCTTATTCCTGGAAAGAATTGCACCCCAACCACCATGTCGTCTCATTTACTGGAATTGCTGGCTGCCATTTTGTTCCTGGTGTCTCCTGGTAAGATCTGTAGGGCACAGTGTGTGAAGTTGTTGTTGTATTTTTAGGTGTGGTAAATATGTTTGAGAGTGTACGGCGTAGGATGCATCTAGTGGTTGAAAAACATGGAAACAGGGAGTGGACTTTTTTTCTCCCTGAAGGTTTTACTTTTAATTTTTTTGGTGTGGTAATGTGAAGAACTTATCTTAAGACTGGACTAAAAATGAGAAACTGAGGGAAACGAAAACTGGCAGATTTCCCCATCTTTAACAGCAACATGCTTTCTCAGTATTGCTGCGGATGTGGTCTCTTCTTCCTTCAATTGCCATCACAAGGCTATCCAAAAACCATTATGTTTTGAGGAAAGGAAAGATCTAGCTTTCATAAAGGCTACCCCCAGTTGCTTGTCTTATTTGTTTTAATTCATGCTTTTAGTCTCAATATTTTAATGTAATCCGCCTTGTGAGGTTAGTCGGAAAAGCAGGACGCAAATATCACAAATATGTAGATAATAAATGTCTCTTTCAGAAGTTGAACATATGAGCCAAAATTCCCTCCACCCCAGATTGAACTTTGCCTCCTCCATCAAACCCCAATATATATGTTTATTTTTCTAGTATTGCAACTGGTATTTCCTAAAAACATAACTTGTGAAGTAGGCCTTGGTCATGCATCCATTCCTCACAAAAATGCAATTTAGGGGGTGTTCACAAATTACATTTGACTAGTGTACCGTCTGTACATGAATTTCCCAGACATAGCTGGCAGTCAGCCATTGGAAGCAGTGTCCGGGCAGAAATCGCTGGAATGTCTGGGAAAGTCTGGATGTTTGGCAACCCATGTTGGCAGTGTCGCTTTTGGCGATTTCTGTCCGGATTTTCACTTTTTGAAATATGATGATCCTAGCATACACAAAAAGTAGAGATGTACATTTGCACAATTATTCACATGTCATATTCAACATGTTCAGCAAGTGTACAGTCTGTGTGTCTGTGTACATAATAGCTAAGCTGTACAGATCAGCTAGTGTACACTCTTTCACACAAATGCTTGTACGTGTGCAGAGACAGCTTGCGGCTGCATTCTGTGCACCGTGTGAACAGGCCTATGATCACACAAAGTTGTTTGATTTGTCTACTTTATTTAACAATATTCAGATTGCTGCTTGCTTGTAAGGAAACCTATGAGTGGTTTACAAAAATATAAAACCAAACATTGAAATGATTGGTAAAAACATGTATTTGAAAACATCCAGAAGATGATTAAAATCAATGGTACCTAAAAAGAAACAAAACACAAGTAACTTCTACGTGTCTGGATAAGCTTGCTTAAAGAAAAATGTTTTAATCAGGTGCTGGGAGGAGCACAGCGAAAGTGCCTGCCTGATATCAACAGGCAGGGAGTTCCAAAGATCCGTTTCCTACAAGTGCAGAATGTGTATTTATTATATGTTGCAACGGCACTTGTAATAGTGCAAGTTCTGCACATATGGGGTAAAACAATCCTACAAGTAAACAGGTCCCCAGCTGTTAAGTGCTTTAATACTAACATATGCTCCAACATTTCTCCAACGAAAATAGGGGCATCCTAAGGAAAAGTGGGACGTTCTGGGATCAAATCAGAAACTGGGACGGCTTCTCTAAATCAGGGACGTCCCTGGAAAAAAGGGACACTCTGGAGGGTCTGTAGTAACATATTGAGCTTCGTTTATGTGGCAAGATGGTAATGATTTGTGGTTTATGTTCTTCCAGCTGCCACAGCAGATGAAACCCGGATAATTGGCGGGGGGCCTTGTCGGATCAATTCCCAGCCCTGGCAGGCCGCACTTTTTTCAGGCTTCAGACTGCACTGTGGAGGGACTCTGATCACCAACAGATGGGTGCTCACTGCTGCCCATTGTAAATTGGGAGTGTAAGTGTACATGGGCAGGGAGAGGGCTGGGGGTTTGTGTTTGCATGCGCACACATATGAATATAAATACTTGTGCATTTGTGGGCATGAGAGACACCATATTATTACACTCACCGTACATTTAAAGCACTATGCTACCTCTTCAAACAGTCATGGTTTCCCCCAAATAATTCTGGGAGCTGTGGTTTGTTAAAGGCGCTGAGAGTTGTTAGGACAGCCCTAAATTCCCCTCACAGAACTTCATTTTTCCAGAGTAGTCTTAATAATCAATCCCTTTCCCCAGGGAACTCTTCACATCTAATCTCAGGGGCATTGTTACAGTGGGGCCTCACCCCTGCTTTTTGTTTTTTAATGGGGGGAAAAAAACCTTTCAAAAATGGTTTTACTTTGATTAGGAAGGCTGAGCACTGTACTGTGTTGCTTCCAGCCACCCACAGTCTTCATATTCCAGAGGCATCGATACAGACAAATTAGGATATGCAAATGTGTTGCAATCTTGTGACACAAGCCTTTAAGTACCTAGCAAGGCCCCTGCAAATCATATGCAAGCCTGTGTCGACCAAGCTGAAGGCCACGCATTATGAAACGTCAATATGGAAGGCATTCCCACAAAGCATTAATGTAAATCTCATGCATAGTCACCGCGAGTGATCTCACTCGGCAATGGAGTCTTGCTTTTGCTCTCAATCCTGCATAAGTGGCGTCCAGCAGCTGCATCCAAAAGAGCTAATAATAATGGGCATTTGCACAGTGCTTTTGAATCTTCATTGAGCTTCGCCTGCACTGTGTCACTGCAGTTCATACAAAGCATGGATGGGGGAGTCTGTGGCCATCCAGAATCTGTTCAACTCCGACTCCTATCAGCTTCAGGAAGGAAGGCCAATGCTCAGGACTGATAGGAGTTGGAGTCTAGCAGTATCTGGAGGGTGACAGCTTCCCCAGCCCTCCTGTGGGGAAAAAGTGGATATATTTGACCATCTCTGTGAACCGCCCTGAGACCTGTGGGTATAGGGCAGTATATAACTTTAAATCATCACCACCACCACCTCTCTTTTCACTGCCAGGTAGAGTTGCCAACTTTTCTAAAGGTGCTGCTTTTAGCAATAGTCTTTTAGCAATAGTCTTTTAGCAATAGTCCGGCATGCATGTTGGAAAATGTTGCATCTGCTGGACTTCTGCGATGCTGTTAAAAGTGCAGGATCAAGTCCAGTAAGAAAAACAAAGCAAAGCACTGTCGGCAGCACTCCTGCCAGCCTAACTTGCCGTTTATATTTATTTGCTCCTAGTCCTTTTCCTGTCCGTCTCGGGGAACATAACCTCAAACATCTGGACTGGTCTGAGCAGCTGAAACTAGCGTCAAAAGTCATTGTGCATCCGGGCTACAACTCTCAGACCAAGAACAACGATATTATGCTTGTCAAGTTGCTGACCCCGGTTTGCTTAAACAAAAAAGTCAACGTCATTGATTTGCCCACCAGCTGCCCCGTGGCCAGGACCCAATGCCTCGTTTCAGGATGGGGCACAACGTCAAGCCCCCAAGGTATGTTCCCTTTTAAAGCACATCCTTTCAACCTAACATTTATTTCCTATTTTATTTCATGACATTTTAATCTCGCCCTTCCTCCCAAAGGAGCACAGAATGGCAAATTACAAAACAGTTAAAAACAAAGTAACAATATCCATTTTTCAAACAATCTTCACCACTAAATACTTGTAACCAGTGGCGTAGTGTGGGTTGCCAGTGTCCGAAGCCAGGCAGAGGGAGGGTTGTAGGGCGGGAAACTAATGGAGTACGCATGCGCATTCAACTGCCTAATGGCATCCACATCACCCAGGTGATTGTAGCTGCAGAGATAAGAAGAGTCTTTGGTAAAATATGTATATTTGTGAAAGTTGCCTACAAAGTTGTGTACATTGGCAGAAATTTGTGCTAAAATGTTGATGATTTTTCATGAGGACTTTTTAAAAAAGTTTGAAAGCCTATGTGGAAATGTGGAGAACTGAATTTAAGATTGGAAAAAATGAAAAACTGAGAGAAACCGAAATTAATAGATTGGTACTTCCCCAATTGTACCACAAAGGCTGCAATCCTTTACTCATTTCATGTATTAGTGCCTATTCCTACCCCTGCCCCTACCCCTACCACAAACCCACCTTTTCTTTTATGTACTTCCTCTTTAGAAGACATAAATAAGAACATCACTGGGTGAATGAGATGGCTGTGATGATGGTCTGAATGCTTGAGGAATTTGTGGATTCTGATACGAACTAATCTGAACTGCAATCTCCAGTAAAACCTGCAGACTGGGATGCAGATTTCATGCTTCTCTGACTTTTGTGCTGCAGTTTCATCTTTAAAAAGTGTGTATGTGTGTTAGGATAAAGTGCATTTAGAAATGCATACTTTGAGAAAAAAGGTGTTCAGAAATGCATATGATGTCAGGTCCTGCATCTCCGTCCAGTCATCGGGCCGAATGACCCCAAATCCTAATACTATGAGAAGGGGGGAGGGATACTGCTCTGTCCCCACCCATTCTGTAAAGTTTGACGCTCTCTCCAAACACTGTGTTGTTGTTGTTTTACAGCAAGCTTCCCCAGTGTTTTGCATTGTGCAAACGTCACCATTGTTGATCAGGACGTCTGCCGGTCCATTTACCCTAATCGTATCAGCGACAACATGGTCTGCGCTGGCGCTATGGAAGGAGGCACAGATGCTTGCCAGGTGAGCTGAATTGATTTCCACTAAGCCTGAGAATATTCTTGAGGACCAGGTGAATGCCAGTGGATAAAAGTGTTTTCTGGAATCTTGTAGATTAGTGGATTCAGACAATCCACCTTTAGCCTAATCAAGCATTTGAGGACCCAGTTCTTCAGGTTTTTAGATCTTATTGTGATAGCTCTGCTGTTGTGATCTTTCTTAAGATCCAGTGTTGGGTCACATCCCACCAGTTGAAGACCTGTACCAGTCAGGAAGCTAGACAAGAACTTTATTGTTCCTCTTGAAGAAGAACAAAACAGCAGATAGAACTAAGTCCAGTGCCACCTAGTGACGAAGCTATATAATTATACTTCCCATACAGCAAGAAACCAACTCTACAAGCCAAATGAGGCAGAGATGCAGTGAAACAAGAAATGAAACCACAGAGCAAATTGAATCAAGTGCTTAAATTAACCACCAAAAGCAGTAAAACAAGAAACGGAACCACACGACAAACTGAATTAACCACCAGAATTAGCCACTGAAAGATAATTGCTTGGCGCTTCTGCGATTTCTCTCATTTATCTGGGCTTTTATCAGTGTCATGTTGGTGGTTAATTTGGGTTTCCTGTTTCACTATAGCTCTGTTTGGTATGGTTGAGCCATGAAGCTGGCCTCCCAAAAGTGACATCACTCCTCCTCAATCAGCATTAGGACCAGTGAGGGGCCTGCCTTAATGAGAAGGGGCATACCCTAGAGGGGGGGGTGCATATGTCCCAGTGAGAGTCCCAAGGGCCAGAGGGAGAGTCACATTCAGCCTATGGGATGGAAATTCCTCACTCCCAGCATAATCTTCAAATCATCTTCTGTTCTAGATTCACTCTTGATGTTTCTAACAAGCTGCCCGAGATGAAAGACAGAATGGTGCCCTCACCAATTCACATACAGAAACTGAACAAAGTGGCAGCTTAATCTTACTTCAATACTGCTGATAGGGTTGTAGGTAAGACTAGCCCTACTCTGAGTAGACCCATTGAAATGAACAAACATGTCAGATCCATTCATTTTGATCAGGCATAGGCAAACTCGGCCCTCCAGATGTTTTGGGACTACAACTCCCATCATCCCTAGCTAACAGGACCAGTGGTCAGGGATGATGGGAATTGTAGTCTCAAAATATCTGGAGGGCCGAGTTTGCCTATGCCTGATTTTGATTGATCTACTCAGAGTAAAACTTAGTTGTATACAACCCATAGTCCTCCACTACTCATGAGGATGGCAAGCCATATATAGTACATGGAGCTTCCTCGTCTGCTGCACCTCAATATCGCCCTCCAGCATTTGCCACCTGAGGCGGCCGTCCAAATCTGCCTAATAGTAGGACAGGAACTGTCCCAACAATAAACACACACCACTCATTAGTTATAAGAAACTTTGAAGATCTGCCACTCAGCTCACCTGCATGGGCTTGTGCAAATCATTCTCCCTGAGCTTTATTTACCTCACAGGTGAACTGTCAGTGAAGGATCTAGAGAAGTGATTGTGCTTTGTTTTGGTTTTTTTCTGCAGGGTGATTCAGGCGGCCCCCTTGTCTGCAATGGGAAGCTGCAAGGGCTTGTATCCTGGGGGCCCCAGATTTGTGCACAGCCTAGGAGGCCTGGCGTCTATGTTAATGTATGCAGATATGTGGACTGGATCCGAGAAACTATCCGCAATAACTGATGAACCTGTGGCAGTTGGAGCAAAGGAAGCTGCCTTATACCAAATTGGAGCACTGCTCCATGGAGTTCAGTACTGTTTACACTGACCAGAAGCAGCTCTCCATTGTTTTAAAGCAATCCACCCTTTCCTGGATATCTCAAAGACTGAACCCATCACCAAGTGCTGTACCACTAAGCTACGGCTGCTCTTCCAGCCCTGAACAAACTCTGAAGTGAGGGGGGAACACGCTTGATGTTTTGTTGTGGACTTCACTAGACTCCCCCAAGTTGGTTTGCGGTGTTTGTGACACTTCTGTGGCGCTGTGTAAAAATGTACAATAATAAAACCTGGTCTTGACCACCAAATCTTCTGCTGCCCTCTGAAACCAGCTCAAGCTGATGAATGCTTTTTTGCTAAAGGGCCAAATTAGACACACCACCTTTTGTGCAATTAACAACAAATGCCTTTTGAAAGGTAAATTGCAGGTGTGGGGCCCCCCAGTCTGAACTGGGACCCTAGCATGCAGGTCGGGGTTAGGGATGGAGGAGAAATTTGATTCCCGGCACATTTAAAAGCAAACCTATCTAATCTGCACTTTCCAAAACAAGATCTGAACTGAAATACAGCCATTTTTCAAAATCCAAAATTTTGCAATGCGTTTCTCCAGTCACGTGTAGTGTACAAAAACACATATACTCGTGTAAAGTGTGTGTGTGTGTGTGTGTGTGTGTGTGTGTGTGTAGCAGCTCTCAGTGATGCGACTCTTATTGCCTGAAATCTGGAACATCTCATTTTTAACAACAGGAAGACTTTTGATCAATTTATGCAAAACCTCCCACTTTTTTGTTAGGGCACCCAAAATTCTCTGTTTGAAATCCCCAGCTCCTTCACAGAACTACAGTTACCAGCACCTCTTGGTGGGGGGGGGGGGAGGCAGTTTGTTACATGTGCACATATACACAAACTCACAAGCCCTATTAATGGGTTCATAATAGGAATTACCTCAGGAAAGGAGAACCATTTTGGGCCTGAGGGCTGTGTTCTATATTCTGGGCAACCTTCTAAGGACCACATTATTGTGGCGAGCGGAGCCAGAAGCAAAAGCAAGTAGAGTAATGAATGTAAATGTTGCCTTTGTACAGTACTCTAGTTTCTACATTCTCAAAAGCTACTCTCTATCAGCCATCCAGACAAACAAGAGGCATTATCAGAGTTCAAGGACATATTCCAGTCAGGCAAGAACACTCAGGGTGGGAAGCAGAGCCAGTGGCCTGAGGAGAAGGGGCCTGAAGGGTGGTCTGAGGGCCAGATAAAGAGGCTCAAGGGGTGGCATGTGGCCCCCAGGTCTGAGATGTCCCACCCCAAACTTAAATAAGCAGACAAGAAAGGGGAAACATGTACAATCACCCCCTGTCCTCAGCACTCTCCACATTTTCAAGGGCAACCGTGTGCAGCATGGGAAGTCTGTACTTATGGAGGCTCCTGTGTGTTTTGGAACTTATCATCATCATCATCATCATCATCATCATCATCATCATCATCTTGTATCCCACCCATCTGATTGGATTGTCCCCACCACCCTGGGTAGCTTCCAACAGAATATAAAAAACATAGGATATACCAGACATTAAAATCTTCCTGATACAGTCTGCCTTCAGATGTCTCTGGAAAGTCATATAAATGGTTATCTGCTTGACATGTGAGGGGAGGGCATTCCACAGGGCGAGCGCCACTACCAAAAAAGCCCTCTGCCTGGTTCTCTGAAACATCACTTCCCACAGTGAGGGAACTGCCAGAAGGCTCTCGGAGCTGGACCTCAGTGTCCGGGCTGAATGATGCGAGTGGAGACGCTCCTTCAGGTATACTGGGCCGAGGCCGTTTAGGGCTTTAAATATCAACACCAACACTTTTGTGCTCAGAACCACTTCCTCCCTGGCCCCATGGGCCCTGGAATCTTGCATTGCTCAGAGATTGGGGAGGCATGCAACAATATCTTGTCATTGTGCTTCTTCTACAGCACAGTAAACCATAAAACATGCATTAATGATCCCCTGCAACAATGCCCCAGGTTGGAACATCCTGAATGACAACCTGGAAGTGTGAGATCACCCATAGCCGTGGGTGACCAACCACTCCTCTCCTCGCAAGAAGGAGAAGGGAGTCACTGGGACAATTGTTCCATGCATAAAGAAACTGTCACACAGTGTCCCAACACCAAGGAATTTGAACTTTAGCACCCAAATCATGAGTTTACACAAGCTGCAGGGCGAATCCAAAGTGGATGAGTCCCACAATTATCTATCATATTAAGATCAGCCTTCACAGACTTGGTGTGCTCCAGTTCCCATTAGCTCCAGCTAGCACACCTACAAAAGATGGGCTTGAAAATGTGTGGCTGCTGGTCCTGAGGCAGTATTGTTTTATTTATAACAATGCATGCAGAGAATAATGCAAGCAGAGACTCCTCCAGCAGGCAGCAAACACTCCTAGGTGAAATCTACACACATTTAAAAAAAACACTTTGAAAATGCTTTATAAAAAGTTTTGAAAAATATATTGAATTTGCCATAGCTCTCTTTCACCATGTAGTGTCACATTTGCATATTGCACCTTACAACACACTTAAAACATTTTATTTGCAGCTGTATAGCTGAGTTCCTAAGCTGCATCAGATTCCTGGGATCTCTAAGAGCTTTATCCTCAGTTGACTCTCAGCTCCCAACTCTCTGCAGGAGAGTGTGTGCTCCTTTCCAACATTAACATCAGTTCATTAAATTAGCATTAAATGTTCATTAAATGAACATTAACAGCAGTTCATTAAATCCCTGGCTGTTCATCACCTGACCATTGATAGCAATCAAGATATTCAAATGTAACAAGATCTTCTGATCTTTCCCTATAATGGGCATGGGGAACCTCTGGCCCACAGGTCAAATGAGGACCACGAGACCATTTACCCTGCCACACCCACCTGTCACTCACCTGGTGCCATCTGATGTCAACAGTGTGTCTAGTGAAGCCACAGATGCAAAGGATCCACTGGGAACCTTAGAATGTGCACTGCGCAAATTTATGGTGGAATGTCAGGTCTATGTGATGTCACACGATGTCATGTGACTGACCCCATCCTACATGTTTGGTAATCTCTGAGGGCCGTGTTGCACATACCTGCTTGCATTGCCCATACCTGCTTGCCAGCCTTTTAAAAACAAATAAGCAAACTGTATTCGAACGCAAAGAGAAATCAAACCATTATTAAGCACACTGATGCAAATAAGCCTTCATCCGTTTGCCACTCCCTTCCTTCCTCACCCTCTGTAGCCTCACGCTCACTGTTGGAATTTATATAAATAAATAAATAAATAAATAAATAAATAAATAAATAAAGTGGTTTAGATTGTAAGAGCCTCAAGGCAGGGACCTAGTCTTTCTTTGCCTCTGTAAAATGCCACAAACATAGTAATTATTTGAATTCTGGAACCAGCAGGCTTGGACAGCCTGCGCTCCTTTAAATAAGGCTGGGTCTGAGAGTTGCCAGTTTAGTTACCCTCAATGTCTCCTGAATAGCATGACTCCAGGATAACATGGGGAAATTCAAAAGGGCAAATCCCAGCTGCCTGGGGCTGATGCTGAGCATTTCTGTTGCCACCACTCACAGTCCTGGCACTGATACAAGGAGTAGGGGAAAATTTTCAGCCTGGGGTCCACCATTTCCTTCTGGGAAACCTCCCACACTCCAGTAGCAGGCAGGGTCAGAGGCAAAACTGGGCAGAGTAATGGATTTAATTTGTACCATAGTTCAGTCTGCTCGTTTCTACACATGCGCATCCCTCTCTACCCTCCATCCAGGCAAGCATGAGTGATTATCGCAGTTCCAGGTCGCATTCTGCTTTGCTAAATGAGCAAAGTCAGTGGAAGGTGTGTTCTAGAGAGAGGGGGTGCAGCTTGGGAGGGCCACGTTTGACCCGCGTTGAGCCTGAGGTCTCCCACCCCTGATTCATGCACACAATGCTTGGTCAGCTCCATTGGACATGTCTGTGTGCAGGGGCGGAGCAAGGGGGTGCGTTGGGGGCGGGTCGACCCGTGTACCAACCTGGAGGGGGGGTGACACTCAGCACGCACCCCCTGCAACGCCCAAGCCGGGCCCCGCTGCCCGGTAGAAAGCATGTGCAGACGGCTTGCTTGCAAACCTGCTCGGTGCACGCTTTCCTTTTTCCAGCTGGGGGGAAGGCGAGGGGCGGGCCAGGGAGGGGCGTCAGCTGCTGACACCCCTCCCTGGCTCGCCCTCGCCTCCGCCCGCTCTGTAGCGTGCATGCGCAGCATCACTACGTACGACGCATGCATTGTTTGTAGCAACACATGCGTCATATGCAGCGATGCTGCACATGCGCGCTACGGAGCGACACCCCGCCCCCGGGGGGTGCCCCTGGGTTTGCCGCTCCAGGTGGCCAAGCGGCTTCGTTTGCCAGTGTCCGTGTGAATCCCGTCTTCAATCTGCTTAGTTGTTCTCCATCAGTTGGAATGCCATTGGTCCGAGTTGCCACCTCATCGGACGATAAAATAGCCAGGCTCGCTCTTCTGCATTTAACTGCCGTGCAATTTGAGGAGACCAGGAACGGAAGCTTCCAACCTTAATTTGTGTTGCGGGATGTTGCCTGCCGCTCCATCCCTAGTCCCTGGTTCTCCCCAGCACGCTTGGCAATTATTGGTTGTGCTTGACGTGAGAAAGAAGCAAATCAGCTGCTGCGTTTCCTCAACTGGTGCATGTTTGCAGCATGAGATCAGTGGCGTAACCCCACTTTGTGAGTTTGGCCAAGCAGCAGCAACACCCCAAATAAAAATGAGTCACTGTGCAGAATTTTTGAAATGAGCACAAGCTTTTTAATGATGGAGGGGGTGGTATCCCAGAGGTTCCACCGGCTGCTTCGTGCCCTTGACCTGCACAGCTAGTTAAAAATCTAAGGAGTGTGTAGTTATGGAAGGAGGGACAGGTTGGGCTTCCAAACAGTGCAATGGGTATTGGGCAGTGAAAGGGGCGGGGAGGAAAGTGAAGCTCTGCTCTGAATGGTTGCTTCTCTAACCCATTGCATGAGATCAGCCCAAGAGAACATCTCTCCCCATCATCTGTTACCTGTGGATTCTGCTTCTGACCGTCACAGCCTCCCTCAAAGCAAAATCCCAAATTGGGACCTCAGGTGACTTGACGGGTTTACATCTTCTTTGAGCTGCTGTTTCAGGGTGGCGGTGGACATTTTGAGTGGCATGCTGGATCATGGCTGGGTGATCATGATTATGGGTGTGGTATTCAACTAAGTTTTGTTCGGTGTAGACCCATTGAAATGAATGAAGCTAGGTCTCTTAATGTCAGTAATGGAACTATTCTGAGCAAAACCTAGTTGAATACCACCTTTTGAAGTTTGTGGGGGCCATAACAAAATGTTGTGCATTTGCCTGAGGGAAGCCTTCAAACCTCTTGGTTCTTAGGCTGGAGTGGGGCCATGTTTCTCTCCTTCCATTCTCCGTTTCTGGCCAGTCCATTCCCTTCCCCCTCCCCAACTGTTAGTCAGCAACCCGTGCCCACTGAGCATGCTCAATCTTGCCTAAGATTTCTTTAGTGTCTACCCTCTCAGATTTCTTCCTCCTAAAGTTTTTTGTTGTTGTACTTCTGCAAAAACTGGATGTGTACCCCACAACCTACTAATCTCTTCTTCTGTGTGTGGTGGGGGGTGGGGGGTGGGCACTGGTAATGCTTGTTGGGGCTGATGGGAGTTGTAGTTCAGCAACATCTGGAGGGCCAAAGATTCCTCACAACCTGGGTACATTAAAAAATGGCACCCACAGCCTGAACACTGGAAACAGGAGGAGTGCTATTTGTTGTGTGTGTGTACCATTATGGTGGAGGAGACTCTTGAGAGTCCCATGGACTGCAAAAAGATCAAACTTATCCATCCTTAAAGAAATCAGCCCTGAGTGCTCACTGGAGGGACAGATCCTGAAATTGAGGCTCCAGTACTTTGGCCACCTCATGAGAAGAGAAGACTCCCTGGAAAAGACCCTGATGTTGGGAAAGATGGAGGGCACAAGGAGAAGGGGACGACAGAGGATGAGATGGTTGGACAGTGTTCTTGAAGCGACTAGCATGAGTTTGGCCAAACTGCGGGGGGCAGTGGAAGATAGGCATGCCTGGCGTGCTCTGGTCCATGGGGTCACGAAGAGTCGGACATGACTGAATGGCTGAACAACAACAAAAACCATTGAATGAATAACAATATATGAAGGACTGCTTATGACATTCAAGACATTCAAGACAGGATCTCAAAGCAGCTGTCTTTTTACAAAAGAATTTCAGAAATAGATTTGAAAGAGAAGTCGCTGAATTACAACTTATTACTAAACTGAAAACTATGGAGAGACCTGGTCTGAATAGAGATATTGGATTCTTGTCTCATTACATAGGCTAAAGCTATTGTTGGTCATCTGCATATTATCCCTTGCTTTTTCCTGTAGGACTAATTGCAGTCGTTAACAGTCGTCAACAGGTTTACCATACCCATTGAGTCAATCACCCATCTCCCACTACCCTTCTGAGAAAAACCCCACCCCACCCTCCCACTATATATAAGGGTATGGTGACTTTTGTTTCAGTGTATCTGAAGAAGTGTGCATGCACATGAAAGCTCATACCAATAACAAACTTAGTTGGTCTCTAAGGTGCTACTGGACAATTTTTTAACTTTTATTTATTTCTTTCATTTGATTATGTATACTATGTGTTGTCGCTTAATGCAAGGCACTGGTGAGTTCAGCACAGCGAAAATGCACCAGTGGGGCTAATTTGGCATTCCCACTGGTGCCTTTGAACCATGCTGACCTCAACCCTCCCTGTCCTGATGTGCAGCAGCAAAAATGGATGACCGGAGGTCAGGTGGAGGAGGGCATCTAGAGGGCACTACATTGGCCACCCCTTTTGTACAGCCTTGTTCCCAAGCTGGCAATGACAGTTCTCCTTCAATCCTTCAGAAAATTTCCAGTGCCTGTTGACCCAACAGCCTACTCTTGCTGCCTGTTCTGATGATAGGCATGGAGCTTCTAGCGATGGCTGTACTTCTGGTCACAGCAGGTGAGATCATGCATTTGGGAGTCAGACTTGAAGAGCAGATATGCTTGTTCATTTATTTTTGAAAACTATATACAGCCAAAAGGAATTCAAGACAGTCAATGCATGCTTCTCGGCTTGTGCATTCAGAGAGGGCAGATGAACAGGTAGGGGGAGCAAAGAGGAGAGGGGCTGTACCTTAGTGGTAGAGCATCAGCTTTGCAATCAAAAGGTCCCAAGTTCAATCCCTGGCATCTTCAGGTAGCATTGGGAGAGAACCTTGTTGGAAATCTTGGAGAAATGCTGTCAGTTAGTGTAGAGATGGTACTGAGCTAGACGGACTAATGGTCTGTGTAAGACAGCTTCCCGTATCTCTGCTCCTTTGGGGATGAGCCATAGCTCAACAGCAGAACATCTGCTTTGCATGCAGAAGGTCCCAGATTCATTCCCAAGCATAAGGCCGCTTCCTGTATTCTTAAGCAACAGGGCCTAGGGGCCTCTAAAGATTGGCAATGCCTGCTCTCTTCCTGGCGAGTTGCTCTTAGCAAGTGCCGAACAGTGCCAACCCACTGGTGCCGACCTGGACAAATGAGTACCATTTTTGATCAGTATCGCTTTTGGGACTGGTGGGATAGAAGGCAGGAAGACCAACAGTGGGTGGCGCTAGAGCCAACGACAAACAGAGCCAATTAATTCTAGTTTTGACTCCATCCTCCCCCTGCTGAGTTATACAGGGCAACACTGAAGCAAGCCAGGCAGTGCTAGACCCTGGATTTGGAGCAAATAAGAAGGCAGGCAGGCAGGGTTGGCTGAGGTTGGTGGAGCAGTGTTGCGTTTGCCCTCACCAGTGTTCTCCGCTCAGCTGGGAGGGTGGATGGGTGTGTAGATGCGACCATTCCTTGCTGCAGCAGAGCTAGAAGAACATTGTTTGCTTTCCTCCGTCCCCAGCCCTTTGCTGTGACACCCCTGTCCATTTTTAAAAACTATTATAGTGGCTGCACAGAGCGGACCCGGCATGCTCAGGGGTTTCCACTGCAACAAAAACTCCCAGCCCTGGACAGCAGCACTGTTTGATGGCTGGAAGTTCCACTGCACGGGGACTCTGATCGACAGCCAGTGGCTGGTCACCGCTGCTCAGTGCTTCACAAATCGGTATGTGTGACTGGGAGGCAGGGGCTGCATTCATCGCAAAGGACAACCTGGAGGCCTGTTATTGTGGAACTATGGCTCTGCCTGCGCTACACAGTCAAAGCTGCATCTTACCACTTTGCACCGTCATAGCCAGGGCTGAACCAGGACGTTTTGCTGCCTGAAGCAAAACAGAAAACAGCCTCCTCCTCCTCCTCCTCCTCCTCCTCCACCACCACCACCACCACCACCATGCTCCCCTGCCACTGCCACTAATGACAATGACTCCTCCACTCTGCTGCCACTGCCTCCACCACCTGAGGTGGCCCAGTATGCTGAAGGTGGCAAGGGAGAAAAAAGAAGGCTGAAAAGGAGGCCAGTTGGGGGGTGGGCAGTGGTGGAAGAAGAGGCAGGGATGGATGAGTCATTGTCACTACTGGTGGAGAAGGAAGAGGAGTCAGTGGCAGCAGGTGACAAGCGCCGGAGGCAGTGACCACCATGCTCCTCATGGGCCCAGATCTGCCTTCCTTCTCAGCTGTCCCAAACCTGCTGCCTGAGGCGGCTGCCTTACCGAGCACCATGGGCTGGACAGCCCTGGTTATAGCTCCCTCCAAAGAAACTGGGCAACTGTTCACCCACTCCGGGAATTGCAGCTCTCTCGGGGGAGTAGGGACCTCCTGTCAGCGTGGGTGGCGCTGTGGGTTAAACCACAGAGTCTAGGGCTTTCTGATCAGAAGGTTGGCAGTTCAAATCCCCGCGATGGGGTGAGCTCCCGTTGCTCGGTCCCTGCTCCTGCCAGCCTAACAGTTTGAAAGCACACAGTGCAAGTAGATAAAAAGGTACTGCTCCGGCGGGAAGGTAAACGGCGTTTCCGTGCGCTGCTCTGGTTCACCAGAAAGCAGCTTAGTCATGCTGGCCACATGACCCGGAAGCTGTACGCTGGCTCTCTCGGCCAGTGAAGTGAGATGAGCGTTGCAACCCCAGAGTCATCCGCGACTGGACCTAACAGTCAGGGGTCCCTTTACCTTTACCTTACCAGCTCTCAGCACCCTCAAGGAGCGAGGTTCCCCAGGATTCTTTGGGGGGAAGCAATGGCTGTTTCAAGCGGTATCACTGAGCTTCAAATGTATAGTGCAGATGGGGCCGTCAGTAAAGAAGGGGACCTTGGCAGGTATTGAACCTGGTCTCGAGAATTAAGGAGAGCCTGAGAAATTCTGCTATTCAGAGATTCAGAACTGCCCTAGTTGAGAGAGGGAAGGGTAGGCCACACCCCCTGTGCCAAGGACACACCCCTCACCAGCCCTGCTCCACAGCCTCCTTGCATGCCTTTGCCTGGCTGGAATGTGTCCTTGAACTGTGATGTTGCCTCTTGCTTGCCTGGATGAAGGATGGGGAGAGGAGTGCATCTATTGGCTTTTGTGTGGCTGGAATGCAACCAAGTCTACGAAGGTTAGACCCAGGGCTTTTTACCCAGCCAAAGTTGTCAAGCTTTTTTGAGAAGAGGTCACCCTGGAGAGCAAATGATACTCTTGGGGATCCCCATTTGTGCCATTCAGAGGTGAGGTGCTTGCCAGTCTTCAGTGGGTTTGCATTGGTGGCTGCTCTTGATAGAACCTTGTTTCCCCCCTGAATACCCCAGGCATTGAGTCAATCTTGGGATGCCCAGTAAGGAGTCGCACTATTGGCCCACCTAGTTCACTATTGTCTACACTGACTGGCAGCAGCTCTCCAGGGTTTCAGCAGCAAATTTCTCCCATCCCTACCTGGAGATGCCATGGATTGAACCTGGGACCATCTGCATGCGAAGCCAATGCTTCTCCATTGAGCTCTGGCCCTCCCCTTGTGCATCACTATGCTAGAAAAAGCTTCTCCTGCTCAATGCCTTTATGCCAGGCTGCTGTTTAAAGGTGTGCAGGAGCAGGATGGGGAGCAAATTTGGCCACCCTGCTTCAGAATGCCCTTTGAAGTGCCATGAAGCCCTTTGGGGAAAATTTTTATTGGCGTGCCAAGAAGTTGTTTGCCTTGACTTGTCATTAATCACAAACAACTTGGGAGATTCCAGCTTGCTGTCCTCTGGCTCAACTTAGCTCTTACACAATTTTCCAATGGCAAACAGCCACGTCAGCTTTCCCCAAACGTTTTGCTCAAATGGGAAGTGTGTGTGTGTTCTTCCAACATCCCTATCTGGGGTTGATTGAAGTTGTAGCCCAACAACATATGGAGGGCACCAGCTTGGAGAAGGCTGCCAAAGGCGAAATCCAGAGTGGCCACTTAGATGGCCTTAAAAGGGCATCAGACAAATTCGTGGCATGTTTAGAGGCAGACTTTAATCCTGGGGAAAGGAATAGATATATCTAAACCAAATGCAGCGAGGGTAGCCTTGTGCTCTAAAATAAGGATGGGTAGTGATTTTCAGCCTGAGGGCCACATTCCTTTCTGGGCAATCATCCAAAGGCCACATGTCAGTGGTGGGTGAGACCTAGGAGCAGCACAGTCATTTGGTGGGGTGAGGCTGCCACCACCTCCACCAGCAGTGGAGAAGTGCCAGAATCAGCACTGATTTCAGGAGAAATCTTGGGGCAATTTCTGGTGAGATCTTGGCCAAAATCTCCCAATATATTGTGGGGTGTGCAAAGTCCAAGATCTCACCCTGAAATCTCGCCCGAAATTGGCACCGATGCCTGTGCTGCTTCTCTGCTAATGGTGGAGGTGGCAGAATGTACAGTGAAGGTGGCAGCAGCAGCAGCAGCAGCAGCAGCAGCAGGCATGGTATTTTGGTGGTGGTGGAGGCAGCAGCAGCAGCAGGGCAGGACTTCCTGTTTCGCCTCAAGCAGTGCATGGGTAAGTGCTGGCCCTGGTGAGATAAGAGGCAAAAGTGGTCTGAGAAATGGAGTTTTTATATATACGGACGCTGAAGACAAACTGTCCTTCATCATCCAGGCAAGCCAAAAGCATTATCAGCATTCAGGACACATTCTAGCCATGCCAATCAATCAATCAATCAATCAATCAATCAATTTATTGCATTAGCCCTATGGCCATAGCACATAGTAAAAGACCAGGCAGTAGCCTGACACGATTATGCAGAGAATACAACAGATACAGTTAAAACAATTGGAAGTAAAATCGTACAGGTTAAAACAAATAAAATAAAAAAGCACTAGCGGGCGTGACGACAGTGTCCATGTTGGGAATATACATAAGCACTCAAGAGGGTACAAAGCAGGGCTGGTGAGGGGGAATGGCCTGGGAAGATGGGTGTGACTGGAGAGAGGGTGTGGTCTAGGGAGACTCCAAAGGGCCAGAGAGAGAGACCTGGAGGGCCACATACCTGCTGCAATGCCTTTGGGTGCCTCTTTGTCTTTTACATCTGCTCCTTGTGCCACAGTTTCTTCTATGTGAGTCTCGGAGAAAACAGCCTGATGAGCTTTGAAGGGACAGAGCAGCTGAAGATCGGAATCAAGGCAATCCGGCACCCCTTTTACAACAGCTTCAACAAGGATAACGACATCATGTTGGTCAAACTCCTGACCCCCATCAGGGTGACCGACAGCGTCCGGCCACTTGCCTTGCCCAGAAACTGTGTTGATCCTGGCAGCTACTGTGTCCTCGCTGGATGGGGCACCACCATTCTGCGGCAAGGTAGTGGGGGTGGGGGTGGGGAGCTGGAAGGAACCTAGGATGTGGACAGGGATGGGGGAGAACTCTGACTCAATTTGCTTTTAAAGGCGGATCTACCCGATTCAGATTTTCTGAAACAGTACACAAACCAAAACACGGCAGTCTTTCGAAATTGGCAGTTCTCTGAATTTTGCAATATGGTTCTTCAGCCGAGTAAAGGGTGCAAAAATGTGTATATTAGCAGAAAGTCTGCATGAAAATGCAGATATTGGGGAAAATAGCACACAAAAATGCATTGCATAATGGCAGTTTATTTTGTAAAAAATGTGTACATTTGGCAAAATTGCATGCAAAATGTGCTCATTAGGAAAAAAAAATGTGTACTAAAATTGGGGTAGGGTTGAATCCCCATTACTGATGAAGTGGGAGAAGCCTCTATCACTGCACTTTCTTATCTTCCAAGTTCCACTGTTCACCCTGCCTATCCATTTTTTATTCGAAAACTTAACAAGGAACAGAAAAAGAGAAAAAGTCGAATAAAATTAAAGAAGAAAGAGAGATATTATTATTATTATTATTATTATTATTATTATTATACAAATAATACTAGACCATGATCAGTTCACATTGTGGACACAGTAAGCATCAATATATGTATCTTAAATTAAATATATAATTTAATATAAGCCCTCCAGATGTCCTGATAGGTAGCCACACAATACTGTTGCCCAGGGCTTTTTTCAGGGGGAACTTGCCGAAACTTGGTTTTGGCACCTCTCAGGTGGGTGCCATTGCGATTATAAGAGAAAGAGGGAGGTGTTCATGTTGAGTTCCGGCACCTCTTTTTCTAGAAAAATAGCACTGCTGAAGCCTGTATGCAATATGGTCACATGCAGCCAGGACAGTGAGGGTACTCAGACCGTTGTGCAATAGACAGTGGGTATGTATCCTTCCAGGTTTCAAATATAGGTTTATAAGTCACCATAAGGGCTCACGAAAACCCCACTTGTTGTACTACTATTAATCCCCATACAACAGGGATACAGTTTGAAAGTACATGAACACCCACAAATATCGAGGATTATGCCAATACTAAATTGATGTGACTAACAACTTCGGACCAAAAGGAATATATACCACTGTACAAACCCACTCCATATGCATCAAATAGAAATTCCCAGCTTTACACCTCCTACATTAAACAGTGCCCTCTTATCCTCGAAATATTCATTCTTGCCTCATCAATCTCAATTTTCAGGTCCAAGGAAATATTTCGTGCAGATCCTATAGCAATTTCCCATTGTTTAGGCTGTATAATGTCTTATAATTCCCTGTTCCTCGCTTCTCTAAGTTCCTCAACTTCTATCTCGCCAAAATCCACCAAGCATCTATAAACAGCAGCTATAGGTTAGGTTTTCTGTAAGGATTAACACCCTAACATTCCCCAGCAGGCTGAGAAAGAGTGTACAGGAGTCTTCCATTGGGCCCAGAGCAGAAGGTCATGAAAATGTGCAGTAGTGACAGTGACTGAAGGCATTTAGCTTGAGGTCTACAGATGTCAGAGAATTCAAATGGAAATGGAAATGGGAGCAGAAATGGCCAATGTTTGCTGAGTCACCCCACATTCAGCCCAAAACTCAATCCAGCAAATACAATCGGTACTTGCTGCTGTAGTTGTTTTCAGTCCACAAATGACACACAATTGATTACAGTGGTACCTCGGGTTACATACGCTTCAGGTTACAGACTCCGCTAACCCAGAAATAACGCTTCAGGTTAAGAACTTTGCTTCAGGATAAGAACAGAAATCGTGCTCTGGCGGCGCAGCGGCAGCGGGAGGCCCCATTAGCTAAAGTGGTGCTTCAGGTTAAGAACAGTTTCAGGTTAAGAACGGACCTGCGGAACAAATTACCATATATACTTGAGTATAAGCCTAGTTTTTCAGCACATTTTTTGTGCTGAAAAAGCTGCCCTCGGCTTATACTTGAGTGAGGTGGGCGGTGGGGGCAGCGAGAAAGAAGCCCTTTCTCTCCGCTCGTGCCGCCACCCACTCTCCCCAGTCAACCATTCCTTAAGAAGCGTACAAGAACGGCGGTTCTTTACTCTCCCCAGGCAGCTTGTTTCATTCCTGAACTGCTCGCATAAATGCAAACTTGGCAAAGGAAGAAGAGGAAGGAGCAGCCCAAAGGGCTGCTTTCGGGCTGCTCGTTCCTCCTCCTCCTCCACAGCGGCAAAGGTGAACCGGCTTATACTCGAGTCAATAAGCTTTCCCAGGTTTTTGTAGGAAAATTAGGTGCCTCGGTTTATATTCAGGTCGGCTTATACTCGGGTATATATGGTAAGTACGTAACCAGAGGTATCACTGTACTTCCCCCTCACATTTGCATTGTGTTTCCTTTGCATTGAAATGAATGGTGTGGAATACTGTGATAAATATGTGATTAATTATGGATTGTCTCCAATGCTAGTTCTGCTCAGAGGAGACCCACTGAATTTAAGGGATATGACGAAGGACCATTGATTTCAAGGGGTCTGCTCTGAGTGAAACTTAGTTGGATTTGAGCCTGTGTAGTTTATTCCATGAAATTCTGCTGCAGTGAACACTGAGACGAATAACGTTGTGTGTGTTTTGTTGCAAGCTGCATTGCAGTTGAATGGAAACAGCACTGCATGCGACTAGCATGGGTTTGGAGAGGGAAACAATGCCTTCTTACACCTAGGAACCCACCACAAACTCTGTGTGAATCGGCCCCATGAGAAAAGGCAAAAGTGTGTTGGCGGGGGTGGGGAATCCAGCAAATAATTAGAGAGTGAGATTTTCTTGTAGCATGTTAAATACCTACTTCATCCATTCCTCTATCACTTACCCCATCTCAGCCCCATTAGAGTACGAACCAGACATCCTCTACTGCGGAAATATCACCACTCTGACTGACCAGGAATGTTTGGCTGTCTATCCCGCTATCCACTTGGGGCACATGCTATGTGCCACTGTCAAGATGGGTGGATCTGATTCCTGCCAGGTGAGCATGGCCATTCCTACCACCCTCTCCCGGCCATAATGTCTCCTGGTTTATTCCTAGAATCTTTGATACTTACTTGCACATGGCTGACAACAGGAAGCATGGAACCCAGGGCTGTTTACACAAAAATACTTTTAAAACACATGGCTTTCACCAAAGAATCCTGGAAACTGTAGTTTCCCCCTCAAAAACCAACCGTTTCCAGCAATCTTAACAAACTACAGTTCCCAGGATTTCCTAGGATCATGGGTGATGAGATTAAGATCTGGCCTCCACTCCTGAAATGAGAGGTGAGGCAATCCTTTAGTCGCTGCAGGTCCCAGGCTTTATATCCCAGTACTGGCACCTTGGAATTGATGGATTTTTTTTACTCCATAACAGCATTTCTTCATTGCCTCCGCAGGGAGACCCTGGCTCACCCCTCGTCTGCGATAACGCACTGCAAGGCATCACATCCTGGGGCTTCGAAAAATGCTCTGAGGTAGAAACCCCCAGCGTCTTTGTCAAGGTCTGCAACTACATTAACTGGCTGCGGGAGACAATGGCTTTGGCTTAACACCTCTGAGGAATACAACCTATTATCCCTCCTGTCCTCAGATTGCAAAATAAAGGCTCTTGAAAGAAGTCTTGGGTATTGTCTCTTTGCCTTTTGCGTGGACAGGCGGAGTCCCCCAAACCCCAGGCGACCCCTGAGCAGAATAATGACACAAGACAATGTGCTATGGGATTAAAATTGGCCACGACTTTATTAAGATTCAGATGTAGGGAGACCTTGGCTCAGGCATTGGGCGTTTTTCTACCAAGCCCCCAGCCAGGGATCTGGGCAACGTCAGGGTTATCCAGAATGTGCGGGGATTGGGCTGGCTCTGGAGAACATATGTTCAAGCAGAGAGCCCACCCCCCATTTGCCGCCACTGGTGGGGGAGAGCAATGACAACCTCTCAGCATATGGCCAAAGCCTCCCCCAATACCCATTTAACAGGGAACCCTGTTATTGCCGCCACACTGGGGGCGTGGAGTCACTGCCTCATGCCGCCCCCCCCCATTTAGGAAGATGACTAAAGGATTCCGCACGAGGCCTGAAACCACCAAAGTTGTGACAAGTTGCTACGGGAAAGGCGAAACCTGCCAATGCAGGGAAATTCCTTTCCTGCCCTTCAACAGTGGCCTTGACATAGCAGCGCCTGCGTACCTGTGAAGATGAGGTTAACCTGCAAAATAAGCATTAATTGAGGGAGTGGAGGGTGGGAGAAACTCTGGAGCCGACTGCTGCTTCCCAGGTAAGCTACATCCTCTATTGTGTGGGCTAGGTAGTCCCTCCCCTTACCTGGCTAATTCCTTAGCAATGCCTCCCCCAGCTGGGATTGGACGGTTAACTGGGGTAGGCGGAGACCCCAGGTATCCCTTCTGGGGGAGGGTGCAGCCAGCCGAACTTCCAGGTGTCGCCCAGGAATTCAGGGGGCTGCACATGACCACGCAAACGTCACCCCCATTTGATGTGGGGAGCGGTCATTGTGTCCTTCCAGAAGTTGGTTGTACCAGTGGCACCCCTGCTATAAATCAGTGGAGGCTGGTTCATTAGGGTGAGAGGGACACCACATCACTGACCTCAGGTTGCCCTCAGCCAGCTACCATCTGCTTGCCCTTTTACTTACTTCCAGTCCAGGAGGTGTATTGCCTGTCCTCCTCTTCTTCTTCCTTCTTATTTTCAGCGTTGCCATTGTAGAATTCAGCAGAGAGGAGGGTGGGGCTGTGTGTGGAGGTAACAGGATGTCCTGGGAGGTTTGCTGTGTTCCAGGTGCAAAGATACATGATGTGACGGAGAAGTTGCCAGCTTCCTGTTTGCGCCAGGGGATGTACGCCTCTCCCAACACCACAGAGAGAGAGAGACAGAGATACAGTGGTGCCTCGGTTTACGAACTTAATCCGTTCCAGAAGTCGATTCTTAAACCGAAACAGTTCTTAAACCGAGGGGCGCTTTCCCTAATGAGGCCTACCGCCACCAGTGCCCTTCCACCATTCAGATTCCATTCTTAGACCGAGGTAAAGTTCTCAAACCAGGACACTATTTCCAGTTTTGCGGAGTTTGTAAACCGAATCGTTCTTAAACCGGACTGTTCTTAAACTGAGGTACCACTGTAATCAGAAAATGATGGGGGAATTGCATTTTCTGCATTCCTCTTCGGTTGGAAGAGGAACCTGGCTCTCACCCGCAGTTTGCGTGGCGGTCTGGTACTTGCTTCCCCATGGAATGCGATTGCAGGCAAAGGCACTGGGTGCATGGAGCACTCCTGCTGCCGCGACCCCCGATCCCATTCCTGGAAGCACAAGTTATCCTGCTAATTGGGTTGTTTTTTAAAAAAATTGAAGTAAACTACAGGTGTGTGCTAGAGAGGATGAGATAAGAAACTTATCTGTTCGGAACTGTTCGGAAGCTGCTTCTCGCCTCTATACATATATCAGGCGAGAAAGGATACATCTCGTAACGTTTGCACTCAATCAAGTGAGAGGAGAGAGCAGGTTTGGGAGCATGAACACATACCAGGAGGCATTTCAACCAGCTAAATTTGAGGACGCGATCCAGCTGCCTGAGTCTCAGAAACCTCGGAGCAAAGGGATTCCAAGCTGAGGTGGAATCTTAATGATAGCTTTGGCACAGCATCTGGCTTCCATCTTTCAAAGGTGCTTTAGTAAGAATGAGAGGACGTTCCAGCACAGGAAGTGTGGATTTGCTGAGCGAGCAGTTGTCGCCGGGTTGGCATAATTATCGTCTTGTTGACGCAGAGGCAGCAGTGGAATGGCACACCCACCAGCAGAGCAGAGGCGTTGCTTGCTGTGTTGCAGGCATTATAATTAACTCAGCTAATGCACATGAGGGTATTACTGAGGGGCACGGATACTTAACAGGATTCTTATTCCCATCGGACAATGCTCTTGGTAGTCAGGTTTCCTAGCCTGCCCCAAACAAGAAAGGTCCCTCCACATAAAGAGCTGCAGGTGAGGAATGGTATCGCAGCTCACCACCGGCCAATTATTTTTCAGCTCCACTCATTTAACCACCTGTTGAGACTTGCCAAGAAGAACAGCCCTTGCCTGGCAGATTCCCTCTGCTGCTTGTTGCCATACACTTGGTAGCTGCACATTTTCAGTGTCTCTGGTGACGTGATTGCCTTTTCCATTAGTTGGAGGGATGGGGGCGGCTCAGGCTCAGGGGCCAAATGTTGCCCTCCAGGCCTTTCTCTTTGGCCCTCGGAACTCCCCACCACCAGGCAACATCCCTCGCTGGCCCTACTTTGCACCCCGAGCTTTCTGCTTGGCTCAAATGTGTCCTTGAAGGCTCATCATGCCTCTTGCTTGCCTGAATGTAGGGTGGAGAGGGAGGTGTGAGTGAATGCCATTGTTGGGCATTCTAGGCTATAATGTGTGAGTATCATAGCTGTCAACCCTCCCTGCTGTTTCCCAATGCTATAATAAGGAATTTCCCACAAAAAAAGGGAAAGGTTGACAGCTATGGTGAGTGTTAATCTAGGGTTGCCATACACCTGGATTTTCCTGGTCATGTCCAGGATCCCAATGATGGAAAAGCTCAACAACTTTCCTTAAAAAGGGAATTGCAGCTTCTCTTCCCTATAATGGCTGCATTCGCATGTAACACATGGCAGCTTTTCTTCCATTCAATGGTCCCATTTCCATGATTAACACAAACCCAACAACAAATCATGGATTATTGGCTTGGTCTGTTTGTGGTTAACCATGGTTAAGTTGCTAGGCTGTGTTCAGCTGATTAAATGATTTAGTAAACCATGGCTAAAAGTTGCAGGTGAACCAGGCCAAAAGCTCTGAATGAAATAAATAGGATTGGGTTCTATTGAAATCAGGGGGGTGTCAGCTGTGAATTCCTCAAGTCCCATTGATTCCTGAAGAGCTCAAGCATGAGGATGTAAAACACGCACAGTTGATAGGAATGCTTGATAAGGCTACTCGTGCACTACCCATCTGGGAATGCAAAACCCACAGATTTGTCAAGCGCTTGGCAGGCCACCATGCAAACCTGGTGAACTGAATTTGGCTTAGTCAACAGGCTTTACTTCAGCACAAAGCACTCTGGGGCAACTGTCGGGGCTCCAAGGCCATAGCAGGGCCCACCAGTCTTGATGCTTCCCTTGGGTGGCCACTTAGACATTCTGTGGCCTGGGAAGAGTACTGAGGGCCAGATAGAGAGGACCAAAGCTAGGAGGACTTGACGTGCTCATATCTGCAGGGCAACCGCAGCTCAGGTGGCAACAGATGCATCACCAGAGAAGAGGAAATACATCACCAGAAATGAAGGCACATATGCGCTAATTTTTTTTTTTTTTGCATATGCTTATGTAAATGTAGTGATGCAAACATAGACAGAATTACTACAATTTAGATGGAAATGCAATACATCTCACCATGGTTGAGAAAACTATGACCGAATGACCTGTGTACCTGCTCTGTTTGTCTCTCAGGTGCAAACTCTTGACAGGCAACTCCAAGACTCTTCCTGCTGTCCCTTCTTTAGTGTTTCTTCTTCTTCTTCTTCTTTAAACAGAGGATTATTTCGAAACCAGTCCTGTCTTATGAAAGCCTTTCAAAACAGAGGACTGTAACGTAAGACACTTGGCCACCTCACACCTGCCCTGAGTCCTTTACACCAGGTGGCTAGGTCTCTAAGCAGCCATTTTAAATTTCCCACAATGCCCCTAAGGCACATTAAGGGAAATATAAAATGACAACCCACAGCCGCCTCACTGACACAGAAGGGGGCCTGTCAAAGAGTTGTTTCCTGAGGCAGCCGTCGCTGCTGGCAGATCACAGAGGCCTGTTGCAATAAGAGACTAACATCACATACTCTGCATCATGTTGAGTCCCAGAACCAGGACACAAGTCTTCCCATCCATGCTCCTGCATGAGTCATGTAACCCGTGTGAGATCATGGAGCCCCAAATACATGCTTTTGGGGGGCTGTTCTCTCATGGCACCCCAAAACATGTGTTTTGGAGTGCCGCATAGGACAAACCTAGACAGCATCTTCAAAAGCAGAGACATCACCTTGCTGACAAAGGTCCATATAGTTAAAGCTATGGTTTTCCCAGTAGTGATGTATGGAAGTGAGTGTTGGACCATAAAAAAGCTGATCACCGAAGAATTGATGCTTTTGAATTATGGTGCTGGAGGAGACTCTTGAGAGTCCCATGGACTGCAAGAACATCAAACCTATCCATTCTGAAGGATATGCTCACTGGAAGGACAGGTCCTGAAGCTGAGGCTCCAATAATTTGGGCACCTCATGAGAAGACACCCTGATGTTGGGAAAGCTTGAGGGCACAAGCAGAAGGGGACGACAGAGGACAAGATGGTTGGACAGTGTTCTCGAAGCTACCAACATGAGTCTGACCAAACTGCGGGAGGCAGTGGAAGACAGGAGTGCCTGGCATGCTCTGGTTCATGGGGTCACGAAGAGTCGGACACGACTAAACAACAACAACAACATAGGATCGCAGCCCCCCAAAAAGCTTTTTCCCCCCCAGGGTGAGATCTCATGTGATGGCCTCGGTGCTCTTGTGGGGGAAACGGGTTGTTCCGGTTTTTCCAGGACATTTTTGAGTTATGATGTCAATTTAAAGAAGCAGGAGGAACAGAGTTGCAAAACTCACCCTTCGGCCTTGATACCCAGTGGCCATTTTATTTTGGCCGGCTTTTCTTGCATGTGGCAGGTGTTTTTACACCTGGTTCATTGTTTCACATTGTGGTTCAAACTGCAATTTTAAATGTTGCAAGCAGCCCCAAGTGGTGCTTTCACAGCCGAAGGGCGGGATTTAAATGTTTGCATAAATAAATAAGATTAAAGGCCTACATCCTTTTTCTTTTTTGCTGTGACACCTGATCAAATAGTTTCATTTCGCTCTCCTCATGTTCACACACCCAGGACTACATCACCAGCTCCCGAATTCTCAGACGGCTTCATTGTTATGCATGATGAGGATCAAGGGGAATCCATTCTATTAGGAAAATGAACGCATATGGCAGGTTTGGGGAATATTTGGCCCTTCAGGTGCTGCCAAACTAAAACTCCCATCAGCCCCAGGAAGCATGGCCAATGGCCAGGCATGATGGGAGCTGTAGCCCAGCAAAATCTAAAGGGCCAACAGTTCCCTACTCTGGTGTAAGGGATGTGTTATTGTACACAGGTCTGTTGAATTGACCAGGGACAGCAACCTTGTGGTTAAGCAATGGCAAATGGATGAACATCTGGACAGATTGTGTTTTATCTTGTATTTTATTCTGTGAACTGCCCTGAGATCTCTTGGTGAAGGGTAGCATATAAACTGAATAAATAAAAATAGAATAAATTCAGTGCATGGGCAGAATGTGGCCCCAGAGAACAGCTGGAAGGCAGCCCCATGCAATTCTCTTATAACCCCACCCTACCCCAAAATGTGTACACAATTTACAGAATACTGTAGTTACCGGGTAGATGTCAGTTTGGGACACATGGGTGTCCAAGTGGAGAGCACACCTAGGAATCTATCTATCTCTCTCTCCTATACACCTCTGCCTTTATTTATTTAAAGACTTAGGGTTGTAGATAATGCTAGTCCAACTCAGCATAGGCCCATTGAAATTTATGGGCATGACACAGTTAGCACCATTAATTGCAATGGATCTACTCTCAGGAGAACTCTACTGCATACAGCCCTTATAAACCACTTCCCAACAAAAGTGTGTGTGTGTGTGTGTGTGTGTGTGTGTGTGTGTGTGTAATGGATAGCAAAAATGAAATAAATATCTAACAGTCTAGAGGGTTGTATTTGACTAAGTCCAACTCAGAGTAGAACAGTTAAAAGTTACAAACCTAAGCTATGCCCACTGACTTCAATGGGTCTACTCTGAGTAGCACTAGTGTTGAAGACCACCCTTCCAAAAAAACACAGGTCTTAAAAGAAGGGGTAGCCAATGTGATGGCATTCCAGATATTGTTGGACTACAGCTCCCATCATTCCTGCCCATTGGCCCTGCTGCTTGAGGCTGGTGGGCGTTGTAGTTCAACCGCACACCTGGAGGGCACGCCCATCGGCTACCCCTGCCTTAGAACCACAAACTAGATGCATCGCTGCTCCAAAGCAGTTGGCATCATCGCATAAGCCGCGTCAGAGCAATGCAACCACATCATTTCCTGGAAGTACCTGTGAGTATGTGCGTGGGGAGAAAGGACATGAGAGCAGCCAAGGAACACTCCCAGGTTGGCTTTACCCTCACTGGATGAAGATGCCAGGAATAAGAGCTCTCTTCCACCACCACAGCTGCAGCTCTTCTCCATCCTGCCTTCACAGTGTGTGCTGTTTGTCTGGGTTTAAATGGCGGAGGAAGGATATGGGATTGCGGTGGCGGCGGTGGCGGTGGCGGCAGCTGAGCCAGACTACAACTCCATAAATTTCTGAGCGTAGGTGGATTGCCAACAGAGTTTGCAAGTCTAGACACCACTTTTGGCCCTGCATGCTTCTTTTGACATCCCTGATATCACCTGTGAGCATTGAGCAGTGTATCTTCCAGCAGTGGTGGGGATGCTCAGTTTCTTACTTCCTCGCTCTCTGCTTGTGCGTCATGTGCAAAAACACCATTATGTTCTTACTAGGGGCTGATGCCACTGCTCATTCCACTCACTATAGCCATCTTGTGTGCTTCTCAGAATCACTTGGTGGGCCTCAAAACAGAATTAATTCCAGATCACATTTGTCCCTTTATCAAGTGAGTTCACGCTAAGTTCAAGGTTCAATTCTGGTTCACCCAAATGTTCCTCAGCAATCAATCAATCAATCAATCAAGAACTTGGGATGTTGCAAGCTGCTGTGCTAAAGTATAAAATAAGAAGAGGAAGAAACCTTAAAAAAAAACAACCAGTAGGATGTCAATTGCTTAATTTCTTCTCCCCAACTAATATGATCTTTAAGTCCCAGGAGTAAGCCTAAGAGTAAAAAAAAAAAATGGTAAGAAAATGAACTTGGAAGAGGAACTAGAAATTGTTCAGAGTTCTACCCCAAAATGAACTTAATTCACATTCCGTTCACCCTGGAATTATGGGAACAACTTTCTGGTGCAGTCCAGAGGTTTCCTGTGATCATTCAGGCATCCCTGGCAGTAATTGCTCCATTGCCAGGACACTCCGTTCTGCCTGCATACTTGCAATTGCTACTTTCCATATTCATGCTTCCCATTTTCCTGACATCTGTCACCATCGCCAACACCTGTCACAGCCACACCCAGAAATTATGTACTTTGCCCACACCCTCCTGGCCAAGTGTTTGCATTATTATCTCTGTACCTGTTCATGTGGCAACAGGGCCTTGAGGCTGGCAACAGTTAGAGACATCTACATCTTTCCTGCATTGTCAGACTTCTTGGACAAAACAGACAGGCGGATCCCCTATCCCTGACTGACCTTAGTCAACCTTGATGCTCTGCCCATTGTGCTGGTTGTCTTCCATGCCCCCAACCCCGTCTTTATCTTCCTAGAACCCTTCCTTAGATGCACTTAACAGGTCATCTGATGAAACAAGTATCTTTAAGATAAGCTTGCGACAACAGCACACTTCCTGCTTCCGTTTGACTCTTTCTCTGACCTCCTCATCTGGTCGGAGGCGGGTGATGAAGATAATCCCATCTGCAAAAGACAAAACAAAAAAACTTTTGCTGTGTTCTCAATATCAACGTCAGAGGATTCCAAAGGAAATGGAAATTGATAGTGTCTGCTTATTCGTTCCACATCTTGAATGGGAATCAATCCAGAAAAAAATACTATCCATATTCACTGCTGTTGTGGTTTTCAGTCTACTAAACATTGTTTAGTTGTTTAGTCGTGTCCGACTCTTTGTGACCCCATGGACCAGAGCACGCCAGGCACTTCTGTCTTCCACTGCTTCCCGCAGTTTGGTCAGACTCATGTTGGTAGCTTCGAGAACACTGTCCAACCATCTTGTCCTCTGTCGTCCCCTTCTGCTTGTGCCCTCATTCTTTCCCAACATCAGGGTCTTTTCCAGGGAGTCTTCTCTTCTCATGAGGTGGCCAAGGTATTGGAGCCTCAGCTTCAGGATCTGTCCTTCCAGTGAGCACTCAGGGCTGATTTCTTTAAGTATGGATAAGTTTGATCTTCTTGCAGTCCATGGAACTCTCAAGAGTCTCCTCCAGCATTGTGTTCTACTAAACATAGACCCATAGAATTGTAGAGTTGGAAGTGATCCTGGGGGTCCACTCCCTGCAATGCAGAAATCTTTTTGCCTCATTGATACTCAATGCACAGAAGGCAATAGCAATCTCCTCCTAGTTTTTTTAAATATATATTTTTATTAAAGATTTCTTAGTTTACAAAAATAAATGCATTGTCTCTTTTTCAAGTTGGGTTTTCTACAGATCAGTTTCATTTGTTGTGAGACATTAGTGTTGCATGCATTGTTAGGTTAGGAAGAAAAGAGGGGGAAAGAGGTGGAGGGGGCAATAGTGAGTGGGGTGGGGTCGGGTGGCAATGCTCCTATTCTTCTACTTAGTGTATGTGTGGGGTTTTGTGCCAGCGTCACTTGTGTGGGTTCTCTTACTATTCGCTTGTTGTATTTCCTTGGTGGTGAGAGAGGTTGGGGGTGGCCTAGGGTTTGGTTGGTTATCTTTGGTTGTCTGTAGTGAGATTTGTTTTTATGTGTGAGTGGTATCTGTGTGTGTGTGTGCGTGCGCGTGCACGCATGCTTTTGGATCAGGTTAGCCAGATTGATTTGTATGCTGTTGGCAGATTCTTCTTTTTGTCTTGTTGGGCTGTGTATGTGATAAAGGGGAACCATACCGGGGTGAAGGCGTCTTCTTCTATTTCAGTTTCAGTTTATTGGTTAGTTTTTCTTATAATGCTGTTTTCCATACTATTTGATACCATTGGTCCATGCTTACTCCTGACAGGTCTCTCCAGTGTCTGGCTATGATGCTTCTGGCTGCTGAGAGTAGGTGGGCTATGGGCTCTTTGTGATGTGAGTGGGCATTATTGTCCTGGAAGATGTTTAGTAGGGCCAGTTCTGGGGTGACTTCTAATACTTGCTTAGTTATTTTGCATATTTCTTGTATGATTGATGTCCAGAAGAGTTGGATTTGGGGACATTCCCCTCTACATGTGGAGGTATGTACCTGGGGAGGTGCATCCTCTCCAGCAATTTGGTGAGTTTCTTACTATTCCATCCTCATCTGCACTGAGGAACAGCCCAAAGAAACACCCCAATTAGGGCTACTTCTCCATTCACAGAGATTCCCTGGAACATCACAGCTGGGATTTCGAAGTATCAGTCTGGCCCCTGGGTGTGTTTCTGTAACCTATAACCCAGTCCCTCCCCTAGATTGCAACCATAGTTATTATCTGCACTGTGGTGCTATTACTGCACAAGTCACAGCAACGATTAGCAACATGTTTTCTGGTTGGCCGGAAGGGCACCACACAGGCCATGTTAAATGGCACAGCATATGCTGTATTGAGTATTGGTCCATGATGGGATGGACCTCACATAAAATTGTAAATCAGTACAGCAACCAGGGATGAAAGACAAATTAAGTTCAGCTTGCCTATAAAGGCAAACTTACCACATGCACACTTTTTAAAATTCTTTATTAAACTTTCTGGAAGATACAAATTAAAAATGAAATGAACAAAATAGGTGCAACAGGCTTAAGATTGACCAATGAGTTATTAACAGTGAATGGCCTTTTAGGCTTCCTCCACATGAATAGAAGTTCACTTTTTGAATAATAAGAATTATATGTAATGTGGGGGGGGGGATCAGGATTTTAGACATGCTTAGGTGAGGCATGGCCAAAAAAGGTTGGGAACCACTGATCTAGATAGTCACTGGATGTTGCTAGACCTCATTTATGAAACAATTGGTATTCATGATTTGCACAACGGTTATAATAACTTTTATAAGAGACAATTTTCTAATTAATGGTAAGTCATCAAGAGGGGTTAGATTGATGTACCAGTAACAGGGATGAGATAGACCTGTAATCTTCAACTTTTCCTGACCTGGGAACCACCTTGAACTCAAACATTCATTGGCCCCATTTCTTGATTTTTTAAAAATCATATATTCGTCTGGTGGTTGTGCATTGTAGCAACCACCTTAGATCAAGTCATGACCCATTAGTGGGTCCTAACCCACCATCTAAAGACCAGTGTGCTCAACCACACACTTGCTGTCACAGAACCGTTGACTCCTCATTATTAGAGACTACTGCCTCCCTTACCATATTGCATAAGAGAGGGTTCTGCCTCTTCACACATACAGACGTATGCTGGCTGCACTATAACTGTCTCAAGGTGGTTATCACAGGGATTGTTCCTACATGAGCAATACGTTTTTATTATCAATCCTGGCTTGGCTGTCCTAACCGCATTTCTCTAAGGTATTTTGAATGACGCTGCTCACCAAAGACAACCACCAGCTTTTTCTTCTCCATCTCTCATCCTGGCATGGATGTGTCAACAGCTCCTGATTTTGCCCAGGGTTGTTGACTCAGCTCATTGCAACTTCCATTTCACCACTCAGCTGCTTCAATTCCAAGGGCTTCTCATTAGACACTTACGAAAGAAGACCTTGGGACCATCCAATGAAACTGGCCTGCAAAAGACTCAGGATAGACGGTACTTCACACAATGTATCATTATTTTATGGAATCAATGTTATGGAATTTGCTTCTGCAAGATGTGTTGATAGCATTCAAAACGGATTAGGCAAAACCACAGCTTTCAAAGCGGATTAGGCAAAACCACAGAGGATGAGTCTTATAAATTGCAACAAGTTATGGTGGCAATACGCAATATACCTCTGAATGGGAACTGAATCACAGTTCTCTCCCATCCTTAGCCAGCATGGCTAGCATGTCACAGGTGATAAGCAAAACTGCACATGTCCCACAGTGCCTGTTGTGAACAGAAGCTTGGCGTGCAGAAATCATCTTGTAAATCTTAACCTAATGGCATGTTGCTTCTAAAGATGGTCACCTGCTAATCATTGTTCATCCAACTTCACTAAGGGTCTAGCTGGAACATTTATAAAAGCCCAGGTCTCTTCTCAAGCATTGCTCTGCACAGAAAATGAAAAATAGACATGCATAATAGAAACTTCTAACAAGGGTGGATTGTATACCTGACATTGATGGGCACGCAAGAGATCTAGATTTTCCTTTGGAGGTGAAGGAGAGCCTGCCTTTCAGGTTTCTCGAGTGCCAATCTTTTCAGGAGTGCAAAGGATGGTTTTCATATTTCCCTTTCCTCTGCCACCCTTCACTGGAAAAAGGTACACTGGAGGTGCCATTGTTCTCTTGGGCATGCATTGCATATAGTGCCATAAATATCCTGGGATGAGCCCTGCCTGCAAATGCCCCTTGGCAAGGCTGCAAGAGCAATCATATGAAGAGGTGGAGGGTGGACCCATCAGCAGCTTGGCCCGTTCAGCACTTAACGTGGGTTTTCTTGTTGGAGTTCAGAGATCAGAAGATATACAGCCATGGCTTTGAGTCACAGCAAGAGCCTTCAAAGCTGTGATGCATCAGGAAGGGAATCCATCAAGGCCGCCCTACTCCCCTGGCATTTAAATGCTAACTTCTCCACTAGTTATTCACCTGCTCTCCTACCAGGCATCACTGTTGAAGCTTCTTCCACCCAGGGCTTCTCCGTCAGGAACGGCAGGTAAGCCTATATATACCGGTAGATTCGCTCTTAGGGTTATGTTTAGAATGTTATCCAGGAGCCAAAGAAACTGTGCTTATTAATCAGTAGGCAATTCTTGTTTCAGCTATTTCCAGTTATTTGTGTGTGTCGTTGGGAGTGCTATTTAACATATGAAACGACATATTGCTGGCTGCCGTTGGGGAGCTATTTGATGGAGAGCCTCAAATAATTAAAACACTAATCGGTCATCATGACTGTCAAGGAGCTAAGCTGCAAAGGCATCCATCAGCCATCCATGCCTATGTTTTCCTTCTCTTGCAGTCTTGGCAGTGAAACAATAGGAGAGACTTGGCTACTGTTTCTCAGGATGTTGGAAGGCAATTTTGCAAGGGGAAATCCCTGTGTTTCGTTGCTTTTTTTAAAAAAAAAATCCTGCTAGTAGTTATTTATTTACTTTGTATACTGCTTAATGCCACAGCTGGCTTCTAAGTGGATTATACAGTTGGATTATAGAAATGCAACATGGAGCTACAGGCTAAGGTGGGTTAATGAAAGGTAGTTGGATTCAAAGAGTTGAAGAGACATTGTGTGTGATTCTGGTGAATTTTTCCAATTTGAAGTTCAGAGTTGAAATGCCCCTGATACCTGAGAATACCACCCATGCAGCATTGGTTTCAGAGTTCCTTACTGAAGCCCACTCAGGTGACTAAAGCATCCCAATGAGATTTCAGAATGCATGGATTTCTTTTGAGTATCAGAATTCTGGGAATTTGGGTGAAATTTGGTTGTTTTGTTCACCGCTACTCTTGTTGTTGTTGGGGCTCACGTCTTGGCACAAAAATATGTGTAGTCTCTCCATGTGTGTGTGTGTGTGTTCATTCTACTCCAAAATAAGAACATGGATTTAGACTGCTATGCTATCCCTTAGAATAGGCCCTAATGAACTGAATGGAACCTAATTCTGAGTAGGCTTATGCTGGATTGGTCTGTTGGAATGTGTAACCCAAAATGTGAAATTCTGGAACCCAAATATATGCATTTATGCCCATCTTGCATATGAATTTTGAAGCACATGATTTGGAGACTTGCATCACAAAATTCAGATGAGTCTGAACTTTCACAGTTGGCTGCAATGTCATCCACACCTTATATTTGAAACATATTTAACCATCATGGCTTCCCCCAAAGAATCATTGGAACTATAGTTTACCCCTCACAGAGCTACAGTTCCAAGAACCCTTAACAAACTACGATTCCATTGAATTATTTGGGGAGGAAGCTATGAATGTTAAAATGGCATGACAATGTTTTAAATATATCATGTGTATGGCTGATCTGTGATCGTAATAATTGATTGATTGATTGATTGATTGATTGATTGAAACTTTTGGCTGGCCTGATGAATGTCGAGCTGTGTGGTTACCACAAATCGCAGCAATATTTTTATTTTTAAACAATTAATAGTAAAAGCAACCTTGGCCACTATTGCAGAAGGCAAGGGGTAAAAGACATGGTCACTCTGAAAGATTTTCTCTCTCCCCGCCCCTCTCTCCCCCCCTCCAAGTGGATTTTAAAATAATACTATATTCCCAAGTATTATTCCCACAGTATTGTTTACTACAGGCTTTCCCTTCAGTTCAGTAGAATTACATTTCTGGTAACCATTGGCAGTTGTATTGATGGACACCCGGATAAGAAGTTGTCTAATTCTTGGAATTATGCTTCAACTATTTGAACGACTTTATGAAAATTTCGTTGGAATTTTGCTTGCTTTCTGTAGAGTTGAATTTCTGTTAGATACAGAGAGCAGGAGTTATACAAGGAGGGGTGTATGAGGAGTTAGGGGAGAGGTAGTTCCTCTGGTGGGGGACACATTGTGCTCCTTCTGCGGTAGCTTGTCCACCTTAGGTCCCCACCCTGTGCTTAGCTCTCACCTGTGGCTCCAGATTCAACTGTCCAGATGCAACAGTGGCCAACTAAACTACATGAGGGTAGCCGATAGGTCTCAAACCCTCGGTGAGTTAGGGACTTCCCTAACTTTTTCAGATCTGAGACCCACCTTTAGTCCAAACATGCATTTGGGGACTCCGATCTCCATAATTCCCCCCCCCTTGTATCTGTATGGTGGTAGTACTGCTGTTGTGCCTCAGATTGCCTTAGATAAAGCTGCAACCCAGCAGTAGGTCCCAACCTACCAGATGAACACCAATGAGAGGGTCACAGGGTCCCCAGGCTTGCCCCAGTCTAGGACTTTAACACAGAGATAGACAACATTTGGTCCTTCAGATGTTGCTGGACTCCAACTGCAAGATCGTACTCAATATATAATTAAACATCAATAAGATAACAATAAGATAAAAGAGCTTCTAAATACACTAATCAAGTAAGATTAAAGGACAGAAGGGAATTCAGTTCAACAGCATAATGTAAATAAACAAAGCTTTTAGCAGTCACCTGCATTTTGACCATGCAGCCTCTTCACCATGTGACTGCTTCAAGGTAAATCCAGAGTGCTCTGTATCTCATAAAATTACTCCCCCAATTACCAGGGATGTTGAATGAAAAATACTGTCTGATTACAACCTGATTGCAATGATACATCACTGGAATTTGCATCTGCCTGCAGACAGAATGTATCGGCTGTCTATCCTACTGCCATCTCCTCAGGGATGATGAGAGGTGTAGTCCAATGACACCCAGAGGGCCCCAAGTTGCCCAACCTTTCTTTCATCACTTCTCACTGCCCCTCTTTTTTCTCACTTGGATTCCTGGGGTTGCATCTAGTGTTGACCATCCTCAGAGTACACCCATTGAAATTAATTGACATAGTTAACTTGGGCCCACTAATTTCAATGTCTCTGCCCTGGGTTGCATCCAACTAAGTTCCACCTAGAGTAGACCCATTGACATTAATTGACCTAAGTTAGTCATGTCCATTAATTTCAATAGGTGTGGTCTAAGTGGGACTAGCATTGGTTCATAATAATGTACCAATCTAAGGGACAACATATCCAATTTTTCAAAATGCTTTAAAAACTTTGTCTCCCGTTTGCTATTTATTTCATAACTTTTCATTCTGCTCTTCAATCCCCAAAGCAGCTAACAGCCAGCTAAACCAACATAGTAATTCTTCTATTCTGTTATTATCATTGCTTTCCTCCTTCATTTACTTTATTAGTGTTGTTGTTAGGCTGATAGGAAAGAAATCACACCCTCTTTTCCATTCAGGGGTCACACGTGTCCTCAACCAAACAGGAAGCATTTACCTTGACGTTTGCTTCAGCATAAGCGCTAACAATAATGTATCATGAATAATAACTACTGGTGAGTTGTTTACATAAACAATTACCGATGATAATGTTGTTCATTATCGTCATTTGGGTGTGTGCTGTGGTGCTGGTATCAGTGACTCAATCTGACATCCATCCATCACAATTGTTCACCGTAAATGTTTTACCCTGCAGCAAGTTCCTTGGGAAGACTGGTCTCTTGATCTGCCAGTGCAACGATGAAGCTGTTGGTGTTTGGGCTGCTCCTGATGAGCTCTGGAGGTAAGGAAATAAGCAAAGTGACATGGGGCAGCAACGGCTCGATGCTCACTGTTTTCTTCTCCCCCCCCCCTCCTTTGTTGTTCCTATAGTGTTGGGAGCAATGAGAATAGTTGCTGGGAATCGCAAATGGGGAGAGCAGTGGTCTTCTGCTCAGAGCCTTCTTTCAGGCTTTCCATGGGCATCTGGTTGGCCACTGTGAGAACAGTGTTTTAACCATTTATGTGGATTTTAAATGGAGAGACTTACAGGTAATCAAAGAGCGCTGGGCAAACTGGGTTCTGAGGCAGCAATGTGCTGGCACGCTCTCTCAATTTCTCACCTGGAAATAATAAGGACCTACCAGACAGGTTGATGGAATGATAAACAAGGTTGTTAACATGTTGCATATCAGACCGCAATTATAAAGATACCTAACGTCAAACAGCAGTAGACATCTTGTCCCAACATCCCTACTTAACCAATGGACAGTCCTGATCCTGGAATGCTTCCATATTACTTGCTTTACTGGGCGTTTGTTCTGAAGGGCTGCAGCTCAGTGGTAGAGCTTCTGTTTTGCATGGGGAAGATCCCGGGTTCAACCCCCAAGCACCTCCTGATGGGAGAGGCTCTTTCCTGAAACCCTGGAGAGCCACTGCCAGCCAGTGCAGACAATACTGAGATAGATGGGTCAATGGTCTGCCTCGGTATAAGGCAACGTCTTGTGTTCCTGTGCTATGTTCTGTCCCCACTGTTGGAAACAATATGCCTCTGAATGTCAGTTACTGGGAATCACAAACAGGGAGAAGGCTGTTCTTCTGCTTGCCTGCTTCCCATAGGCATCTGGTTGGCCAATGTGACAACAGGATGTTAGGCTAGACAGGCCACTGGCCTGATCCAGCAGGCTCTTATATTTTTATGTTCATTGGGCAAACCCAAACGAGCTGTTGCTTTGACTGCTACAATGTCCCACAAGAATTGCTCCTGTTGTAAGAATTATATGCTCCATGTGTATTATTTCCCACACTGTATAGGAAGAAGCTATGATACTGTAATGCAGGGGTAGCCAACAATACATGATGCCCTCTGGGTATTATTGGTCTCCCATAAGTCACAGCTGGCAAGGTTGATGTCTATGGATGATGGGCACTGTAGTCCAACAGCATGTGGAGGGCACCATATTGGCTACCCCTGTTATAAGATAGAGAACTACCAGGTTGCAATTGGAGTTCCTGCCTTTATCTTTAGAAGTACTACTGAAGTAGGGAAGGCTGCCAAGTCCCATCACTCAGCCTCCTCTCCCATTTGCTGTAGGTCAGATTTTGCACACATACACAAATGGGGCACCTGAAATTTCTGAATAGAGATAACGGAGGGGCCATAACTCAGTGGTAGTAGAGCATGCAGAGCACACACTTGCATGCAGAATGTCCTGGCTTTGATTCCCTAGCATCTCTTACTAGAAGGCAGATGTCATGTGATGTGATAGAACTCTGCCTGAGACCCCAGAGATCCACTGCCCATCCGAGTAGGCAATGCTGTGCTTAGATGGACAAATAGTCTGTCCTGGTACAAGGCATTTTTTGTATGTGCCTAGCCTTCACAAGTCTCTGAAGAGCATTGGTGCCACTGGCGAACCATGTTGATGAGTGAATTGTGAAGCAGAGGTTGGGAAAACAACTTTTTTGTGTGGGTCCAGAATGGTCATTGAATGGGGAAGGGCCACAGGCCAGTGATGGAGCATCTTCTTTGTATGCAAAAAAGCCCAAGTTCAATCCCCAGCATCTCCAGGTAGGGTTGGGAATGTTCCCCACCTGAAATCCTGGAGAGATGCTGCCGATCAGTGTAGACAATACTGAGCTAGATGGACCAATGGTCTTACTTGATCTAAGGCAGCTTCTTCTGTTCCTTCTTTTAGCAGAAATCCTGTGGTCCACCAATCTGTGTTAAGGAAAGATTACACACTCAGGATGTCTCATTATTTCACAATTTTTTAAATCTTGCCCACATTAAGCTTACATGAAATCTAGTTCCTGAAACAAACCATCGGTATAAAAAACATGATGGAAATAACCACAAAGTTTTTGTTTTGTTTTGTTTTGTTGCAGCTTTTGCCCAGCCAGGCACAGCTGATCGAATAATTGGAGGGTATGTTTGTCCACAACAGTCCAGACCCTACCAGGCAGCCATTGTAACCGGACGCAGAGGCAACTGGAACATTTATTGTGGAGGAAGCTTAGTGCATCCATGCTGGGTGCTCTCAGCAGCCCATTGTAGACCCAGACCTGGGTAAGTGAAGGCTGTAGCAAGATGCAGCGACATGGAGGTGGGGGGAAGAATGTTTCCTCTGGAACAAGCAACAACCTTACTTTAACAGCCTGGCAACCTGCACATTAGACAAAGAGGCATGGGCTGGATTTAATCTGTAATCAGCATTCACACAGCTCATGCACTATCTATTTTGGGACTACAATTCCCATCATCCCTGACCACTAGTCCTGTTAGCTAGGGATCATGGGAGTTGTAATAATAATAATAATAATAATAATAATAATAATAATAATAATATTTATTATTTGTACCCCGTCCATCTGGCTGGATTTCCCCAGCCACTCTGGGCGGCTTCCAACAAAAATCAGATACAAAAATATTACACATTAAAAACTTCCCTGAAAAGGGCTGCCTTCAGGTGTTTTCTGAATGTCAGGTAGTTATTTATCTCCTTGACATGTGAGGGGAGGGCGTTCCACAGGGCGGGCGCCACTACCGAGAAGGCCCTCTGCCTGGTTCCCTGTAGCTTTGCTTCTCGCAGTGAGGGAACCGCCAGAAGGCCCTCGGCACTGGATCTCAGTGTCCGGGCTGAATGATGGGGGTGGAGACGCTCCTTCAGGTATACAGGACCGTATACAGGTATGTAGTCCCAAAACATCTAGCAGGCCAAGATTGCCTATGCCTGAGCTATTCTTTTGTTCAGTTTTGCATTTGCCTTGTACCCCCACACAGAATGAAGGTGTGCTTAGGAAAGCACAACTTGAAGAGGGTTGAACAGGGAGAACAGTGCTTGGATATCGGTGAAGTTAAAGTGTACCCAGGGTACAACCGGAGACAAAATGACAAGGATTTCATGCTTCTCCGACTTCGTCCCTGTGCCAGACTCTCCGAAACTGTAAGGACTATCAACCTACCTACGGGTAGCCCTAATGACGGGAGTCTATGCAGTGTCTCGGGCTGGGGCACCATCAAATCTCCTCAAGGTAAGCTTGCAAACTTTAGAAGGTGGGAGGGGAGCCTCAGGACTGGGAGACAAAAACCTCTGTGACTGGTCCATGGGATTCTCCCCAGGCCACATCCCCTTCTTAGCCAATCCCTCTCCTGGGCTTGCTTCACACCCTTCTCCAGAGTTTTCACCTGCCCGGGATGTGGCCTTCAACTCATGTAATGCCTCTTGCTTATCTGGATGGTGTGCGTAGAAACTAATCTGCTGCACAAAGATAAATTTCATTTTCATTATTCCACCCACTTTTTAAAATCCTAAGAACATAGGGCTTATAGGAAGTTGCCTTGTACCCAATCAGATCATTGCTCTATCTAGCTCAGTACTGTCCACATTAATTGACAGTGGCTCTCCGGGGTGTCAGACAGAGGACAGTCCCAGCCTTACCTGCATGCAAAGCAGATGCTCCAGTGCTGAGCTGCAGCCCTCCCCCAGTCAGCACAGGCAAATCATTGGGTCTGGATGGTATCCGCCCAGGAGTTCTCAAGGAACTCAAATCCTGGCGAATTCCTAAAAAAATAACCAGATCTGTACATCTCTAACATGCAGATTAATCTAATTAGCCTAATTATCATAGAATCATAGAGTTGGAAGAGACCACCAGGGCCATCCAGTCCAACCCCCTGCCAAGCAGGAAACACCATCAAAGCATTCCTGACAGATGGCTGTCAAGCCTCCGCTTAAAGACCTCCAAAGAAGGTCAATCACGTTATTTAAAAATGTGGATTTTATACTTTTTAGTTGATAATTCATTTATAATATTTTATTTCCTGTTATTTAGAAGATTTTTTAAAGCTGTTTACATGGATGCACTGTTTAGTTGTCAATTGTGTCTTATAGAAAGTAGGAATTATTTGACTGGGGGGGGGTATTTTCTATTGAAAATGCTTCAACCTATGTTGTAAACTGCTTAAGAGATTTATTTCAATATAAATGGTACAAAGAAATAAAAATTAAATATAGATAAGAACTTAGGGCCCTTGCACAATAGTGTAACAAAAGCAGGACAAAAGACAAAACAAAACCTGGAATACACATCTCTCGTCACAAATATCTGTCTTGGTTTGTCAGACTTGCCTCCTGCAAAGGTTAGTTCAGGCACTGGAATCTGTCCTATATCCTCCATTGTGAAGACAGATGCAAATGAACCATTTAGCTTCTCTGCAATCTCTTTATCCTCATTTGCAACTCCTTTGACTCCCTTGTCATCCAAGGGTCCAACTGCTTCCCTGGATGGTTTCCTGCTACTAACATATCTAAAGGACTTCTTGTTGTTGGTATTGACGTTTTCAGCAATGTGTTCTTCAAAGTATTTTTTTAGCATCGCTTACTGTCTGCTTGCACTTTTTTTCTGTTTCAACACCACCACCACTGACTGACCTTTCGGTACTCTACATATATCTTCCAGCTCAGCTTCCAGCTCAGCTACAGTGTGCAGATGTCAACGTTGTCCCAACACCACAGTGTAATATGGCGTATCGTGGTGCTATTACACCATACATGGTGTGTGCTGGAGTACAGGAAGGAGGCACAGACTCTTGCCAGGTGAGAGGAGGGCTGATGTGAAGACGGACTACACCTTTTGAGAGGTTGAAAAAGGGTTAGGGTCATAAGCATGGACAGATCAATCTGTTTTTGGTCCCTGCCAGATTCACATATTTTCATTTATTAGCCTGTTCCCTCCCATTTCTGCATCACTCTGCATTTATTTATTTTTAATGTATGGGATTTATTACTATTACAGTCGTAACTTGGAAGTCGAACTGAATGTGCTCCAGAAGTCTGTTTGACTTCCAAAATCTTCAAAAACAAAAGCACAGTGTCTGATTGGCTACAGGAAGCTCCTGAAGCTAATCAGAAGCCGTGGAAGCCCTGCCGGACGTTCGGCTTCCAAAAATAGTTCGCAAATCGGAACAGTCACTTCCAGGTTTGTGACATTCGGGAGCCAAAACGTTCGATGCATAAGGCGTTCAAAAACCAAGATACAACTGTATTATTATTAGAATTAGAATTAGAATTAGAATTTATATACCACCCAATATACCCGGAGGTCTCAGGGTAGCTCACAGAACAAAATCATAACATAAAACCACAAAATATATCATCAAATAAAAACAACAACCCAATAACCCCCCTAATTAGATAGCAAATCTGTGTTTAGGTCTCTAAGCAGAGATCAGCAACCGATGGGCACCAGAGGTGCACCCACTCCACCAAATCCCACTGTGCCACGCAACTTACTTGTAGGTTTTATGAAAGAAAAGGGTCAATGGGGAAAGCTTTTCAGAAAGAAAAGGTCTTGGCAGGTGGATATTAACTACAGGATAGTATGTTGCTTACCTCTTCTGTAGGGTCAAAACAAACTAAGGAACCAGTATGGGCAGCTTATTTCTTTTGGAAGATTTTGTGCACATTTTATCCTAAAATATGCGTTTTTAGTGCACATTTTGGTACAGTGGTACCTCGGGTTACAGACACTTCAGGTTACAAACTGCCCCAGGATGAGAACAGAAATTGCGCGGCGGCAGCAGGGCAGCAGTAGGAGGAGGCCCCATTAGCTAAAGTGGTACCTCAGGTTAAGAATGGTTTCAGGTTAAGAACAGACCTCCAGAACGATTTAAGTTCGTAACCAGAGGTACCACTGTACATTTTTGCATGGAGAACCATATTCAGAATTCAGAGGACAACTTCTTCTAGTACTATTTTTCTTCTAGTACTTCCCCAAAGCAGGAGGTCACTGCTAGCAGCCAAGAAGGAGAGGGGCAAGGTGGCAGGGAGGTAAGTGAGGTGCACTGAATTCGCTCTGCTGTTGCACGTGCACTGCACCTGCACTGCACTGTCCTTCCTACCCTCTCCCCCTTGGTTATAGGCCTCAGCACTGGGAAGGCAGGTAAGCAGCCCCACCAACCACTCTGACCAGACTGAATGTGAAACCTCAAGCGCACAAAACTACACTCTGCCACTGAGCAACGGCTCTCCCCTGGTGAACATAACAGACCCAAGTATGCTTGCTATGTTATGCAAAACAAAGCAGTCCATTTAACTGAGTTTAAGTAGCACCAAGGGACACACAGAATGGAAATGTGCACCTGCTGAAAACTTCTTCCATTCCTCCATGCAGGGAGACTCTGGGGGCCCACTCACCTGCGGCGGGCAACTCGAAGGTGTGGTTTCTTGGGGAACACAAGTGTGCGCGCAGAGAGGGAACCCAGGTGTGTATGCGAAAGTGTGCTGTGTCGTGCCATGGATCCGGGAGACGATCAATCAGAATTCGTGATGAACCTCGACGGAAGAAAAAGCTTCAGCCAAAAGACCCTGAAATCAGAGGAGGGAAAAGCTTCAGGAAAAAGACCCTGGCAATCAATTGTCCCCCTTGCACATCAGTTTTTTCCTTCCTTTGCTGGTGAAGGATGTTCCACCTTTGGCAAAGTTTGACCAGGCACTACCCAAGGCTGACTCTAAGCTATTTTTTTCTGCTGAAAATGAACATTAGTTTGGCTATACCACCCATTTCTCATTGTGTTGTATTAGGGGGACAGTATTTGTATGTGTTATAAGTTAATGGAGTGAATGAGAATGGGTGTAAGAGGGGAAATTAAGACAGGGTTTAGGACACAGTGTCCCTGTTTGGAGAAGTCCATGTGATTGTGGAATGACCTTGTTTTAAGAGGGAGGAGATTACCAAGAAAATGCAGTATACTAATACACTTTATTATGTTGATTTAAAGAAAATACCCGCCCTGGCTTTGCATTCATACTTTCCCTTTCATTCTTATGTGCATACACAATTGGATGCAGGGCTGCAGCCCCAAGGAACAGTCCCATTCCCATTTCATAAGCTCTGAGAGAACATTCACATCTTCCATTCAATAAGCTCTGCTGTTCATCGATATTATCCTGCCAACTATTGCCACACTTGGTGTTCACTCTATAATTGCCACTCTATGTTTACTCAACTGTTATGGAGCATCTATATACTTAAATATGTGTTTTGGAACATATTTTCGGACAAAATGTGCTTTAAAAAAAAATGTTTGAGCCGAGAGCTACATTGCAACATTTGGAGTAGTGGAACCACAAAGAGAATTGCATTCACATCCATACATTAGTCCAAAACAATGCAGACCTGGTCACTCCCACTAGTGTGGATGGAACACAACAGGTTGTCCTCTTAACAAAATGCACTGTCCCTAAATCAGCTGGAGTTCTCCACAGAGCTTACAGTGCAATAGCAATTACTGCATAAATTTGGCAGCGCAGAAAATGTTGGCAGGTTCAAAGCAAAGGCTCCTTCTGAATTCTCTGTTGGCACGACATTCCGCAGGACAGTGCCAATGGCACGAAAGTTTCTTGCTGTTTTCAGATAAACCTCGCAAACTTGGAGAACCACCAGTGATGTCCCTGCAGGTGATCTCAGCGATCATGCTGGCATATGAAGCAGTACCCTGGACCTATGTTGTGCAGGTCTTCGTAAATTAATACCCTACCTTCCCAGGCCACACCCCCTCACCAGCCTTGCTTCACATTCTCGAGTGTGTTTGCAAGGTTGGATTGTGTCCAAATTACTTTTGCTTGCCTGGATGGCGGACAGAGAAGGGTGTGTGAGTGGGTGTAGAAACTAGCCTCCTGCGCCAAGGTAAAATTTATGTTCATTGCTCCACCCGCTCTTGCCTCTGGTCCCACCCACTATTGGCATGCGGCCTCCAAAAGTGTCCCCATCCCTGTTTTAGATGGGCCGGATTCAGGTTTGATGAGGGCCTAAGCTACTGAAGGTAATGGGGCCCTTTATAGGTCCAGCTGTTCTTTGTGAACAACAAATTGTCACTGTTTTTTGTGTTGAATGTATGCTACATGGTAATTTATGGGCCTAGATGCAACCAGTCCATGCAGAATTTAGGCATCCTATATATAGAAATGAGCACAGCTGTCAACCTTCCCTTTATTTGCGGGAAATTCCCCTATCAGTACTATAGTCTATAGTATAGTACTGATAGGGGGATTTCCCACAAAAAAGGGAAGGTTGACAGCTATGGAAATGAGCAAACCAGTGATATTTTAGGGAGCAGGCTAGCAGGTGGGGACCATTACTTACATCATAGGAGCCTACACAACACAAAACACTGTTGCTGTATGTAGGTTTTATTTTATTTGTTTTTTTATCTTATATTTTGGAATGTACATCCAGGTTTTTTTCTTTAATTTTTTTTGGGGGCCCCCAAGAGAGTGGGGCCCTAAGCTATAGCTTGTTTAGTTTATACGTAAATCCGGCACTATGTCAGGCTGCACAGAAGCAGAAATAGTTTTTTAAAGTGTCAGGAACCTATTAAAAGTCTGAGCCACCAAGGTAAGGAAGTTCTGACTGCAACTGGAGACTGCAATAAGGTCCCTGACAGATGGAAATGTTCAAGTTAAAAACGTAAGAAGACCCTCCCCTATTGGGAACTATGAAGAGCACGGTGCATTGGGCAAGACGTCGAGGTGCAAATGAGGAATTCCACGGTTTCACTCTCACCTCCACCACGAACCGATCTTGGGCCTCAGCCTCAGCCTCTCCAACTGCAATATGGGGGTGCAATGTGGACTTACCTTTGCAGGACTGTTGTAAGGATTAAAATTAGATCATGCATGTGATGTCTCTTCAGCATCTGGAAGTGCTAGGAACATGCAGGAGATAGCTAGATCTTAGTTGCAGCGCAGACTGAGAGGTCTTGCCCATGTGGATCACTTGATCTGCTTTTGAAATGTTCTCCCCATCACTGATTATTTGTCCCCGACAGAGGCTCCTATGCCTTTAAGAAGGGCATCATATTGTTATGCTCATCCCACTTCTCTAACTGATGAGAAGCTCCTGGAGTGCAGCCCTTGCCCATGCTCAAACCCCTTTGGATGGACGTCCCTGGAGGCTTGTCATAATATTTTCACTTATTTACATATATATGGGTTGACTATCATTGGAAGCACAGGTTGAACACTCCAGGAGACAGCCAAAGTCCATAGAGAGACAGTCACCGGCACCCTATGATGCTTGCAGAGCTGAAGCTCAGCTCTCTGTGTCTTCCTCTATCTCAAAGGGAAGTCTGTCCTTTTCATGAAAACATCTAGACCACATCAACCTTAGCTTGGGTTGGGGAAGAGGTACAAACCTTTCAGGTATTTCCTAGTCTTTGAGAAGTCCAGCTGTTGAGCACCATCAGCCAATCTGCGTAACACAAGGCAAACTTCCTAACTTTTGTTTTCCAGCTCTATTAACACTCCCCTTTCCAATTCTACACACACAGAGTCTTGAAATATATTATATCAGGAGGTGGAGCACCTGTTGTCAGACTCCCATCATCCCTAGAGATAGGCAAATGGGTCAATTTCAGTTTCTCATTTTTCCCCAATCTTAAGTTCAGCTCTCCACATTTTCACAACAGTTTGCAGTTAAAAACAAAAACAAGCCCTCATGAAAATTCGAAAGCACTTTAGTACAAATTTCCCTTAATATGCACATTGTTGCATGCAATTTTTCCTAACATGCACATTTCTGCAAAGCAATTTCCCCACATTGAATGCATTTTTGTATGCTATTTCCACTAATATGTGCATTTATATGCACACTTGACCTTAGTGCATGCATTTTTAACATGCTACTTGGCATTTCAAAATTCAGAAAAGTGTGAATTGCGAAGGAGGGCTGTACTTTGATTTGTGTGTTGTTTCGTAGAATTCAATTCAGTCAGTTTGCCTCTAAATACAAACTGAATGGAATTTCTCACCCATCTCTAATCCTCCCTAGTGATTGGGTACACTGGTAAAAGTTGGAGGGCCACAGGTTCCACAACCCTGCCTTATACAGGTCTGGAGGATTTGGCTACTTTCTCATGGGGATGGAGCAAATGTGAGTCCTGAGGTCTTTAGCCAGCCCTTGGGACTCTCCCTAGGCCATGCCTCTTCCCAGGCCACACCCCTGCTGCATCTCCTTCTTGCCAGACTGAAGAGTGTCCTTGAACTGTGAAGACACCTTGCTCTACTTTTGCCTCTGGCCTTGCCCACCACTGGCTTATGCCCCCATTCCCAGAAGGTTCCTTATAAGGGAATGTGGCCCTTAGGCATAACGCCCCCCCCCGTTTTATAGTTTCAGCAGAAACAGGGTATAAAACAGCAGGCAACTGCTGTGATCATGCCCTGCTTGCAAGCAGGGGCAGATTAAGGGCTGTGTGAGTGGTATGCACATACTAGGTGTTGAGCCAGCGGGGCGGGGGGGGGCAACTTCTCAAAGGCCAGGAAACAAGTTGCCAGGTTTGGGGGAAGAGGCGTGAACCTCTGACAGAGTCCTAGAGTCCACCTCCCTCTTTCCCAAAGCTTGGTTAGCACTTACCCAGCTTTGGAAAGGATGTGGGAGGGCTCTAGGATCTTGCCAGAGCCTTGTGCCTCCTTCCCAAAGCCTAGCGCTTCACTTAGCCAGTTTTGGGAAGGCAGCAAGGAGGCCGGAGGGTGTCAAATGTTGGCCTCACACAGGGCGCCATTTATCCAAGTCCAGCACTGTTGCAAGCTTCCAATGCATTTGAAGACAAAGAGCACTGGACCTCACAGCCTTTTTTGCTGTGATCTGTTTAGGCAACTCATAAGTTCAATTCACTCTTAATGACTTCATGTCATTTCTCAACTTCTGTATTTATATATACCTTTAACTCTTCTGAACTAGCATGAGAGGAGGCAGTTTCTGTACCTCCACCTGAGTAGGGGTTGCCACCAGGAAGCAGGAATGCACTCTCTTGACAAACAAGCAATGCACACAAACAGGGGTGCTGCTATCTAGGCAAGGTACCCCAAGGTTGCGCTGCAGCCTTTGCCAACCTGGTGCCCTCTAGATGTTTTGGACGACAACTCAGAAGTTGAGGCACATGTGCACTCACACACAGGCCCCAGCCAGGAAGGAGGCACATAAACTAGAAAGAATGCAACAAGGGGTTTTCAAAAGTGCCAACCAATAAGATTTATTACCCCTCGGTGTGCTTTGGAACACAGGTTTCTTTTTTAGGACCAATCCTAAACCTTTGCAGTTCTGCAAAAGAGCTGAAGTGGCTTGTGCAACTAGACACCGTGCTGGAAATGCAGCAAGCTGGACAGGTGTGAGGATGAGGAGCAGATTGACAGGGCAAATGGATGCATGGCAGCAACAGAATCAGGATGGCCACAGGCACCCCCTATGGATGGAAGGGCCATAGCTCAGTGGTGCAGCATCTGCCTTGCAAGCAGAAGGTCCCAGTTTCAATCCCTGGCATCTCCAGGTAGACCCCTTGCCTGAAAACCCCATAGAGCTGCTGCTAGTCAGTGTACTGAGCTAGACAGACCAAACATCTGACTTGATATAAGACAGTTTCCTGTGTTCCTACCACAGTGGCAAGAACGGAGGCATCTTGTTCAAGAGCCCCCCCAGAACCTGAATCTGCATTAAAACACATGATTGTGTCACCATAAGGCCTAGTTTGAATCATCTCAAGAGCAACCTGTCTGGAGCCACCTCTTTTCCAACAACGCTTACGATGCCAGGTGTTTCCCTCCAAAGTGCCACCTAATAATAACAAACTCCATCTACTTAAGCTGAGGGTGAGGCCATGTGCCTTGGAAAGGTTAGGCTAGGCCATGTGCATGGAAACGATCCTCTGGTGACTCCTTGGGTGTGGTTTTCAACTCCCAAGGTGAAAATTCTGAATGGTTAGCAGCTCGTCCATTCTATAATGCCTCGTGCTGTTGACATCCTCTTGGTGGCTTTCCGTAGAAGCGACACACGGAAGACCTTCTGAAGCAGAGACAGGCCTTCCTGATGCTGTTGCACTTCAACTCCCATTGTCCCTGGCCAGCGTGACCAATGGTCAGGGATGGTGGGAGCTGGATGATGGGAGCAACATCTTGAAGGGCCACAGGTTCCCTGTCCCTGGTGCGAAGAGTTACTGCTAAGCAGTGGAGGCTGGTTCTTTGGGACAAATGGGGCTCTGCCCCCCCACCAACTTCATTTTGCCCTCAGCCAGCCCCCACCAGACTGCCTCTTTGCTTACAACCACTCCAGGAAGATTCACTGGCTGTCAGCTTCCTCCTCCTCTCATGTAGTCTGTGCATGCATTAATTCTCACTTGTGGCCCCCAGCTTTGGACACACTTGCACAGGTCCTTGTAAGGGGCAGCAGCAGGGGGCTGCAACATCACACCCGCAACAGGCGTAGCCAGGGACAGTGGGTGGGGCTAGAGGCAAAAGTGGAGAGAGTGTTGGGTAGGATCCTTACCATTGTGAAATAGGTTGCATTCTAGCCACAGCTTTCTATATAACATATGTACATGCATATCTCTCTAGGCTCCTTCCAGACGTACCAGAGGCGTTACCACAGTTCAAAACAACATTTTAGCCAAGCAAAAGCACCCATGGAAGGTGAGGGGCAGGGTCAAGGAGCTCAAAATGACATGCATGCCCTCCTTCCCACCACCCATCTTGTCTTCTCAATAATTGTGTGAGATAGATTAATTTAAAAGGGAGAGTGAGTAGCTCAAGGTAACCCAGTGAGCTTCTTGGCTGAGTGGTTATTTGAACCCTGGTTTCCCAGGTCCTAGTTTGACACTATAAAAGGTAAAGGTAAAGTACCTCGATGGTTAAGTTCAGTCAAAGGCGATTATGGGGTTGCGGCGCTCACCTCGCTTTCAAGCCAAGGGAGCCAGTGTTTGTCCACAGACAGCTTTCCGGGTCATGTGGCCAGCAGGACTAAACCACTTCTGGCACAACAGAACACTGTAATGTGAGTCAGAGTGCACGGAAATGCCATTTACCTTCCTGCCACAGTGGTACCTATTTATCTACTTGCACTGGTGTGCTTTCGAGCTGCTAGGTTAGCAAGAGCTGGGACAGAGCAACGGGAGCTCACCCCATTGTGGGGATTCGAACTGCTTACCTTCTGATCAGCAAGCCCAAGAGGCTCAGTTATTTAGACCACAGCTCCACCCACGTCCCTAGTTTGACACTATAACCACTACACCAAACTGGTGCTCTTTAGAAGCTACAGCATGCAATAGATCTTAAACAGATCTATAGATCTTAAATTTATTTATCTAAAACATTTGTACGCTGTCTTTTAGGGTAAAATCTTCCCTTCTGCCATTTTTATAGGTGATTATTTTCACATGTAATTTGTGAAATGAAGTTGAAATAGTTGTTTCTTTTTGTCATGGGAACCTTCAGTGGCTACTTTAAGGCTGAACTGTATAAATGGGGTTAATGGTCTGTTTTTTGTGCATGTTAAGTCACGCTGGGCTATTTATTACATTTGTGCTGGCTTTTAGTGATGCAATGAAGTAGATGCTTTAATAAGCTGCAAATTATATTTCATTGGTTATATTTTCAGGCATATTTTTGAAAGGTGCTTTGGAAAGAATAAAAAAAAAAAAGAATGTCTCTTTAAGAGCGGGCTGTGAATTCATTACATCAATAATAAATACGGCAAACAAGAGCCTATGTGATCTATAGAAACATAGGGTTGTATCAAACTATGTTTTACCCACAGCAGATCCACTGAGATTAAAGGACCTAACTCAATAATGTTCATTAATATTAGCGGTTCTACTCTCAGGAGGAGGACTAGCATCGGGTACAAAGGACTGCGCTATTCGCTATATGCAATGCAGAAAGGAAGACAAACTCCCAACCAAATTTCAATATTTGATTGATGTTTTTACATTGAAAGCTAAGCCTGAGGTGCTGAAAGACAGCGGAACTGGGAGGGAGACAACCTCTGTATTGGTAAATGTGAATTGCCACTGGTTTCGGGGAGGGTTTTCTGATTCTCTGTAGGTGTTTTCGCAAATGAAGCTTAAAGCGCCCTCGCTTCCATCAGATATGGAACGTGAATATAAAAGACACCGACCAGAATGCTCATTTGCATTACAAGTGCTTCTGCTCAGCCTTATCTTTCCTCCTGAACAGTTGCTAAAGTCAGACTTAATAGAGATACAAAAATGATTTTAAGCCTCCTGAACAGATGCTTCCGTGTTAAGTATTTTGGCTGCACAGACTTGTCTGGAGCCTGGGATTTGTGTAGCTCCTTGACGGTGATCCAAGTTGCTTATCTAGATCAAAGGAATGAGGCTGTGATTCTAATGTGTCTATCTCTTAATTACTGCCACCGTTCCCTTTTCACATGGAAGGGATTCAAAAGCTTTTTTCCCCAGCTGCTGAATATCAGGGTGACCCTACGATTTGCAGAAGGACAATTCTTAGTAAATTACTTCCAGGGTCGGGGAGAGATTGGTGGGGGCAGAAAGAAAACAGCAACCTCCAAATTAACCCAGAAATGGCTGAGCAAGCTCTGTAGCCAACAAATGTTAAGTGTCGGGGAGGTGGAGGCATATCAAGGATGGTGATGGAGGTTGACTGGAGTAACCTGAAGCACTCCTGTCAGAAGGTGAGGACCACAAAGCCATGAGCTTTCATGGACTGCGGTCCACTTCACCAAGGTCAGAAGATTGCGGTGGGTCAGCCAAGTCACTGGGCCAGCCTGGAGTAGCTTAGCCCAGTAACTTAGCCCAGATCAGTCCCGGTGTTGTCATGCAATGGGAGTGGTGCTGGTTCAAGATTCAACAAATCCTGGGCTGACCCAGCTCCTCCCCACCCCTAAAGATGCCCCATTCCAGGGCTGATGCCAGCAGATAACCCACCGACGGAATTTCCACCTGCCTGGCATCATTCCGCAGGTAGAGACTGGCAGGGTTGGGCAGAAGGAGACCTGTACCCAATACACCCACCCACCTCAGGAAAGGTTGTTTGGATAGCTCTGTTAGTCTTTTTAAAAATATGTTTTTATTTAATTTCATACAAAGCAAGAACAAACAGAAGAAATTGCCCCTTTCCCAATTCTACTCCCATTTCAAAGTCCCAGATTTGTTTTATAGTATTGGTTTGACCCAACTGGGCATTACTAAATATCTTATCTATAATACAGTGTTGTCTTTTAGATGTTGAGTCCATATCGATGATCAACTTTTCAAAGCAGGTTAAGAGAGGACTGCTGGGTTGGATATTAAATGTAGCACATGCTGCAGATGCAAACAGCGGACCCCCTCAGCTGACAGTTTTCACGTTATCTGTTTGCCGGTAGTCTTTAAGATGCTGCAAGACTCCCTGGTGCTTCTGTTGCAGAAGACTGACGCTGCTGCTCCTCTGGAAATTGGGGTGGTTGTTTTGAATTGTGAATTCAGTGTTTTATCTTTTTGTCTGCTGCCTTCAGCTCCCCAGAGGAAAGGCAGGGTGTATGTGTTTTAAATAAAAAGAATATGCTTGCCCTGTTTCCTGGAAATGCCATGCTTTGGTCACTCACTCTATATGGGAAATCCAGACACCACTGCTGTCAAAATGGCTGAAGACCAGGCAGGTTTCAGGAAGAGGGTGCACTTTCACCTTTCCTGCTCACTAGAAACTTACTCCCTTCCTAGCTATATAGCAATAAGACAAACCACTGGCCCTCCACGTGTTGATAGACTCTTAACTGTCACCAGCCCCAGTTGGTCAGGGTTGATGGCAACTGTGTCCCAACAACAAGTGGAGGGCCAAAGGTTATTCATCTCTGAAATAAAGTATCTGGGTTTGCATCTCAGGTGACCAGACACAAAAGAGAAGTTCTCCTGCGCCATTAATAGGTATGTAGAAGACACACATCAAAGGCTTGTCTTTAAGGTCTGATTTTATTGATAACTTTAATGTATATTTCATGTGGGTGCAGGAGCTCTGTCCTCTTTTGCATCTGGTCACCCTATTTGGGTCTGGCAGACAGTGAAAAGGTTCCAGGAAGATGGGAAAGAATGGGGGAGGGAGGCATCCTTTTTCTTCTCCTTGATCCCCAAAGAGACCAACAACTCTCTCCAATTCCCAGTTGGTTAGAGCGCTGAACAGAGGAGCTCCTGTTAGGGGCTGGGGATATGCCAAAGCATTCTATTTCTAGTCCCTACTTGTTAAATACTCAATGTAAAAGGTCAAATGATGGCTGCTGAATCAAATATCTGACAAATACCTGGCACCTGAATTGGCAGAGGTGACATTTTCTTTTTCCCCCGAATACTTGTTTGAAAACTAGTGCCATAGCTTCTGAATTTTATTCTCTCTCTCTCTCTCTCTTTTAACACCTTTTCTATTTCCTTTTCTTTATTTCTCTCTTTCTTTCTCTCTCTTTCTTTATTCCTCTCTTCCCCTTCCCCCGACTTGGTGGAACACTCTGTCACAAGAGACCAGGGCCCTGCGGGATTTGACATCTTTCCGCAGGGCCTGCAAGACGGAGCTGTTCCACCTGGTCTTCAGCTTAGAACCACTCCGACCCCTTATATGGGATTTGGTATATAAATCTCCCCTTGGATTTTTTTTGCTGGCCCATGTAGAACCCGCATGGATAGTTGGCTCGGGTGAATATCTGATGTTTCCTCCCTTTATGGTCTTGATCTATGGGCTACTACTAAAATGAGGCTGCATTTTAAGCTGCATTTTAAGCCATATCTTAATTAACTGGTTTTTTTCTATTACGTTTTATTGTAATTTATATTTGGTGTTAGCCGCCCTGAGCCTGGCCCTGGCCGGGGAGAGCAGGGTATTATTATTATTATTATTATTATTATTATTATTATTATTATAGTTTTTATAGTTTTTATTGTCTTTAGATCGACGTCTTAGTTTGTAAACACACACACACACAGAAAAGAGGAAAAAGATATTCAGTATTAATTTTTGTATTTTCCCTCTAGAAGCACTAACAAAATTTATTTTTTTAAAAAATGAAAATCGGTGCCATGATTTTTCATCTCATATCACCACTTCTGCCTGCCCCCTGCTTTCCAGAACTGCAGGATGATGCCCTCCCCTCTGAAAGGTTAACCATCCCCTTGCTTGTTCTCTAGGCTCATCCAGACTTCCTTTTGCACCACACAATCCCCAGGCACAGGTCCTCACTTTAAAGCTTTGTGTCTGGGCGGGTTTTGTTGTCCCAGTGATTTCCCAGAGAGAACCTATGTTTTACTGCTGAACTGGAGCAAATGGCAATTGCCAAATGCTCCGATTCAGCGGTAAAATGCGGGTTTTCCCAAGGAAAGTGCCAGGTTTTTTTGAAATATAATAAAACCCCAGAAAGTGCCTTGAAACACAGCACAAAAGGAAGTCTGGGGCTCCAGAAAGATGCTGCGCACTTCCTCTCCTGTCAACAATGCTGCCCTTTGTGAATCCGATGTCTTAGCTAAGGAGGGGCCACATTCTGCAGCACTACCCCTCCCACCTCCTCCCCAAGTCTTCTTAAGACTAAACACAAACAAAAGATGAGCCAAGGAAATAGGCATCTCTCTGAAGGGATGGCAAAGATGAGGCAACAACTGAGGCGTGTATTGCTGGCTCCAGGGCTGCTAAACTGGAGAGGCAAGCAAATCGGACGGATCAGGGCAAAAGGCATCGACACTGGAGAAACAGGTGCAAAGCACAAAACAACCAGGAGGAAGGAGGCTTCCTGTCAACAGGACTGTCCAGCAACAGAAGGTTTAAAAGAAAATTAAAAAAGAAAAAGAAAAAAAGATTCATCACCTGGCTTCTGTCAATTGATTCAAATCAAATATCTTCTCCAAATTCCAACCACAGTGCCTTTTCAGAAATAGTACATTTTTATCCCACTCTTCCTCCAAGGAACAGGGTTTTCAGTCGCACCCCATCCCTTTATCCTCACAACAACCCAGTAATTAGGGTAAGATGAAGGATTGAGGGAGCCAAGGTCACCCAATGAGCTTTATGGCCAAGTGGTGTTTTGAGAAAGTACATTAACTTTCAATTACACTGATATAAATTTGCACCATCCACTTCCAGCAATGGCTGCAGTCAAGCCGGTGCCAAACGTATTGCTCTGCTTTCCTTTGGACCACATCAGTGTGGCTCAGAGGGGGATCTTGCTGCCTGGGCAGCCCAGGACCTCCTTTACACGCTGCCCAGGCTTGTGCCCCAGGGAGGTCACTTGGGTGATGCTAACGCAGCAGTTTGACTTCACCCCTGGAGGCACATTCCATTGTCTCTTGAGACAGATGGAGGCCAACAACTTAAACAGCTGAAACACTGAAAAGCAAGACAACCAAAGATACATGTATTTGAATGAAAACATTCAGGATGGAAGGCAGTGTGGTGCATCTCTCATGCATGCTCTGTCACACATCTGTCATGTATGATCTAGTTAAGATTCCTGCATTGCAGGGGGCTGGACTCGGTGGCCATCAGGGTTCCTTCCAACTCTAGGATTCTATGAGTCTATGACCCAGGGTTCAAATCCCCACTCAGCCATGAAACTTACTGGTTGACAGTTTAGCAGCCAGTGCGTCAATAAGTGCGTCAATCATAAATAATAGCAGGCGTTGTATAACCTACCCACAAACTTTGTGCAAACAAATCAGGATGAATGCTCAATGAACAGGTCATCTGGAAGCGGCTGGTGTCTTCAGTAACCCGTGGAAGCTCACGCCAACAGCTGCAACCTCTTGAGGGGTCAGCGAAGGCAGATAGTGACCAGCAGATAAACACATTGCTGTTGGAAAAGCATGAAGAGAGGAACATAGGAAGCTGGCTGAGCTAGGTGCTACCACTGGCCCATCCAGCTAAGCATTGTCTACAGCAGTCTTCCTGAGCCCTGCTTGGAGATGCTGGGGATTAAAACCGGGACCTTCTGAACGCTGCTGAGCTACAGCCTTTCCCTATACAGCCTCCGTGTTTACAAAAGCGATTTGGGTTCCTACCCAGTTCCAAGAGTGGTGCCATCATCCCAGAACACGCAGAGCCAGATTTTTGAGGCCGTTTACAAAATGGCACCAATTAATTGTGGCTGCAATTACATCACTTTGTATCACAGACTCCCTGAGAGTACCTGTTAGTTGGGCTGTTAAATTATATTATCAAATGGCATGCATGGTTGATTTGTACTGGATGGATTGCCACACCCACCAAATTGCCTGGAGAATCCAGATGGGAATCTTGCTGGAGTTTGGTTACTTTGAGGAACACCTGGAGTCATCAGGACTAAGGTTGAGGCAGGGTAGGGACCACAAGAAGATAAGGAATTCCACTGGGAAACAAATTGAAATTCCAAAGCAGTTTACATTGGCAGGGGTACATGCAAAGTATTATAGAGCATTTATAGTCCTACTCAGTCCCCCATCAGCTCTTAGCGTAGTGCATTTTTTGCAACTCCACTTTCTGCCTTTGTTACCCCTTGTTACATAATGGACGTTCATCTGTAGGTGACTGTTTCATGAAGGATCCAGGTATACGACAGTGAATTACCATAGGTGACTTTCTGCCCTTGAAACGGTCTTTGCTGTGCTTTACTTCACACACCCAGCTGAATCCCCATTTGGTCACGAAGCTCACTGGGCCAGTCACTGCTTCTCAGCCTAAGCTAACCTACCTCACAGGGTTGTTGTGGAGGTTAAATGAGGAGGGGGTGATCTCGTGTATGCCACTTCAAGTGCCTTTGAGCAAAAGGTGAGATATAAATGAAATAAAGAAATAAAACAGGAAAGGCCCTTTCAAGAACTGGAAGAGAACCCATACGCCACCACCCCAGGTCATAGAACTGTTCTTGTTGTGAGTCCCATGGAGCCAACCAGGACATTGATTGCAGGGGCCCCAGTGCTTCGGCCCCCAGGGGCCAGCTCCCCCGGCCTCTACTACAAGTGCCTACTTTTAGTCATGTTTTAAATGTATTTGCTATTTTTGCATTTCAAACTGCTTTAAAAAAATTATTTGATTTTACAAGTATAGAATTATAACAACATAAAATACATATCCATATTTAGAGATTTCTCCAAATCTCTGGACTTCCCACTTTCCCCTCCGTGGGTCCTATTGTCAACCTTTTCAGCTGCATAAAATGGAGAGGCATAACATGTGGATTACAGAATAATATGCAGTTGAAAAGGTTGACAATAGGACCCATGGAGGGGAAAGAGGGAAGTCCAGAGATTCGGAGAAATCTCTAAATATTCGCTACATTACAAGTGTTATTTCAATCCTGCGAATGTTTTCATCTGCTTACAGTGGTCTCCCAGATAAACTATAAACCCCCCCCCATTCTTTCTTAAAGTTTTGGTCTTCTTGGTTTCTGAGCTTCCCCTTTTTAAACTGCTTTGAATTATGTACAAGTTGCCTCGAAACGGTTGTTTAGAAGGCGACTAATAAATCAACAACAACGACAGATCAGAGGCAACATAATTAGAGGCAACATTCAATGATGTTTCTGTCATTGTTCCGCCATTGTGAACCTCCCTTCCTTTCCACTGAAGGGCGTTATAGAAACAAACAATCCAGCAGAGATAAAACAGCAGCAATTAAAAAGCCTGGGAAAATCAGAATAAAAAGGTATTTTCATGGTGCCTTAAAGATAAAAGCTTAAAAGATAACAGGGAGTAACTCTAGCAGAAAATCCCACACAACAACAAAGGAAACCCTCCTTCCAGTCACCACCCATCTTGCCACCCTCTGATGGTGGGGGAACCTGGGAGAGGATTTTGGAAGCAGATTTTAATGTGTGGGCAAGTTGGATCATATCCATACCACTAAAGCACATCAATATTACTTGAACAACCATCACTCCTCCCAAAGGAATCCTGGGGACTGCAGTAAAGCCCTCACAGATTTATGATTCCCAGCTCCCTTAACAAACTACAGTTCCCTGGATTCTTTTGGGCGGGGGGAGAAATGTTCCCTCGGATACCTGGGTTCCAGGCTGTGCAGGGCCCTGAAAGGTAAGAGGAAGCATTTTGCAGTGGCAGCAACAGAAGCAGCAGCAGCAATATGTGTAATATGGCCACCCAGCTCTCAATGCAAAATAATAATTAAACAAACCTGCAGCCTCTGCAAAAGAAATTATGAACAAATTAAGAATTAGCAATTACCACGCACCGCCCAAAATGAGGAAACACATCACCAAAAATAAAAGAGGGCACAGGTTTGCATAACATTTGCACGCCTCAAATCACATTTAGAGATGCAAATGTAGAATTGTATAATTTAAATAGCGACACAATACACCAGAGTGGGGCAGAAACCATGTGACTCGTGTTCCTGCTGAGCCTGCAATCTAGGGGCTCTTTGTGAATGGGCAATCCCAAAGCCCCTCCTGTTTCCCCCTCTCATGGTTCTTTCTCATGGTCCTCATATTTGGACCAGACATCCATCCTTCATATAGAGGATGCTGTCAAGAGAGAACTGTCCTCTGGCAACCCTTCGAAAAGAAGAGTGTTCTCTGTAAAGTAAGACATATAACCACCCTAATCATAGCAAGTTGGAGAGAGATGCTAACATTATAAAATTTGGTCCCTCCGCTCAGTGATGAAGATATTAATCCCTCTTGTGAAAATTAGTCTAGAGCAGGGGTCAGCAAACTTTTTCAGCAGAGGGCTGGTCCACTGTCCCTCAGACCTTGTGGAGGCTGGACTATATTTGGGGGGGGGGGTTTTGAACAAATTCCTATGCCCCACAAATAACCCAGAGATGCATTGTAAATAAAAGGACACATTCTACTCATGTAAAAACACACTGATTCCCGGACCGTCTGCAGGCCGGATTTAGAAGGCAATTGGGCCGGATCCAGCCCCCGGGCCTTAGTTTGCCTACCCATGGTCTAGAGGACAGCCTGCAAATAGTCTCATGAGATGATGGATCAGCCCTATCCCAACCTGACAGTGGTCAGACTACAACGTCCAGGTTTGCTTTCAATACAGTTGCCAAAACCAGCACAAAAACAGAGCTCACGCTTGATGAACTGTACAGTGGAACCTCCGTTCTCGAACGCCTCCGTTCTCATACATTTTGGTTCCCGAACGCCGAAAACCCAGAAGTAAATGCTTCCGTTTTCATTTTTTTGAACCCGAACATGCAATGCCGCTTCCACTGAGTGCAAGAAGCTCTTGCAACGAATGGGGACCAATGCTTTGGTTTTCGGAAGCCAAACAGGCTTGCAGAACGGATTTCGTTTGGGAACCGAGGTTCCACTGTAACAGGGACATTGGTCGGAGAGATCTTTTTCTATATAATCTAGGCGTTATGGTAGAATTTTAGATAGCAAAAAGAAAAAAAGCTAAAAAGCATGCTTGCAGGCATGATAGACTATCTAAAAGTCTACTTTAGCGGTTAGAAAAAATAATAATGTATATGTAGGTATAGCTCTGGCACATCTTACAGTTTCACAAGGTAGGAAAGAACAGGAAAACAATATTAATAACAAAAAAACTGAAAAGAAAGAGACTACAAAGCTTCATCACATATCAATTATAGGTTTGGCACACACATTCCCAGGGCAGCATGTAAAATATATCAATCTGGCAAGATGAAAGCCTAATTGCCTGGGTAAGATTACTGCCGACCACAAATTAATTAACAGTCAATGCATTTCAAGCTTGTCTGCCAGTTAGGTATGCCAAACTACAGGCCTTCACTTTTGAGCAAGGGCAAAGAGGAAGACTGGTAGTCAGAGACAGGAAACCTACACAAAATCGGAAACAGTCGCTGGTAAAAGAGCACATATTTTGGTACAGAATTAACCATGCGCTCCATCACCACGGGTGTAGTTGCTGGCAGTGATGAAGACAGTCCAGAAACTGGCTTTGAAAGCAGTTCTGAAATTGCAGTTGGTTCAAAATGCAGCCACCAGGATGCTATGCAGTCAAGGTGGTTTTGCACACATTACTCCAATCCTGTACCAATTACAATGGCTGCCAATTTGTCTCCAAGCCCCATTTAAGGTACTGGACCTCTAAAGCCCTACATGCCCTAGGAACTGGTTCTCCAGAGTGAATCTGTCCCTTTCAGTTACTCATTTTCCCAATCTCAGTTTTAGTTCTACACATTACCACATCAGTTTGCAATTCTCTTTTCAAAGTCATCATGAAAATTCAGGAACATTTTAGTGCAGATATTTCTTATTTTGGTATTCCATTTCCCCTAATACTATTTTTTTGCCATTTCCTCATAAATAATGCAAACTAGTTTGCTATTTTCACCAACGTGAGCGTTTTTATGTGCACTTAACACTAGCATATGCATTTTTCGTACACATTACTTGGCATTGCAAAATTCGGAGAAGTGTGAATTTCAAAGAGTTGCTGGTTTTTTTCAGTTCATTTGTTTTGGAAAGTGAAAAATGGGCTAAGATCTCCTTTAAACTCCAGCTGAATCAAATTTCTTCCCCATCCCTAGTGTGGGGCTTCTTCTCCTTTTGATTATTATGTAGTGTGAACATGTTTGCTGCCTTATCTTTTTGTTGATTAGGTGTTGTGGGAAAACCTGTTCTTAAAGATGGGGTACGAAAGAGATAGAACAAAAGAACAGTAGGAGTTAGAGAACAAAAGAAAAGTCAACATGAACCATCCTGCTTCTAAACCTCTCTTGATTCCACATCCGAGGCACATTGACTTATGGCTCCTAAATATCTCAACGAGATGCTACTTGTCATCACCTTGCGCAGCCTGCCAGGAAATTTGTTGTGCTTTGCTGCTTGTGAGAAACAGAGAGAAAGTTGCTGAATCCTCAAAAAAGCAAATTTCTCAATTAACTGATTAACTGCTGATAATCTAGAGAGCAATTTTGTGCTGGGGGAGCATGCAAACACCGGCACCTTTCCTGTCCCCCCCCCCCATCCCAGTCAGTCCCCGTCTGCACAATACATTTAAAGAAGCACAATACCACTTTAAACAGTTACGGCTTTCTCAAAGAATTGTAGGAACGGTAGTTTCTTAAAGGTGCTGAGAGTTGTTAGGAGACACCACACTAGCCTCCTCTGAGAGCTACAGTTTCCAGACTTCCCTGGGAAGAGGGACTGACTGTCATACCAGTCTGGGAAACTGTAGCTCAGTGAAGGGAATAGGGATCTCCTAACAACTCTCAACACCCTTAAAAAACTACGATTCTCAGGATTTGTTGGGCGAAGCCATGACTTTTTAAAGTAGAAACAACAACAGACAGTCACAGTATCTGTACCTCAGAAAAAATACAAAACCGTGAATATCACTGGAAGAATAGCATAAACATGAAACTAAACTGACAATATCTTAATGCAAAGGGCATTTATAAATATTTCATCAGAGGCAAACCTATATATGCTTTAAATCATAAAGTGCAAGTACAAAGTGCAATTGCAAAGTGCAAAAATACAAAGTGCCAAATAATGTTCAGTATAATGATGAAGATGATATAGCAAATGTCTGTCAGACGCGTAGGTCCATCCTCACAATGTTGGGGAAGGTTATTCAGAGTCCCTCCAACATGTGGGTGTGTTCTCCCGACGGGTGGCTAGCTTCAAACTTCCCGTTTCACCAACGGTTTCTTCAAGGTCTGGACTTCTTTGGTAACAGCAATATAAACCATCAACTTCACTACAGATATAAATTCAATTATACAATAAAAATTAAATTATACAGTAAAAATTCATGTACTCACCATCAAATCAGAACAAAGAAAGAAAACATAACTCAGCTATTCACAGTGCCTCAGACTCCTATCCTTCCAATACAGCTAATAAGGACTCAAAGTATCTCCAAGTTAAATACTTGCAGGCAGGTTAACATTTAAAGGAACAGATTGCTATTTGTGCTTGATGTAATTATTTAAAGATATAGCTCCATTCAAAGATCCAAATTCATTGACAACATCAGTACATGATATACAGACTTTAACCACTTCTTAAGAAGGTTATAAAGAAACTTATAAAAATTCTATAAGAATTCTTACATGGTCCGAGCATCAACATTGCTGTCAGGGACTATATGAATATATGATAGATTTATACACTTGTCAGAAAACTAGTATGCAAAAGTTTCCCCAGCTTATAAATAAGGACTGAAATCAATACTGAGATTTAAACCTTTGGGGGCTAAGGACCCAAACCTGTATATCCAATAGGATTCCTTCTGATGTAATTTCTTCTTTAAAACTTCAATGTTTACCTCAGGGATAGAATGTTTATAAATCACAAACCATTGAAAGTCTGTGGGCTTATGGTTCGCCTCGACAAAATGTGAAGTGAGGGGTGCTTCCATGATCTTATTTTGAATACGATTTTTATGCTCCAGTATTCGCATTTTAACTGGTCTTATGGTACTTCCTATGTACCATAGGCCACAGATACATTGTATAGCATATACAACTCCTCTAGAGTTGCAGGTTGTGAATGATTCTAGTTGGATAGTATTGTTGGTCCCTGGTATGTTGAATTTTTTCACTTCCTTGGTTAATTTACAAGCAGCGCATTTCCCACATTTAAAATGTCCCTGTAAAGCAGATTGGTTATGGCTTTCTAGGTCTGGTAATGCTGCATGTACTAGCATGTTTTTAAGGTTTTTTGTTCTGCGGAAACCAATGCGTGGTGTTAAAGAACAACCTGGTATTTCTTTTATAAGGTGCCAGTGCTTCTTAATTATTTTGCTGTCTGACAGACATTTGCTATACCATCTTCATCATTATACTGAACATTATTTGGCACTTTGTATTTTTGCACTTTGCAATTGCACTTTGTACTTGCACTTTATGATTTAAAGCATATATAGGTTTGCCTCTGATGAAATATTTATAAATGCCCTTTGCATTAAGATATTGTCAGTTTAGTTTCATGTTTATGGTATTCTTCCAGTGATATTCACGGTTTTGTATTTTTTCTGAGATGACTTTTTAAAGTGGCATGATTACAAACTTATAGATTTAAAAACAACAACAACAACACCAAGCATAAAGTATTGTCTTCCAAGACAAAAACACATACAACTGTTAAGTCTCGTATGCAGTCATCCACATTGCATCAAAACAGACTGAGCAAATACTTTATATTGCAGATTAAGCTCACACCCACAGAGTGGCTGCTGTAACCGAGGTGGAAGGAAGACCACTATACGACAGCTAATAAATGATATAAATTGAAACCGAACAGAGTCAAACAAATCTTTTTGTTATTCATCTTATCACCCTCCAGTGAGGGTTCTTGACTGGGTGAAATGCGTCTTTGAACTTTGATAATTCCTCTTGCATGACTGAATGGAGGGCAGAGAGGGGCATGTGAGTGACTATCGCAGGTAAGAGTTGCATTTCTCGCTTCTTTTTTTGCCTTTGGCCCTGCCCACCCTGGCATGTGGCCCCCGGGAAGAGTGCCTAGAAAAGAATGTGGCCCTCTACCCCTGGCCTATATTCTGAGGTCATGTGGCCATGGACTCAAGGAAACATGGGAGCACAGCTCCTGGCTCTGCATCAGAGGCTAGGCTGCATTGTCTTGACTGGAATAGTGGAGCTCCTTGGGGTTTTGGACTCCAGCTCTCACAAGTCTCAGCCAGCCCAATGTTCAGAAACAATAGAAGGTACATTCTAAAATACCTGGAGGGCATCAGGTCCTGGATGCTTTAGCTGAGATTCCTGCATAGCAGGAGGTTTGGACTAGACGGTCCCGTTCAGCTCTACAATTCTATGATTCTAAGTTGAGGTAGGCTGTTCCGAAAAAAAGGAGGGAACACCACTTCGTTTTTTTCATGAACGGAGCAAGATGGAGATTCCGATTCCATTGCAGTCTTTTGGACACACCTGTGATACTTCTAGGCTATTGAATCAGAAAGCAAACACAGAGGGACTCTGCACTCACTGGCCATTCACACGGTGCATTGCAAATGTGCTTGCTCAGTGACCAAAAGCAGCTTGTGTGGGCATGTACCAATGACACCATGGCCTCTGGCACATTGCCAGCAGCCTTGGGAAGAGGTGAGATGTCACAGCAACTGCAATACAGAACAGGCTCACCCTCTTCTGGGTGCTGCCTGTGATCCCAGAAACACTCACTTTTCACAGAACTGGACACAGCAAGCACCACTGCTCTTGGTATCCATGGAAAATCAGGACCTCCAACAACCAGTGGCAGGAACAGTCTGCCACACTATGGTTTAGTGACGGGAGGAAAGAGAAGGAAGAGAGGGGAATTTAACAAGATCCGAAAGCTTCACCTTGTGACTCCTCCATCCCCCCCCCCCAAAAAAAAAATTATGGCCCTCTTGCACCCTTCAAAAAATAATACCTAAGAAGGATGTCACACAAAGGGCAAGAGGACTGGATGGGTTCCCTCTGCCTCCCCTGTAATTTGATCAGAGTGGCATGACATGAGCTCAGTATGAGAAAGGAAATAAAGGCAAATGAAGACTCAAGAACGAAGGAGGACTTGGGTGTGTTTCCTCAGCAGAGATTCCCTTTGTGAAGACGCTTAGTTTGCTTATACGTATTTGCAAAGTAGGATAATCCCTCCTCCCTAGGACTGAGTGGCTAAAGATGGTAAGATCCTGTTTCACAGCCTTCCATTCAAGGAGCTGGACTAGTGTTTTGTTCGGATGAAAAGGGTTGCCTGGGAATATCTGCTGTCAACAGCTGTGCGTTTAGCCAAATTATCATCCTCCTCAGCATCTAATTTTTTCTCGGCACGGCCTACGTTACTGGACAGTGTTAACTAACATAGAGCAACCGTATCAGATACAGCCTGTCATCCTGCCTGCCTATCTATCTTGCTGCACCTGCCCTAATTTGCCAAACAGTAAGAATCTCCAAAGTTTTAGCACTTACTGGGGTTCAATTTCATTATGAATGAAATTGACACTGGAGGCTTATAGCATTTTATAATACTTGGGTTCTACCCCCCCCCCCAAGGATAGTCCTTCTCAGACTAGGTCTATTGAAATTAATGAGCATGCCTAAATTAGGCTAATTCATTTCAGTGGGTCTACACATAAACATTGCAGATGTTGACAGCAGTCACAAAATTAAAAGACGCCTGCTTCTTGGGAGAAAAGCAATGACAAACCTAGACAGCATCTAAAAAGCAGAGACATCACCTTGCCAACAAAGGTCCGTATATTAAAAGCTATGGTTTTCCCAGTAGTGATGTATGGAAGTGAGAGCTGAACCATCAAGAAGGCTGATCACCGAAGAATCGATGCTTTTGAACTATGGTGCTAGAGGAGACTCTTGAGAAGATCAAACCTATCCATTCTGAAGGAAATCAGCCCTGAAGGAAAACAGATCCTGAAGCTGAGGCTCCAATACTTTGGCCACCTCATGAGAAGAGAAGACTCCCTGGAAAAGACCCTGATGTTGGGAAAGATTGAGGGCACAAGGAGAAGGAGATGAGAGAGGACGAGATGGTTGGACAGTGTTCTCGAAGCTGCTAACGTGAGTTTGACCAAACTGCGGGAGGCAGTGGAAGACAGGAGTTCCTGGCGTGCTCTGGTCCATGGGGTCACGAAGAGTCGGACACGACTAAATAACAACACTGACAAAAACTTACCCAATGTGTTTGTTTATAAACATACAGGTTTGAGCATAGGAGGTTCATTGCTATTCTCTTTTTCTAGAAAAATAGCATTGCACTTGCTTATATATGCCAACCCCACAACTCATAGCTATATTATATAAATAGATATAGGTAGATAGGCTGATACCATGAATGCGGATGACAACACCGATATCTTGCTGAAACACATCACCTACGGTGCTGGGGCTGTGTTTGCTGGGATGCTGCGCGTTCCACATTCTGCCTGCAGGCAGGTCTCTGTGATTCAGATGACTCCAATGGGCGATGCTGGGTTGAGAGAATTAGAACCAAGGTACTTGCCACCCTATTATTAGAGCATCTCCAAGAAGGCCTTTGTGCAGCTTCCATTGCACCACTTTCCTGGCAGCTACCGGCTTCTAATGCTACACCCACACGGCCTCTACAAACCTTTTTTTTTTTTTTTACACTTGTGGGAGTCAGGGTGCCATCAGGGTAGGGTTTGGGGAAAACAAGCCCAATCTCCCAGTGAACAGCAGGAGGAACTCCCAATGCAGCACAGCTGCCTCAACACATTTGGAAGCAATGCCCAGTAACATATGAAGAAGGGGGGGCTTCCCCTAAGATCCTTAAGTCCAGCGTTTGAAATTATTGAACCACACCAATGTATGGGAAGGATGAGTTCAGCACGATGACCCCTCGATGCCCTTGTGGGCGTAGCGTGATTCACAAGAGCACATGGTTGCAACATGGTGAGGGGGTCCATTTTCAACACACACCCTGCTCACCGGGACTTTTCATGAGTGACTCAGAACCACAAAAATGCTTGCGCTGGAACTGGATTCGCTGCCCTTATCAAATGCAAATGAATGAAGAGATAGCTTGCCACCTCCGCAATGCTCTTAAATGTCCCACTTGAGCAGAGCATGATTAACATGCCAGGAAATTAATGCAGTTTCCATCACAGGCATCAACAACATCCCTTATTTAGACTGCCAAAATGGAACTCAGTAAGAGCAAAGAGAAAATCAGCGACTGCGGCTCCAAGTCCATTTCAGAGCGCTGTAAGGTGGGAATGTCCATGGTCAAAATGTTTTTGGGACAACCTAATACGAGGCGTGCAAATCATAGAATCGTAAAATTGTAGAGTTGGAAGGAACCACAAGGATCATCTTGTCCAACCCCCTGCAATGCAGGAATCTTTTGCCCAAGATGGGGCTTGAACCCACAACCATGAGATTCGGAATCTCATGCAAATGTAACAGAAGTCCCATTTACCAGTAATAAAATAAAATAAAATAAAAACCTCAGGGAACCGTGGAAGCTCAGTGAAGAGGGATCTTTAATTGGCCCAACTTCAAACACTTTCCTTTTCCCCCTTGTCAGATTGCAGGTTCCTATTTGCAAAGGAAAATACTAGAGGTGTGCATTGGTCTGAGTACAAGGGAAATGGCGATGGTTTCCATGGCTGTAGCACTAACAGGATGTCTTGAGTTAGATCAGGGACTCCCTAAATTCCTGTGACTCTGTAGACTTGAGTACCCCCTGCCAAGAAAGGCTGCATTTTGCCATTTAAAATAAAATGGCAACTGTATTTTTAAAAAGCAGAACCAGGAGAAGGGATGGGGTGGAGAAGTGGAAGGAATATTTTGTTTGGACAGACAGGCCTAGCTTTTAATCTCAATGAATTGTTTTCCCAGGGTATTCCACAGCGATTTGGGGGAGGGATGTTGCTGTAAATAAGAGTTCTTTTCCCCCACCCCCCCACCCCATGATCTTTTTTCTTTTGCAAGTTCTGCCTGGGAAAGCAGCGTGGCGAACTATCAGCATCCTTTCCAATCACTTTCTGTTTGCGAAAAAATAAAAAATCAGTACTTCAAGCAATTTGTTTTCATTCCACTTCTCTTCTTTTGTCTTTTTTTTTTTTTGCCTGCAAATTTTATCTGCTTCTGCGAAAATAAAAACGATACAGCTGTTTTTAGGTTCCCCATTTTAGTCCATGGGGAGAATTCCAGAGATCTGATTTGGACCTGAATAACAAATCAGAATCCAATCAGAAAGACGCATGGCAGATACAAATCAGAACAGGTTGCTTCCCAACACCACAGAATCAGATCCAAGGCAAATTTTGTGGCTGGTGCACAACTGTAGCAAATACACACCTGAAAGTTCACAACTGTACTTAAAATAAGCTTATGTTTTTAACTGGAAAATAGCCAGCAAGAAAACGTTTAGTGGTAGCTGCCTTCCCTGCCACTTTGCTCAAAACCATTGCCACTGGAAGCTGCTTTTAATCAAACAACAGCAGCAGCAACAAAACAACAACAACAACAACAACAACAACAACAAGCAACCCATTAGGTTTTTGTTACATTTATTTGAATCACAGTTGTATTTTTTTAAAAAATGCCCTAGCTTTCCCCAGGAATTTTGGGGACTGTAGTCATGTCTAAGCCCAAACCACCTAGCTCCAAATCACAGCTCCCAGTGCTACCTGGATTAATTCATGACAACTAACACCATTTGCATCTGAATTAAATCTGATGTGGCCTCAGATTCACATAGGTTGACATGAGAATAAATGATGCAGTGTACACAGTAGCAAGCAGGCATATATAATCGAGCCCAGCTAAACTGGCACTTGTTATGAAGCTCCTTTCCTCTCACTGACGTCAAGTAGGATGAATTTGCTGAAATCCAAGTACTTTAGTTTCAAGTAGGGTGTGGATCACCCTGTCATTCTAACAACATGGGGTGGAGGAGTTGTGGTGGTTGCTTGAGAATTGTGAGGGGTTGAATCGGTTAATTTGCACTCTGGCTAAGTGATGAATGGGGAAAGAGTTTAGGTAACAGGGCAGGAGTGTCTCATAATTTAAATTCTTCAATTAATTTCCTGGCTTTGTGAAATCCAGATTTCGCTGTACTCAGCATTATGGACGTGGATTACGAACTCTCTTTCAGTTTGACTAAATTTCCTCTGAATGATATAGTTACGAATCTTAAAACTAGGCTTGCTGTACATTGGGAAAATTCCTGACACATCCTGGTTTTCAGGTGTAAAAATGACGTGTTGGGGGGGGCGGATTTTGCCAAATCGGCAAAATGTCAGGGGGAAACCCGGAGGCATGGGAAAAGCAGCAGAAACAGCTCCAGAAGTTTAAAATCTCTAGTTTGTGGGGAGGTTTCCTCCCAAAAGCTCAGCAATTTGGGTTTGTTCCAAAAAAGCTCAACAACTTTGCTGATGTCAGGAAATGTAACTTTTTGAAATATGGCAACCGTATTAACTCCCCCGCCGCCGCTGCTGAGAAAACAGATTCCTTTGTAATGCAGGCATGTGTAAAAGCTCCTTGTCATGAAGCAAAAATCTGGAAATCTTACATTTAAAAAATACACTTCACCACCACCATTCAGTGTATCACCCCGCATGTATCTTCAGATAGAGCTTTCAGATCTGTGTATTTATTTATCCTCAGCCTAAAATCCAAACTGTGTACCAACCATAAATTCACATGTGCAGGGCCAGATTTAGGTTTGATGAGGCCCTAAGCTGCTGAAGGTAATGGGGCCCTTTATAGGTCCGGCTGTCCTTTGTCAACAACAAATTGTCGCTTTTTTGTGTTGAATATATGCTATATGGTAATTCGTGGACCTAATAGGTATCTAAAGCCATTTGCACATAACAAAATATGTTATTTTATCAAAGTAATTGTTGAAAACTAAACAAAGATACATAGTTCCCATTCAACAGCTACAAGCAAGAAAATAAAAACATTGTTCAATATGCTAACTTACACTTCAATCGCAAAGTCCCTCTCCCAAAGGCAAGGACCTTTGTTTTAACATTCGTTTGGGAGCTGCCCAGAGTGGCTGGGGAAGCCCAGCCAGATGGGCGGGGTACAAATAATAAATTATTATTATTATTATTATTATTATTATTAAGAAATCAGCAAACCAGTGATATTTTAGGGAGCAGGCTATCAGGCAGGGCCCATTACTTACATCATAGGAGCCTACACAACACAAAACACTGTTGCTGTATGTAGGTTTTATTTTATTTGGTTTTTTATCTTATATTTTGGAAATGTACATCCAGTTTCTTTTTCCTTTAAATTTTTTTGGGGGGGCCCAAGAGAGTGGGGCCCTAAGCTATAGCTTGTTTAGCTTATATGTAAATCTAGCACTGCACATGTGGTAGACACACTCCAGTATTGATAGGAACAGCCAGTGTGGTGGGGCAATGCTGCAGAGCTGCTCTCCCAACAGCTGTGTCAGTGCTGTTTACTTGGACAGCTTGGAGGCAGGGCAAGGTGACATCGACCTCAGGGCTGCACAGAAGCAGCATTGCTGCCAGTCCACCTATGCAATTCCATCCTCAGTGCCATGCCACCACCTACTATCCAGGTAAGTAACAGTGATGCTGCTGTAGGGAGGACGAGCCCTGTGGCACCACACCATTGCAAATGCTGACTTGATGTCTGCTCAGCTCCCACATGAAAAAACTGGCCTAACATAGGGTTACCAGACGTCCCCGGTTTCCAGGGACAGTCCCCGGATTCACCAATCTGTCCCCAGACAGAATCTGTGCCCGGAATTCCCCGGATTTTAATTAATGTCCCCGGATTTATGCCTGGGGACTTCCAGCGAGGCAACATGGCGGGCGCCATGGCAGGGAGCAGCACCAGAGATCCCAGCCACGTCAAAGTTCCAGCCAGCCAATCCGTTGGATGGGTGGAGGGGCTATTTAAACTGAGGCATGAGCCAGAGAGCTTCTTTCTGACTCGCTTCCTCGATCAACGCTCGCCCCAAACTCATGCAAAGCCACCTGCAGCAGAAGAGCCTGCGGTGCTCTGCTGAGGGCTCTGCACGCCCAGGTTGGGGGGGGGGGAGTGAGGTGCTGAGGTAGTGAAGAAGAGGAGGAGAAGCATAGAAAATGGCTGTGCCGTGTTGTGAGACAGACAGAGAGAGAGAGAGAGAGAGAGAGAGAGAGAGAGAGAGAGAAGGAGCGCGGTGGTAGCTTCTCATGGGAACAAAGGCGCGAAAGTGAAGGCTGAGGGGGAAATGGGGAGGGAGCAGGCAGGCAGGTGGGCTGCTTTGCTTTCTCTCCCTCCTCTCCCTCCAATGGTCACTGGAGACAGTGAGTTTAACGGGGGTGAGGAAGGCGCTGGGTACCCCTTGTCAGTGCTGTGCTGCCTTCCCACCGGGAGTGGGGCGCGGGGAGTGGGGGTTGAAACGTTCTCAGGGGACCGGAGCCTCCCTCCCTCCACACCTCTCTTGTGAGGAGGGCTGTGTGCGAGTCCGCTGTTTGTCCACCTCTGGTAACGAGACACCACCACCACCAGTTAAATCTCTATAAAGGCTGCACTTGCCCTCCAGCAGTCTCCCGGTTATGTGAAGCCGGTGCCTTATGTGTGTGTTTCAATGCGTGTTTTCCCAAGACCAGCGAGCGCCTTTACTCAATCTCTCTCTCCCCCCCAACCTCTTTTTGTGTGTGTTTGTAGATAGGCTTCTCCGCCTGACTTGTGTCGAGGTGCACGCCCGACAACTTTGGGGGTCCCCCCTAAAAATGGTCAAGAACACTGGGCAACCCTTTCCTAAAATAAAGCATGAAATTCAAAAAAAAAATCTGTCCCAGGATTCCTTGAAAAAAATCTGGTAACCATAGCCTAACATTCTGAGCTACACTGGGTGGTTGACTTCAGCTGCCGTTTTTAATTCCCACAATGCCCCTGGTGTAGCATCGCTCGTTGTGGGAAAGAGGGGCACTGTGGGAAATTAAAATGGCAGCTAGGCTCTGCCAGCCAGTGTTGATTCTCGCAACAGCTGAGAGTACTGCTGTTTTTTTGCTGATCATTGCTTGTCTTGAGCTGCTTCCTCAACTCTCAAGATCCTGGTGTCTGTTTATGCTCTGAAGCTATTGGTCTTTGTGTTATTTTATTATGCAGGGCCCAGAAGTAGTGCAATAATTGCAAAAGGGTTGAACTGATGTAATCTAATCTAATCAACAGTCTTTAATAACATAACCCACAATGCAAGCATGCAATTAAATCCAAGTAATTGTGGGGGGGGGGGTTGTATGAGGATTATTCCTATATTAAAATATAGTTTATTGGCCTTTGTTAATATGATTAGATTAGCTTTTTGTGGTTGCTGCATTTTTTGTTGTTGTTGTTTCAGCTCAAGTGTAATAGCACACCCAGCCGATTCAGAAATGTGCTCTTTTGTACAATCCTGAAAATCTCTTGTGTGAAGAGGAATGGAGCATTCCCATCCTTGCCATACATTTAAAGCAAATTTAAAGCACATGGCTTCCCCCCAAGAATTATGGGAAGTGTAGTTTGGTAAGGTGCTGGGAATTGTATCTCTGCAAGTGGCAAACTACAGCTCCCATTATTCCTTGGGGAAAGCAATGTTGTTTAAATGTATAGCGTGAATGTGATTATAGTGGGTTCTTCACCATTATGTGAGACATCCTTTACATCTTGTCTTGATTCTTTTCACACAGCAGTTTGGATGCTAATTCAGCCATCAATGTTGTCCTTCTTTTCATGCTTCAGCTGAGTTGTCCGTCCAGGTTTCCCCTCTTTCAGTAGCACATCTAAGCCTCCTGTCACGACTTAAGCAGCATATCTAAGTTTATATTTTTCCTTTACTGTATTAAAGAATAGCCTCATGAACAGTTGCCATAAAAACAGCTGCAGGGCGAAGCATGTTGGTGATTGTCACATGCACTAGTCAATCAATGCTACCAACAATAGGCTTTTCCCTATTCCAGTTGATACCCTTTGAAACAAATTTGCTTTGAATTGTTTCCACAGTAGAGACTTTGAAGTCCTGCCTACTGCTTTGCTGCAATAGTGCTACTTCACAATAAAAGGAAATGGGTAATTAAGCCTTCTGCAGAGCACAGGAACTCATTAATCAAGTAACAACAACAACAACAACAACAACAACAACAACAACAACAACAACATATTGTCCATCTGACAGGGTTGCCCCAGCCACTCTGGGCAGCTCCCAACAAAATATTAAGAAGACAATAAAATATCAAACATTAAAAGCTTCCCTATACGGGGCTGCCTTCAGAGGCTGTCTAAAAATCAAACAGTTGTTTATTTCCTTGACATCTGAGGGGAGGGCATTCCACAGGGTGGGCAATTCATGAAGGCGCAATTCATCAGTAATTCACAGACACATTGAGGCAATTGGAGATGAAGGAAGCTTCTAATGAAAGGCACAGGAGCCCTAAAATGCCTCAGTAGTTCTAGGATAAGCGGGCACTGCAATTGCAGAGTGGAAATCAGGCCTGAAAAAAGTCATGAGGATGGCCAGGTTGCAAAGTGAATGATCCCTGCTGTTGCACTTCATACACTTTTTTTAAGCTCGACTAATTATATTCAAGATTATATGTAAGAAAAATACATATATTATAACACATTTAAAAGAATCAAGTGCCGTGCTGTAGTACATCTTGCAGCATAATATTAGAACATAGAATCATAGAATCTTAGAGTTGGAAGAGACCCCAAGTGTCATCTAGTCCAATCCCCTGCACTGCAGGAATCTCAGCCATGACAGATGGCCATCCAACCTCTGTTTAAAAATCTCCAAAGAAGGAGAGTCCACCGCTTCTCATGGGAGTCTGCTCCACTGCTGAACAGCTCTTATTGTCAGAAAGTTTTTCCTGATGTTTAGTTGGAATCTCCTTTCTTGCAACTTGAAGTCATTGGTTCGAGTCCTACCGTCCAGAGCAGGAGAAAACAAGCATGCTCCCTCCTCCATATGACAGCCCTTAAGATATTTGAAGATGGCTATCATATCTCCTCTCAGTCTCCTCTTTTCCAAGCGAAACATACACAGTTCCTTCAACCATTCCCCATAAGGCTTAGTTTCCAGACCCTTGATCATTATCCTCTACACACTTTCCAGCTTGTCAACATCCTTCTTAAATCATGGTGCCCAGAACGGGACACAGTATTCCAAATGTGGCCTGACTAAGGCAGAAGAGAGTGGGACTATTATTTCCCTTGATCTGGACACTATACTTCTGTTGATGCAGCCTAGAATAGCATTAGCTCCCCCTCCCCCCCTTTTTTTTTGCTGCTGCTGCTGACTCATGTGAAGCTTGTGGTCCACCAAGATCCCTAGATCCTTTCTAACATGAGCTGCTAGTAAGCCAGGTGTCCCCCATCCTGTATTTGTGCCTCTGGTTCTTCCTGCCTAAGTGCAGAATCTTACATTTTTCCCTATTGACATTCATTTTGTTAGCTTGCACCCAGTTCTCCAATCTGTTAAGATCATTTTGAATTCTGATTCTCTCTTCTGGGGCATTAGCTACCCCTCCCAGTTGGGTGTCATCTGCAAATTTGATGAGCAGATTCCTTCATCCAAGTCATTTATAAAGACGTTGAACAACAACGGGCCCAGGACAGAACCGGCACCCCAATTGTCACTTTTTTCTCAGTGATATACATGGTACTTCCCCCTACCCTTTTATCTCCCACTCCAACCCTGTCAAATGCATTATCTATCAGTTTTGGTTTCTCTCGGTTTCTCTTTTTTGCAGTCATAAGCACAGTTCTCCACAATGGTCAGTGAACTCTGTGGGAAAAAACCTTCTCAAGAAAATTTGTCAGCATTATTTGGTGTATTCCTCCTACTGTACACATTTATTTTTTTGCAAGCGATTTCACCTAATATATTTTCCATGTTATTTTCACTGATATATGCATTGTTAAATTTACCCTAGTTATATGCATTTTCGTAACACTTTTCTTGGCTGGAGAAGTGCATCGCAAAATTTGGAAAAACGTGAATTTCAAAGGATGGCTGTGCTTTGGTTCACGTGTTGCTCCAAGAAGTACAAATTAGGCAGCTAATGTGAACTGAGCTGAATTTCTCCCCCCATCCTTAGCTGAAACACAGTGACTGGCCCAAAATGCTGGTGGGGACTTAAAAAAAAAAGGTGTGAAAGTGTGGAGAACTGAATTTAAGATTGGAAGAATGAGAAACCGAGAGAAATCGAAATGGGCAGGCATGCCCATCCCCAGTTGAGGATAATTTTATTATGCTAGCACAGGGATGTAGAATCTGCAGGAGATAAATCTTTCAAACAAATAAATACATTAGCTGTGGCATGCAGAAATGCATGTGCAATCTGAGAAGGCAAGCTAGATTTACAGACAGAGAGAGGATAAATAATACTGCCTTACCTTACTGGATTTTTGTCAGATGTACTGAGATAAATTCCCACAGCCCACATAACACTTTGTGCATCATCTATAGGACCCCAAAGCAGATGCGCATAGCTGTGGTCTGCATACTATGTGCTGCATGGTTCATCCAGGGGAAAGATCGTCATTCTCATGCAGATGTTATGCGCCACCTAACAACTGAAAACACCTGGATCCCGGGTCTTCTTTCTACTTCCCCACTAAAATATGTATTTATCTTTTTATCTGTTTCATAAAATTTATACACTGCTTGATTGCAAAATAACTTCAAAGCAGTTTACAAAAAAGGTTTTTTTAATAAAAAAATACCAATAAAAAAATTAATAGCAGTTATTTGAGACTTTAAGAAAGTTTAAAAACCAATGGACTGAAAAACAGATTAAAACTTGCACCAGCTTCCTAAACACCTCTCTACAGCATCAGCAGGAAACATTCGTGTGACTGTCAAGGCAAGCTAGCTGCCATCGTTTCCATGGTTGCTTATGGAATTCACACAACCGCGAGATGTTACAGTGGTCATCATGTTAGATGCCTTCAGATGCCTTGATGTTTTTTTTAAAAAAACCTCCCCGTAATAACGAAGGTGGCGGCTTCTGTGACGGTCACCTTAGCTCTTCTGCATCGCCAGGACCAGGAGGAGAAGAAAGTGCTTGGCAGGGCAGCATAGCATCACAGCAGGGAGATGTGGGCAACTATATATACGGCGCAAAGGGTGGAACAAATTGTGAAGTGGAGGCAGACCTTTTTGGAGATCTTTCTCTCCGGGTGGCCTGATTCCAAGCAGTGCTAGAAAAGGAGCCTGACAACGGTTGCGGGTGCTTTGGAGATCCCAGTACACAAAACAGAAGGAGCAGGATTGCTCTGATGGTAAGAAGCCCAAGGGAGTTGCCCTCCTTGTCTAAACATGTGTGGTGGATAAACACAGGGCGATTGATCAAGGGAAGATGGGCAGATAAGGCACATTTGACTCATAGCCCAGGCAGCAGCGGCAGCAACCGCAGACGCATCTTCTTACTGTGGAATCTCTGCGGCTGCAAGTGCTTCTTTCCTCCCAAGACCTGCAGGTGACTATGCCTTTGTGTGAGTGAGGTGAGGAGTTGGGGGAGAGCCCAAAGGCATCAAGGCGAACGGTTGAGGGGCCCGTCCAGACCGGTGCTTTCTTGCGGGTGTATTTGCGACATGTTCTTGACACAGCCGTATTGCATTAGCGGTGGGTTTAACCCTGCTTCTATTCTTTATTCTGAGATGCTTCGCCAATGCCGCCATATCATTATTGCTATCTGGAGGGGGCCTAGTGCAACAAAAGTGGGTTCAGGGACATTTTCTCTCTTGGATTCCGTCCCCTGTTCTACAAAAAGAAAAAAAAACCCTGCGGTTTAGAGAGAATAATACTGTTTGAGAAATTCAAGCATTCAAAACATTTGCTGTAATTTCACGCTTAGAAATGAATTATTGCTTGGAGTAATCCCAAACACACACACACATACACACACACGCTGTAAGACTGCAACTTGTGTGCCTTTAACTTTACACACATGGCGAAAAAGGTGGGGAGGTTGGAAGTGGGGCAGGGTTCTGGGAAAAATGACTTTGAACCCAATGGGCTTTGACCATAAGCAACTTTGGGTTTTGGTGCAATGCCTGGAACGTAATGCCTGCGTAAGGTGCAGGCTTACTGTATATAAAATCTTGCTCTTCACTTAAAAGAGGGTAGAGCAGTCAGGAAAGGCCAACCTGATAGTTAGGACTTTCAAATGCATATTTCTGCTATTTATATAATCGAGGCTACTGCATAGAAGGAAGTCCATCTCTGGCAAATAAAATAAAATCAGCATGTTTTATGGATTTCTGCCAAAAGATTTGACATATCCCTGTACTGCAATTTCAAATGATATGTTTGGAATAGAGCTGTGCCAAAAATGCCCCCAATTTCCACCACCACCACCATTTGCCAGGGTGGGAAACTCTTCTGAAAAGTTGTGGTGGGTGAGGGGGGGGAGAGATGTATCTGAAATGTTGAGGAGGAGGTTGTTTCTTACTGTACTTAATCTTAGGATATTTCCCCTTGGTTGTTTTTTTTTAACTTTCAAATTTATAGTTAGATGTAGGCAGGTTGGCATGGCATGGCCAGAACGCCTTGGGGGGCCTAATTAACCCCACAAGCCGTAGATTCCCTCATGTGAACTTGCTTGGATTTTGAGGTATTCAGGGGAGTCTCTTCTCTCAGTCCTGACGCCCTCTCAGGTATGACTGGAAGGGACGCGGGAAGTGGCTTTCTCGGTAGCTGCGCCCAAACTTGGGAACTCCCACCCTAGATAAGTCAATCTGGCTCCCTCCTTGTTGTCCTTCCACTAGCAGGTGAATACCTTATATCAACAGGCTTTTGAGAATGGGCTGTTTTTCATGAAAGAGCTGGTTCTGTGCTGTCTTTATTGTAAATATCTGCATGTTTTTAATAGGTATGCTTAATTTAAAAAAAAGAAAAGAAATATTGCTCCTCCACCCCCATATTTTTAGCTGTTGTTCTTTTATTTGTAAACCGCCTCAAGTACCTGTCAGAGAAAAAGGCAGGGTATAAATAGATACAATTTAAAGAAATAGCTTTTGCCACTCAAAGCTGAGGAAAGTTCTCTCTGCAACCACCTGCCAGAGGCACTTCATGGGATATCTGGGGAGTTATATCGTGTTGCATCGCTTTGCGTAGCTCCCAAGGCATTTTGGGGTTTGTGGCCAGTGGAAAGCAGTGCCAGGCTCTCCCAACAGCTTCCAGTCCACTGCAGAAGTGACAAATCACCTCCCAAAATGTTTCATGGGGAAATGCTCCCCCCCCCGCATTTTTCACAGAGAAGGGGGGAAATTGTTTTTGAAAAGAGAAGGGATCTCATCTCAGCTTTGCTTTGGAACTGAATCCTGTTTTCTGCTTCTGGCATTTTGATATTTATAAGACTGACCTCAACCAACCCACCCACAATCCTGACCCCTTGCTCAGAATTTCCCTGTTTGTAGTTAATGTCTTCTTCCTTTCCTTTCTTTGTGAGCCTTTCTGGAAACCGTGTTTGACTCATCAGCCGTCACTCAACGGGTCCCACTGGCGCTTCCATGGTGTGGAGATCTTAGGCTGGTATTCAAAGCTAGTCCTACTCAGAGAGGACCCACTGGTGTTAATGAACACGCTAACTTAGGCTCATTGATTTCCCTTGAGTCTACTCTTGAGTAGGGCTGCAGTGACTACAGTCCTTAGATGTCCCGCCCTGTAATCTTTAATTCAGCTGTTGAGAAAGAGTGATTAAAAAAATGTTTTCAGGGTTTGCAAGTGTTCCCTCCCAATGTTTCTTTCTTTCTTTCTTTCTTTCTTTCTTTCTTTCTTTCTTTCTTTCTTTCTTTCTTTCTTTCTTTCTTTCTTTCTTTCTTTCTTTCTTTTTGAGGTGGCCAGGGGGTCTCATTGTTCAGAGGGCAAACACGGAGCCAGATGTGGTGTGGCTCAATAGTCGGTGGCTTCTCCTCCTGCTGCTGCCACCACTGGCTGGGGGCAGCTTCTCCCATCTTTTGCTTGCACGGCAGGAAAAGCGGGAGGACGGAGGTTGCCAGCCACTGGGGTCTCGCTGCCACCACGTTCGGTTCCACACACCCTACCTTTGGACCTCAGGACATCATGTGATGTTGTGCACATGATGTCAGGACGTCGTGTCAGGCCCCCACCCCCCACCCCCATCAAGGCACTGTTCAGACCCAGACCCAACTAGCTTTTCTGCAAGGTTGTGGCCTCATGTATGGGGTGTGGGTCTTTTCTGGTTTTTACCCTCCAAATGCTGTGCGTTGCTTCTTGTTTTTAGCAGTGGAACACGTCTCTCCCAGTTGGAAAGAAACCTTGACGCACTTCTGGCAGAAGACTAGTCCTACTCCTTTGCATTAATTTGGGATGGGGATTCAGGGCCATGAACGCTGCACCCCGTTGAGGGTAGTAGTGCTACGTCAGTAGCAGCAACAGGAAAAGCTATTAGGGTGGTCTGCAAAGGCCCCCTGCCTCTGTCCCTTCTTTCTCCCCGAATTCAGATGTGTGAATTGATGCTCACACTTTGTAATTAGTGCCTTGCTCTGGAGCACAGTGATGATAAGATAACTGGATTGAAGCCAAAGAATTCAGATATAATGCAAGCAATTCAACTTAACCAGGTTGTAGATCAGACTGTGTTTACCTGGTGGTGTTGACGTTCTTTTGTATTTAAGCCAAGACACCTGCAAAGTCATGGGGGCCCAGAAGTCCCTGGAATTATTCAGCTCGCCATTCGGAAACATGGCAAAATCACCTTAACCTCAGTCTCTGCTGGAGGAGAGCTCAGACTGGCATAGTAAGGACCATGCCAGGACCAAGGGTCGCAGCCCAGAGCTTCCTTCCTCCTGATTCCAGGGGCTGAGCATCAGCAGGCTGGTTGTGTGGGCGGGTGCAGAACCCACATAACTGGATCCTTCTGCTTCTAGACAATGTCAAGGAAGGTGGGGCCAGCTTGGATTTAAGGGTGATGAATTCGGTGGCAATAAACTGCTTTCGATCCAACAGCACCGCCAACAACAAGACAGACACATGCAGGTGGCATCTACTCCCTGCAGGGCCATGAGGCTTCTGGCGATGGTGGTTCTTCTGCTGACTCTTACAGGTAGGGAAGTATCACCTGGGCATACAGCTGAAAGTATGGCTTGAAGATCAGGGGTGAGTGTGTGTCCTTCCTTCAGATAGCCAAAAGCGGTCCTGAGGAGATAGGAAAATCTCATGCTTTCTGCAGCAAAGCACCGCTGCTGGTGCCCCTCTGTAGAGTACCCTCCTTTGTCATGCTTACCTGGCATGCATTATCGTTTGCTTGTTTTTCAGGCACCAGGCCAAGTTCTCTCCCACATCACTTTTAGTGCTTTTACAACCTTCTAAATGCTGCTGGACTCCAACTCCCATCAGCCCCAGCCAGCCTAGTCAATGGCCGGGAATGACGGGAGTTGTAGTCCATCAACATCTGGAGGGTGGCCAGTTCCTCATCCCTATTTTATATCTTTGCACTTATTCCCTTCATTTGCTTTACATTTGTTCTTAATTGCTGTGCTTGCATTGGCTTTAGCTGTTTAGATTTTTTTGTAATAATTGTTTTTGGGATGGTGTTATCATTTAAACTTTGCATTGTATTTTGTCATCCACTCAGATTATTATTATTATTATTACCCCACTCATCTGGCTGGGTTTCCCTAGCCACTCTGGGCGGCTCCCAGCAGAGTAGTAAAAACATGATAAAACATCAAACATTAAAAACTTCCCTATATAGGGCTGCTTTCAGGTGTCTTCAAAATGTTATGTAATTACTCATCTCCTTAACATCAGATGAGAGGTCATTTCACAGGGAGGGGGCCACTACCAAGAAGGCCCTCTGCTTGGTTCCCTGTAACTTTGCTTCTCGCAGTGAGGGAACCACCAGAAAGCCCTTGTAGGAGGGCCTCAGTATCCGGGCTGAGCGAACTCGGGGTTCATCCAGACTTCATTTTCTGCCGCATTCCTAGGTGCAGGTTCGAGCTTTAAAGCTCCTTCTCTGAGAACTTTTTTCTTTTGCCCCAGTGTTTCCCCTGTGATAATCCGCTGTTTACAGCTGAATCAGACCAAATTTCTGTTAGTTCTAATTCAGCCTTAAGGAGCGGGTTTTCCTGGGGAGAACAGCAGAGCAAAAAATAAAAGTGCTTGGACATTGAGCTTTAAGGTGCATATCTGTGCTTAGCAAACATGAGGCAAAATGGGCGTGTGGATGAGCCTTTATGGTTATGAAGGTGGTGTTCCATAAATGTAATAGATAAATGGATTCTGAAGCGCTGCCATAGAATTTCTATACACTCATCTGGGCTGGGGATCAGAGACTTCAAATCTGGTGACTCAGCGCAGTCTATCCAAGCGCTGGCACTTTCTGCAAGTCATGTCCACTAGCCTTGCTCCTGGAGGGCTTTTGGCTGACCTGGTTGTGTCCTTGCTTGCCCAGATGAAGAGAATAATGCCTAGAGGGAAGTGCAGAAACAGCTGGCTTTTGCAAGACTGGAAAAATTGCCCTCTACACAAAGCGCAGAGTCACATCTGTAACTCCACCCACTTTCGCCTTTGGCCCCAAGCACCAGCAGCATAATGGCACACATGGAAGGCTGCCCATGGGGGAATGCAGACCTCGGGCTGAAAGAGGTTCCTCCCTCTTTTAACTAAGCTGGGCTGGTGGCTGGGATCCTTGCCACTTAGCCAGTGTGACATTGCTAGGTATGGTGGAAGCTACCTCTCACTTTAGCTGGTTTTCCTCCGCAGTGGCTGCGCAGGATGAGTCGCGGATCATCGGGGGCCAAGACTGCGCCCTAGGCGAACAGCGCTACCAGGTTGTCCTCTCAAATAGCAAGAGAAATGGGCCAGATATTCTGTGCGGAGGCGTTCTGATAGACAAGTACTGGGTTATTACCGCTGCTCACTGTAACCAACAGGGGTAAGGAAACTCAAGATTGGTTATTCTGGGAGAAGGGCAAGGTGGGAAGGGCTTTGGGATTATTAGCATTTCTGGAGGGGTTTTAGTGTTGCATTGTAGCCAATGTTGCGGAAATGGAAGGTGCATCTAGCGGGGGAGCTTTCTGTTCACTTCCTTCCCTCCACAACCCTCTTAATTCCCCCTCCTACTGCAGCATCATACAACTTAGCCCACAATGTTCTCCTGTTCTTCTTATTAAATAGGTATCCGACTGCGACCTGAGACATCTAGAAAGTTTGCAGGTAGACAATCCTGTAATTACACAAAATCTAAACCCCCAAAAATAATTATCCAAGAGGATCTTGGATGACCTTTTCCCACTATCGGTTTCCCACACAAACACAAACACAGCAGGTAGGTAGCCGTGTTGGTCTGCCATAGTCAAAACAAAATAAAAAATAAAATAAATTCCTTCCAGTAGCACCTTAGAGACCAACTAAGTTTGTTCTTGGTATGAGCTTTCGTGAAGAAGTGTCCATGCACACGAAAGCTCATACCAAGAACAAACTTAGTTGGTCTCTAAGGTGCTACTGGAAGGTATTTTTTTATTTTTTATTTTGTTTTGACAAACACAGCAGGTATTGCTCCAGAAGCCATCTTGTGGTTGTAAAATGGAACAGAGGGACTTTCAGGACTTTAATCTCAGATACTAATGAGTGAGTGGGAAGGGAAATAGTTTTTAGGTGCATGTGACACTCCCGTGGTCTCAGATCTTGGCTTCATTTGGATGGTCGTACCTTAGGAACCCTTCAATGAAATGTGGAAATATCCCATCAAACCATGGTTTCCTGTGTTGCCCAAACCGAGAAACTATGCAACAAGCTGGGATATTAAACCACAGTTTAATATCCTGGCTTGAAGAAAAGCTCTTAAGTATGGTTTTCTGCTTTGAATTAAAAGGAAATCATGTTTAATTGGTGGCTTCTGGATGCTATGAAGAGAAGAGGGGGCTGCATTGCATTGCTTTTTTTTTTAACCTCACCTATGAAAATTAGATTAAATGTGGTTGCTGTTATCCTATATGCCTGGAATTAAGTTCTATTGAAGTAAATAGACCTTCTTTCTGGTGCAATGGGTCAGGTGACAAGACCACCCCATCCCCCAACCAGGTACAAGATTGAAGGTTTGGTGGGGGATCCACTGTTCCATCCAGACTAACCCTCTAAGTCCTCTAAACTCATAACAATGTATATAAAAAGATTTATAGGCCGCTTAGTGACAAAACTCTCTAAGAAAAGTGTAAAAAAACAACAACCAACTATACACACAATAAAACAAGTAAAAACAAAGATGACTATGAGTAACATAGATGACTAAATTATACGCCTAAGTAGGCTTGTTAAAATACAAAAGGTGTTGGCTACAATGTAGCCAGGGTGTGCACACACACACACACACACACACACACATATATTCCATTCTGTTATTTAATGTGGATAGTAGCTTCCTGTAACTATTAATTGTTTGTATTGTTAGATTGTCGTTGGTGAAATAGAAAGGAGAATTCCCTGGATGCCTAGATCCAGGTTTGGGGCAAGTAATCTTTGATGAGAGGGCTCCCGGCAGAGATTTGAAATCACAAAACATGCAGCAAAGCAAATCATGGAAATATAGGCTGTTAAGACTTTCAAAATATCCCCTTCTATGTTTCTTCCAAAGCTCCCAACTTCCCTTAGTATAGAAAGAAATTACACATTTGGCAAGTTAAAAATTGTTTACTTACAAACTCTTCAGATTCATGAGTTTGTCTACACAGCAGCAAGAAATGACAGGCAGCAAACCATAGGCTAGTTTCAAAGTGGTAAATGTTTCTAAGTTATTTGTATAGAAACACAAAGATGGCTTACTAAGGCCATGTGGTCTAAGCTTGCAACATCCGGCTTAGACATCCTTACTGGTAGGTTCACATGGTGGAAAGTGGGAGAACAAAGAGTCTATGCTCCCAAGGTGAGGGGGAGCAACCTAGCCAGGCCTGTCAGGACAACTTACTCTATGGTCTTAACCCCTTCATGTATTAAACATGTTGTTTATTTGAGGCTGATTTATCCCACACATGTGACGTTTTCCTCCCAATCACTATCTTCTCATACCTTCCCCTCCCTCAATCCAGATTTTCTCATAACAGGGATGCTCTGAAAAGGGGGAGGTATAAGGAGATCTGGACAGGGGAAAGTGTGGAGAGGCAGTGATTTGGAGGAAAACATGTGGACAATGGAGAATTAATGGAGGTACAGGAAGCTTACTTACACACTTCAAACAGTATGGATGAGACTACATACAAAGAACAGCTGTACGTGGCATAATCTTTGATTTATTGGGATCAGTCATAGAATATGCCCTCCTCTATACTAATCTGTCATAAACAAGAGCAGAAATGTGAGAGCAAGAGCATTCACGTCAGAGTGAGGAGGGTCTGTCAATCAACCAGGAAGATGATGCCAATAATTCCTGTTCTGAAAAAAATGCCCTTCCTCTTCACTACATTCCTGCTCTGCTGCACCATGGTCAAAAAGGATGATGACGCATTTGGAAGACAAGTCTTGCAGGAAACGGTTTACAGAAGACCTCACCATGTTTACCTTGGAGAGGGAAGAGGATTATAGTTTCCTAAGATGCTACCATAAAGGGAGGGTGACTGTTTTAGCCTTTTAGCTGGTTACCCACAAGGAGACAAGAAGTCTCGGCGCCATCCCTTCCTCTCTTATTGCCTCACTGGAGGGCCTTCCATGAGTCAGTGTTGTTTAGTGCTCAGGTAGGTACTTCATGCGTACGTAGTCATCAGGTAATCTGGACAGAACAGTAATCAGAGCAGTAATCTTGCAGATCATCTTGTAAACTGAGCAATGTTTTTTTTAAAAAAGTTGCTTACTCATGGAAATGACTCAAAGCAACTTACAAACACACTTCTCATGAGCAACAGTGGTCGAAGGAAGGAGGATGCAGAAACTTTCTCACTTAACAAACATCGTTAAAAAGCACTTGTCTTCCTATTCCCATGGAAAATGTATCCTTATAGTTTCACTTTTTAAAAAAGTGACTCTCATTGGGTTTTTCAGTAATGAGGTCTGAAGTTCCACTTTATTCATTATTATTATTGATTTGTTAAATTTACATGCTGCCTTTCCTCCAAGGAGCAACAATTTGGTGAGGTCGTTTGGCGGAGAGACACTACGCTTCATGGCTGATTTGGGATTTGAAACCTGTAAATACTATACCAGGCCTGTGTTACCTATAGAGAAATCTATCTATTTCTCTATCCCATGGAAGAGGAGGGGAAGAAGGTGTGGTAGTGAAACACTGGTACTGAACACATTACTTTGTGGGAGAACTGTATTGCAAAATCTGGAAGAAAATGAATTTTGAAGGATGACTCTGTTTTGGTTTGGTGTGTTGTTTCAAGAACTACGAATCAAGCAGATTTGCCTTTAAATGTGAACTAAACCAAACATGCCCACATTTCATTAGATGCCAGTAGACACCCACCCTTCTTCCCAGTCTGAGCAGAGGAGAAGTGTGTGTTATGCTACACACCCGCACGGCAGCCATTTTGTAATTGACACTAGATTATCTCCAAAATCTCTTCCAGCTCTGATTCTGGGGTGTTATGGAAAGGTCAAATGATTATCCCATTATTGTGGTTGAAATGCTTCCTCTCTGAGGTTCAGTGCCCTGTGATTTAAATTTTCATGGAGAACACACCTACTCCTCTCCGTGGCTGGCCACGTCTACAAGTGGTGGCTGCTCTGGGAGACAGGACGGTGGTCTAGATGGGTCTTTGGAATGATTTAGCAAGACTCTTCTTAGATTTATGTTCTTACGGATTTTCTTTCTTTTCTTTTTCTTCTCCCCCTCTCCTTCCTGTTCTCATCCTGTGCAGGGTTATCCACACAAGGATGGGTGATCACAGCCTCAGGGCGAACGAGGGCTCGGAGCAGTGCATCACATCTGCACAGAAATTCCCACACCCGAACTACAATCCCACCACACATGACAGCGACATCATGTTGATACGACTGAGCAAACCCGCCTTCATCAATGAATATGTCAGGCCTGTTCAGCTGTCTACCCAATGTGTTCAGCCTAACACTCGGTGCCAGGTGTCAGGCTGGGGGACCACGACGACCCCTCAATGTACAGTAGATAATTTTCAATACATAACAGGGGCATGGATGTGGTGGGGTTAGAGCTGGTGGCCTCAGCCTGCTCATGCTGTCTCCATCGCCACATTTCCCACTTGCAGAAAGCATTATACCTCCCCACTATTTCTCATTCGTATTTTCTCTCTGTCTTTTGCACAACTTTTAAATTTCCCCCCTAATTGTCACACCCTGCCCCATATCCTTTTGATCTCCAAGTATTTCAACGTCTGTCACCCAGTTTCATTTCGTTTTTAAGAATCATCATCAGTTAATCATTGGGGTTCATTAAATGTGTGGCAATTTGCATGTGGGTAGAAAACAAGAGTAAGCAGCATACTTTATAAATTAGGCATGAAGCTGAAGAGGTATTCTCCTAATAGGGGGGTTCCCTCTTGAGAGCATTTCATCCTATGATTGTCTCTTAAGGTGCATTCCCTCCAAGATGCATTCCATCTAGAGAGAAAAAGTATTATTTTCCAGGAGTCCTCCTTAAAAGAGGAGGCATCCCATTCTGTGATTCCCTCTTAAGCTGAAGAGGCATTCTTTCCTGTGTGAAAGTAAAGTGTGGTGCCTCTTTTAAGATAGTGGTTGTCATCTGCAGGTTTTTAAATTAATATGTGTAGTTTTAAAAAATGGAAGATATGCTGGATGGTTTTTTGGTTTCGTTTTAGTAAATTAAACTTTTTCTTCATCAAGTAAACTAAAGGATCAATTAGCCATAACACTAATTATTTCCCTTTCATATCTTCTGCTATAGCCATTCTCTCATATTTCAGAGCACTTCCAGTCACGAAGGGGTTATTTCAGTGCTGTTAAGAGTCCAGATTCAAATTTACACAATGCAAAAAACAAAACAAAAAATCCTTCTTGGTGTGAGGCTCTGATTTGCTTTGCTTCCCAATTTCAGTTATAGTTTTTGAGGGTCATCAAAGTCTCCAACTGGCCATCTTGGTACCAAGTACCCTCTGGCTCTTGACGTTATCAGTGATATGCCCTAGGTATGCAGCAGAACAAAGAGAACCAATATCCTGACTGATCTTCAGAAGAGAATGCCAGCATAAGCAATGTTAGTCCTACTCAGAGTAAACCCACTGATATTAATGGCCATGACGAACTTCAGTTCATTCATTTTGATGGGTCTAGTCTAAGTAGAAATTGGTTGGATGCAGTCCAATGTGTTCATTTACCTGTATACAGGTAGGTGGAGCTTCAACATTAAACTACCAGCTACACGAAACATCTAAAGGTTCACTGCTCCAGATCTCATGGCCTGCATCTATTTATTTATTTATTTGCTTGAACACAACGACTAACAATCAAAACCAACAGTTATTTATATTTTTGAAAGTTGTTTTTTCACTATGCCTTTGGACACTTCTTGAAATATTATAACCACATTGAGTATGGTGGCTCCTGAGATCAAGCAGGTTCTGGCCTGTGTTTAGATGCAGTTGGATGCCATTTTGAAACAAGGCTGAATCTTTAAAAACTGCGCTGATTTTTTTGGTTTCTTAGAATTCCCAAGCAATGCCATATAGGAAGTTGATAGTGAAATATAAAACGATCCACGGGTCAACTTAGGCTGGGGCTCATGATAAAAGTGGCGGCTTTCTCTCCAGTGTCACCAGCACCTCCATAAAACCATCGGTGTTCTTTGTTTGCAGCACAGTTTCCTGACATCCTGCAATGTGCCCAAGTCTACACAATTTCAAATGAAGAGTGCAACCAGGCCTACCCCAATGGCATAACGGAAAACATGTTGTGTGCTGGTGTGAGCAGAGGTGGCGTAGACTCCTGCCAGGTGAGAGGCTTTCCCCTATTGGCCAAAACTCCCCACAAAATAATAAAGAACACCAGTTCAAAGCAGTTTCAGATGGTCCATACCTGGGCCCCTCAAAATGGTGCACAATGCCATCTTCAGATTCCACCCATGGTGCCCACCAAGGCCCCTGTCGTTTTGAGGAGGAGAAGTTGAGGGAGTTTTGGCTTTCCTTGTTGTTGTCCTTTTCTCATTGCTTTATCTTTTGATTCAGGAGTTTGAGATATAAATAGTCTAAATAAGTATGTGAATAATTCTGCTCGGCAGGGAGACTCCGGTGGGCCCCTGGTGTGCAACGGGAAACTCGAAGGCATCGTCTCGTGGGGGATGCAGATCTGCGCACAGTCCGGCAAGCCCGGGGTCTACACAAAAATCTGCCGATTCACCGACTGGATTCAGAGCGTCATGCGGAACAACTCAGTCAACCGTGCTGCAGACACTTGTTAGTGCCATGGGGAGATACTGCCGCACTGGGACCTTGATCTCAAAATAAAGATAAGAAAGCCGAGATTTATTGCCATATTCTACCAGCCATTGGGAGGGGTCGCCATTGTGCCATGGCATTGCCTCTCCTTGGATTCCCTAGCGCTTTATGTGTGCCTCAAGGTTATTTACTTACAAAAAGGACCCACAACAAAACATTGTAGTGTGTGGAGTGCTCCCTCTTCAGGATTCTAGCCACTTCATCCCATTCCCTCTTCACCCCAGCTGTGTTGCCCTCAACAGGCAGTTGCTGTTCCATGCTTACTGAGCATGCTCAGTCCTCACTGAGCTCAGGGTGGCAGTGGTGTTTATATATTTAAATAAGGCTAAGCTACCTTTCTGGACCAAGTTCTCACAAGGCAGAGAACAACATACAAGCATAAAAAGACAATGCCGTTATAATAAAACTTTGCCATGAAAAACACACAAAACCCCAAGGATACAATAAAATACAACTCAACCACACAAAACAGGGGTTGCCAGCCTTTCAGGGGCCTAAGGGCCCATTTGGAATTTTGAGGAAGTGCCACAGGCATCAGTCACAAAATGGCTGCTGAGGGGTGTGTGGTAATATGATGATGATGGTGATTTTATTATTTATACCCCACTCATCTTCCACTCTGGGCAGCTTACAACACATACAAAATTGTAAAACATTAGGCTAAAAACAGAACAAAACTTCAAACATTTAAAACTTCCCGATACAGGGTTGTCTTTGGATGTCTTCTAAAAGTCAGATAGTTGTTTATTTCCTTGACAGCTGGTGGGAGGGCATTCCACAGGGCGGGCGCCACTACCGAGAAGGCCCCCTCTGTAACCTCACTTTTTGCAGTGAGGGAACCGCCAGAAGGCCCTCGGAGCTGGACCTCAGTGTCCAGGCTGAATGATGGGGGTGGATCCTTCAGGTATACTGGGCCGAGGCCATTTAGGGCTTTAAAAGTCAGCACCAACACTTTGAATTGTGCTCAGAAACGTATTGGGAGCCAGTGTAGGTCTTGACACAAAATGGTGTCAACTGTGCATCTCATGAGGGGGATCTCTGAAAGGTGGTCTGCCAAAGGTTATTGATGCCTAAAGCAGAAGTTTTTTGGAGTTCACATGGACAATGAAGAATACCAAGGTTGTACTTTAATGGATTTTATGAGCAGGGTGAGGAAAATAAGGAACAACACAAGAGGAATCACAGAATCAGAGAACTGTGGGTTTGGAAGGTACCCACCAAGGGTCATCTAGTCCAAAGTCCTGCAGTGCAGCAATCACAGGAATCAGAAAAGATCTTACAGCCCCATCTGTTGCCCGAGAATCCCTTTCCCTTCTTGGGCAGGCAACAGGTTGAACACCTTACAGGTGGAATGTGCAGCACCGATGTCAACATCATGGCCTGCACCATGAGTCCAACTCACCCTCTGTGGCCTTGGTCCTTATACATTATCTGGGAGTGCTGACGACACTTCAACTCCCATGCCTGGGGTCAGCGCCCCGTGACCTTCTCTAAGTTTATGTATGGCAACATACATGTCATGGCCAACAGTGAATGTCATGGCCAACAGTGGACTACAAAGTAATGGGACAACCTAGATATTCCCATCCTACGCTACTCAGCACTTAAAACTTAAAAGTGCTGAGTCACTGTTTTATGACTCACATGTGAGCCTAGGTAACCCTAGCTCTAAGGGACACATGGCCCCACAACTCCTGGCCAGGTGGCCTTTCTAGGATAGATGCTGTTTCTAGGAAGCTGTGAATAATGCTTAAAGAACTCTACACAGCTACACTATTCTATCTATCAGCAAGTGTTAGGTACAGGCCTGAACACCTTTGTGGGACATCCAAAGGGGTACATAGTACATAGGCAGTACTGTAGCATGCACATACATAGAATTACCATTCAGACCTTCCACCAATTGGGCAGAGGATGAAGGCAGCTGCCACACCGATGTTGGGGGCAGATCCAGAAGGCAGATCCACCTTCTACATATTCAGTGAACTCATGGAGAACATTTATGACTGAAGCTCTAGTGGATGCTAATCTTGGATCTGCAAAAAGAAAAAAAAAGGATCCTATTAGCAGATCTTAATGCACATGTTGGAGCTGGGGAGATGCTCTTCATATAGGAGAATGCTTCACTGGAAGAGGAGAGGTGTTTATATGAGCCCAAATCATTTAAACCTTTCTAGGTCTAAGCCACCATTTTGAATTGGATCCAGGGGGTGAGGTGGGAAGGGTAGTCAATAAAGCATTGTAAGAAAGGTGTAACAAACTCTCATCGGCCTGTGCCTGCCAAAGGATGGGCCACAGCAATATTTTCAAGTTTCCAGACAGTCTTCAAGGGCAGCCCTACCTTTGTGCCCTCTAAGCCATGCCTAGAACAACATATGTGAAAATAAGAAAGCAGCGCATGGGAGATCCATCAAGTCAGACTCATACCCTAGGAATGTGCAGGGCTGACCTGTCCATTTAGTAGATGGGACAATGGTTCCGGGTGCTAGCCCTAAAGACACCTTCTGCTGCTTTCCTCGGCGGTGTGACCTTGCTAGAGCCTGAGGTCTATCCAGACTTGTTTGGGCAGCGTGGGCTGCAATTACCTTGCAACCACCACTGCACTTAGCTCATGCTTTGTGTCTGGCAAGAAGTCTGACTGGACTGGTTGTGAAACCAAAGTTTTGTTGCCATAAGGAAGGGAGCAATTAAGTGAGAAGGCAGCACAAGGGAATTGCCCTGAACCTAGGTCTGATATGGCACAGCAAGCTTCCAGATGGGGCAAGGAGCAGATGGTTACACAAAGCTGCAGAAGAGTGTATACATTTTTCCCATTAAAGAGTCCAGCAAATTCCTTGCATAATGCCTCACTCATCTCAGGGGAGGTTTGGATAGAATTAAGCCTGGCTATACTCAGTCCCAGAGCGGGGAACCAGTCAGTGCCCAGGAGACTGGGGCGACTTCCCTTCTCAATCACCAGTTTGAGCACGGCCTGTTTGTCCCGGAAATGTACTTTCACGGCACACATTCCCAAAATGTGGACACGGCCCGCTGAATATGATTGCAAGGTTGCTGGGAAGGGCTGCAGAGAAGGAAACCTACCCCCAGGGAAGAATGCCCCCGCAGTCTGTTCCGACACGATGGTGAATCCAGATCCGGAGTCCACCTTCATGATGCATGGCTGACCCTCAATCTTCACTTTCACATGTGCCTTGCCTTGCGCTGGGAACTGCACGATCCTCCCATTGATCTCTGTTACATAGTTGCAGTCCTCTAAAAGATGAGTTGCGGTGGGTGGTCTGCGACACGCCAATCTAGGTGATCCTGTCGCTTCCGACGTCGCCGATCAACAGACCCTGGCGATGTGTCCCGTCTTCTCGCACTTCCAGCACACAGCATTCCGGAAACGACAACTCTTCTGCTCATGGTTCCCGCCACAACCTGGGCAAGTGCCTCGGCGATCTTTGTGTGCTGTGCCAGCGTGACGCACCGACTCGACACCGCGGACTGGGCTCTGGCTTGGACTAGCCTCTCGCTCGTCCATGGCATGCGCAGCTTCTATCTGCGGCTTTGTGGCCTTGCGACTGGCATCCAGCTCCTCTCTTTCATAGTTTTCCATGGCAGTGGCCTCCTTCAAGGCGGACGCAAGGGTAACATCTTCTTTGGCCACAATGCGTCTTCAGGCCTTTTTGCTGCTCAGGCCCCCTACAAACCGATCCAGGAGAGTCTCTTCCAGATTTTGGAAGCCACAGTACTGCCCGAGCTTCCGGAGTTTGGCCAGAAATGCGGTTACTGACTCCCCAGCACGCTGTTGTCTCTTATAGAACTCCATCTGTCTGGCCATCTTGGTCTCGGTAGGCGCCAAATGGCTTGTTAGACGTGCAAGAATATCTTTGAGAGGTGTCTCACTCAGCTTCGCTGGGGCCAGCAATGCCTTGGCCAGCTTGAAAGTCTCGGGCCCACAGCAACTCAGGAATGTGGCCCTTCTTTTGCCGGCATCGGTGATCCCTTGAGCCGCCGCAAAGAACTCGAAGCGTTCAGCGTAGTCCTCCCACGTGTGGGGCTCTGATGGCTGGAAGAGCTCCAATACACTTGGACTCTCCATTCTCCAAGGGGCAGGGTCGTCTTCTCAGCTGGCCAGTGAGTCTTGTTCTCTGCTGCAATCCGGACTCTGAGGCAGGGCTGCGTTTAACCGCTCCTCAGCATTCCGGATCCCATCCTCGTCGCCAGTTGTTGTAACGTGGGGATCGTGATTCAGCAAGTGATTTCAGCTCTGACAGAGCAGGCAGGAGACAGCTTCTTCATGTAACACTCTTTGTGGAACAGGAAGGCAGTTACTTTCTCCTAATGTGAATACAGACAATAGTAATCAGATATGATAACCCTTGAATCAATACACAACACATTTGACCATAGACAGGGACGCGGGTGGTGCTGTGGTCTAACGCACAGAGCCTAGGGCTTGCAGATCAGAAGGTTGGCGGTTCGAATCCCTGCAATGGGGTGAGCTCCTGTTGCTCGGTCCCTGCTCCTGCCAACCTAGCAGTTTGAAAGCACGTCAAAGTGCAAGTAGATAAATAGGTACCACTTCGGCGGGAAGGCAAACAGCATTTCCGTGCGCTGCTCTGGTTTCACCAGAAGCGGCTTATTCATGCTGGCCACATGACCTGGAAGCTGTCTGCGGACAAACGCCGGCTCCCTCGGCCTATAGAGCAAGATGAGCGCCACAACCCCAGAGTCGTCCGTGACTGAACTTTACAGTCAGGGGTACCTTTACCTTTACCTAGCCTGCCCTCACCCATAGGAATGTAGGGATTCAACTTGTACCAGGTCAGAAATTGGTCCATCTAGACATCTGTTGTCTACACCAGCATTCCGTAACTTGGTTGCCCCCTCCAGATGTTTTTGATAGCTGCCATCATCCCCAGCCAGTATTTCCTTGTTGCAGCCCCAAACATCTGGAGAGCACCAAGTTCAGGAAGGGTAGCATAACCCTGAAATATGGGCCAGTGTTGTTATCCTGGCATGTTGGGTATTTTCAGGGAAATCTTTAGTCTACCCAGACCTTGTCACCAGCTCACCACCCATCAGATAAATTGTAGACCTATTCACTGATGCTAGTATGTATGCTTCCTAACTTACTTACTCCTCTGTGTAGCACTGGGAAAATTCCTGTCGGCACCCATCCCTCTAAGGTCCAAAAAAACCCTAGGAATGCGCAACTATAAAAAAGACATAATCTTAATAGGAAAACTGTGTTGCTGTGTCCCTAAATAACTTTTTTTTAAAAAAAAAACTGAAACAAGTTGGGCATACCACTATTTATAAGGACATTCTACTATTTTACAAAAGTCAAATTATCAGAACCATTTTGAAGCAGACACTTTTTGTGTCTTCTATGGTGCAGCCCATTTCTATACCTTTGCTGCCTCCAGCGTTGTTAGAATCTCTGACCTGCAGTAACTTAGATGCAGGCTTATATAGCAGCAGGCCATCTCCATACTCCATACAAAGAGAACACATGTTTGGTAAGTTAGAAATGGTTTGCTTACAAACTCTTCAAAGGTCAGATTCATGGGCTTTTTCGTACAGCAGAAAGAAAATTTAGGCAGTAAACTTAGGTTCCAAATTAGTAAATATTTCTAAATTATTTGTATAAAACCACAAAGATGGCTGACTAAAGCCACATGGTCTAAGCTTGGTTCATATATTCAAATAGAATATCCTGGAGCATTCAGCTTTGACCTCCTTCCTGGTATGGTTCAAAAGGCGAAAAGTGAAAAGAACAAAGGCTGGAAAACCCTTCCCAAGGTGGAGTGTGTGACCTAGCTAAGCCTGGCAGGACAGCTTACTCTATGTTCTTAACCCCTTTATGCATTAATTAGATTTAAGCAAGTTGGTTATATGAGGCTGCTTACCCCACATTTAGGGACGTGGGTGGCGCTGTGGGTTAAACCACGGAGCCTAGGGCTTGCTGATCAGAAGGTCGGCGGTTCGAATCCCCACGACGGGGTGAGCTCCCGTTGTTCGGTCCCAGCTCCTGCCCACCTAGCAGTTCGAAAGCATGTCAAAGTGCAAGTAGATAAATAGGTACCACTCCGGCAGGAAGGTAAATGGCGTTTCTGTGCGCTGCTCTGGTTCACCAGAAGTGGCTTTGTCATGCTGGCCACATGACCCGGAAGCTGTACGCCAGCTCCCTCGGCCAGTAACACGAGATGAGTGCCGCAACCCCAGAGTCAGACACGACTGGACCTAATGGTCAGGGGTCCCTTTACCTTTTTTTACCCCACATTTAGGCCAGTGGGCACTTTTGCTTTTTAGGTGAATGCTTTTGGTCATGTCTCTCTACTATCCAGTGGATCAGTTTCTTACAAGGGGAAGGGGGGGGGACATATGCCAAGTTTGAGGCAGAAATGGGTGCAGAAATTGCCATTATATGTCCCATGTTGAGAGCAGAAATAATTCAACTGAATATGATCAGAAATCACAGCTGTTATTGTTTTCAGTTATGCCCCTCTCCCCACCACCACCATGTTTCCTTTGCACTGAAATGAACGGGTTGGAATAATGTAACTGTAACTTAACTTACATAATTTACATAATCAATTACACAAATTGCATAATGTTCATTGTTTATATACTTAATTCCATAAATCGAGTAAGTTAAGCAAGTTATGCTGACAGCAAGACAAACCACATCATTTCTGGCAGAAGACGAATTGCAGCGGAACAGAAATGGTGACACATGTGACAGAGACAGACAGGGTAGGGCAGAACACGGTGCTTTTTACATCCCTTTCTCTGGGACAGGCAGCTTCTCGTGGCATATTCACCTAAAGCCCACTGTGGCAAAATTGGGGCTCCTTTGTTTTAACATGACCACAGTGTTATGAGGTCAGATAGGCTGCTAGCCAGGGCTGGCACCAACACTTGGTGTCTTTGGGCAATTAACAAGTCCCAGTGCTGAATTGTGCCCTTTGCTCCCTGCCCTTTAATTCCCCGCCCCGACCTGGTGATCTGTGCAGTGTTGGGCTCTGCATTTCAAACTGGGTTCCTTTGGACTGAAAGGTGAGCTAAAAGCAGCCTGACTGAACTATGAATTAATGAAACCAACCACACAAAGTGAGCAACTTTCCACAAAGCAGGCTCCATTCCCATGATCTGTGTTTTTAACTTGCGCAGTTCCTTGGGCTTGACAGAAAATTATTACCAGGTCTGTGCATTTACGCTTTTCAATCCAGTTAAAAACTAAAGTGGCAAAGACCTGTCGTGGAACAATAGTGGGGAGGCTGACACTAATCTCTCTCTCTCTAAGGCCCTTCCCAGCGACCATTGCTCAATTTTCAGCCTTATCCAACAAAGAGGGGGGAGATCCTTGTAATAATAATTAAAGGCTGACACCTCTTCATTAGGAGGAGTGCCTAGAAATTAACAATAGCAGATGAGGCGTCTGAGGCCCTGTAAAGGCGTGTGGCAGATGCAGGCACAAGTCGTGAAGAAAAGTGTTGGCCCTGTTGGGACGGGAAAGTATACAGCAGTTGGGGAGAGCTCAAAAGTGGGACTCGTGCGGACCAAGACATCAAGGAATCTACTGGATACAAAACTAGTCACACATGGTGATGAATACTCTGCAGATCCGTCTTTATCACCCTGTTCATTAAAGTAGAACCAGCCAGGCGTTGTCGGCAGGCATCAGGTCACAGCGTTCCTCCAAACCCTCCAGTTGTATCACAGACAGGTAGGTGGGACTGCTCTTTATCTTTCTCAGAGATGGATGTCATTCCTTCTGAGATCTCACCAGAGAAGGTGACTAGGATGCCCTTGTTTGGAAGCAAAGCTTCCCAGTTCATCATGAAAGATTGTGGGCAAGGGGGCTGTCGAAGATTTCAATCAGATTATTATTATTTTTTGCAAGTGACCTTTTGCTAGAAGGGGCTACTGGAGAGCTCCTTGCAAATATACGTCTGTTTTTCTATTCTCGTGCTCATCGGAATGGCTTATAAAATGTCAGAATGCATTTCGTTTTGTCCCGTTTAGTTCTGGTTAGACCTATTGATAAGTAACCTGCCTACAAATGCCAGATAGTAATTTTTAATAAAACGTTTCTATGGTAAAGAAGGCTGATGTTCAACTAATACCCTTCTTGTTGAGTTTCCATTTCTTCCTATCACAAGAAGAACTATATGTGTTTGTTTGTTTGTTTTTAAAGTGATGTGACATTTCACCATTTTCCTGTGTCTCACAGAGTTCCCCAGCCAACTGGGAAATATATGCAAGTAAATCTATTTTAGTGTTCTCAATGAAGGGCATTATAGAAATATTTTTTTGAAATCCCATGTAGACCAGAACATGCCTCTGAATGACAGCTGGGTGATGATGGCGAATTTGCCACAATCGTCTCTTATTTACCAGAAATAAATCCCCTTCTTGGTACCTATCCCTGGTAAAACACTGCCTACTTTCCTGCCTTTTAAAGAGATGTAAGCCCCTGAGTTCAGGGTGACTTACTCCAGGCAGCAGCCATGACTGCTTCCCCTGATGTGAAAGGAAGGCGAGGCAAAAACGCCTCCTATTGTACCTAGGAATTCGATGGAAATTCAATTCAGTTTGCATTTAAAAGTGAACTCAACAGATTTGCACTTCAAAATTCCCACTTTTCCAAAGTTTGAAATGCACTTCTCTTAGTAAAGTAAGAGAATGCAAATACTGGGGTAAAGTGTTCACAAAAATATACTTTCTAGTTTAAAAATAACATAAAAATGCAATGTCGGGATAAATTGCTTTGCAAAAATGTGTCTATTAGGGGAAATTGCATGCAAATGTGTATATTAGAAATCTGTATTAAAATGCTGCTGAATTCTCGTGAGGATTTGTCCATACAATATTCACAAACTGATATGGAAATGTGGAGAGCTGACTTGTAACATCCTGAATGGGGGCGGGGGGGGGAGGAATTGTCAAGGATCATTCAGATGAACTTGAACTATGAATTTAACATGAACCAAATTACAGTGGTACCTCAGGTTACAAACACCTTGGATTACAAACACTTTGGGTTACAGACTCCACTAACCCGGATGTAGAACCTCAGGTTAAGAACTTTGCCCCAGGATGAGAACAGAAATCACGTGGCGGCAGTGCGGCAGGCCCCATTAGCTAAAGTGGTACCTCAGGTTTAGAACAGTTTCAAGTTAAGAACGGACCTCCGGAACGAATCAGGTTCGTAACCAGAGGTACCACTGTAGTTTGCTTTGTAAAGGGATGGTGGTAAACTAGAATCAGTTCCTTTTTCAACATGTTGGACTGAAACTAAAACTAGTTCCTTTTTAAAACAGGCTTTCTAAGCTCTGAAAATTATGTGCTCTGCCAACAACTGGTGTCCTTCTCCCTTTGAGGCTTGAGGTATTGCAGTGAATTTCACACCTAGGCAGAAATGTGAATTCAGGTATCTCTACATCCCAGGGATGGTGAATATATTGCTGGACTGCAACTCCCATCATCCCTAACCACTGGCCATGATGGCAGTGGTTGGCGAAAATTGGAGTCCAAGAATATCTGGAGAGCCACTGGCTCCCCATTCCTGCTGTACCCACTATCCACAAACACTACCTTGGCTTTCTGTGACCATTCACTCTGCATCTCTCCTCAGCAGGTCTACTGACAGACAGGCCCTTCATGGTCTCATGCGGTGACATGACAGCCATGGAGATGGTTTCGCTGGCATTGCTGTTGGTGTCAGGAGGTAAGATTGTACAAACATGTTTCCAAACCCAGTCACTGTTCTAAATGGAGATTTCAACCTCAGGTAAATGACAGCGCACATGGAGCATGTTGCTCAGATGTACACAGGGTATGCCAAGTCAGACCAGTAATGTCAGCACTGGCTGGCAGCAGCTCTCCAGGATTTGAGGTAGGAGCGCCACCCATCCCTATCTGGAGACGCACTATTTGAGCCTAGGACCTTGTTTCACTGAGCACTGATGCAGCTTTCCTCAGCCTTAGGGCTGAATTACCTTGTAGGCTACCTTCCAGGGGCCACAGTGTTGGTGGGCGGGGCCAGAAGGAAAAGTGGGTGGAGCAACGAATGATAGTTTACTCACACATCACTCTCTGTCCTTCCTCCAGGTAAACAAGAAGCATTGGCAGAGTTCAAGGATATTTTTTAGCCAGGATAGAACATTCCAGAAGGGTGCAAAGCAGGACCAGTGTGGGCTGTGGAGAAGGGGTGCAGCTGGGAAGCAGGTGGGGCCTGTGGGGAGTCCTGAGGCCCAAATAGAGAGGGCTGCAGAGCTGTACACACAGACACACACACAGACACACACACACACACACACACACACACACACACACACCTGAGGTTTCCCACTGCTTCCATATAACAAGGGTGGGGAACCTCTATCTCACAGCAATCATGGCATGCCAGGGGGTCTAAGTTGGCCCATAAGACCATTTGTCCCAAGCCATGCCAGTCCACCCATAAGCTGTCCACTCAGCCCATCAACTCAGCCAGCAAGGAACAGAGGCACACAGGCAAACTGAGAAGGATTTAATGCCTGCTCATCAGCTAGTGAGCAGGGGGTGAAATCCTGTTCAATTCAGTGGCATTCCATGCAAATTCCTCCCTGATTCAGGAAGCAGTTTGCATGGAAACCCCCTATTAGAAGAATGGGGAGAAACTTTGTTTTAGCAGCACCTTGCTGCAGGGGGCTTTGACGTCCCAACTTTGGGGCTTGTAAGCACCTTGCATCACAAGTCATTGTGACATCAGGTTGTTGTTGTTGTTGTTGTTGTTGTTGTTGTTGTTTATTAGATTTATATACCACCCTTCATCATAAGATCTCAGGGTGGTTCACAGAATAAAACTGCCCAGGTGGGCAGTTCTTCTGATAGATGTCGGAGGCCAACAATGCCTGGAGGGCCATGGGTTCCCATCCCATGATCTATGCATGCAACCAGACATGGTAGCCATGTGCAGGCTCCAAGTTCAGAGGCATCTCTAGGTACCAGTTGCTGAGGATACAGCAATGGGAAAGAGCTATGGTCTTAATCTTCTTCTAATGGGCATCCCAGAGGCATCTGATAGGCCACTGGCTGGGAAACAGGATGCTAGGCTTGATGGATCCGCAGCAGAGCCTTTCTTACTGTCCCTGTTCAGGGCCGTCTCGTCATAGGGGCTGGGTGGCGCAGCGTGCCAGGGCGCCGTGCCCCCCAGGGGCACCCCCGCGAACCTGCCAGCATACTGGGCACCCCCTCCCCAACCCGCCCCCGCCCTCACAGGCGGGCGGGCGGGCACTCGCGCGCCGGCGGGCGAGCTACAAGCCGGCCGCCCTCTGGAGCCCCAGCTGGAGTGCTGGGAAGGGCGCGCAAAGCCCCGCGCTGCTCCAGCGCCACGCCCCTCATCCCCCGCTCGCCCACCCCCCCTCCCGAGGGGCGACCAGCGCGGGAGGGAGGCGGGCGGAGAGGCGGCACGCCGGGGCGCCGAGGGATCGCCGTGCCACGGCGGCCGATCCCTCTAAAACGGCCCTGTCCCTGTTCTTCTCTCCCCCCCCCCCATTTGCAGCGGCTGCGCTAGAAGATTCACGAATCGTTGGAGGAACCGCATGCATGAAAGGTTTCCAACCTTGGCATGCAGCCATCTATGACATGAACCGGTTCTATTGCAGCGGGGCTCTGGTGACCATGGAGTGGGTGTTGACCGCTGCACACTGCAGACTCCCAGGGTATGCCTTTGCCTCTTTGACCTAGCAGACTGTCAGGCTTCAGGGAACCCGATCCCTCCCACGGTGGCAACCAAGAAGCAGATAAACAAAAAACAGTTCTTACCAAGTAACTTATTCACTATGCAGCCAGAGAGAGATGAAGGAATGCATTGCTCTGAGTGAAGTCCCACCCCTTCTGTCTCTCCTATTCTACATCACCCCTGCACCGGCTGATCTGTGCTTTCTGCCTCTTAATTTTCTGTTCTATTACTCTCAAGGCATGCCTTGTTCTGGGAGTGGGGCGTCAGGAATGCTTTCAAGAGGCACTGAGTCTGTTAGCTGTCTCTTCCCTGGTGCTTCTTCTTCCTGCTGCTCTCCCAATATTTCCCAGCTCCTCCCCTCTGCAGCCTCTGAACTATGCCCTTCTGCAAACCACTGTTCTAAATCTATACTGCCCTCCTGTTCTCGGGAAGGTTCAGGAGGAGGGGGGTCCCCACCATTCCTCCTCAGTCCAGCCCCTGACACAGACTGCCTCTAACAAAATCCCCTCTTCTGCCTAAGGCCCCCCCCCCCAGCTGTCCTTTAATTGGGCACATGACGACTTGTGCTCATGGTGCCTTCTAGGTGGGCACACTCAATCCCACTCTCAGTACTGTTGGCGCCTGCAGAAGGTTTGGGACAGTCACACTAGCTCCACTTCCAATCAATGAATATCCTGTAACTTCCTGCTCAAGCCCCACAACTTTTTATGCCGCAAATGTTCTGGATTCCTATTTGTCCTGCTTTTGTTACACAACATCCCCTCCAGACAGCGATAGTGTGGTTGCATTGGGGAAGCATCACAGAACAAACTAAAGCAGAATGAACTCGCCACTAATCCACAGTGACTGAGGCAAGAACATGTTGCAGAAGACAATGAAACATCAGCCTAAGTGGTTAACAGGTCACAAGACTGCACCCATGAACTTTGCTCTAGCCGTGGCAGTTCTTGTAAGAGAAAATGGATAGTAGTGGTGGCATCTTTTATACTAGGACGAAAAGCTTCTTTTGTTTACTGCAAAGGGCTACATTCTCTAGAAGATATTAGGAGCTGGTGGTTGATGGTGGTGGGACTAGAGCCAGAAGTGGGTGGAGTACCCCCTCTCTCTGCCACCCCTTCTCACTCTTTGGCAGTGCACACACCATACATTTAAAGGATGAAATTAGACTGAGGGCCACATGAAATTAGGGCAAGTTGCCCACCCAGCTGTCAGGAGCTGGAGTCGGGAGCAGGCCAGCAATAAAACACCCTGTGTCAGTTAACGCTTTATTCAAAGAAACTAAAATAGCACAGGCCTAGTGATCCCAGCAACTCTTCCTAGGTCTTGCTCCAAAGAGGCAGTTGTGAGGACTTCCCACTGCTCTCTAAGACTCCTCCTTTGGTCCTTCCCCAGCAACCTGAGGTGTCTTTATCTTGTCTCTCTTTGCTCTGCCCTCCTCATTCCTCTTTGTGTTCTGGGAGACCAGGAGGAGGGGAGCTGGTCAACTCAGGAGGGGGATATTTCCCTGGCTCCTTCAGCAACCTGCCTCTTGGCACTCCTCCTCTCCAGCCTCCGATTCTTCCTCCAGTTCTGGACTGTTCTCTGCCACAGCTTCTTCCCACTCACTAAACCCTGTTGCCTCTTCAGCTTCCAACACCACCTCCACCCAGCCTGCTCCCTCTTTTCCCTCTGACCACTCATCGTCATCCCACCAACAATCCCTGGGCTCTGAGCCTTCTTCCCTTGAGGGTTCCCCAGCCAGTCCACAACACCATGCCACTCTAGACTTTTAACTACTCCTCTTTCTTGCAGATTTCCCAAGTAACCCCCTTTTGCCTTGCTTTCCTGCAGCACCACTTACGTGCGCCTAGGAGTGCACAATATGATGCGCATGGAGGACAGTGTACAACAAAAGAGAGCGGTCCGGCTCGTGCCTCACCCAAACTATGATTCCGTCAGCAAGGACAATGACATCATGCTGATCAGGCTCTCCTCGCCAGCGGTCATCACCGACAGTGTCCAGCCCATCAACGTGGCCAGTCAGTGCGTTGCTCCAGGAACGCAGTGCCTTGTGACAGGGTGGGGCAGAACCAGCAGCTCAAGACGTAGGGTCTTTGAATATTTTAAAAATTTTAAGGCAGAGGTGGGAGAGGGGCTACAGGAGCAGCTGGAAAGATTTTGCCACCATATAGATGTGGGTTGTATTGATCAAGCAAAGCAGCCAATTGATCGAGATCCCTTTATTCAAACAATGTTCCAAAGAACACAAAGGCCAAACCATGCCAACAAAGCTTAGTAGTGCCTACATGGGCTGGCAGCAGCTCTCCAGGGCTTCAGGCAGCCCCAGCTGCAGGAGCTGGAGATTGAACCTTGGACATTCTGCATGTGAAGCAGATGCTCTACCCTGGAGCTACAGCCCTTCTCTTGGAAGTGGCCTTATTGTCAGACCAATTGCCCATTTAGCTCAGTAGTGTCAACACTAACTGGCAGCAGCCAGTCCAGATTTTCGGACAGTGTTTCACCACCTAGCCCTGAAATATATGATCTCTGTGTATGTGTGGTTTGTGAGAGAGAGGGAAGGGTGTGCTTGGGCAGAGAGAGCGGGGAGATATATGTGTGGCTTTGTATTTGTGGTATGTATGTGTGTGTAAATGTGAGAAATGCCTATGTGGTATATTTTTCCAAGTACTGGGGAATGCTTCCAGAGTTCCAGTTCCCATGGTTGCCTTGCCCGAGAGGGAGCAGCAATGACTGTGCACTCTCTAACTTTGTGTCCTGTCATGCTCCTGCGGGCGCCATTTTGTGACTGGCGCCCACCACCCTTTCACAAAATTCCAAGTGTGCTACTGGTCCAAAATGTTTGGCGTCCCCTGACCTTGGTAACTGTCATCTCTACAGCAAGCATCCCTGAAGAACTGCAGTGTATTTATCTGCCCATCATCACGCAGAGGGAGTGTGAGGCAGTGTATCCTGATGCCATCACCGAGAACATGTTGTGCGCTGGTGTGAGGGAAGGAGGTGCTGACACTTGCCAGGTGAGGGAAATGCTTTAATTCAGAGGCAACTTTTTTTTTTTTAAAGATTTTATTATTTTCCATATGCATATATAAAAGAACAAAACATACACAAATACAATGAAAATACAGAATACAATAAACAATAAACAAATCAAACAAAAACACAATAAACATAAGAAAAACATATACAAACCTGTCTAAACACTTATCTTTATCTCGTTCTTATTCTATCTTCTAAGCATAAAGGACTTCCCCCACGCCCTCCACTGCATTGTTAATCCAAATATACTTTAGGTAGCTATATATCTACTTTCATAACTATTAACCATCTTATTTATCCTTAGATTCCTTTACTAGAAACATAGTTCTTAATCTATTCTCAAATCTTTAGACATTCTTATTTGTATCTTATACTGTAAAATTCTTACCAAAACTTTAACTTAAATTTATCTAGCTAAAGCCTGTTCAACAGCTAGTTCTGCTCAAATATTCAATTTTACACCATTAACTAAGTAGTCCTTAAATTTCTTCCAATCCTTCGACACCTTCTCCTCCCTCTGGTCGCGGATTCTCGCGGTCAGTTCAGCAAGCTCCATGTATTCCATTAACTTCATCTGCCATTCTTCCACCGTTGGGATCTCTTCACCCTTCCAATTTCTTGCCAATAAAATGCTAGCTGCTGTTGTGGCATACATAAAAAATACTCTATCTTGACTGGGTATCTGTTCGTTGGTCATGCTCAAAAGGAAAGCCTCTGGTTTCTTACTAAAGGTAATTTTCATTACCTTTTTGAGTTCATTGTAAATCTTATCCCAGAAGGCTTTAACCCTTGGGCATGTCCACCACATATGATAAAAGGTACCTTCCACTGATTTACATTTCCAGCACGTATTAGTCATTGACGGGTTCATCTTAGCAATCTTAACTGGTGTTAAATACCATCTATAAAGCATTTTCATAATGTTTTCTCTTAAATTATTACAGGCTGTAAATTTGATACCTTCCTTCCACAATCTTTCCCAGTCCTCCAACATGATGTTGTGTCCCACATCCTTTGCCCAATCTATCATTGTTGATTTAACCATTTCGTCTTTCGTATGCCACTCTAGCAACAAGTTATACATTTTGGAAAGGTTTTTTGAATTCGATTCAATCAGCTCTGTTTCCAGTTTTGATTTTTCAACTTGAAAACCAATCTTCTTGTCTGCTTTAAAAATCTCGTATATTTGATGATATTGCAGCCAGTCGGTGACCTCACTTTTTACCTGGTCATAACCTTTCAATTTAAACACTTCACCCTCCTGCTGCAATATATCTGCATATCTTAACCATCTTGCAGACATATTAGGTCTCTTATAGGCCTTGGCCTCCACCGGTGAAATCCATCTAGGGGTCTTTCTCTCTAACAAGTCTTTATATCTCAACCAAACCTGATACAAGGCTTTTCTAACAATGTGGTTTTTAAAAGTCTTGTGGACCTTAGCCTTGTCATACCAAAGATAGGCATGCCAACCGAACATGTTATCAAAGCCTTCCAAATCCAGCACATCAGTATTTTCCAATTTAAACCAATCTTTCAACCAGCAAAAGGCCGCCGCTTCAAAATAAATCTTTAAGTCCGGCAAAGCAAAGCCTCCTCTCTCCTTAGAGTCCGTTAAAATCTTAAATTTAATTCTAGGCTTTTTTCCCTGCCATATAAATTTTGATAGGTCCTTTTGCCATGTCTTAAAGCAGTCCAACTTATCTAAAATTGGAATGGCTTGAAATAAAAACAGCATCCTTGGTAAGACGTTCATCTTCACAGCAGCTATTCTGCCCATTAGTGAGAGTTTTAATCTTGTCCATATCTCTAAGTCTTTTTTTATCTCAGTCCACAGCTTCTCATAATTATCCTTGTACAGGTTCAGGTTTTTTGCAGTAAGGTTGATCCCTAGATATTTTACTTTCTTAGCGAAATTGAGGCCAGTAGATTCTTGTAGCTCGTATATTTGTTCTGTTTTCATATTTTTAGTCAGCACTTTGGTCTTCTGTTTGTTGAGTTTGAAGCCGGCTACCTGCCCAAACTTCTCGATTAATTCCAATGCTTTGGGGACACTACTTTCAGGGTCTTGTAGGGATAACATTAAATCGTCTGCAAAGGCACGTACCTTATATTCCTTCTCTCCCACCCTTATTCCTTTAATCTGGTTCTCTTTTCGTAACATATTTAGAAGAACCTCCAGGACCGTAATGAATAATAAAGGGGAGATAGGGCACCCTTGTCTTGTTCCTTTTTCCACTCTGATCTCCTCCGATATCACACTGTTAATTATAATTTTTGCCTTTTGTTCTGAATAAATGGCATTAATGCCATTTAAAAATCGTTGTCCAACTGCCATTCTTTCCAGATTTTTCTTCATAAATGTCCAAGAAATATTATCAAAGGCTTTTTCTGCGTCTATAAACATCAGTGCCGCATCCGTATTTATGTTTTTTTCCAGTTTCTCTAAAATGTCCACAACTATTCTTGTGTTGTTATTTATTTGTCTACCTGGTAAAAAACCTGCTTGGTCTTTATGTATGTAATCTTTGAGCACTCTTTTTAATCTTGTAGCCATGACATTCGCAAAAATCTTATAATCCACATTTAAAAGTGAAATTGGACGGTAATTTTTCATTACAGTTTTGTCTGTATCTGGTTTCGGAATCAGTGTGATATAGGCCTCTTTCCATGTCTCCGGTGCCCTATCTCCGTCTAACATTTTGTTGCAAACTTCTTTTAAAGGCTGTGATAGCCAGTCTTTCAAACATTTATAATATTTTGCAGTCAAGCCATCTGGTCCTGGGGCCTTTCCTAGCTGCATATTGTTGATTGCTTCTTCAATCTCTTGTATCGAAATAGGGTGGTTGAGTATTCTTATTTTATCTTCTGGGACTTTTTGCAATCCATTTTTCTCCAGGAATTGGTCCATCTCTATTTCATCTATCTTCTCCTCCTTGTACAGTTGTTTGTAAAACTTTTGGAAGTGCCATCTAATTTCCTCTGGATTCTCCACCGTCTTTCCATTTACTACCAAATTATTGATGATATTTGCTTTTTGTCTTTTCTTTAATTGCCAAGCTAGTAGTTTCCCACATTTATTTGCTGACTCGAAGGATCTCTGTTTCATCATTTTAATCTTCCATTCGATATCTTGATTTATAATTTTAGCATATTGGGATTGCAAGTATTTAATTTCTTTTTGAATTTTTTGGTTCTTAGGGTGTCCTCTTAATTCTTTCTCTTTTCCTTGGATTGATTTCAAAAGTCTTTCCATTTCTGCGTTTTGTTGTCTCTTCTTTTTTGCCTTTTCACTTATCAGGAACCCTCTCATTACTGCCTTGCTTGCATCCCAAACAATCCTCTTTTCCACCTCCGAATTTAAATTGAATTGGAAATACTCCTTCATCTTTTTTGCTGCCCTTTCTACCAGCTTGGTATCTCTCATCAAGGTATCATCCATTCTCCATCTAAAAGAGTCCTTGGAAATTAGTTTTAGGTTTGCTTGTACAGGATTGTGGTCTGAGTATGTTTTAGGGCCAATTTCTGCTTTGCATAGTTTCGGTGTCAATTCGTTCGAAATCCAAATATAATCTATTCTCGACCATGACTGCTGAGGTTCACTGAAAAAAGTTGCCTCTGTTTCCATAGGATTTCTTAGCCTCCAAGTATCCACCAAATTTAAATTATCAACCATTTCAAAAAAGGTCTTCGGCAGTTTCCCCTCATTTGTTAGTTTGGCCCTCTGGGATCTGTCCATTAGTGTGGAAACTGCCCCATTAAAGTCTCCGAGGCATACTATTTTATAGTCCAAATATTCCAACAGCAAGTCATGAATCTTTTTGTAAAAAATTGACTTACCATCATTAGGTGCATAAAGTCCCAGAATCAAAAATTTTTCGCCTTGTACTTTAATTTCAATTGCAATGTATCTCCCTTCTTCATCTTTGAATAGCTGTCTTGGGCTGTATTTCTCTTTTGCATATATTACCACTCCTCTCTTCTTGACTTTATCCGATGATATAAATTCTTGGCCTAATTTTTTGTTTTGTAGAATTCTTCTGTGTCGTCGAACCACATGGGTCTCCTGTAGACATATTATGTCTAAATTCTTTTTTTCCAAACTGTAGAACACTCTGTGTCTCTTTGGTCTCTGGTTCAATCCCCGAACATTCCATGTCATCAATTTTAGAGCCATTTTTTAAGTCTTTATTCTGATCCTCCTGTTGCTAGGTCTTTCTTGTCTTTTTCTGGGTCTCTTGGGTCTCCTGTTCCTGGTGTCCCTGGTGGTGGAAGCACTCCTGGGGTCCCTGGAGGTGGCAACACTCCAGGTAGTCGGTACATAAACGCTGGGTCTAAAGCAGAACCCTTGAAGTCTTCCAGATGTTTGTCTAAAAACTTTTGCTTGTCAGCCGGGGATCTTATCCTGATTCTTTTTTCTTTGAACAAAAAAGTCAGTCCTTCTGGAAATTCCCAGCTAAAGGAGATGTTTCTTCTTCTTAGCTCAGTTGTTAGGTCGTTGTAAGATATTCTTTTATCCAGGAAAAATTTGGGGATGTCTTTAAAAAGCACAACTCTGTTCTGCTGAACCACTAGGTTGTTCTTGTAATGAAGGTCCAAGATATAGTCTCTTTGGTATCTATTGTTAAGCACAACAAGGCAATCACTCACCGTCTTGGAACTTTTCTTTCCTTTGGATCCAAATCTGAAGGCCTTCACTATGAGTGCTGAGACGTCTTCTTCTTTCAAATGCCAAAATGTTGAGAATTGAGTTACGATGTAGTCCTTTAGGCTTCCCTCCTCCAGTTCTGGTAGGCCTCTGAGACGGATGTTTCCTTCTCTCTGTTGTAGTTGCAGAAACACGAGAGATTCTTCCACACTTCTCTGCCTAGATCCAATTTTTTCTATATTCTCCAGATCAATATTGTCCAATTTCTCTTCCACTGTCCGAATTTTCTCCTTTACCACCTTAATTTCCTCTGTCTCCTTTTTTAAGACAGTCACCTCCTGAACAACTTTATTTATTTCTTCTCTGTTTTTCCTCACGTTTTGCTCAATTTGACCAATAGATTTTTCGAGTCTTTGGGAGGATTCTTTTATTTCTGCTTGTAATTTCTCTGTTGCAGAGTTTACTGATAAGTTAACAGAGTTTACTGAGGATTGTGTCTGTTTCACATCCTCAGAAACTTTTTTCAGTCCCTCTGTAATTTCTGCAATACTTGAAGTTAATTTCTCAATAGCCTGGGCCATTTGTTCTTGTGTAGTTAAAGAGAAGGAGCTCTTTCTTTGTGATGTTTTAGCTCTTGTGCTTTCTTGCATATCTTGCTCCCTTTGCAGCTGCAGTCTCAAGGTCACACCAGTTTTAGTAATTGTCCCAGACATTCACAGTAGAAAGCCAACAGTCCCAAAAGTCAACACCAGGTGGCCAGCAGTTCCATCCAGATAACAAAGAGGCAGCAGAGCAGAACCAAAAGTCCCAGGCAGTCCCAGGCAGTTTCAACCAGTTCTAACCCTCCCAAAAAAAACAGGCAAAGATCCTTAAGTTTTAAAGTTTTAAAGTCTCTCAAAAGTCAAGAAGAGTTTAGTTTCCAACAGCCCAAGGCAACAGTAGAGTTTTATATAGTGTATCCACCAAGTCACAATGTTTCCTGGGCTGCAGACGGCCACAAAGCAGTTTACCCAGTCTCTCTCTGGAAACAGTTGCAAAAAAGTAATTCAAGGAAGGAAAAATGGCAACTAAATTACGCTGCCTGCTTACTGACCCGGAATCCTATCCAGAGGGTGAAGCAGTGTCTTCTTCAGTTACCATTCCCAGTTTTAAGTCTTTGTAAACAGTTTAAACAACTTTAAAGTCACTTTTACGAAGTTCAGCAGAGTTAGCAAAACTTTTTCCCGTTAGTCGCGGCTTAGCGCTCTTGCCGCTACCTCGCTCTATCAGCAGTTCAAAGAGAGCGGGCTTCCTTTTAAAGTTTCTCTGTAAGATTTACGCTTCAAAAGTCTTAGTTCCAGCAAAGACAAATTTACTTACAGAGTTCTCCTGCAATCCAAGTTAGGAAGTGCCAGATGCTCAGGTCAGGCGAAATCGCTGCTTCGTTCCTCAGGGGCAGCCGACTCTTCAGTCCCGTGTCAGCGCTCCGTTCACCCGTTCTCCCCCCTTACGAGGGTCGGTCGGGAGCGGAGATGGCACGTCTGGGACCCACGAGTCCAGAGTCCACGGGACGCTCTTCCCGTGGTTTTAAGGGGCCCGTGGCGCAGGCACGGGAGCCCCTATAGCCCACCGGGGAACCGGAGCTTCTCAGCTCCCGTCCGCCATTACCCGGCACCTAACCGGAAGTCAATTCAGAGGCAACTTAGGGTGAAACTAGATCATGGGTAGGCAAGCTAAGACCCAGGGGCCGGATCCGGCCCAATCGCCTTCCAAATCCGGCCCGTGGACGGTCTGGGAATCAGAGTGTTTTTACATGAGTGGAATGTGTGCTTTTATTTAAAATGCATCTCTGGGTTATTTGTGGGGCATAGGAATTCGTTCATTTTCCCCCCAAAATATAGTCCAGCACCCCACAAGGTCTGAGGGACAGTGGACTGGCCCCCTGCTGAAAAAGTTTGCTGACCCCTGAACTAGATGGTGTGCAAAATGCATGATTGTATGATAAAGAGGTGCCGACTTGGGCCCCAGGTTATGGGTGCCCAGCGTGCTGTCATAATGTCATGTTTTAGGACATGATGTCATGACGTCACACGCCCCACAGCCTCAGAACCTTACTTCCGGTGGCTGTGGAAATCCAGTTCCCGAGGTCTCGCAAGGCCTCAGACATGACTTCCAGGGCTTCACGAGGCACTGGAAGTTGCGTCGGGGACCCTGTGGTGTGGGTGCTGAGCACCCACAATAATTTTTTTGTGGGTGCTCAGGCCCCCCAGGGCCCCCTAGAGATGGCGCCCCTGAGATGAGAGACAGAGACAGATGCAGATACAGGGGAGGTACAATCAAGATCAGAATAACGGCTCCTTTAAAACTGTTTCCCCCCATGTCACTTTCAAAATACAGTATAAACATTCCAAGCCAGCGCTGCCGTTAGGCAGAGTGAAATGAGGCAATGCTCGGAGGTGTTGGGAGAATGAGAGTCCTGTGCCGCCATGCCTGGGGCAGCCCATCCCATTTCACCATATGAAATGGGAATGTGCCACTCCCTGCCCCACCTGTGCTGTCATTCCCCCCACAACTATTGCCACCCCCAGACTGCCCTCCCCCACCCACGCCAAACTCAGCAAGAGCTGAGAGTCCAACAATAGCTGGAGTGCACCTTGTTCGCATTTTGCCTGTCTCCTGCTTTGGTCCTTATTGTCTCTAGTTCTTGTTCGGATACCTTGTTTCTTGGGCCATACTTTTGGCCACCTGCTTTCCATCTGTTCCAAAGTGACTTTCATGTAATTACTTGATTTTACAAGATGTTTTAAGCCCGGAACTGCCTGAGGACAGTAGAGGTTTGTGTGCCCGTGGCTGTGTTCCAGCATCTGTGAGCTGCTCAGACCGAGACCTTTTCTCTGTTTAAACACCCAGAACTGCCACTTCATGTTTAGTTCCGATAGCCAGGACCTGCAGCAAAATGCTGTGGTGTGGGACTGCTTCAGTTCAGGGCTTCAGCCAGCCATGTCCACTCCTAGGATACTCCATTCCATTTTACTCTCTCCACTTCTCCGCTCCCCGCCCCACCCCACCCCACCCCCGGCAACAGATACTGCAAATTCTATGGGCACTGAGCATGCTCAATCTTCATTGGACTGTTTTGGGGTTTGTTCGGGGTTTCTGTCTCCTTCGAGGTTTTCCCCCTAAAGTCTCTTTTTTTTTGTAACAGGTGGGTAGCCGTGTTGGTCTGCCATAGTCGAAACAAAATAGAAAATTCTTTTCAGTAGCACCTTAGAGACCAACTGTGTTTGTTCTTGGTATGAGCTTTCGTGTGCATGCACACTTCTTCAGATGTACTTTTTCAGATGTACTTTTGTACTTTTACAAACCTCAAGGTGGAGATGGGTGCATCTGGGTTTCAATTTCACCCAGTTGCTAATTTTTCCACTCTTAAGTGCAGTACTCCACACTTTCAGATCAATTTGTGACTTAGAAAATAAATATCTTCAAGAAGAGTCATCAGCATTTTAGTGCTGATGTTCGTATGCAGTGTTGCCTAATATAAGCATTTTTGCAAAGCACATTTCCCTAATGTGGTGCATTTTGTATGGTATTTTCACTAATACATGCATTTATATGTACACCTTGCTCTGGTATGTGCATTTTTGTACAAATGACAAAATTTGGAGATACATAATCTGTCAGGGAGGTGCCACATGATGACTGTGTACAGAACACTCTCTCTGTCTTTCTTTCTCTCTCTCTCTCTCTCTCTCTCTCCCCTTCTATCTCTCTCTTTCTCTTTCTCTTTCTCTTTCTCTTTCTCTCACTCTTTCCCAGGCACTCAATTCTTCTTAACAGAGGTCTGAACAGACTGCTTGCAAAAGTCACTTGAAATTAAGCCAAAGACTGCTACACTGCCTCTACACCATATGACCTATTGTAGATAGGAAGACCTATACTACTCATTTTAACTGGTTTGAAGAAACCAGTTAAATCGTTAAACTTTCCCCCGAAGACCCCTGGGAATGTGGCTTTGTAAAAGCCTTGGAAATTTTGAATTGTCACAGAGCCTGAGCTCAAGGTTCCTGAGTTCTAGCTAACATGATGAAATGTTCTATTAAGACTTCACATGGGGGTGGGATTTTCTCCCTGTGCAGGGTGATTCCGGGGGACCCCTCATCTGCAACGAAGAACTTCAGGGCATCGTGTCTTGGGGTCCAGAGGTGTGCGGCCAGCCTGGGAAACCAGGTATCTATACCAAGGTCTGCAACTACGTCGGCTGGATCCGGGAGGTGATACAGCGCGGGTGACGCCAGCTCAGAGACGAAGCGCACAAATAAAGCATGAGAAATGAGCTCAAGTCTGCATCTCCCTTGTTCTCTCCCCCTCTACCCCAATGCACAAACACAATCCCACGCCTCTTCCACTCCCTGTGTCTACAAGGATGCATGCTGACCAGGCCAGTGATCAATGAGGTCGGGCGCATGCTGAGGCAGAGACTAACGATGGCCCACTGAGGGGCAGTCCTGTGTGGGAGGCTCACCATGCTTCCAACTTTCCACAGGTGCTGAAGGCAGATCACAAATTGCAGAGGGTTCCAGGAAAGCATAAGGGTACCATAAGGCAGGGGTGGAGAACCTCAGGCCTGGGGAACAAATGCAATCCTCCAAGCCTCTTTTTCTGGCCACACATTTTCTCCCCGGGACATGTACCTCACCAGCCCTGCTTCATGCCCTTCTTGAATGCTCCTCACGTTATTGGAAATCTCAGTGAACTTACCTTCGTTGGTATCTTCAGGTATCTATAGGAAATCTAAAGACTGTGTTTAACATCTGTAAGACTGTTTTCAGACTTGTCAGGTTAAAAGTCCTTGTGGCTTTTGTATAACTTTATATATACTTTTCAGAATTTTGATGATCAATATATGATAAAGAATATATTATTGACTTGGGGATTATTGTGTGCTGCTAACGTGTTTTATATATAGTATACCAGATTACTTCTTGAATGCCCAGCGGGGTGTGTCCTTGCCTTCTCTTCATTCATTCATTCATTCATTCATTCGTTCATTCACCAATGGGGGAAACAGGGGTCTCCTAACAGATCTCAACAACCTAAGCAAACTATCATTCCAGGACTGTTTAAAAAGGTTTTATACTGTTTCAGAAGTGCAGTGCAGGATTAAAATCGGAACTGTTGTTATTGGATTAATCAAGATTATGAAAGCAGGAAGAAATAAGAGCTTTGTAACCTGAAACCAAGTACACGGGAAGTCATTTCACATTGATTCATTTGGTTTTTGAATAATTGGCTCTCTCTTTTTTAAAATTGGATTGTAATTTGGTAATGTGACAATGTGGCTTTTATTGGAATTGTATTAAAGATTAATAAAAAAGTAATACACCAGAAGGGCAGTGCAGATGGGACCTAAGCCATGTCCATTATTTTGAATAGGTCTGATCTGAATGCAGCCATAGAGTTGCAAATTTTCTAGGACAGGAATAAGCCATGCACTGAAAGTCCTGAAGGGGCCGAGGAATGCCTTTAAAAAACCCCACACACATTTAAAAATTGAACAAAGGGCAGGGGAAAAGTACCCGTGAAGATATCGCTTAACAAATGGCTCTCCGTTTGATTACCTTTTTCACCCAAGCAGAGACTGGCATGCCCCCCCACACACAAAGGTTTTAATTCCCCCCCCAAAGGATTCCTTCTCCAAACTATACAGGAAGTGCTGGGAAACAGGGGCGTCGCTAGGGGGATGCAGTAGGGGCGGTACGCCCCGGGTGATAGGGGAGGGTGGGGGTGACAAGCAGTGGCCCCTCCCGCCACTCCCACGCGCCGCCGCTCCCTCCGTCACCCCGGGAGCAGCAGCGCACAGTGTGTGCAGTGCTGCTGCTCCCGGGGCGACGGAACAAACGGCGGCACGTGGGGTGACGGAGGGAGCGGCAGCGCGTGGGAGTGGTGGGAGGGGCCGCCGCTTGTCACCCCACGTGCCGCCTCCGTCACCCCACGGCCCGCCTCCAGCCAGTGGCGAAAAAAGCTGCTGAAAGAGGGGGCTTTCCCCCTTTCAGCGGCTTTTTTCGTCGCACCCCCCTCGCTGGTCCAACCCCTCTCCTTTCCCCAGGATGGCTCCACTCACAGAGCGCAGCGGTAGAGGGGTGGGCCAGCTGTCCCGGGCGGAGGCGTCGCTCCGTGTGCATGTGTCATGATGTCATGCGCACGGAGCGACGCCCCGCCCCCATGGGTGCCGCTTGGCTTGCCGCCCCCGGCAGCCCAGCGGCTAGCTACGCCCCTGCTGGGAAAGACTTTAGTCTGAAACCCAAGACGACCGCTGCCAGTCAGTGTAGAGTGTATGGGGCTAGGTGAGCCAATGGTCTGACTCTGCAAAAGGCAGCTTCCTAAGATACATTGTGTGAAACTCGTGTCAGGCTCTGCTTGGAAGCTATTGGTGTTTCTCCTTTGGGAGCAGGCCAAAAGAGTTTGTGAGTGAGAGATAACAGAATTGTAGAGTTGGAAGGACTCATAATGGTCCTCTAGTCCAACCCTCTGCAATGCAGATAGAGCTACAGTCCAAATAAGGGAAGGCAAGAAGCAGACCTCAGTAAAAAAAGGATGGAGGGCAGGAAGGATACACAGGTTCCACATGGTTTATTCTGGGATCTCAGCAAAATCAGGAGGGGGGAGGGACTGATTTCCCCACAGCTAATCAGTTGTCATCACACATTGTCTCAACGATCCAGTCTCTGTATCTGAAAACGTCCATGTAGACCCCGGGTTTGGTGCTGGAGACGCAGGGCACGTCACCCCAAGACACCAGACCCTGGAGCTTCCCGTTGCAGACGAGGGGTCCCCCGGAGTCACCCTGTATTGACAAACAAGAGAGACATCTCTTTAACCCAGGAAGGGTTGTTCAGATTATTACTAAATCTAGATCCCCTCCTTCCTAGGGCTGCCATACGTCCGGACGTTACCGGAATTGCAAAGGTGGAATTGACATGGGGGGCAGGGGGATTTCCGAAAGGCGGCAATTTATCCTCGATCTTAGACAAGTCAATTGAAAAATCATGGTTTTTGGGGGGTGTCTTGGCTGTTACTTTTTGAAATATGGCAACCCTACTCTTTCCTCCCAAAGGAGCCCAGGGTATTAAAGACACAAGTGATAAAACATCTAAAAGCAACGGCAATACTGTATTAGTCATATACAAAAAAAGTTACCCTATCTCAGTGTTCTTCAACCTTGGGTTCCCAGGTGTTACTGGACTACAAATCCCATCATCCCTGGCCATCTTAATCAATAATGAGGGATGATTGGAGTTGTAGTCCAGCGACATCTGGGGACCCAAGACTGAAGAACGCTGCCCTTTCCTATGCATGTTTACATGGAAGCAGGGGTGACAACCTGAATACAACAAAGGGGGCAGGAAAGTCCTGCCCCCACATAATTGAGCACAAGTTGCAGCACGCACACACCATTTGAATGGCAACTTGGGGAGGTGGCCCCCTCCAATATTTTATTGGGAGGGGTGAAGGCACCTTGGCCCCTAGGAGTTGGCTCGTTTGCATGGAAGGAAGTCTCACTGAGTTCAAGGAGACGCAATTCCCAGGTAAGTGCACAGGAACATAGTCCATAGGTCAGGGAAAGCTAGCTTCAGACCTGGCATCCAAACACAGTCCTCCAGACCTCTGCAGCAGACCCTTGGAGGTCTTCCAGTGTTCAGAAGAAGCTGTGAGTGTTTATTATTTGCCATTAGGAAAATGCCAAGACGGACGAGGGCAGGGCAGCAGGTGGGCGGAGACAGCACCCATTTATGAAATGGCTGGCTGTCAGACGTTGCGAGCGGCATTAAACCATTTTGCAAGATAAGCTCAGCACAACAAAATCCACTGGATATATTGGGTCACACTGGCGTGAACCAGCGCTTTTGTATGTGTGTGATGGCACTCAATGGCACAGAATACTGCCACTTCTCTCTCTCTCTCTCTCTCTCTCTCTTTCCTACCCATGGCAGCCAGTGGTACCTCTGGTTAAGAACTTAATTCGTTCTGGAGGTCTGTTCTTAACCTGAAACTGTTCTTAACCTGAGGTACCACTTTAGCTAATGGGGTCTCCCGCTGCTGCTGCAGCGCAATTTCTGTTCTCATCCTGAAGCAAAGTTCTTAACCTGAGGTACTATTTCTGTAACCTGAAGAGTCTGTAACCTGAGGTACCACTGTACCAGCTTCTCAGCTTTTTGTTGGCTTTTTTTTTCTTTAACCAAAAAACCCCTGACTTTAGACATTTAAAAAAACTCAATAGATGAATCAACCCTTATCTATGCACATAATTAGATTGCATCATTTTTCATGATTCACTGTGGCCACAGATCTCGGGTTTCCTCAATATAGCATGGCTGAGGAATCCATGGTTCTAAATGTTGTGGGACTCCAACTGCAGCCTAAGGTAGCACAGCCCATGGCCAGAATTATGAAGTTAGAATCCAGCAACTAGTTCGGTAGCCTCCCTTCTGGGGCAGAGTTTGAACTTTTTGGCACACATTACATAGAACACAATGACATGAAAGCAAGAAGGGGCACTGAATAGTGAATATTGAAATACACTGATGTACTTTATATCTAGGTAGAGCTGAAAGGGCAAAAATGCAACAATAGCAAAATCTCGCCCAAAGCCCAGCAAAATCAGGTTAGTTGGATGTTAAGTCTTTTTAGTTTATCAGCCAACTTAAGTTCCAAAATGGATTGAAATGACCGTTTATATTTACACACACACACACACACACACACACACACACACACACACACAACATTTGACCACAGCCCAATTAGACATTTTTGCACTACGGTAAAGGAGGACAATTGCCAAACATGCCAAAAGATAGATTGTGAAGATCCCACTGTGTGGTGTAGTGGTTAAGAGCAGTAGACTCATTATCTGGGGAACCGGGTTCGCGTCTCCGCTCCTCCACATGCAGCTTCTGGGTGACCTTGGGCTAGTCACACTTCTTTGAAGTCTCTCAGCCCCACTCACCTCACAGAGTGTTTGTTGTGGGGGAGGAAGGGAAAGGAGAATGTTAGCCGCTTTGAGATTCCTTCGGGTAGTAATAAAGCGGGATATCAAATCCAAACTCTTCTTCTTCTTCTTCTTCCTCTTCTGTGTATTATTGCTGCTATTTCTCTAACTCACTGCTTTATGAGGGTGTTAACTGAGTGCTAATAGCTCTGGAGGAGGTTTAACTGGTTGTGAACGGCAACTTAATGATAGCTGAACAGAAATGGAGGTTCTGCTGCCACTTTCCCCCACCATAAGTCATGGAAGTTGCCTGAGATGGCAGCTGAAGGTTGTTGGGACCATTGCTCCTTCCCATTAGGAGCACCCAATCAGCCAGAGGCCCTGGGCTCCTTTGGTTGGAAGGGCAGGATAGAAATTTGATAAACAAAGCAAACAAATGCAAATAGATGCTAATATATGCATTGGCCAAGCCCCAGCCAATGTGCAATTGGTGTCACACTGTAGGGGCCTATGTGTGTGCAGGTTTGAGAGCATAGGGCTCTTTCCATGGGAACACGTGTTCACATTCCTATAGAGGGGACCCCTAAATATGTACATCCAACCATGCATAGGCCCCTTACAGAGTGATGCCAACTGCACATTGGCTGTGGGGCTTGGCCGATGCATATATTTGCATCTATTTGTTTTCTTTCTTTTATCAAATTTCTATCCTGCCCTTCCAACCTAAGGAGCCCAGCGCCTGTGGCTATTTGGGTGCCTACTGGAGAACCTCATCACATGTTCGGTATCCATGGGTATCGAATGTCCGAACAGGGCTTATATCTCAGCCTATAATCCACTTTACAGGGATGTGTTATCTGGTTCTGCAAGGCAATTGTGATGTTCCAACCAAAGGTCCTTACTTCACAGGAGTCAGTGCCTCCTTCGATTGCAGCAGCACAAATCATATCGGAGTTCAGCTTCCCAGGATACAGAGCAGCACACTCTTCCCAATACATTATCCTGACATTTGCACAATAAAGGACCAGAGGAATTCGCTCTAAAGAAATAAGAATTGTAGAGTTTGAAGGGGCCACAAGCGTCATCTAACCCCCCGCAGTGCAGGAATCTTTTACCCAAAACGTGGGGCTCAAACCCATGACCCTGAGCTTAAGAGTCTCATGCTCTGCTGACTGAGCTGTCCGTGGAGGCAAGAACAAGAAGTTGTTTGGGATCGTGAGAAATATTGGTTTTACTCATAGTTCATTACATTTACATGCTTCAAGAAGAGAGAATGCCAAAAGAAGAGTTCTGTTTCTCTGCTCTTTTTTAAACAACGTCTTTACCTTTTTTTACCTTTCTCTAGGGTTGCAAACAAGTTTCCCTAAATCATGCATGTTTTTACATTCTCACAAATGTAGGCATTTTTATGAACACTTTCCTCTAATATACACATCGGTGAGGGCTTGGTCATCAAATATTTGGTGAAGTGCAAACTTGGAAGGCTAGCTGTGTTTCACCAATTAGCCAATTAGGTAAGTTTGCTTTAAAATGTGAACCAAACTTAATTTCTCTTCCGTCCCTAGTGGGGAGGTGTACCCATTTTTTCTGTTCTCCCATTTACAAATCTCTGTGCAAGTTAAACAAAACAAAACAAATGCCTCAAGTTGAAAGGGAGACACAAGCAAACAACTAATCTCACTGCATTTGTGGGGTTTTGGGGGGGTTGAGTTTTTGATGCAGGGAAGGAAGACATTAAGAATTTAATTTCCCACCTGCAACCTGATCCCCTATAGTAGGACTTCACCGTGCTAAAAGCTGTAAAATTGGTTCCCTGGTAGTTTCAGCATACAGTCGTACCTTGGCTCCCGAACACAGCAAACCCAGAAGTGAGTGTTCCGGTTTGCAAATGTTCTTTGGAACCCAAACATCCGACGAGGCTTCAGCAGCTTCCGATTGGCTACAGCAGCTTCCTGCAGCCAATCAGAAGCCGCGCTTTGGTTCCCAAACGTTTTGGAAGTTGAACAGACTTCCGGAACAGATTCCGTTCAACTTCCGAGGTACAACTGTATATATGTGGAGAGCTATGCCATAAATCGGGATAGCACCGCCCTTAGTGGGAGAACATTGTCCTTTCTACAGCTCCTTCAGATGCCTTCACTATTTTGGATGTTCATTTCCTGCCAGGCCTTTCCTGGGACAACATCATTTACATACCTGGGAAATTGATAGGACCGCCCCATCCTGACACCATGCACATATCCCCAGAGGTTGCCCTCTGGGTAGCCAGACTTATGGGCTGCACATAATGGTTAAATACAGCTGGGCTCGACAGCTTGACCAGCATGACGTCATTGTCATAGCACGACTGGTTGTACTTGGGGTGGACGATTGTTTTCGCCACTGCCAAGAACTGTTCTGTGCCCTCCAGGACGTTCAGATTTTCATCTCCAAGCCGGACATGGATGCGTCTGTAAAGGAAAGGTCCAGAGGTCAGCAACACAAGAACAGGCCTTTTCTGCAGTGGCTCCCCGATTGTGGAACACTCTCCCCAGGGAGGCTCGCCTGGCGCCCTTGTTACAAATCTTTAGGCACTAGGCAAAACACATTCCTCTTCTCCTACGCCTTTGGCTAACAAACTACAGTCATACCCCGGGTTACTGATGCTTCAGGTTGCATTTTTTCATGTTAAGAACACGGCTAACCCAGAAGTGTTTACTTCCAGGTTTCTATCGCGCATGCGCAAAAGCGCCACTCTAGTTGCAGACTTTTCGGGGTGCGAACGGCAGCCCAGAACGGATCGAGTCCATAACTAGAGCCCAGAACGGATCGAGTCCATAACTAGAGATGTATGGTCTTTTAGACTGCGTGTGGTTTATTGTTATTGTTTCTTGCTATGGTACGTGTTTTGGTGTTTTTCTATTGTAAACTGCCCTGTGATCCTCTGATGAAGGGCGGTCTACAATTTTAACAAACAAATACTAGTTCACCACATATTCCATGATACCTGCATTTCCCATGCTGAGCCAACACACACAGAGAGGGAGACATGATCACACAGGTACACCTACCCATTGTTGCAGTGAGCAGCGGTAAGGACCCATCTTTGGTTGAGAAGGGTTGCTCCACAGTAGAAACGGGAGTATTTGTAGATGGCAGCCTGCCAAGGCTGAGAATGTGGTGGACATGGGTAGCCTTTGGGTTTCTTTCTGCACTGTGCCAGGACTAGAAAAGGAAAAGGAAAGGTCCATTAGCATACCAATGTGTACATAAATCCCTGCAGATTTCTCCAGAGTTCTTAGAACAGTGTTGGATTAGCCAATAGGCAACATAAAAAAAATATTTTTTAAAAAGTATTTGACATTTGAGATACATATATATATATATATATAGAGAGAGAGAGAGAGAGAGAGAGAGAGAGAGAGAGAGAATCCAATTAACCATTGTGGGATAGCTCAGTTGTTAGAGCATGAGGTTCTGAATCTCAAGGTCACAGTTTCAAGTCCCATGTTGGGCAAAAGATTCCTGCATTGCAGGGGGCTGCACCAGATGACTCTCGGGTTCCCTTCCAACTCTATGATTCTAGTCATCATGGGTGGGGGAAACAGAACTTTGTTAGACTTTCTTACATTCCACTACACACCCCTCCCTACTTTTTCATTCTCAATTCAAAAAAAGGATATTTTATCTTGTGGTTTAGTATGGTTCTCATTTTGAATTACATGGGGGGACACCCTAATCTTTTCAATGTTTAGGACCTGCAATGCCCATCAAGCTTAACAAACTACAGTTCCCAATATTAAAGTTAAAGTGGTATTAGAGTGCTTTAAATGTGTGCTGTGGGTGTCACCCTAGTCCTGAATGCAACCGGTTTGGAAAAGCTATCTTTAAAAAACATGGGGGGGGTCCTATTAAAATCTGATGCAGGGTGGCAGAGGATGGGGAGAAGGAACCAAAATAATCTGTGCATTTTGTGCAACAGAAGTCCCTCCGTGGCAGACGAATTGGGGGGAGGAATTAACTGGGGGGGGAGGAATTTTAATCTGCAATTAAGCGATCGTCACGCGATAAATCAATTAAACTTTTGCAGTCCTATCTAATCATCTAAAAACACGCCCGGATGTGTGTTTCTTCGTGCAGATTCCACTGCATCATGTTATTTATCTTGTTCAGAATCAAAACACTTTCAGTTTTTATGGCTTACTTGTGTTGTTGGCGTCTGTGGTTCGGCTTTCTTGTTTTTAAAAGCATAATGAATTTTATAAAGGCAAAGCACATTTGATAGAACAGCTAGCACCGTGGCTAGAACGCACACGTTGGGTGTGTTCCTCAACCCAGCCTCCCCCCAGCATCTCATTACATGGAAAAAGGGAGTCGCTCTTGGGTGTTGGTCTATGAAAGAAGGGGTGGAAGAACGAGGCGGCGTTTTAATAAAGATGTGCGGTGCATGTGGCGCTGAAAAGCATGCACACCGTCCAGGTCGCTGCAGAGGTCAGGATGCAGAAACCTCGGAGTATGCAAGTGGACTTCAGGATAAGGGTTGGAGGAGCTGCCACCAGCACCTGGACATAGAACCTGGAGGACCAAGACAAACAGGGCCCCTTCCACCACTTGGCCATAGAACGGCAAGGGAAGGGCAGCCAGTGGGCTGGAATGGAATGAACCCAAACACACCCTCCTTCGGTCAATTCTCCTTGAACTGTTCCAAGCACACTTCTTTTCAGAGAAGGTCCATAGCTCAGTAGTAGAGCATAATACTACTACTACTATTACTACTACTACTACTACTACTACTACTACTACTAATAATAATAATAATAATTTACTTATACCCTGCCCATCTGACTGAGTTTCCCTAGCCACTCTGGGCAGCTCCCAACAGAATATTAAAAACATCACAAAACATCAAAGATTAACAACTTCAAACAGGGCTGCCTTCAGATGTCTTCTAAAAGTCAGATCGTTTTTTATTTCCTTGACATCTGATGAGAAGGTGTTCCACAGGGCAGGTGCCACCACCAAGAAGGCCCTTCTCACAGTGAGGGAACCACCAGGAAGCCCTCGGAGCTGGACCTCAGAGTCAGGGCTGAACGATGGGGGTTGAGATGCTCCTTCAGAGCATCTGCCTTGCATGCAGAAGGTCCCAGGTTTAATCCCTGGAATCTCCATTTAGGTCTTGGACAGGTGCCCCTTGAAATGAATGGACCTGTTAGTCCAAAATCATGGAGAGCTACTGTTTCTTAGTGTAGTCCTGTGTTCTTCAGCCTTGGTTCCCGAGATGTTGTTGGACTACAGCTCTCATCATCTCTAGCCAGCTTAGCCATCAGTCAGGGATAATGGGAGCTGCAATCAAACAACATCTGGGATACACAAGGATGAAAAACACTATGGCAAGGCAGCGGTACCTATTTATCTACTTGCACTGGCGTGCTTTCGAGCTGCTAAGTTGGCAGGAGCTGGGACAGAGCACTGGGAGCTTACCCTGTCACGCAGATTTGAATCGCCAACCTTCTGATCGGCAAGCCAAAGAGGCTCAGTGGTTTAGACTACAGTGCCACCTGCACCCCACTGGGCTGATATACGTGGTAGCTAGACTAAACCACTGAGCCTCTTGGGCTTGCCGATCAGAAGGTTGGCGGTTCAAATCTGCTTGAAAGCACGCCAGTGCAAGTAGATAAATAGGTACCGCTGTGGCGGGAAGGTAAACGGTGTTTCCGTGCGCTCTGGTTTCTGTCACGGTGTTCCGTTGCACCAGAAGCGGTTTAGTCATGCTGGCCACATGACCCAGAAAGCTGTCTGTGGACAAACGCCGGCTCCCTCGGCCTGAAAGCAAGATGAGTGCCGCAACCCCAAAGTCGCCTTTGACTGGACTTAACTGTCCAGGGGTCCTTTACCTTTTTTTTTTTTCTATCAGCCCACCCTGACCTCCTTCCAGTATTCACCAAGCCCATTAATACAACTTGGTGACACAGGTGACACACACAGTAAAACCTGGACAGACACACATTGGAAGGGCTCTACATCAGCCGTACAGCCTCTGCTTTGCACGTCGATTGATTGATTCATAGTATCATAGAATTGTAGAGTTGGAGGGGACCCAGCTAATCCATCTCCCTGCAATGCAAGATTGACTGATAGAAGCTTCTCTCTGGCTGAGACCCTTGAGGATTTCTCCCACTCAGTGGACAACACTGGGCTAAATGGGCAGGCTTTATTCCCTTAACAAACTCTTACCTAGTGAAAAAATCAGGAGCAGAGTAATGGAATGCAGTGTCACGGTTGTCATGGTGATGAGCTGTGTATGGCGGAGGCAGCTCCCTTTAAGGAGAAAGAAAGGGGGCGGGGAGAGAATGATACAAGTTAATAAAATAAATAATCAACCAAGTGGAGTTTAACTTTGAAACCATAACCCAGTATGTTCAACATAGGTTCGAACCCAGACTCTGCTATGCTTGTGCAGAAAGAGACTATCTATGACAACATGCTGCTGCAGGAAAATGCTTCTTTGAAATATATGTTTATGCAATGTTCGACATTTAGCTTACAAATTTTTGGAGGAAAGTATTAAGACGGACAAATACTGCTTTGGGGGAGGATTTAAAATTGTCAGATGATATAATATTACCCTAAACCACATACCAACTATATGTGGTTTGACAGACCTTTCTGCCAGTGCCAGATAAACTATCGCCTTGCATTTTTTGTGATGGTACATAACAAACAGCCATCACCTCTTCTTTTGCTACCTGTCGCAACCGTTTTCTGGTGGTACCCACAGCACTTCAATTAAGATATAAGTATACCAGCACTTCAATTTTTGCCCACCCACCCCCAAAACCACCTCCTTTAAAGATGCGCTTTCAGCATCAGTCAGAGAGCATATTGAAGGAAGCTTGGCTGTGACTTCTGATCAGCCCCTCAGGTGCCATTAACGGAATGGCCGCTAGAGGGGCTTCCTGAGCCTTAACTTGTACAGTTTAAAATTCTACCCGTCAAATTGTTACGAATGCAATCTGTACCCTGTTTCTCCTAAAATAAGCCATAGCCATAAAATTAGCCATAGCAGGATTTCTATGCATTTGCGAAATATAAGCCGTTCCCCAAAAATAAGCCATACCCCAAAAATAAGCCATAGTGACGTGGCACCTCCCATTAAAACAGCCTGGGGAGGCGTGGCTATGCAGCGTACCGATGTGACGCGGTTAAAATAAGACATCCCCTGAAAATAAGCCATACTGTGTTTTTTTGAGCAAAAAAATATATAAGACGGTGTCTTATTTTAGGAGAAACACGGTACATAAATTGCTGTGGCTGGTGACGAATGAAAATCTCTGCCTCTGGTGAAAGCTCTGAGATACAAGTTGTAGAAAAGGCGTCTCTTATCTCTCCCTATTCCAGCTTCCCCCTTACCACTACCAGTCTGGTCAAGCAATGCATCCTAGAATGGTGACCAGTATATTACCCAGAAACTCTTCGTAAAGCAGAGGTCACCCCTTTTCCTTAGCTCTCCAAAGGCTGACAGACGTGGTAAAATTGGAGAGCTGAGAATGTGGGTTGAGCAAGTGGTGACAGAGGGGTCAGATGCAGTAGAGGCTGGTCCATCAGGGTAAGTGGGGCGCTGCTGCAACAACCTCTGTCGTCCCTCAGCCAGCCCTCACCTGACTCCTTACTTATAACCAGTCCAGGGGATGGCACCAGGGCCGGCCCACCCATGAGGGAACTGCCTCAGGCGGCAGGATCCATGAGGGCAGCAGATCTTGATGTAGATCTTTATTTCACCGCTTGTTCCCGATGTAGATCTTCACTCACCCCTTCTTCCCTGGCAGGAGAGGGACGCCATTTTGTGGTTTGCCTCAGGTGCCCAAATGTCTTGGGCTGGCCCTGGGTGGCATTGGCTGTCAGGGAGGGGGAGGGGTGCAAAACTAGAATTAGCTGACTCAGCCTGCCATCAGCTTTGGATCAACGGTGCCTTCCTGTCCAGTCTACATGGATACAAGCCACCACTGATAAGACAAGCATTTAAATGCAGGTCCTGCTCTGCAGGACATCTTTGGGTAGCTGCAATCTGGAGAGGGTGCTTATATGCCTCTATATCTGGGGCCTAAAGTACTTCCTATGGCAGCCACATCCCCAGAAGGGCCATTTTGTGTTATGCCATGTTCCCACAGCAGCCATTTTGTGACTGCCACCCCTGGGCACTCCTTCCAAATTCCAAACGTGCCCACTGACCCCAAAAAGTTTGATACAACGGTGGTTGGTTTAATCACGGCTGGAGAGGGGGATACAAACTATAGGAAGGAAGTTGAGCAGTTGGTGGAGTGGTGCAGGGAAAACAACTTACTCTTTAACTTAAAGAAAACAAAAGAGATTATTGTGGACTTTAGGAAATGTAAATTGAATATTCAGCCACTTATTATTCAGGGGAAGTCTGCAGAACAGGTCTTGATGTTTCAATTTCTGGGAATGGAGTTGAGAGATGACCTAACCTGGGGAGAAAACAGCAAAGACCTGATGAAGAGAGCACAGCAGAGGTTATATTTTCTGAGAATCCTCCGGAAAAATAATCTCTCGAAGGACCTGTTGATGGCATTTTACCATTGTACTGTTGAAAGTGTATTAACCTATGGTCTGTGTGTGTGGTTTGGGAGTTGCACGGTCAGAGAAAGAACAATGCTGTCCAGGGTTGTAAAGACTGCGGAGAGAAGAAGGTACAGGGTTATAAAGACCAGGACTAGCCGCCTGAGAAACAGTTTCTATCCAAAAGCGATATTGGCTTTAAACGCAGTGTAAGGCAGTTTCTAAGGGAGTGTTTGTTTTTAGTTGTGGGGCAACAGAGTTTTTAGGGGGCTAATCAGGTAAGGTATTAATGTTTAGGAGGTTAATTATGCATAGGCGGGATGGGGAATGAGTCGACACGCTTTTTCAGGATAGTAGGCTTGTTGGTTTTTGCATATCTGATGTAGATTTTTCAGTTTCGTTGTTCTGTATGAGACAATGTCAATAAAGATTATCGTATTGTAGTATACACACACACACACACACACAGAGCGACATACATACACTTGGCCCTTGGTCCTCCACTAACATACATCCCATCAAAATGATGGATCCTTTGCTATCCAGAATACAGTGGTACCTCTGGTTATGTACTTAATTCGTTCCGGAGGTCCGTTCTTAACCTGAAACTGTTCTTAACCTGAAGCACCACTTTAACTAATGGGACCTCCCACTGCTGCTGCACCGCCAGAGCACAATTTCTGTTCTTATCCTGCAGCAAAGTTCTTAACCTGAAGCGTTATTTCTGGGTTAGCAGAGTATGTAACCTGAAGCATATGTAACCCGAGGTACCACTGTAACCTAATACATTGAATTGGGATCAGAAGCCAAAGGTGACATTCATCACTGTCCAGCCTCCCATCCCATTTGGTTGGGCAAGCAAAACTTTCATTTTGCCCCATAATAGGTTGAAAGTGTAATGGGCAGAAGCTGCTGTATGTCCATCTCCCCCAATATTCCCTAGTCTAGCTATCAGTGGCTTTCCGGGCTCACCTGGCAGAGGTGTTTCCCATCACCTGCTGCTGAATGCCAAAAACTGAACCTGGAGCCTTCTGCGTAAAAAACATGGGTGATACCATAGAGAGACATTCTCTTTCCTGTACTACTGTCGTCAAGAGTCGGTCCTCTTCTAGTCAACCCTAAACAAACATTGCCCAAATCCCTGTGCTGTTCTGGGCAGCCCTGGGTGGCCTAAGATTCTGCTGGATTGAGCCAAAGGCCAATCTTGGCCTGCATCCTATATACCACAATGGTCAGCCAGATATTTATGGGAAGCCCACAAGCAACTAACGCTCTCCCACTCGTGTTCCTCAGGGGCTGGTATTCAAAGGCATGGTTAGTAGCCACTAGCAACCTTAGATGCTGTAAATGTGCCCAATCCCCTTTTAAAGCAATCTACGTTGGTAGCCATCACTGCAACAAATTTCCTAGTTTTAACATTGCTCTTGGTGAAAAAACACTCCCATTTGTCTGTTCTGGCCATTTCATAAGGAATGGACAATTTGGCTCAGGGGTTGCACCTGCTTTTCATGCAGGAAGTCCCAGCTAGTTTCAGTCCCCAGCATCTCTAGGTAGTGCCAGGTGACACCCCTGTCCAAAACCCTGCAGAGCTGCTGCCAGTCTGTGTAGGCAATACAGAGCTAGATGAAGCAATGGTATAGGGCAGTTTTCTAAGTTCCTAAATCCATTCAGCATCACTAGACGACCTCAGGTTCTATTATTATGAGAGGGAGAAAAATGCATCCATTCTTTCTGATCTATCTCATCCATCCCTCTGCACCATGAATAACTTCATGAACTTTTATCATTCCCCCTATCTTGTCTCCCGTGACATCCTTGGTCCCCCAATCTGGAAAAGCTGCAAAGTGGACAGCAAGCCAGTTTTCACAAAGCCAGGCTGGGTAACACAATAGCATTATCATCAAACAACAATGAACACTTGGACGCAAGACCTACACATGCACAGCAGCAGCACAAGTAGCAAAAGTCCCCTACCTGATCCCAATAAATAATCCTCTTTCCTTTGCTGAGGTGGGAAGAAAGGGCCCGGGTTTCTTGCGGGCTCTAGTCTGCTCCGAATGATGCAGAAGTCAAGGCACCGGTGCTCAACAAGCAACTCATTTTTAACCTACTTGACTGACCTGGCTAACACTGATTTACGGCGCACCTGTTCTTTTATTTTGCCCTCTCTTAATGAAGGGGTAGCTGAACTAGCCCTCTTTAATTAGGCTTGCCATTGTTTGTAAGGACGCTGTGCTTTCCCCCCTTTCTCACCATGTCTTCAGTGGGGTTCTGCTTTTGTTTCATTGTCCCCGTTTTGCAATCAGCTGCCCTTTAATTTCTCAAGAAGGGACGAGTCGCTCCATTTTTAATGAGGACAGCGACGGATAATGTGAGCCAGCAATTAACTTCACATCATAGGACCAAGTTACTTGAAGCATCACCAGTCTCCTTATGACAGGGGTCAGCAACCTTTTTCAGCCATGGGCCGGTCCACCGTCCCTCAGACCATGTGGTGGGCCTGACTATATTTTGAAAAAAAATATGAACAAATTCCTATGCCCCACAAATAACTTGAATATGCATTTTAAATAAAAGTACACATTCTACTCATGTAAAGCCACACTGATTCCCGGACTGTTCCTGGGCCGGATATAGAAGGTGATTGGGCTGCATCTGGCCCCTGGGCCTTAGGTTGCCTACCCCTGCCTTATGATCCCAGGCTTACACTGAGAGGGCCTTCTCAGCAGTGACACCCCAGTTGCGGAGCACTCTCCCCATAGAGGTTTGTTTAATATCTAATTCAATGGTTCTAAAAGGGTGTGTCAGAAGAGGGTGACAAGTGTGGTGGGAAGATTCAAGGACAACCATTATTCTATTTTGGGAATGATTCATGCTCTTATGTGGCTGCATTGTTCTATGCTTTCTGGATGTCCCATGATCATATTATAAAGTAGTCATGTTCTATTAAAATAATAATAATAATAATTGGTGTGGCATGAGCAAAGTTTTATTCTGAAAGTACGGCTGAGGAAAAAAAGTTTGAGAACCAGTGGCCTTATTTATGACAAAGGCTTTTTTTATTTCCAAAGCTTTTTTAGATCCAGTTTTGATCCTGTTGATAGTCCTGTGCTTTTTACAATTTTGCAGCTTTTACTTTACTTTTTCTTCTTATTGTTAAACCACCCTTGGAATGTGATTGAAGGATGGTATGATTTTTTTTTTAAAGACTTATTAAAGCACACACACCATCCACTGTTGCAAGACTATCCACAAGACAACACATTAAGATTTAGGTTGGGAAACAAGGTGTAACATTCATGGCTCAATTATCACTTGAGCAATGTGCAGGGTAGCAGAGCCCTCATCTCAAGACAATGGGACACCTTTAAGGAGACCTTGCCATTTCTAACTGTATTTCCTCAGCAGTTACAGTTAATTGCATCACAAAAAGGGGGTTTCTTCCAAGTGGGTTGCGGAATGAGTATGCATCAATGGCTCATGTACCATCTTCCTAAAGTACCATAAGGAGTTTGTTTTTCAACCAACCTATTCTTTTGCTCTAAAGTGTGCCAAACTGAGCCAGCCGACCAAGAGATTGATAATGTAGCATCTTTTATTATTATGAATAGACAAAAAGATGCATAGAATGACAGCTCACTTCTAGTACTGTGTTTAAAAAACCTAATAGATTTAATAAGTGGCATCACATTCCTTGACAAGTTTCTGAATCTGCAAAACACAGCACTGCTGCCACTGTTCTGACTTTACTTATTTGCACACTTGGGCGTAGGGTCAATCATTAAGCAGAAGTCAAAATTTAGCAAATAGCTGTTTGCACCATGCAGAGGATGCCCTCTAGTGGGGTTTGCTTTTATAGCCTGTAAAGCTATTGCTATGTGATTTTCTATGGCAGCTCTTCCCTGTCAGTGTCCAAAGGAAACTGCTGTTATGAATAGTCACTGTGCAACCATCTATATTCATTTGCACTCATGCAGAAAAGTTGCACATGTTGTACGTCTTGCATCTGTTGGCTTTTTAGTCACACGTAGTAGCAAAGACTATAAAATGGGGAAAGGGGCGAGTTTTCAGTGCAGAAATTATTTGCAGTAATTTAAAAGAGTGGCCAGTTACACTGTTGCTGTTTTATATATATACCACACTTTTCCGTGTATAAGACTATTTTTTTCTTTAAAAATCATGCTAAAAAGTGGTGGTCGTCCTATATATCGATACTGTACAGGGTAGACGTTTCATTGGTTGCTGCCAGGGCTGTGTGTGTTATTGGTAGCTGCGTCAAGGGGTGTTGTTGACTGGCTGATGCTCTGGCAGTTGGGTGGGCAATTGGCAGCTTCTGCCGGTGATGGGACAGACGGGAGGTGGATTTACCAACGCGTAAAACAACTCTGGGCAATCCTCCACAAAAAAGCTCAACAACTCTGTACCATCTCTGCCCATTTTATTAAATTTGAGTCCCCAAAAATAGGGGGAGTCTTATACATGTGGGCGTCTTATAGAAGGGAAAAAACGGTATATCTATAAAAACACTATTGGATACAGATGTAAAAGGATATTGCTTCCTCCTGCTGAAAAGCAGGCTGTAACAAACAAAAGCTCTTTCCGCAATAACCGGTTGCTCATTACAAAAGATTTCTACCCCTCTAGAATTTGTCTTATTTAGATGGCAGCTATTCAATTACCCACTGTACCTGGGAAACTAAGTTGCCAGTTTCGGGCATGCATGAAATGTTCGCCCTAACTTATGGAGCAAGTTGGAACTACTAGGAATCAATGTCTCTCCAAAATTCTGGTTTAATACGTTATCTTTGCTATCTACTCTCCATTTGGGAATAGTTAGTCACATCCGGTTATGTAAATTATTTTACAACTCCTCAAACTGAACATGGCCACGTTCAGACGATTCCATCTGAACCTTTTGCTCAGATATGTGGCTCTCTTCACCTCACTTTTGCTGCAATTCTCTAGTCAACCGTAATTTCTCTATTGAGATGAAACTATGGTTAACTGCTTTGGAACACACCAGGAAATTAAATCTGCTTCAAATTGTGGCTTAACAAGTATTGTTTGTTCCAAAACGTAACAGTTTCCTTGGCTCGCTTGGACAAAATGAGAAACTATGATTGGAGATCATAGGGTAATCATTGTTCTGGGGAAAGACAGATACATTCAGGTGGAATCTACACATATATAAAAAACGCTGTGAATTTTTTTTTTACCATTTAAAAATATATATTGAATTTGCTATTAGCTCACCAGCACCACCTAGTGTCAAATTTGTATAATGCACTTAGAATGTTATATTTGCAGTGGGATAGCTGAGTCCTCACAAGCAAAAGGTTATTTCATATATTGGCTCATTTAGCCAGAATCTGACTGTCTGAAATGGTTCACTACATGCATGAAAGAAAATCTGTTGCATATTCGCACAGAAAATCCAGAAACTAGGGTAGTGCAAAAGGATTTATTTACAGACCTATATATCATCCTGGTAAATCACGGCATTAAAATAAACCCCAAGTTGCGGTTTCACTTCTTACATGCTCAACTCGCCATAGGATTATTGTACTTTCCCAATTTCATATAGTATTATTTCAATTACAATCTCAATGTGGTTGACAGCTGGAATGGTGCACATCAGACAGCCTATTTGTTCCTATGGTTAACATGGCAAAAACCAAGAATGGAGAACCCATGACCTTCCAGACGTTGTTGGGATGCTAAGTCCCATCAGCCCCAGTGAGTATGGACAACGATCAGGGATGATGAGAATTGGGAGTCCATCAATATACGGAAGGCAGCAGGTTCCCCATCAACACTGGGAGGGCAGGAAGGAGGAGGGACTACCTGAGAAAGCTAGACCTCATAACATTCACTGATGCAAAGTCCAATGAATGCAAGATTCGGAACTAATTGCTGTCAATGGGCAGGCAAGTGAGCTTAAGTAGCAAAGAAGTTGAATCAATTTGAGCCTGCTCCATTATATATATAAAAAAGGTCCTTTTCCCAACCTCCATCAAAATGCAAAGTATTTTCTCCTTGTCTGGAAAGCATCTGCAAAAAGGGATACAACAACAGGTCCTCCGTTGGATCACAGATGCCTACAAGTTCTTTCTACCAAATCAATATTTGTTCCCCAATAAAAATATTTGCTCTAATATAAAAAGGGCTTATTGCAATTAAAGTGTAAAAACTGTGTAAGATTGTAAAATCCCATCCTGCACAAAAAAAGACCCGAAAGTTGAATAGGTATAGCAATCAATGATCCTGCCTATAGTGTCAACAAAGGGGTTGTCTCATTCCAGCTCATCTTCATCTTTGGAAGCATAGATGGCCTGGTTCCGCCTTTTAATTTTCTTTGGCCCACCCTTTCCTTCTTCGCTTGTGTCACTTAGCCGCTTCAAGGCCGTTTCACTGGGGATCACCTCCTCTGGCTGGTTTCTCTCACTCGATTTCTCCAGTTCATCACTTTCCACAGTATCATTTGGTGACACGGCCATGGAACCTGGCATGACCCTGATGTCGGAAAAAGTTGCTGAGACGTCAGAAGAGTGGTTGGGCGACAGGTCCACTGGGCAGCTGCCTGGCTCTTCTTCATCATCACTGTCTTCATCCAATATTATTTCATCAGGGTTGATAGAAGAGGACAAGCCAGAAACATCTGTATTATAGTCACTGGGCTCCTCTGCTGATCCAGTACTGTCTACCTCCTCCTCCTCTTCATCATCATCATCTCCGTGCTCCTCTTTCAGTTGTTGGATTCGGCCATTAATGTCCAAGAGGCCAAACCGGGCACAGAACTCAGTCGTCTGGGGATTGATTTGATGAACGGGTTCTCTGTGCTCCTGGAATTTGTTTGAGTTATAACAGGGAACTGTGGTACTGAAGTTATGTGGAACCTTAAGGTCGTGGTTCGCCTCTTCCAAAACCGCCTTGATGTCTTCTTCTGTGACACTGTAGTCCCATCTACAAGAGGCCAAACACAGGGAGGTTCAAGTAAGGCTACCCACCTCTCTGCACCTTATATTTGAAGAGCTTCAGGACAGAGAAAAGGAAGGGCATTAACTGATATATGGAGTTCTAGGGATGGTGATGCCTCCTAACTTCAATGGGCTGGATTCAATTATCCCAGCATGCTAGAGGAATCCAGCACAAGGGAGTTGGGAGTAGTGCAATCAATATCTAGTCAGAAGTCCTATGAATTCAGTGGGGCTTACTCCCAAGTAATTGGGGTTAGGATTCTTGCCTTAGTTGTTGTTTTTAAACTGACTGTATTGTTACTGCTCTGTTGTATTGGTGAGATGTTGGCAGATGAGGCATAAGGGGTCAAAAAGCAGCAAATAAAAATACACAGACAACACTTTACATACTTTGCATGGAGTCCATTGTTTTCAGGCATATTCCAGGAATTTGGAGACACATTAACAAGATTGTTAGTAGCTTTAAGAACAGCAATCCATTCTGGGTCATATTCCAGGCAGTCAGATGCACTTGGGTCGTGCTCAATCTCTACAATCTTAGAAAAAAATTGGGAAATTAAGAAGACCTCTTTGTCCTCCATAACAGGCAAGACTTGGCTGTGAACTTAAAAGGCACTAGCACCTCAGATAAATCTGCCCTTGCACTTGCTACAGACTGCACTTCTCCCTTGTTTTTGGAAGGACCATGAAGCCAGGCTGGGAAACAGGGGTAGGGAACCTTCTGCAGTCCAAGGGCCACATTCCCCCACAGGCAACCTTCGGGGGGGGGGGGCGCATGTCACCAGTGGGCAAGGCAAGAGAAAAGCAACAGATGCGGCTCTTACTTTGTACAGTAAACCACAAAAGCCAGACATTTATCTACACAACTCTCCATCCTCCTGGAGGCTTTATCACAGTTCAAGGACACATCCATGCTATGCAAAAACACTCAAGGAGGATAGTGGAGGGCTCCAGCTTCAGGAGAAGGTTCCAAGGGTCAAACAGAGCATCTTAGAAGGTCATATCTGACTGACCATTTCTCCTCCTTTTACAGAAGATTCTAAATACCACTGAGCCTTAGGTCTCATAACAATAGAAAATTCAGCATGTTTTACCTGTAGGAAGTCTCTGTGGGGCAAGCATTTATCCAGGGCCAGAAATTTTGTTGCTTTTGGCTGTTTCCCACTGCCATTGGCCTATTAAGTAGGGGGGGAAACACAACAACAAGAAATGGCATATGTACCAAAGTCAACATTTTTGGTTACACAACAAGGATTGATGCGATTTATATGCACGGACATATGAAGCTGCCTTTTTGCGAGTCAGACCACTGTTCCATCTACCCCAGCAATGTCTATTCTGACTGGCAGCAGCCCTCTATTATCTGAGGTGGAAGTCTTTCTTACCCGGTGCCTCCTGAACCTTTGGTTGGAGATGCCAGGGATCAAACCAGCAAAACATAAATTCACAGACAACTGTCTTCTGACCTTCTGAAAGTACCAAAGGTTTCCTTGCCTATCAGTCATTTTCACTTTTATAGAAATATCAACAGTGCAAAGAAGAGTGTGAAGTATATCATTACATGGCAGGCTCTTCAGTTTTGTCCAGCTCCATGATTTCACGCAGAATTCACTAAGGGCTACTAATCAAAACAAACCAAGGTAAATTCATCAATAATCTGTTAAGAGCCAACCACTGTTCTGGAATCCCTGAGAAGCTTATATTTGAATTATGGTATTTTGTAAAAGATTGTAATAAGAGCACAGGTAAGGAACCTGAGGATGCTGTTGGACTCCCTATCAGCCCCAGACAGCATGGCCAGTATTCAGTGATGGTGGGGGCAGTAGTTCAAAAACATCTGGAGAGGCAGTTTCCCCACCCCTGCAATCTATTATATATTTTGGAAGGCTGTTTGCTTACCTGTTCACTATGCATTTGGCCCCCTCATAAGAGATTTTAACCAACTTTTGCATAATAACTCCTGAGCTCAAACAGCAGCTTTTTGTCTACATTTGGAGACAACTGGACACCATTTAGAATCAATATGACAGAATGAACCTTTCAAAACTGCAATGACTTTTTGTTTGTTGGAATTCTCAAGGAGCGCAAGGTGCAAGTAGAGCACAACTGCCTCCCAATCCAGAGCAGTTTGTTATTTTGAAACTACTACTGGCAGGTATCAGGTTTCCTCCACTAAAATTTCTCTGGTGCTCCAGCTTCCGTTAAAAACAATAACGACAGAAACACAAATGCACACATAAACGTCAGCAGAGGCACAACAAAACGCTCCAGTTCTTTTACCTGGTGCTGCATGAATGCAGCAAACTTCACATGCAGGTGTGCAGCAAACCAATAGGTTGGTTTCAAGTGCTCCAGAAGCTCTGAAGCAGCAGGACTTCCCAACGTATTACTCTCCACTTCTTGGCGGAAGAAGGATTTTTTCCTAAGCAGCAATTTCTTGTCTCCATAATGATATATACTTCTGGGCCAGTCGTGGGACATAAATACATCCATAGGCTGCTTTAGCTGTTAAACCAAAACGAAAGCAACACAAAATGAGACAAGACGGCTGCTGTTGTGAGTAAAGGAAGCACAGCACAGGATCACAGAATCATAGGATGTCAATTTTTAGGGAAGAGGGGAAATGATTAAGTGGGCTTAACTGCATCAGTTTCAATGGGTCTGCTCTGAGTAGGACTAATGAAGATGATTGTTCTTCTAAGTTTTGACTTACTGGTTTTTTCTTTTTGATTTCTTCTGTTAAGTAATGTTTTATTGTATCTTGATTATATCTTAAATATTATAATTTGCTTGTCAACATAGATTGTATTTCTTTTTGTTAACTGTTTCGTTTTTTGTTTTTTGTTTGAAAGAGCCAGCCAGTTCAGCAGGACTTGCTGAGACTTCCTGGTGCTTCTGCAGCTGAATGCAACATCAATGGATTATTATTAATATTATTATTCCCCTGCCTTTTTCCCCTGAAAGGAGCTTAAGGTGGCTTAAAGAAAAAATCAGAACAGCTTTAAACACGGGGCGGGGGAACGGGACAGTAATTAAAAAACAGTTAAACATTAAGGCTCATCCCTTTGCCTAGCTGAGAGCTGTTGAAGAAGAAATAACATAACTAGAAACAACATAAAACCCATTTTTTAAAAGGTACAAGCCCTTTTAAAGGCTATTAAAAGATCTAGAAAATTAAAAGGCTGGTGGCAGAAAACCTAGTGACAGAAAGATTAACAAGAACGGTGCCACACAAATCTCTTGGGAGACTGTTTTGCAGCTGGGATGCCAACCCTTATCCTTGTGGTTGCCACCCACTTTATCTCAGATGGTGATGAAGGTACTTGAAGGGAAGGGGCAGGGCTATGAAGATCTTAACATACAGACAGGTTGATATGAAATTGGATTTACACTAACCTGCTTGAGCTTGAAGACTTCAATGTTTCTTACATGGTAGACACTTCTTATTGTTTGTTGGTTGTATGGTGGATACTCAAAGTGACCTTAAGCAAGTTGAGAAACGGTTAGCTGAATAAAAACGACGACAAAAAGGAAGACTTCCTAATTGGCTCCGATCCCCTGAAACGGCAGCATTGTAGAATGAGTGTTATATTCAACCTCCTTTCAGAGAGTTGCACAAATGTGCTTGCCTTACCTCTACACTACAAGGCCAGTTTCAAGGTGCTAATGATAATTTATAAAGCCCAATACAACTTGAGATCTAGAAGCTTGATCACAGAATGCAGATGTGCTATAATTTTAATAGATAGTATTATTTATGCATTTTATTTGCCTTCATTTTGTTGTACTAATTGATGTTATTGTTTTAAGATTAAATGCATCGTACCCAGCTCCTGCCCACCTAGCAGTACGAAACCACGTCAAAGTGCAAGTAGTTAAATAGGGACCACTCCGGTGGGAAGGTAAACGGCGTTTCCGTGTGCTGCTCTGGTTCACCAGAAGCGGCTTAGTCATGCTGGCCACATGACCCGGAAACTGTACGCCGGCTCCCTGAGCCAGTAATGCGAGATGAGCGCCACAACCCCAGAGTCGGACACGACTGGACCTAATGGTCAGGGGTCCCTTTACCTTTACCTTTACACCACCTTGAGGTTGCTTGCAAAAGAAGGCAGGCTAAAATAAGTAAATGTACCAAGGAATTTAACTTCTTCCTATTTCATTCAATAGACATTTGGCTTAAGCACCGTCCATGGAACATAGACCACACAACCTTACTGACACCCTCAAGAGGCAAGTAACAATTTTTCCTATTTTACTGAAGTGAAAACTCAGAATTCAGGTGAGCAGGGATCTGAAATGAGGCCCTTTGCTGATCACAAGGCAGATTAGATAGATAACATCACTACTACAAGCCAACAGAAAGGTGCAGAGAAAACTAGAGGGACATTCACATCCTTTTCCCTTCTATCTGTATCTTATACTTTCCTCACAGGAATCAGAGTAGCGTTTGGGCCTCACAGCACCACTTTGAATTAGGCCATGGTAAGAAATAGTTATTTGCTCCAAGTTTTCCAGCTAAGCATTTTAGTCAAGTGAAGATTTAAAACAGGGTTTCCTACATCCAAGAAAAACCCTTGATCCATTTTGCCACAATGATTCCCTTCAGCACTGCCGCATCACAGGGATAATCAAGACCTGTTCAGATGTACCAGTAAACTAGGGTTTTCCAGTAAAAAATATGCTGTGGTGGGCATTGGACCCACATGCCCCCTTTTCCCCTCCTTCAAGCAAGAATGAAGATTAAAAAAATGCCTAACTTCAGTTTTGAATAAGCTGCAGTTTCCCACTACATCTAAACTCAATAACCTAACTGTGGTTAGTTCACATAAACAAACATCAAACCATGGTTTCAGATCCTGATTCATTAGCCACAGCTTCCCGTTGCATCAAAACCAGGCTTCAGAATCATCTACCAGCAACAGACGCAACTCACTCTAGTGCAATAAGTGCTACAGCCGAAAATGAAATTCAGATTTAAAACAATAATCTGCAGCACGACCCCATCCTAGACATACCCTTTCTGTAATCATGAGATTTGAAGATGCCAGAGAGTCCGCCAATTCTCACCCCGCGATACTTTACCACTCCAGCGTAACCTGAAACAGGAAAAAATTATGTAGATCAGCATAAGTAGAAGACTGTCCAGGAAAACCACCAGCAGTACATAAAGTGGTTACTGATTCCCAAGAATGTGCTGTATTTCCTTCATAGCAAAGAAAAAGGTTGCATTCTGTAAAGTGTATAGGGATAAAAGTTTATTTTGGGCTACAATCTGCTACTCACTATACTGGCCACACAAGGTCAGAAAAAGACAAAATTGGACCTAGATATTTTGCTACACTGAAAACTTTCCAGAACAGCTATACAGGCTTACACTGAAAACACTCCAGCTACAAGAGTATACGACTTCACCTGAAAGATACCAACATGCCTAATTTTGGAAGGAAAGAAGTACAGTCCCCCACTATAAAGCTGAACTTCAATCTAAATCCTCAGCCCTATGCTTGTGCATCATAGGCTATCAAAACAGAAAGCAAAATGTTAATACCAAGGTAGTAGATGTTTGGTGCCACCCATCCGCCATATGGTAGCTCTTGCAAGTGATTGGAGGCTTCGTGGTTGCCCCCAATAAAGATGGTCAGGACAGGAGCCTTCTTCTCTCCAGAGTAATACCTAGAACACAGCCAAAAGCCAAGGTCATCGTCACTGGTATTAAGGATCAGCATATTAATGTTTCCTGGTCAGAGGAATCAGGCCTATAGGTTTACATGCATGCACACTGTATCATACATTACTTCTGATGCACAGCTGAGGAGGTGGAGATGGCACATGGAAAGCAGAAAGTGCTCATAGGACTCATCAAATTAACATGAAACACATAAAGAAAATCTGTTTACCGGTAATTGCACGTGTCAGTAGGACATGCAGCCTGAGCATGTTTAGTCAGAAGTCCCACTAAGTTCCACTGTCACTCCAACTAAGACTGACTAAACCATGTATTTCACCTCAGCTTGGATGCTGGATTTAGTTAACACACTACAGTACATGGATAAAAGGATTGCACAGACTGAAAAGGACAGTGGGACTGTCCCCAAGACCACTCAGCTTCCTCCATCTGCCATCCACACGTTGCGTGTTAACATCTTGCAGGGGGGAAACCTACACAAACCTGTTGACTTCTACAGAAGGTGGAATCCTGCATGATCAGGATTCCAGTTCCTGCAGAGATCTGTAGCACTTCTCTTGCACACTCACCCATTGATGTCAGGAGTAGAGAGAGAAAAAGCTGTGTGAAATTGAGGGGGGGGGGGTCAGTGGTGTAGCCCTGCCGTCCTTTCCTCTCTCAGGGCCCCCATGAAAGTGGGGTTTTAGGTCTTTCAGGGACACTTGACACTTTGTTAATACTTTGCTATTCGCATATGGAAAACCTGGTGAAAAAGCACACCAATAAAAACCTCCCCTGCTTTATGCTGTAGCCTTTCCTCCTACGGGAGCTGCTCTGACAGCCTACCAAGTCAACTCTTTGGCAGAAAACACAAATTATATATAATATGTTACATACGCGCACACAATGCTTAACCAACTCCTCTACCAACCCAACAATTTAAAACCCCGCAAAGGCACTTGCACTCTGCGCGTGCTCAGAGGCACTCTTCCCTCAAATGGGTTCCGGGGCGGAGCCTCCCCGGAATTCGAAATCCTGCTGTCTCTTCGCGGGCGACTCACCTCGCGAAGCCCCCCAAGCAGCGGTACTTGGCCGGCACCGCCATACAGCGCAGGTCCGCTGCGTTGCGCACGGCCTGGAAGTCCCCGGCGCACAGGAGCAGATCCGGCGCCGCCTGGCCGTGGCGCTGCTCCAGCAAATGGATCGTCTCGTACATCTTGTCAAGCGCGCCATGGCAGCAGCCAGCCACCGCCACCTTCATCTTCCGGCCTCGGCGCATGCGCCCCGGCGGCAGCAGCCCGGCCTGCGCAACGCACGCGCCCTCGACCGTTGCTTTCTCCGCATCGCGAGGCAGCCGGAGTGCCCCGCCCCGCCCCCTGACGCTTCTGCGCATGCGTCTCCTTTGCTCTCGCTGAACGCTTGGAGGTTGCGCTAGAATTGCGACAATGTCCTGCCAAATGATTTTTATCAACGCCAGGATGTCGTCCACCCCAATATCTATGGTCTTAACGTGGCTCCAATGAACTTTTTGGTTCATTTCTTGTATTATTATTAATCATCATAATAATCGTTCATTATTACTGTTAATCGTTATAAGGAAACCAATCTCGTAATGGCACATATTACTATATTTCATGTTTTATAATTTCATATTATTATTATTATTATTATTATCATTACAACTACTACTACTATTACTATCATCACCATCATTCTATTCCTTACCCACCCTTCCGCAATTAGGTGGGCTACGAGACGATCAAATTAAAATGCAATATATCAGAATCAGTTTAACCAAGGGATAGTTAGAATGTTGAATCCAGCTCCTCCTTAGAAACACAGCGTTCACGTGGAAGTGCTGCGGCGAAAGAACAATGCAAGAAGTAAAATGCCATCAGAAATTTCAGTTAAAGCCTGCAAGTGTCTGACGTGGGAACGGTGGTTGTGGACAGATGGAAAAAGGGAGTATTTTTCTATAGCTAATAAATGCAATTTCCAGCCATCTTGTCTAGGGATTCAGGATCAAGCCTGATTTCTAAGCGTTCTTAGAAGTAAAACGGGTTTTCCTCGGGTTGCCATGTGTTCCGATCTGTTACTAAGGAGAGGGTTTTCCCTTGGGACGGGGGAAACCGTTCAGTCCCATTCTTTCAAGAAGCAGAAGTGTGGATAAGCCCTTAAGTATGTCCCGTTTCACTGCTTGAAGATCAAGCTTGTTCTTGAGACAATTTGCCTAGAAATGGCATTACTGGCTACAAAAAAAAATCTTCCATCTGCCCACATCCACCCTTCACATGTCAGACTTGCAGCATACCCTCCAACATTTCTCCTATGAAAATAGGGAAGTCCCACTCCATAATGGTAATTTTACTAGTTATACCCCCACACATCTTACTGGGTTGCCCCAGACACTGGGCAGCTTCCAACAAATAAAACATAATAAAACATTAAATATTTTTTTTAAAGCTTCCATATACAGGATTGTCTTCAGACGGGAGTCAGATAACTCCATACCCTCCAGCATTCAGTAGCAAGACTTATTGGTAAGCATGGAGAAGATCAGACTGTCCAGATTTGGAAACTTAAAAGTTAAAGAATGCTGGTTACTAAAGAAAAGAAAAGAAAACTAAAACAGAAGTGCTGCTTACATCTTCTTCCCATGAGCACATTGTATTTGTTGTTGTTTAGTTGTTTAGTCGTATCCGACTCTTCGTGACCCCATGGACCAGAGCATGCCAGGCACTCCTGTCTTCCACTGCCTCCCGCAGTTTGGTCAGACTCATGTTGGTAGCTTCGAGCACACATTATTATTATTATTATTATTATTATTATTATTAATTAGCTGCTTTACCCGTTGAAATGACTGGAAGCAACTTACATCACAACAGAAATACTAAAACTACACTAAAACAATAAAAACATTTTTTAAAAAACAACCACAAAAATATGCACAAATGAAAGACAGGTCTAACACAACCTGTCCTATCAAGAGAGCCCATGAATACTTAAAAAGAACCTTTCAGAACTACATCTCTCATCAGCCCCAGCAAGGATAGCCAATGGCTACGGATAATGGGAGGTGTAGGGGAATGCACAAACCCCCTGCTCACATTGCTTGACCTTTTCTGCCCCTTTACCAGCTCTACAGCATTCTTTATTTAAGAAAAAGTATCCAGAACTACCGGTATCTACATTATTTCCAGCTTGGCTTCACTTTTTTTACCCTCTCCTTCCAACAATGTTCCCATGGGATGATATAAAGGTTTAAGCAGGAAGTTATTTATGTGGGATGAGAGTTGGGTGTTGGCAGATGTCTTCATTACACCCTTGGCCTTTTTTTATGGAGACGTGGCCTAGTTTCCCATGCACGGTAGGTATAAATAAATATTAACTGCTGGGGTTTTCCAAATCCTTCAGACGACAACTTTCACTCCAGAATTTTGATAATATCTGGTTGTTGCAACTGAGCTTTCCTCAAAGTTGTCGATTGCGTAATTGCAGAGCCAACATATCCAGCATTTTCTCTCTCTCTCTCTCTCGGTCAATTGCTCAACCTATAATGTAGGAAAATACCCAAATGAAATTAACTGAACCTGTTACAGAACCTAAATTACCTGTGGCCACACCTTCATGAGCAATGCAATTGCATGTGTAAGGTAGGATCCAGTAGCAGCCACACTCGTGACTATTGGAGCAGTTTACATGCTGCTGCAGCAACGGCAACAGCATTCTGCACTGAACATTCAAGTTGCCATTCAGCTCCAAACATGGAGAGACTCTTGGCCCAGGAACAGAAAATGCCAGGGCCAGCTATATCCCAGCAGACTTCCTAATTTGGAGTGAAATGGCAATTTGCTTCCGGTCCTTTATCTTTTCTTTGATGCCACTTTTTGTGTCAGGTATGTGGTTTGATTCCGGTTCAGAATGATGGGGCATGGAGCTGGGGGGAAATTGCCTAGAACTAACTGTAGCTTCCAGATCGTCTAGATTTTCTTTATATCTTAAAATGAGACTCTTCTCCAAGTAACATTAATTGGTGAAATCTGTTAAGATATGTCCTAGGGAGAAAGGGGCTCTTTCTTTCTTTCTTTCTTTCTTTCTTTCTTTCTTTCTTTCTTTCTTTCTTTTTCTTTTTATTCTTAGAAAATGCTGTTTGCTGTTCGTTTTAAAGGGGTGGGGGTGTTGTTTTAGTTAGCATGAGTTTGCCTTTTTCTGTTTTCCTTTTCTTTTACCTACGTATTTTTTTATTATTATTATTCATGTGGTGAGGAAGGGTACGGAGAGGGTGGGGAGGTGGGTTCTGTTTTCGTTTGTGTGCTTATTTTTTGTGTATAGTCATTACAGCGAGGGGGGATGGGTTGTTGGGGTGAGTTGTTGTTGGGGTGGATGGGGTGTTGGGGTGGGTGGAGTTGGAAAGAATGGAGAGTCACCTGGGTTGGTTATCGTCTTCCAAAGAAACTATTCTGAACTTTAAAATGGAAAGCGCAATGCTGGTGGTCAACAAAATAGGTTTAAAGACTCTCTCAAGGCAAATTAAAAAATGTAGTATAAACACCGACAACTGGGAAACACTAGCCTGTGAGCACTCCAATTGGAGAACAGCCTTTACCAAAGGTGAAATTGGCTTTGAAGACGCTCGAACTCAGGACGAAAGGGAGAAACAGGCTAAGAGGAAGGCACGCTTGGTGAACCCTCACCATGATCAACTCCCACCCGGAAACCTATGTCCCCACTGTGGAAGGTCATGTGGATCCAGAATTGGCCTCCACAGTCATTTACGGACTCACTGTTGAAACCATCTCAATGGAAGACAATCTTACTTCGAGTGATTACTGAAGAAGAAGGAGGTATTGGTGTGGGAAGGATCTCTGTGGATAGCAAGGGGGGAAGGGGGGGCTTCACCAGTCTATTGGTTTGAGGTGCTTTCTGGGTGCTTAATTCGGCAGTAGATGTTGTTGCAGGGTTGTCAATCTGTAATATGTGGGTTTAGCTAAGGTTCGTAGTCTTGTGTTCTGTGTTCTGTGAGTGGTACTTGACTGTTTTGGTTTGCATTGTCATGTCATTTCTGTTACAGTCATACCTCTGGTTACGGCCATTCAGGTTGCGTGATTTCAGGTTGCGCACCACGCCGAACCCAGAAGTAAAGCAACGGGTTACTTCCGGGTTTCAGCGCTTGCGCATGCGCAAAAGCACTAAATTGTGCAGATGCAGCGGCGCGGGTTGCGAATGTGCCTCCCACATGGATCGTAAACCCGAGCGTCCACTGTATTTCTTCTTTCTCTTGTTGACTGTCATTCAACCATTAGCTGTATTTTCGTCTTGGTTGTCGTTCGGTGGGTCAGATGGCTGCCATTCTGGTGGAAGGTTAAGTCTGAGGTTCTCCAGAAGTTGCAGGGCTTCAGGTATGTCAGTGGCTATGTGCTGTGTTGTGTCAGTTGTTACAACGAGGCAAAAAGGGAAGCCCCATTGGTACTTGATTCCTTCTTGTTGAAGATGTTGGATACATGGTCATAGGTTTTTTCTTCAGTTTACGGTCTGTTGCAATAAATCCTGAAAGACCAGGATGCGGATCGTAGAATGCAACAACTGATTGGCCTGCAGGAGCAGCCCAACCAGCTCCATGAAGGAAGCAGAATCGGCCAATCAGACAGGACTCATTGTGTAAATAATATATATAAAAGCCTGAGGTTTGGTGGGAAATTCAATCAATCACTGTTTTACAAGAGCATGAAATCTCTCCAGGACTCTGAGTACTGGTATATTTCAGTAGCCATGTCAGCTTACTGTATCAAAATGCTAACAGATCACAAGCTTTTAAAAGACTAACCAGCAGTGGACCACTCTCAAAGAATTCTCCCTAATGTTAGCAGACACAGACCTAAAGGGACGAGTGGACAAAATCTTAAGCCATTGGGAATCTTTCAGTTTGCTTATAGGGTTTGTCTCTCACACCAATTTCAAAGTCATAAGTGAATAGAACTGGGATTGTATCAGTAGGGGATATTTCACAGAGACCCTGCCTTTCTGGGTGTTTGCTAAAGTTAGATGTTCATAAAGTGTCAGGACTCTGTGGCTACCCCATGCCAATCTATGCCTGAATCTTCCAAGTGTTCCAGGAGTTGTGGTTCTGTAAGTGGCACATCATTTTCATAACAGTCTTGCAGGCGATGGAGCCCTGCTTTGGAAAGAATAGTAGATACTGATAAGTTATGTTGAAATTGTGGTATATAAGGAAGCAGGATTTAGGGTGAGGGTGTGGAAGCTCGTTTCTTATAGCTACCATCTGCTCCACACCTCTATAGTACCACCTGTTAAAGAGTTATGTTCTTTATTGGAAAATAGAAAAATATATATACCTAGTATAAAATTTAAACTGCACAAGGTAAAATAAGACATGGAAAAAAAAACAAATTGTTAAGACACCTATGTAAAAAAGAAAAAGAAAAAGAGGAAAAACTTACAAATTTGCAAGGTTATTATTGTACTTAACCTAATAACAACTCTCAGAACACTTAACAAACTAGCCTGCGGGATTCCTTGGTGGAAGCCATGATTGTTTAAAGTGGTGTGGTTACAAACTTTGTTGAAAAAGTTAAAAACAATTATCAAGCATAGAGTGTTGTCTTCCAGGACAAATACATGCACAGATGTTAAGTATTGTGTGCAGTCATCCACATTGCATCAAAACAGACTTGGAAAATGTTTTACATTACAGATTAAGCTCACATCCACAGGGTATACTTCAGTCTAGAGATTTAAGATAATTTCTCCATGGTGACAGAGATGGAAGATAGATTACTATTATTCATAAATGATATAATTAACTATATTTCCCGGGATTCTTCAGGGGAAGCCAGGGCAGTTAAAAGTGCTATAATACTGCTTTAAATGATGGGGACCTTAAATGTGCAAAAAACAAACAAAACAAAAAAACCACAACCCTGGTCTATTGTGTATTTCTTTTATATTTATGTGGTGCCTTTCTGCTTAGGTACCGAAGGCGGTTCACAATTGTAAAACACTAAAACAAACCAAAAAAGTCCTATAAAATGGAGAGTGGCCAAGGTCTCTCAGGCCAACTGAAAGCTGATGGTAGGTGCTTCCTGCCCTGGGCTTCATCACTTCTGCCCTCCCTCAGGTAACACAGGTCTCAAGTAGCCCCAGGGAATAGTGCTGGTGCCCAGGAAGTTCCCTCAAGCCACTGATGGCATGTGCTTCTTGGCCTGAGCTTCCTCAGAGCTATATCTCTTTGAGTACTGAAAAAAAAAGTGGTATCTTCACAAACAGGAGCACAAGTCTGAGGGGAAATATGTGACCCATGCACATGACATGAGGAACCAAGTTAAAATGAATTGTACCGAAAGGCCCTCAGGCTACTCAATCGTCAAACAAGTGACGCACAAAATTTGGTGACTCCTTCTTTCCGGCCTACACCTTGCGAAACAAAATTTCCCCACATATTCTTTTAGTCTGGTTTTAGCTAGGGCTTTTTTCTTCAGCCAGAACTGAGTTCCAGCACCTCTCAGGTGGGCACCATTATAAGAGAATGAGAGATGTTTTCATGGTGAGTTCTCACACTTCTCTCTCTCTCTCTAGAAAAATAGCCCTGGTTTTAGCCATTAGCCATAACCAGTGCTTTTTCTGTGACCAGTACTCACTGGAATGGAGTCACCTATTGCTTTTGCTGCCCATGTCAGCCATGTTGTGTTGATGCTTGTAAAGCTTTTATCAAGATATGAGCCCTGACGCCTCATTATTATTATTTAACCAGAAAGGCACTTGCCATAACAATATACTGAGTTAGGAAGCTTCTGCTTTTGATTAGCCACATTTATCCATGTCGTCCACACATGCAAATTATGGTTAGGTGCAAAGGAAGCTTCCTTCTCCTTAATTAAACCTTTGGTCTACCCACTGCTTACACCGATGGGCAAATGCTCTCCTGGAGATGGCGGGAATTAAACTTTCACATGCAAAGCATGTGCACAGTCCTCCTTGTGAACATTATAAAACAAGCCAGCTTCAGTAGCTATGGTTTCAAGTTGACTTGTTTGAAGGTAATCATAGTCCAGGCTTTTTTCAGCCAGAACTCACCAGAACTTCTTTTTCTAGAAAAGATATCGCTGATCGTAGTTAATGTTAACCACAGTCCATAAATCTAGACATCAGCATTATCAGCCATCGTAGTAGTAGCGTTTTTATTTCATACTTCATTCTGAAAGAAAAAAGGCCTCCCAGAGCTATTTGCATCTACAGTGGTACCTCGGGTTATGTACTTAATTGGTTCTGGGTCACTGTACATAACCTGAAAAATTTGTACATAACCTGAAAAACCGAAAAAACCGCTTCTGCGCATGCACAGACCATGAAAACATGTCTGCACATGCGCAAATTGCGCGTGCGCCTCGGGTTGCGCTTCTGGGTTAGCGGAGTTCGTAACCCAAAAAGTACGCAACCCGAAGCGTACGTAACCCGAGGTACAACTGTATCAGTAATGAGGCAGTCCCTGCTCTCAGGCACATAATCTAAGATACATGGCACACAAGGAAAAGTGGGGAGGAGGGGAATAGCAAGTACAAAAAACTAGTTCAGGCACTAGTTTGTAGTAACAGAATTCTTGTTGCAACCAACTGGAATGGAGAGATTTGAAGAGGAGGAGCCAAACATTGCTGACTGGTTGAAGGATAGGCTCTGCCGTTCCATCTCTTCCTCTCCTATAGCCTGATGGAATGAGAGCCATTGGCAGATGACAGCTGAGGGAAAGGTCTGATGAAGAAGGTCTCTTAGCAGAGCTGATGGAGGTGCCCTGCAGCCCTAACTTGAAAAAAACTGTAGTTAAGCAAAAGCCCTTTTATGTAAAGGAACTGATCTTTGAAACAGAAGTGTGATTTCTACATAGGCAGCTGCCAAAATTTTCAGAGTGTGTTAAATAGCTAGAGCAGCGGTTCCCATCTGGTGGTCCATGGACCCCATTCACATAACAAAATCTACAATAGGAATATCAAAAGTTTCAAAAGTAGGGAGTCCGCAGAATTTAGCTAATTGGGAACCACTGATCTAGAGCATCTTTGACAGATGTTCATTTGACTTTATATATATATATATAAATCTCCAAAGTAGAGGATTCCACACCTTTCTCAGACAAAGCTGGACATGAGCCCGTCAGTCTGTATCCTGTTGACAGAGCAACCCAGTGGTAACAGTAACTTCTGCTCCTCCATAATAACTCACAAAGCCAATTGTAACTTCTGGTTTTCTCCCTTTTTTGCATATTGCTGGGTGATTCCTACGCAAAGGTGTGTTACTGCCAGCTCCTCGGAACATCACGATCCTGTCCACTAATATGAAGCACTTTCTAGTATGGAGCCCAGTGACGGTGCCTGGAGAAGCTGTAAAATATTCCGTCGAGTTTCAAGGGTAACTTTTCTTCACATTGAGTCTAAACATGCAGTAACTATCACTGCTGACCTTTCTTTCTTTTTTAGGCAAGTATGTAAAGGACAAGACAGAAGAGTCTTAAATTATGCATGGTGTGAGGAAATGGACAATTAGAACACGGGGTTGGGGTCATCCAATTAAGCTGAAGGGAACTTATTCACACCGTTCAGTATTAAGCTATGGTATCCAAAAGATATGGTTGATGTTTTTAAAAGGGTATTAGGCAAATTCTGTTGCTAGTCATGATGGCAGAATGCCTCCAAATACCAGATGCTGGAGGACAACAGTGGGAGAGCCCTATTGCCCTCATGTCCTGGTTGTGGGCTTCCTGTAAGCATAAGGTTAGTCACTGTTGGGAGCAAGAACCTAGACTGGATAGGCCTTTGGTCTGACCCAGCAGGGATCTTATGACCCAAGCCAATGCAAGCTGTTGACTGTCAGAGGGGGCCTATCCTGCTCCTTTGGCTGAGCTCTTGCAAAATTTCATCACAGAATGGAACACGTAGTAGGGCCTAGGCCCAACCCACAGTCAGCCGAATAATGTGGTAAATATCCTGAGGTGGTCAGGTTGACTCTATTGCTGTGTACACACAACCAACTTGAAACACAGCTACGTCATTCTTTTTCTCGATAAGGATCTAAACTGGTTTCTTTCGGGGTTTGGGGAATGCATCAAAATGCAGTATTTCATAAGAAACAACAGCATAGATTTGGATTGTGGCTGTTGTGGTGTGTACTCTGGTTCCTAAGTGGGAATGTACTGAATGCAGAGTAAATGGGGTTGTGCACACAGCCTATGGTTCCAGACTATAAATGAGGTGCCTTTGAATGTTCACAAGCATTAAAAACAAAACAAAACTCCTGCAAGTGAGAAAAAAGTAGCACATTGCAGAGAGAGGTTCTAGTTCTAGCCCAGCTTGCTCCCTGTTCCAGGTTTCTGCTTGCAAAGTAGCATTCAAAAATGTGATTACCCACTTCCAGTTTGGAGCAATACAACCCTTTCTATCCCCACGTAACCTTAATGCGACATTCTGATGCATGTCTTTGTGGCCCAAGCCATTGTTATTAAGTGGCATTGCAGTAAACTAGCCCATGTGAGAAGGTTGGGAAGAATTGTATCTGCTACCAGACATGTCTGCCCTTGTGGGACTATTCATGTTGTAACACGTGTGTAAGGGTTCCTAACAAATATTCTTTAAAAAGTGCACAGAATATTTGCTTCGGGGTGGGGCGGGTCACCCTCGAGTGCACAGTGCGTAATTTGTGCTCTACTTTGCTCTCAGTCTTCTATAACTCAGTTGAGTCACACACTCTGCATACAGAATGCTCCAGGTTCAATCGCTGCCATTTCCAGGTTTCTTCCTGGAGAGCCACCACCAATAAGCATCAACATTATTGAGTGAAGTAGGCCAGTGGCCCAATCGACCGGTTCAGCTGGCGGAATTGGCAATACTACAGGTGCCGCATAATACCTGTTCCTCATTTGTAAGAACTCAGTTGTTTAGTGTGGTACCGCCTACGGAACTCCCTGTCTATTGATATCAAGCAGATGCCTTCACTGTGCTTTTTTTGGCACCTGCTAAAAATGTTCATGTTTAGACAAGCCTACCCAGATGCTTAGAAGGTTGAGGAAATTTTAATACAGTCATACCTCGGGTTACGGCCGCTTCGGGTTGTGCACTGCGCCGAACCAGGAAGTAACAGAACAGGTTATGTCCGGGTTTCGGTGCTCACGCATGTGCAGAAGCACCAAATTGCGTTACGTGCGTGCGCAGACGCAGCGCCACAGGTTGCGAACGCGCCTCCCGCATGGATCGCGTTCGCAACCCGAGCATCCACTGTATCTGTTTTAGTAATTTAACTTCTGAATGTTTTAAAGCAGAGTCGTAATCTTTCCTCGATTTCACTGTTTCATCTTTTGTAAACCGCTTTGAGGTTTTCTTTACAATCAAGTGGTGTACAAATTTTATGTAATAAATAAGTAAGAACCACTGCCTTCAGCAAAGCGTGTTGTGTTGCATTCTTTCCCCTAATTCTTCTTCTTCTTCTTCTTCCCCTCAGAGAATATGAGAGAGACTACGCCAACGACAGCTGGATTCCCATTGGAGAGTGTACGGGCATTAGTGTTACTCAGTGTGATATCACAGAAGACATTTCTGCCACTGTGCCATACGATCTACGTGTCAGGGCAGGTGTGGGGACCCAGGCTTCACACTGGGCCACTCTCAGTGGCTTCTTCAATCGTGTCACAAGTAAGTGCATTCACATGCTCCTCTGTGATGCACATCTCACGCTGGGATCCTTAGGATAATGGTAGGTGCTAATGTCCTCATTGGGGGGCCTTGTTCCTACTGAGGTCAGTCCTGGGTGTCAGCACCTGGCACTACTGAGCAGCTTAGCCAGGACCCTAGCAGCTTTGCCTGGAAAAGAGGAGATTGGATACCCATCTTCAAATATCTCAAGGACTGTCACATGGAAGAGGGAACAAGCCTGTTTTCTCCTGCTCTGGAGGGTAGGACTCGAACCAATGGCTTCAAGTTGCAAAAAGGAGATTCCGACCAAACATCAGGAAAATCTTTCTGGCAATAAGAGCTGTTCAACAGTGGAATGGTTTCCCTCAGGAGGTGGTGGACTCTCCTTCCTTGGAGGTTTTCAAGCAGAGGTTGGATGGCCATCTTTCTTGGATGCTTTAGCTGAGATTCCTGCATTGCAGGGGGTTGGACTAGATGACGCTTGGGGTCCCTTCCAACTCTAATATTCTTTGATTCTCTGAATCTACCAGGACCCCACTGAAGCAGACTCATGCCCTGCCCTCTCCTTCTTCAAAGCCGAGGAAGGCAGCTTTGAGTTGCGATTTTAAATTTCTCACAATTCACTGGAGAACTCGATGTACATATAGCATCACTCCAGGGCACTTTGTGAAATCTGAATGGCAGCTCAGGTCTGCCTGCCACTGAGTTGGGAAACCAACAGCATTTTGCTGTGGGACGCTCCTCCCCGCAAACTTGGTCCTGATTAAGGTGATAAAACTATGTATGTGAAACAATTGAACTTACACAGGTTGGGGCCTACATAGGGTGCCAACTTGATTAAAATATTGGTGGTTGGGGGGGGGGGATAAGGGCTGCCCAGTGCATAATCAATCACATGATGTTGCGCATGCACACCATTTGACTGGCAATGCCCATCAACTTTAGGGGCCCCTGGCCCCCTCAAATATTTTATCGTGGTAGGCTGAACAGACCTCGGCCTCTAGGATTTGGTTCCTGTGGGCCTACATAATGGTGGGATGCCTCACCATTGGATCGAATGACTTAGGGCTTTTCCTGCATCTTTGGTAGTTAGGAGAATTACAGCAAATGCAGTTCTCCCCAGTTCTCTGCTTTAATTTGATGGAATTTACCACGGTTGAGGCGGAAAATCTGTTTTGAGTGCCATGGCTCAGCCTTCCACAAATGTGAGGTCATAATAAAAAAGGGTTTTGAGCAAGTGAGTTTCCGCCAGCACATTTAACCTAATAAATACACACCTAGAAGTAGGGAGAATGGATTCCAGCTCAGAAAATGCGACTTCCAGACAAAGTTGTTCCCTAAATTTGACAGTTGATGCAGCATTTTCCAACTCTTACTTTTAGTTGCTTTTTTTTGCCCTAGCTGGAAAGGAAGCCAGATAAAGAAAAAATCCACACCATGAAAGATCCCTGTAACGAGATGGGCATATATTTGTATAATAATACTCAAACATACAATGTATTTAATGATTCAAGAGCAGAATTGCTCAAGAAAAGATACTCCAAAACGTTGTAAACTAATCCAAAGGAAAATTAATAGTTTAACCAACTTATCAAATAACTCAAAAAGCCAAACAATAACTTCAAAATAACCTTAACGAATTGCCGGCTAAAAATCTCGTTTCACCGTTATGATCTATCAGTTTCCTCAGAAGGAGGGAAAAAAAGAATTGTTTGTATGACTCAAGATAGCTTAGTTGCTATTAAATCTAGGGGGAGGATAAGAAACTTAAAACAAAAAGAACACTCCCAAATAATGAGTGGTAATTCTCCCAACTCAGAATTCTAATATGCTTCATTCCAAAGGTTAAACCTAAATTCAAGCTCAAAAACAAGCTCCATAGCTTGTGAAACACGTCGACACGGGGCTATGTAAGCTTCCCCGATCTTATTATTACGAAGCTATTGCAAAGCCAGGGCTCCTTTTTCTTTATAAGTTGATGTATAGGAGTGAAATTCAAGAGCAGAAGCTAGTTACATGCTTCTGATTCTATCTGCCTGAATTACCATTCTCTATGCAATTCATAAAGGCACGTTGTATTTTGGATGGTATAGTCTCCCTTTGAATCTAGACAGAACTGGTTTGTCCTTCCTTCTTCTGTAGCTATTGCTGGTACTATTACTGTAGATGACGCCTGCAGGCAAAACTGATAACTCAGCAGCCCAAGAAACATTTCAAGTCTATGCAAGATTGCTAAATGCCTGGCCCTGATGGTGGAATCCAGTTTCCACTCCCAACTTAGCCCTGAGGGGTTTCTGCTAGAAAAACAAGAAGGGATCGGAGAAAACAGATGACAGATGCAAGATGGTACCTAAAGATTTGTGCATCGGCATGAGAGCACCTCACAAACTCAGTACATCAGCACTTGAACATAAAGCTGTAAGCTTCTGCTCAAGTGGATCACTTTGTGCAGTACTATACTTTGCATAGGCTGGGACCACAAATGAGATTTTGCACAGAATGCTCTGTAAAGGCTAAAGCAGATGAAATGTTTGAGATCCACGATTGGATCTTATCTTCTCTCAATCAGATCAACTGAGGTAGGGTAAGATTGATTAGGACCACAGCATTGGGGTGGGGAAGGAAGATACTTATTGAGTATATGCCAAATACCCATCTGATCTCCTTTTAAGTTCAGAACATTTTGGAAATTCCAGATTAGGCTGATGGCCTCCAATATGGTGTTCATGGGCACCTGCCGAGGTCCCTCTCCGCCCTCCAGTATTTATTTATTTATTTATATTGCAGCGTGTTGTTATTTAAACCAAGGTGATGCTGTGCCTAGCTACAAAGCATATTGTAAGCACCCAGAAACGCCATCTTACCTCCTTTTCCTTATAAAGCCTCTGTCCCGCTCCCCCACCCCCACCCCGGCAGCTTTGCCTGCTTGTTTCTGTTTGTTTCAAGTGTGTATATTTGTCTTTTTTTCCTTTCCTTCGGTATGGGATGTTGCTCCTATTTTGGAAGTTGTCTGTATTTTTTATTGTCTGGTTTTTGTTTTGGGGTGTGTATTTGGGCTGAGGGGCTTTTTGAGAGGTGGGGTTCCTGAGCATTGACAGTTTTTACTGTATTCTATGAGATGGGTATTTTGTGATGCTCACAACAGTTTCTTAGATTTCCAGATGTTTCCCCAGGCTCAGAAAAGGTTGGGGACCCCTGCTTTAGGCTGTTCCATAGCATATTGATCCTTGTTTTTCCTGAGCTGGGATGCGAGATTCATGTATGGTCCCATGATGGATATGATTCTGTCGTTTTCACAGCCTCCCTCATTCCACCTATGTTGACTGTCACAGCTGATGGATATCATTTGCTAGTGGAACTTGAGCGACTAGGACCTGCCTTTGAATTCTGGATATATTACTGGAAGAAGGGCCAAGGGCACAAGGTAAGTTTTGGTCTTATATCTGGCCTGAGAATGCAGGAAAGTTCTCTTGCAAGTACATGGACAAGATCCATGTATTGATGAGGAACCTGTGGCCTTCCATATGTTGTTGGACTTCCACCAGCCTTGGCCAGCATAGGCCATGATCAGAGAAGTTGTAGACTATCAATGTCTGGAGGACCACAGATTCCACATCCCTGGTCTAGAGGTTAGGCTATCCTGAAGTTCTGCCAAAAACTCTGAGCGTTATTATGATGGAGCAGCACAGAAAACGGTCCACAAGGAGACTTCACTTTGGTCCTTCCTAATTCTACATTTTTTTCCTGCTATATACTGTTGCCTGATGGTGTATGCAATCTTTTTGATTCCTACTTGCTGTGGTGCGAACATTATAAGTGGCAACAGACTGTTTAAAGGATGGCCCCTCTCCCAATGAGTCTGCCTGCCCACAACAATAAACCGGAGGATCTGTTTTATATTTAATCACAATAGGAGGTCAGAATGGCTGTCGTGCAGGATATAACCTTTTCAGCTGTGGAACCCAAGTTGCAAAAAGTTCAGGGATCTGCATGTCTTAATAGACTCTTTATCAATAAATTTAAAGATCAGCTTGCAAAAGGTGCAAGCTTTCTCAGTTGCTCCTTCGCAGTGAAACAGAAATTAATGCAAGGACTTTGAAGCTGGCTTAGTAGTAGATGGGCAGCCAGTACAGAAGTTTTAACAATGGTGTCACATGTTGCCAGCCATGTGCCCCCATCAGCTGTCTGGCCAGTGCATTCTGCCCCGGCTGGAGCTTCTGAACCAGGGCCAAGGGCAAAGATCTCAATTAAAATCACCTATGCCCTGCTGCAGTTAGCTTTAGAAAAAAAGTTCAATTTGGATTAAACCTTCCCTTCCCTACACTCTGCTATCCTGGTGAAAATTGCTTCATCCACTAACCTAGTATTACATTTTTTAAAAAAAGACGTTGTTGCTATCTATGCAATTGAAGTAATGTCTAGTTTGGCAGCTTCTCAGCTTACCTACAAAGAAATCAGAAAACAATTTACTTGGTAGCTTTCAGAACCTTTGGCCCCTCCCTATACAATGGAACGTGGGTTAATCTCTTATTTCAGTTGTATTGTACTATACCAATTTAATTACCTACAACTCCCTAATTGCCCACAATTTCTTACAACTTCCCAGAAATAAAAGGGGTGGGGAGATCTAACTTGAATTTGCTTGCAGACATTCCTATCTATATTTTCCTGAGACGGTTTTTTAATGAGTGCCTCTGAAAGTATCTGAAAGCAACATGTGAAAATAACTGGAAATTCAAAAAGGCAAATTTGCATTTTTAAATCTTGCAGAATTTTCCAATCTGTGAACAGTTTTTGTTTTGGCTCTATTATTTGTGCACCTTGTCTTGGGCGTTTGGCTGCGTTACACAAATGGCCTGTGGTGGTTCTTCTTGTTTAGCAATGGAGTTCATTAATATTCAGGTGTCAGAGAGGGTGACCAAACAGGGTCTCATGCCCAAAGCAAAGAACAGACCAGTTAATCAAATATAGGGAAGGGGTACCTGTGCCCCCCCCAGGTGTTGTTGGACTCCAACTCACCTCAGCCCAAATCAGCACAATCAATGAACAGAGATGAGAGAAGTGCAATAAAGATGGAGGAGGGGTGGAGGAGAAATTCTATTCAGTAGAATAGAATTTAAAGCAGAATCTATCAAATTTGTGCATCCCAAAGCAACATGTGAACAGAAACATAGATATCCTTCAAAATTTGCACTTAACAGAATTTTCTGATGCTGTTCTTCAAATGATTTTTACAAAAATGCATATATTAGGTAAAAGTGTGCATAAGAACAAAGATACAAGTGAAAATAACATACAAAAATACATTATATTAGGGGAAAGTGTTTGTACATTAGTTTGTGCTACATATAAAGCTATGTTCAATAGGATAGATGTGTGCTTAAATGCTGAATTTCCATGATTTTATATATATATATATAAAATGTGGAGAACTGCATTTCAGACTGGCAAAATGAGAACCCGAAAGAACCAAAATTCACAGAACCTTCTGTCTCTAGTCTGGACAGCTATATGTTCCCCTTGCCTGATCTAATGAATGGGAACTGATTTCACTCTGGCTTCTGTGAAACTAGGTGTATCGCAAAGTGGTGAAAGACAGCAGCACTACGTTACATATGGACACCATGGAAGCTGGCACTGAATACTGTGTTAAAGCCCAGACCTATGTTGAAGCCATAAACCGGAGCAGCAATTTCAGCCAGGTGCAGTGTGTGAGGGCCGAAGGTAAGAACAACAAAGATACTCTCCTTTCCAGACATGGTTCTCCACTGCTGGGGGGGCCAGGGCAGATAAAACGGTATTTAATAAAAGCTTGAACATTTGTGACACTTTTGTTAGCTAACTAATTATCCCCTTTAGTTTCTGGGTTGAACGTCAAACCTAACACTAACAACTAGTGTGGTCAGCTACAAAAAGAGGACAGGGCCTCTGCATCTTTAATAGCAATGTTCAAGAGGTGCACAGATAATTAAATGTACAGGAGCCCAGCCTCCTCCTTCTGCAACCAGCCACTTTACTAACTGCAGAATTGGAATGTGCTGTGCATCTTTTATTATTATATTTGTTTAATTTCTATACCACCCTTCATCCGAGGATCGCAGGGGTGGTTTACAATATTGAAACACAAAAATGCATAACATAGTAGCAAACAAAATCAACACACACACACACCCGTTCCACATTTTAAAAGGTCATTTAACACACAGTTTAAAAGGCCACACTTCAATAAACAAAGGCCTGGGAGAAGAAGAGTGGTTTCACCTGGCACCTAAAGATATAAAATCATAGAATTGTAGAGTTGGGAAGGGACCCCAAGGGTCATCTAGCCCACTCCCCTACAATGCAGGTTTGCCCACTAACCCGCTTTTTGGCTCTGGGCCCATTCACCACTAGCATGTGGCCTGAAAACGTTTCACCACCTTGATATACTGCTGTTATAAGAATTTTAAGGTCTCAAATATAGAATAAATATTCATAAATGCACACATATCTAAATATATGAACCATGTGTATGAAATAGTATGGGAGAGTGATCCTGAAGCCATTTTGACTCAAATATTCCTCTGCAGTAAGGGAGGCAAATGGGGAAAGCCTTCCCATTGGCTTTTTGCTTGCAAAACCTGTCTTAAGGGCATATTTGTGTATGAATAGGGTGAGCCTGTGACCTGGATTCGGGAACTAAAGTATTAACCATCACAAAAGTATGGCCAGACTGCCCAGGTAATGCAATCAGTGACCATTATCAGGTATCCTGGCAGGCAGAATTTCTGCTGTAGACCACCTCCTTCTGTGATGTATGTATGATGTTTTGGGGGGGTGGTCTTGGGCTACAGGGTGGGCAATTTCAAAAGTCTATATAAGGGCTTACGTACCATTGTTCAGGGTTCTCCTCCCTCCTGCATGTGGTGAGTGGGGACCCTGTTGCAACAGTTACTTGAATAAAGATCCGGCTTACTAGCCGCTTTGCTTCTCAATATACTCTGGTTGGCCTCTGTTATGTTCTGCTACCGATAGGGAACCCACTTAAGGACCTACGGGTTCCGGAATACCCCATAAGGGAAAGGGAGCGCTGCTTCCCTTTACTTCACTGCTTCACATTACTGTTCTTCAGAACAGTGCAAAGCCATGTAAACACAATGTGCAGCAGTGGCGCTTATGTCAATTCCCAGATACTTTTCAGCTCAGAGCCCTTCATTGTGGTTTTCTGCCCTCTTAGCAACTACAGAGTCTTTTTTTGTCTCCAGCAGGCAAAGCCATATTGGTCACCTTCGCCCCACTCTTCTTGGTTATCTCTGTTGTGGCTGTTTTGGCCCTTCTTTGGGTTGCCTGGAAAACATGTCAGATCTGCCAGTATTCCTGCTGCCCGAACGAGAGCCTTCCGGACACTTTGGTAAGATAAGAAATGGTTTGAAGTGCTGTATTGAGGTTGTGCCTTAACACTTCCAGAAAAGGTAGGTGTGCCCTGCCTTTAAAAGCCATGGGTTGAAGCTTGGCGCTTATACTGTGCCGCAGTGCCTGTTACCCGGGCAGGTTATTGGAATGCATAAGAGTAGCTATCAGTCTGGCTGCGAACACATGACTATACCTTTTAAAATCACATTCCCCCCCCCCTCAACAAATACTGGGCATTGTTATTACAGGTTGCTGAGAATTGTAATTCTGTGAGGGATAAACCACATTGCCCAGAATTCTTTGTAGGGGGGAATGTTCTTTAAATGTGCACATAACCTTGAAATGACAAAAGTCAGATCATTGAGGTGCTCGAATTTGTAAATGAAGGGATGGTGCTGTAAGGGTTACAGGTAGCTCAATATGTTTAAAGCTATGTAACTATATTTACCTTTGTGCCTGTTGAACCCCAGCACTGGAGCAACTTAGTGAGCTATCAGGTAGAACCCTACCTGAGCTCTTTCCTCCCCATAAACGCCACCATGAAGAGGGCTAGCTACTTAACTTTTTAAAATTAAAAAGCTGAACACTGGGAATGCAGGGTGGAATATCACTTAAAGCTGGGGTGGGCAACACTGTGGCCCTTGAGAAATTGTCCGTCTTCCACTATGCCTGACCCTGACCATTGGCCATGCTGGCTGGGGCTGATGGAAGTCCATAAGCGAGGAAGCCAGGTTCCTCATTTCTGCCTAAGGGAATCAGACTTACACAGGCCCTCTTATGGCTACAGCCCTGAGTGCTGCTTTGAACACTAAGCTTTACAATACTAATCCAGTACTTCCATCCCTCTGCAGTGGTGAAGTAAATGCTCTTCCATCTTTTACCCATTATGTGTTTTTTCCCCTCCCCACCCCTCTTTTCCAGAAAGTAACAGAATCACCTGCTAGGCTACTAAATTACAGGGGAGAGGAGACAGAGAAATGCGATGAGTCTGTGCAAGTGCTACCCCCTGAAGAGCTTCTCCGCTTGTGGATTCATGAAACTCTTTAATATCACACCAAGGACACAATCTGCAAGATGAGACTGCAGTGCTGCTCTCCTTTTTGCCTCTCCGAGTAAGGCACACACACAGGGCACGCACACACATGTAGCTTTCCTCCCCTAACAACACAAGGACAGAAAATTGAGGATTTGCTTTCTTCAAAGGGAAAGGCATCATGTGGCCAGCAAGACGGGTTCCCGTGCTGAGGGTTTCACAGAGAGGGCTGGAGCTGACGCATTCATCCTTGTCTGACAGAGAACAGCAGCCAAGCTCATGGATAGCCACAGAGGCTGTGATCCTAGCTGCTTATCATCATCTGCTTAACTGAGAGTTAAAAGACCTTGGGCTGATTACAATTTGCTGGGTTTGGGTTTTTAACATAAAGGTGCAGTGCTAGAAGGAGCTGCAATTCAAATCCATGTTGATTTTGCAGAACAGGAGCAAGGAGCAGCAGGTTCAAATTCAGTGACGGACTGTAGCTTAGCGGTAGCAGTTAGAGCGCATGTTTTGAGTCAGAAGGTTCTAAGTTCAACATCTGGCGCCTCTATTTAAAAGGATCCGTTAGAAGATGGTGTGAAAAATCCTGAATGCCAGAGGAGACAATACTGGAAAAGACTGACCTTGTACAAGGCAGCTTCCTATGTACCTCCTAGTCAAAGATCTCACCTGAATAAATATTTTTCACATATATTTTTCAATCATAGCCCTAAGCCATGGTTAACCTTAACTCTGGGATTTTTGTAATAAGACAGCTACTTAAACTACAGTTTCAAGTTAGCTTATTTCCAGGGCCGTCTTAAGCATATGTGGCGCCAGGGTGCAAAGATCCGCCCGTGCCTCCCCCCAGTTGCCCAGAGTTGTCAACCTTTTTTAGGGGGGAACCCCAAAGTTGTTGACGTTTCTTAAGGAAAGGTTCCCCGGAGTTGTCGACCTTTTTTTTAGGGAGCTGACACCACGCCTATCTCTGCTCAGGAAGAGAAAACAGGAAACATAAGGAGCCCGGCGCAACAAACAAATGCTGAGGCGTCAGCGTCGGCAACTGAGTGAAGCCGAGCACCTCGTGGTGTAAGCAGCATGCACTGGGCAGCCTTCTCCATGGCCCTACGCCAATCCCAGGTGCGCAGGAGGGCGGAGCCGGCAGTTGCCTCAGTGCCTCGTTGGCTCGTTCCCGAACTTGCAGCACAGAGCCCGCCGCGGCGCTCCGACCAACGGGTGTGCTCTTCCCCAGACTCCAACTCTCGGGCCCCAGACTCTCAGCCTGGCACCCCTGAGAGCCCGGTGCCTATGGTTAAGACGGCCCTGCTTATTTCAGCACTGTTTAACCACAGATTGTCATGTTTGGGCAACATGTGATCAGAGGCAGAGCTAGCTGCTCTGGCACCCGCAGCGAACGTCCCGGGGGGGGGGGCGCCACCCGTGGCAATGTCACTCCCGCTCAGGGATGACACTCAGGGCAAGTCGCACCTGCCACACACCCCTGCCAGTGCACGTGATTTAATTTTTTAAAAATATAAGCAAAAGCTTCCAAATTCCTCCTCATGTCTGCACTGGAAGAAGGGTGCACAAGCCTGAGGTTTGTTGAGGCTCCTTCTTATTACACTAAACTATGGCTTAGTATTATGTTTGAACTAGCTCAATGAGAGAAGGCCCTCACTTAATGTAGGCATTTCAGAATTTTATACAGAATTCAACAACACATGGGTTGTCTGCCTTGCATTCAGGAACTACTGTGCTTTTCCAGCTTAGTTCCAACTTACTGAAAATTGTTTACTTCCAGTGCCTAATCTGATTGGGTTAAACTTGGCCACATGTTACTTAAATGGATTAAATCGCTTGCTGTGGAACTAGTTTGCTGCTTGAAAAACATTCAATTTCTGGGCCAGGTTTTAAAGTAAAACATATAACAAGTTTTGAATTATTTTGCTGGGATTTTTTTTTAACTATGCAAGGCATTGGAAGGCTTGGAAAATAATTTTAAATACTGAAACATGCAGTATTTTTTATATAGTTACATGTGATTGCTACTTAAGTTCAGTTCAAAAAGTTACATTACAAAAGTTATGGTATCCTGAGTACTGCAACTCTGTGTAAAAGCCTATGCATTCCCAATGTTAGCCATAAAATATAGACATATCTGGAAAGCAAAACAATGTTTTGCATGTATATTTCATAATCCTGAGATGTGCTATGCCAGTAATAAGGCGTGTAGGAAGATATGTAACACACCAAGGCTGCTGCATAGGATTGGGGTGGGGCCCGGGAAAAGAACACAGAGCACCTAATTATCATGGCATGGAATTTTAATGCAGTCCCAACTCAGCCGTACAGCAAAATCTGACATAACCAGATTGTGAAGTGATGATGTTACAAAACTAGATTAGGATTGGCACAATTTCCCCTGGCAAAACCTATGTCCCTTTTAAGAGCTGAACAAAAATGTAGAAATCTAACCAAGTTCTTTACTACTTACCTATTATGCAAGGGAAAACAGCAGTGGATGAATTTCTGCTTGACATGTACATAACTTTTGTCCAGCAAAAAGTCAGCAATTTATCAGTTCCAATGAGAGGTTAAGGGAAATAGTGGTTGTGTCTGCTTACTTTCAGCCCCTTGCAGTTGTACCGGTAGTTTCTGTAGTTAAGAAAAGAGAGGAGTATCCTGAGCAGAACCACTGTGAGCCTTCCTCTCTAGTTTGATAGCTGGTTTTTGAAGGAATATAACTTACTGGCAACAGAAGTAGTGTACTTATTAAATTTTGTAAAAAATAATTGGAACCTGGACCTAATAAAAAACATAAGCCCGGCATATGTGTATTAATTGCTTGTCACTGGCTAATCGTAACATGGAACATCTGTATGTAAATCTTATCTGTTTGCGTGACTGTAGCATACATCTGACCTATATCACAAACACAGAAAGCATATAAAATTCTATGTGGCATTATAATGGTGTGGTCAAAGTTATTACATATATTAGAAGAGACGATATGTTTAACTTCATAGTACTGGGAAATGTGTAGATTTTTTTTTTAATAGAAGCCCTGGCAGCAGTCTTCATCCTCTCCAACTTGTTCAAAGTCCTCAGTTTTGTTATTTCCAAGTGTTCTCTTTCACAGCAACAGTTGTGAAAAAGGCAGATTCCATGCCAGGGATCCTTTTCATCAGATAAATGTTGGAAGATAAGAAAGGAATTGCCATTATATGGTGCAACCACAGTTGCGGGAGGCAGTGAAGGATAGGTGTGCCTGGCGTGCTCTGGTCCATGGGGTCACGAAGAGTCGGACACGACTGAACGACTGAACAACAACAACAACAACAGTTGGAATACTGTGTACAGTTCTGGTTGCCTCACCTCAGAAAGGATATTGTACAGTTGGAAAACTTTCAAGGGGGTGGAGCAACTCCCCTATGAAGCATTTGGGACTTCTTAGCTTAAGAAAATGCGAGGATTGGAGTTTATGATGATTGAAGTTTATTAAAATCATGCATGGCATGGGGAAAGTGGACCCAGAAGTTTTTCGTATCTCATGACACCACAACCCATGAACATTCAATGAAGCTGAATGTTGGGATTTCCTACAGATATCTGGTTAGCCGCTGTGAGAACAGGATGCTGAACTAATTACCATTAGTATGGTTCAGCAGCATCTAATGTTTTAATATTTCCCCCTCTGCTGTGGCAAATTCTGCTTCAGATTAGGCCCCCATCCCATACCCTCCAACATTTCTCCGATGAAAATAGGGACATCATATTCCATCACAATAATTTTACTATTTATACCCTGCCCATCTGACTGGGTTGCGCCAGCTCCTCTGAGCAACTTCCAACATATATAATAAAGCATTAAACATTAAAGACCTTCCCTATACAGGGCTGCCTTCAAATAGCTCGGGCATTGGTATGAAAACAGTGACATCCTAAGGGAAATTGGCTCCTTCATGGATCACTGCCTTGTTGTGGCAAAGGGGCTTGAATAACTCCAAGAAGTTATGAGCTATGCCGTGCAGGGCCACCCAAGATGGACAGGTCATAGCCGATAATTTAGACTAAATGTGATCCACCTGGAGAAGGAACTGACAATCCACTCCAGTATTTTGCCAAGAAAACTCCATGGACATAAAAAAGCAGCTTTTGAGAAGACAGTGAGTTTCCAAGGCATGCTCTGGTTCATGGGGTCACGGAGAGTCAAAACACGACTAAGACGACTAAACAACAACAAATGGAAAGTGGGATATTCCAGGATCAAATCAGAAACTCAGATGACTTCTGTAAATCCGGGACTGTCCCTGGAAAATAGGGACACTTGGGAGGGTCTGCCATCCATTGTTAAAATGGCGAAGAAAAGGGGGCGCTCACACTTCTGCTTGTTTGCTCAGGAGAGCAGGAGTAAATCACTGAATCTCTCACCCTGGATCGATTAAGAACCCTAATTAAAGTTCAGCGGCTATAATTAAACGACTCATTACTATGTGCATTAACTCGTTTTATTATCCATATATGCCTCCTTGAGCTCATTGATATAATAACATAATAAAATATAGCATAAAAATTACAGTAATATAATAAAAATCAAATCCCATGCCAAGCCCTTTGCACTGTGTGTGTCCGGAATGGGAAGATAAGCAGTGCAGCCCCGCCCAATGCCTCTGCGCATGCGTTTTCCAGCGGCGGACTCCATTCCCCATGAACCTCTGCGGCACTCCCGCCCTTGCCCCGCCTCTTTTCCCAGTTTCACACTTCCGGTGCGACTGCGTTCGAGCGCTGCGTGGTTGGTGTTTCCGGCCCGAGAATTTTAAGCGCGTGTGTGGCGAAGTTTGCCTCTTGTCGGTTCCAGCCATGCGGCCCGGTAAGTGACGGGAGGGAATAGTTGTGGGGAGGGTGCTGCTTCTCCAAGGGGTGCATCTTCCCGCTGCACGGAGCCGATGTGAGCTTAGCGGGAGAGGGGTTGAAGGAAGGAAAAAGGAGCACCGCGGGCAGACACGTGGCTGCTGGAGTCGTCTGGTGGTTGATTTGTTCGTTTATTTGTTATTTAAAGTCATTATGCGGTTGCTGCTGCTGTTTGCCCTGCTCCATAGCTGACAAAAGTCCCTTCGAGCGGTTTACTAGATCGGTGGTTCCTACTTTTAGGCTTATGATCTGAAAAGGAGGAGCAAGCCCAGGGCCTAAGGAGAAGTTAAAGAGCCTAAGGAAAACCTTCTGGATCGGAGTCCAGGACTGGTCCAGAGTCCTGTTTTCACAGTGGCCTAGCAGATGCCTGAACCAGGCCTTACAACGGCCAGTTGGGCCACCTGTTGAAATAGCCGCCACCAGTTGAGAGTTTCCCAACGCAGAAGTTAGCACTGTTTGCAGCTGTTAGGTTTCAGTTAAGGGGTGGGGAGAGTAAGGTTTCATCGCGTTTCTCTGACTTGTGTGCCCTTCTCTGCAGGTTTTAGCCCCCGTGGAGGACGTGGGGGACGTGGTGGGTTTGGAGATCGTGGTGGCTTTGGAGATCGTGGGGGACGCGGAGGCTTCCGAGGGGGGCGAGGTGAGTTATTTCTTTCTTCCCCTATTTGTGCATTAGCTGTAAGCGCTTGTTGCCACCCTACAGATAAGACACTCAGGTCTGCAGTGGTGCATGCTGGGGAGAAATCAAGGTACTTAACCACACAGTTGTGGTGGCTTGTCCCTCCTCTTGGTGGTTTAGTCAAAGGGTGGTCTAAGTGCATTGGCCAGGTAGCAGCCATGTGTGCTTCCCTTTCTGGGTGGGAATGAGATCTAGCCAGTTTGGGCCTGGGCACATCAGAAACATAATAGCCAAGCAGCTTAAAGCCTTCCTTCCAAACTTGCAGGTGGAGAGAGGGCAGCTGCCAAGACAATCCCTGGTCTCCTGTGGAGCTCTGCAGGGTTGGGAGGAAGCCCACTAAAGGGCAAGGAATACCCATTTTAGCATCAAGGACTGGTCCCCAAAACCCATTCCTCATTCCTTGGTAATTAAGCTGAGACTAATAATCAAGGTCTGACACCAACTCTGCAAGGTACATTGCCCCTACTCCTTCTGTCCAAACAGCCTGGGTCAGGAGACCTTATTAGACATCCCTAAGATTCTTGAGAAGCAAGAGCTAAAATCAAGGCAGTGCACTCCTTGAGTCTGAAGTCACCAACTTAGTAGTAAAAAACCAAGAAGTTAGGATCTGGATTGAGTACAAAGAAGACAGTCACAGACATCAATTTTAAATGCTGAAGATTTATTAAGAAATCAAAAAATAAAAATAAGGATAAAATGTAGAACTCCTGTAGCTCTGTTTTAAAACAGCTGCAGTATTTGCCAGTTTGTTTCCAAGACCTGATTAATGTTTAAGGCCCTAAACAACTTAGGTGCCAAATACCTGAAAGACCATCTCCATCCTTGTCAATCTTCTTGGGTGCATCTCCCTTGGTAGTTTGGTGGAACCCTCAGAATTGTATAGAAAGGCAGCCCTGGAGAGGGTTTTCTCTGTCACATTCTGAAAAATGTGGAGCTCCAGGTGTTGCTGAACTGCAACTCCCGTCTGTCAGGGTGATGGGAGCTGGAGGGCCACAGGTTGCAAGCCCCTGACCTAAATTGTGAACTGTAAACTGCCCTACGATCTTTGGATGAAAGGAGGTATATAAATTTTAACAACAGCAACTCCTCACAAAGGTGTGTGTAGCATATTCATTGCACAGCTTTCGTTGTACACTGAAGGCACATCTCTTAATCTTGGCCTCGGGCAGTTAGGGTGTTTTTGTTTCATGGCACCTGAATTTATACTGTCCTGCTTCATTTGGAATAGCTTTTCTTGTCCTATAGCTGTAATGGTTTTTGTTTGTTTTTTATAATGGTATATTACTGTATCTCTCCCTGAGACCTTATGGGTGAAGGGTGATAAGAAATCGAAATCGTACAAATAAAACCACAGTATTTGATCTTTGCTGCAGAAAGATTTATGCTTTCCATTATGCCCTTCAGGAGTTGCAACAGTTAAAAACAGAAGCAAATGTTATATATATATAAAGAAATGTATAACAAATATAATAATGTATAACAAATATTACATCTGTAATAGTGGAATATACAGCGGGCTTTGACAGAAAGTCAACTTTCGTCCTTGTTTTCATTTTCTGTTTTGATTTATTTATTTATTGTTATTATTGGTTCTTTACAGTTTTTCTTTTCTGGTGTGCTTTATTTTTGGTATATATGTACAGTAGAAATAAGAGACACAATGCAATGTATTGTAATATAATATTGTTTATTAGTACTGTAATGTTATAGCTTAACTCATTGCTGTTTTTCTTCTCTTATTTGTTTTGCTTGTTCAATAAATCTTTTTTTAAGTAGGGAGAGAGAAAATAAAGCTTTCTTCATCTTTCAGTTATATTGTAACTAATGGGCTGGGTGATAACCCAGGGGCTCCTAGCTGGAAACGGTGCATTTATTGGAGCATAATTAGAAGGAAACTATGGTGCTGTCAGGGAAATATAGTTGGGATAATACAGGCATGTCCAACAGATAGATCGCGTGGTGTTCCTGGTAGATCTCTGGTCCCTCAGGGATCACCTTCCCCCCAAAATATTTTTTTTAAAAAAAGCTCAGCAACTTTTGCTTCCTAGCAAAAAAAAGTGGACCATCAGATTAAGGTCCACTATTTGACTGCGGATTCAGAACCCTCAACTGTGTGTTTTATATCAGGCATGTCCAACAGGTAGATCGTGATCAATGGATGTCCGCGGTAGATCACTGGCTCTCCCCTAAGAAGCTGAACAACTGTGGCTCCCCTTAAGAAAGCTCAACATTTTACCTCCTCACTGAAAAAAACTCAACAGCTTTGACCCGAACCCCCCCAAAATGGGCCTTCCTCCTTCCTAAAAAAAGCTCAACTACTTTGAGCTGAACCCTCAAAAAGGGGGTAGATTACTGCCAGTTTATAACTCTGTGAGTAGATCGCAGGCCACCCCTGTTTTATATAATTGACTTTTTATTACGGTCTGTGTATACTGCAATGCTCATTCAGATTCATTCATTCATTTGCTTCCTTAAAAAAAAAAAAAGAAGCTCAACAACTTTGATCCATCAAACGACAATGGGTTTTTTATACTGTGAGTAGATCACAGTCTATTGGGAATAGGACGTCCCTGGGATAATAGATGCAGCTGGAGTGGGTGGGATTACGGTATATAGACATGTTGACGCTTTGGGGGGGGGGGTGGTAACTGTTGGTTCTGAATTGCTCATATCCCATTCCTTCTTTCTCTCCTTTTTCACCTGTAGGAGGTGGGTTTAAGTCCCCTGGTGGTGGTGAAGGAGGCTTCCGAGGCGGCCGTGGTGGTGGTGGCTTCCGAGGCGGCCGAGGTGGTGGTTTCCGTGGCGGCCGAGGAGGAGGTGGCCGAGGAGGACGGGGTGGCTTCAGAGGAGGGAAAAAGGTTACAGTAGAGCCCCACAGACATGAAGGTGAGACTTCTTCATCCTGTCATATAAGAAGATAATTAAACTTTATGCAATAATATTACTTTTACGGCAGTAGACCCAGTGAAGGAGGAACCACCTCCCAGAGCATTGTGGAAGAGGCATTCTTTCTTTGTTTGATATAGGGCAAGGTAAAAGACTGTTGCATTCTAAGCCTCTTCAGAAGGCTAGCTATCCCTTCCTGTTAACTATAGCTAAAAGCTATCAGGAGAACAGCCCCTGTGGCCTCTCTGGTAATTGCTGTTGAGCTTCTACTCATTCTAAAATATTGATTTCCTGAAAAACACCCACATCCGTGTCTTTGTTTAATGCTAGAAAGCAAATATTTATAGTCAGTTTGCATTCCTTCCCTACAACCCTCCATGTATGAGCACAAATATTTTTAAAACACTCCTCTTCTGACTTGCAGTCCTGCTTCTGGCATCCCATACTGCTTTATTAGCCTGAAGTCCTGCTGCATCTGGATGGGAGCTACCTGACCGAAGGGAAAACTGGAGTTAGATGCCAACATCCCAATAGCTCCTGACCAAAAATATCATATATACTCTAGGCATGCTTGTCAACTTTGAAGCTGTTTTTTAAGGAGAAGTGAAGAAAGCTAAAAGAAGCAGAAATGGTAGTTGCACCAGCTGAGAACGTAAGAAGAGCCTGCTGCATCAGGCCATTGGTCCCATGTTGTCTAGCATCCTGTTCTCACAGTGGCCAACTAGATGCCCGTGGGAAACCTAGAGAGCAGAACATGAGCATAAGAAAGAATTCTCACCTCCTGTGGTTTCCAGCAACTGGTACCGTATTTTTCACTCCATAAGACACACTTTTTTCCTCCTGAAAAGTAAGGGGAAATATCTGTGCGTTTTATGGAGCGAATGGTGGTCCCTGGAGCTGAATTGCCCAGGGGCCAAAACCAGATCGGGCTTTTTATTTTACAAAGAGAAAAGGGGGTGTTGAAAGGACCCCGATCAGCAGCTGATCAGCAAGAGATCGGGAGAGAGATAAGAGTCCCGGCTCCCTTTCAGGCCAGCCCCCTTGCCTAGGCCTCCTTTGTTGAATGTGCTGCAGAGGGAGGTTGTTTGTTTCCCCAGCGACATGTGACTGGCTGATTAGGTTATCTGTCTGGAAACGGCTTCCTTTCCTTAAGATTTTCAGAAATGTGAGTTGAACCCCATAAAAATGGGGCTTTTCCTCTTTGCTTTCCCCCCCTTTGCAAAAAAAAGCTGCAAAACCTTTAGCTGATCCTCAAAACAAAACCAGGGCTTTTGTCTTTGCAAAAAAAGCTGCAAAACTTTTAGCTGATCCTCAAAAAAACCACGGCTTTTCCCTTTGCAAAAAAAGCTGCAAAACTTTTAGCTGATCCTCAAAAAACAGGGCTTTTAGAGGAGGAAAACCAGAAAAAAATTTTTTCTTTTTTCCTCTAAAAACAATGTGCGCCCTATGGTCCGGTGCGCCCTATGGCACGAAAAATGCGGTATTTGGAAGCATTACTTCATCCAGCTGTGGAGGTAGAGCATAGGCATCATCCATGAATTTCTCTAATCCTTTTTTTAAAAAGCTAGCTAGGTTGGTGGCCATTACTGCCTCCTGGGGGAGCAGTTCCACAATTTAACTGTGCTGTGTGAAAAAGTACGGGCAGCTCCCCATCTACATGTGATATGTTTGCACACGTAATACATGTCTATATATCCTAACAGTATTCTAAATGTTTTTTTATTTTATTTTTGTAAGAAGGCTAGCTAAGGTTGAAATGAGTTTGTTGAGACAGAGCCCCATTCACTGTAAAGGACCTGCCACCATGGTTTAGCAACTGCCTAGAATAGATTGAGCTCATGGGGGGAAAGGCAAGAGTGGAAACAGTTTTAGCTGAATAATAATATTTGTACCCTTGCCCACCTGAGGTTGTCCCATCTCGGAGTATTTAAATTTTGCTTGCGTGAAGCATGTCTCCAATGTGAACAGATCTAAGTTCCGGTCTCTCTTGTATCCTCAGGTGTCTTCATCTGCCGGGGAAAGGAAGATGCGCTAGTCACACGGAACATGGTGCCTGGCGAGTCTGTGTATGGAGAGAAGAGGATTTCTGTGGAGGTGGGTGATGGATGACGCTCCATGGGGGCATGGTTGTGGGTAGAGGGAATTGCTTGAAAATGCAGGAAGGGGGAGTATGTTCCAAGGACGGGGACCCCTCTTGGTCTGCAGACGTCTTGGTTGGAAAGTCTCTCTCAATCCAGCATGCCTTATCCTCCCCTCTTCAGGACGGTGAGCTGAAGGTGGAGTACCGAGCCTGGAATCCCTTCCGCTCCAAGCTGGCTGCTGCCATCCTTGGAGGCATTGACCAGATCCATATCAAGCCTGGCACCAAAGTGCTGTACCTCGGAGCCGCATCAGGAACAACAGTGTCTCACGTCTCTGACATAGTTGGACCGGTAAGGAGAGTTTTGGGGTACCTGAGACTGCGGGTGTACCTTAAACTGCTGCCAGGTACTGCTGTTTGTACAGATAAAGCTGTACGGTCTTAAGCTAGTGAGTTGCAACAGGAGTAGCTGGGGTGCTGCAGAAAACAACTTCTTGAGTAGTTCCCACAGCTTGCAAATATCAATACTATGCTCTTTCCTTGACCTCAGGCTATGACTCTGAATGAGAATAAGAGACCTAATCCCCAGCTCCAAGCTTGGGACAGGAGGGGAGTGTAGAGACAGGAATCATCACTGGAAGTTGTCTTAACACTAAGTCAGACGACTGGTCCATTCAGAGTAGCATTGTCTACACTTCTCTCCAGGGTTTCCAACCAGGGACACCCCCTGTTTCGAGATGCTGGGGATTGAACCTGAGATCTTGTATATGCTCTGCCACCAAGCTGTGGTTTCCACCCCCACATTTCCCCCATGGTCCTTGAGTGCTTTGGCTCACTCGGCTCTTTTCTCCAGAGCTGAAAGAGAAGATTGAAGCTTGTTTTTGGTGCCTAGTGGGCAGGCTGTCCAGTGCTTCCATGCTGTAAGTGTCAAGTGACTAGCCCTGAGGTTAGGAATCTTCCCTTGGCCAGCACTTCTGGAGACAGCACAATTGCAGGGATTATCCCTTTCCTGCTTCCAGGTGTTGTTCAAGATGGTAAAAGCAAAAAAAAAAAAAAAAGGGATCGCATGTAGTGCCAAACATTTCTCCAAAGTGATTGTGCATTAAAATTGCAAATGTGGTTCAATGTGAGCAGGTGTAAAGTGATAAGTATTGAGGAATAACCTTAATTTTACATATGTTAATAGGCACCTAAACTGCCAGTGACTGACCAGGAAGGGCATCTTGATGTAGTGGTGAATAGGTCAGTAAAGGTGTTGACCTGGTGTGCGGCAGCTTTGAAAAAAAGGCAAATTACATTTTTGGGTTCCTTAGAGAAGAGTGAAAAGAAATTTCTCAGTATCTTAATATTGTTATGTGAATCTGTGTTGCAACTTCACTTGGAATACTGTGTGCATTTATGTTCTCTGCAGAAAATATTGTATAGCTGGAAAAATGTGAAGGGAAAAGTTGGGGTCAGAAAACTAACTTCCTGTGTAACAAACAAATACAGTTGTACACGAAATAATTTTAAACAGTTGAATGACAATGAAAAACAGTGTTTCCAAAGCGAAAGAATCCAAACACAGTATATTCCATGGGTAGGCAAACTAAGGCCCGAGGGCCGGATCTGGCCCAATTGCCTTCTAAATCTGGCCCGCGGACAGTCTCGGAATGAGCGTGTTTTTACATGAGTAGAATGTGTCCTTTTATTTAAAATGCATCTCTGGGTTATTTGTGGGGCATAGGAATTTGTTCATTTCCCCCCAAAATACAGTGCGGGCCCCCCACAAGGTCTGAGGGACAGTGGACCGACCCCCTGCTGAATAAGTTTGCTGAACCCTGTGTATAGATGTGCATAGATATAACTCACAAATTAGCAAAGAACCCGAACACTTCTTGACCTTAGTCTTCTTCAGTGGTTTCTGTACCATGTACTTAAAAACTGTTTGGCATAAAAGCAAATATGACTCTACAAAACAATGAAACAATTACACACAAACACACAAACACACACACAATCACAATCAAAAGTAACTCCACCTATACAATAAATGCTATTAAAAAAAAAAACCTGATTGGCCACTGCAAGAACAGGATGATAGACTAGATAGGCCTTTGATCTAATTAGCAGAATGGCCCTTATGTCTGGGGCTTCTCTAGCCATCCTTGCCCAAAGAGCAGTGGATTGTTGCCGAAGGTGACAAGTGGAACTGGTGAGTGTTGCTCTTCAGACTAATTCTAGCTATTTTATCAAAGATGATCACTCAGGGCTTCAGCAGTGGCACTGGGCGATGTCCTTCTTGAACGCTTTTTACTGTTCTGGGCCGTGGACAAGGCACTGACTCCCTTGCTTCCTGCTTCTTACCCAACAGGAGGGCCTTGTGTACGCTGTGGAGTTCTCCCATCGCTCCGGTCGCGACCTCATCAATGTGGCAAAGAAACGGACCAACATTATCCCTGTAATAGAGGATGCACGGCACCCACACAAATACCGCATGTTGCTTGGTAAGATGACTGTGAAACCTTAACACCTGCGCAAATAAGCCTTCCTTTCATGTATGCTGATTGAGCTGGACATCTCTTAAAGGAGCACCCTCTCTCGGCTGTCTTCTGTTTCCCCCACCCACTGGGCGAAAGCAGCTGCCCATGGATTGCAAGAGCCTTAGTAACATTAATACTTGTATTATGCCAAGCCCACCTGTCTCTATGTTGTCAACAGACAAGCAGTGAGGCTCCAAGGATTCAGGCAAGGGTCTTTTCCAGCCTTAGAGGGTGATGCTAGGGACAGACCCTGGGAACTTCTGCAGGCAAGCCATGTGCCAAGTGTGGGGAAATTTTGCTTGCTGGGGCTGGTGGTGTTCCCCATACCTGGCATATGATCTACCACTCTGAAACATCCATTTATGTTTATTTTGTTTATTAGGACCTGGCAAGCTGCTAGTAACCGATGCTGGGGATTATACAAAATACAAGTGTATTGGGTGTTCTTCACTTCTAGACCACTGACAGGGAAGGTCTAGGTTTTGTTAGTTTGATCTCAGCAATCAGAAAAAAGTCTGAGCTGTTCCCCTAAACCAGTGGTTCCCAATTAGGGTTCTGCGACCCCAGCCCTTGCCTCCCCCCCCCCCAACTAATTTTTTTGTCATTTTTGCATGGTAATATCACAAATTTTATGGTCTGTTTTAGTGCTGTGCCAATATCAATATATTGGCCAAAAAGTAAGGGGTCCGTGGCTTGGCTTTTGAAAAATAAGGGGTCCTCAGTAATTGGCTAACTGGGAACCACTGTCCTAAATAAATGTGGGCAAAGTAGGTTAAATGAACACCGCTGCTGCCTCACTGCTGTTGATTTAATCACAAAAGTGCTGGGGCAGATCTTGACATTCTAGACCGGAAGTGGGAAACAGGGTTAGGGGGCCAAGTCTGGAAGTCCCTCACCCCCTGTGGCCCACTTTGCTAGGTGGGTGGAGCCACCCACCTGTCAATCACCTGGTGCCACCATGACATCAGGGTAACTTTGCTTCAAAGGAAATAATTAGAAGCACAGCCTAAATGTGCTCCCAGCCCTTCCTTTGCAGTCCGGCTTGAGTTCAAGCCACAGTTCCAAAGGCAAAATGATATTTTGCATTGAAAAGTCCACCTTCGTTACATGTGGCACCTTTTTCTGTTGCCATGTATGGTGACAGGAAGAGGCACAGAATATAAAAAGTGCCGACTTCCTGATGCAAAGGAAGAATCAAGTGTGTACTCCTGATTCTTTGTCCTCTTAGCCATGGCTTGAAATTTGCTGTGGCCAAAGCAGGCAGTCCTGGTAAAGGTGGGTGTGTTGAATGAAGCCAGGGGTCCCCCGTTACTGCTCTAGGCTCTACTGTTTTTCTTTTGCCTGATGACCTTATTTCAAGTGAGGAAAGCGATAGGATTTGCAGGGCAACTTCCAGGCCCATGGTTCAATACGCCCCCCTTGCTTTGCAGGCATGGTGGATGTGATCTTCGCAGATGTGGCTCAGCCCGACCAGTCACGTATTGTGGCTTTAAACGCGCACAATTTCTTGAAGAATGGTGGCCATTTTGTCATCTCCATCAAGGTAATGTTTGGTACGACTTATATTTTCTAACTGTATGACCTTCAGTGGGTCGTTTTCTTTCCCTTCGGCTGGAGAGTCAGCGGGGGCTAAGAACTGGTTTTCGGTACTCCATTGGAATTCCATCTCCCTCATCAGGGAGACCAACCATTCTGGGGCAGGATTCACAAGTCTACACCTTCTTCTGGTCATGGCAGTTTGCTATCTGTCAAGACACTTATCCAAACATAAATTATCCTAGAGCATGCCCGCTTCCTTTCTTGTGCTTTGCTGGTCAGTGGCAGCCATTTTCAGGCAAAAACCATGGAGAGTGTGGTGGGGGTGCGAATGTATCAGAGTAAGAGAGATCAGACAAATCAATTTTTCCTTTGTCTCTCTCCTGCTCGTTGGCTGCAGCCATTTTAGGGCAAAACCATGATGGGCAGGGAAAAGAGATTGCCGATTCCCATAGGAATCAATGGAAATTGTGGACTTGTTAGGCCTAATGAACCATTTCCAGTGAAAGCTTTGTGGCTGTAAGCAGCACCTAAGTGTATAGGGTTATGGCTGATATGCCTTCCACCCAACTGACAAGTGTTAAGCCTATATGGATTGCTGGAGGTAATCTCTGGAGTTGTGTTGGAGAACCCCAGGACTGTTTCCTTAGAGGAGGGAGGCAACATTCATGCTAATGCTGCCTCAATGTGTCTGGTAATTTGAGCAATCTGGGGGTGAATGACCAGGTGGGCTGACAGCATGGTCTTTAGACAAGGGGGGGGGGGGTAAAGGTGACCATTTCTTAAGAAGCCCTCTGTGGATCTAGAAGTGTGTTATAGCTACTGCCAGCTCACAATCACCCTATTGCGGGAAGGTTCTCAAGCAGGCAGTGGCTGTGATATTGGGAAGAAACTAGTTATCTGGACCCATTCCAGTCTTGGTCCAGACCTGATTCAGAGACCACATTGACCTTGTTTGTCCTGGGAGATGACTTTTATTGAGACGGAGACGTAAAAATGCAGCCTATTTGCTTTTGATCTATCAGTTGCCTTTGATAACACTGACCCTAGCGGCGTGTTTTGGTGGGAGTAAGAGATTAAGTACTACGGTGGATTGGCTTCTGCCTATGGGGCCAGTTCCATCCAGAAAGTAGAACTGGGGGAAAGTAGCATCTTTGCCTCCTTGCAGTCACGCTGTGGGATGCCACAGGATTCCATCGTGTCCCCAAGGCTATTAAAGCCGCTAGGTATGCTTTTTAGCAGGTTTGGCAATTTGCAAAGAATGCCCAAATGCATTTCTTTGTAACTTTTGCGTAGTCATACATAACTTGGGTCCTAGGTAAGGGTGACCTGCACAAAGGCCAATAAGCTGAAACTGAATCCTGACAATGAAGAGGCCTTTGAGGGTGGGCGTTTCCTGGCTCTGAAAATTAGACAGGGTCCCTGTTCTGGAAGGGTGTGCAACCAGGCTGCTAGCATGCTCCTGTAACATAAGGGAGCGATGAATTGTCCCTCTTAGATAAGCTTGAAGGCTTGCTGTTAGACTGACCTGCTTGATCCTCTCCTCCCAGGCCAACTGCATTGACTCAACAGCAGCACCCGAAGCCGTCTTTGCATCAGAGGTGAAGAAAATGCAGCAGGAGAACATGAAACCCCAAGAGCAGTTGACTTTGGAGCCCTATGAGCGGGACCATGCTGTAGTAGTTGGCATTTACAGGTACAGTGAAATCTGGGGGTGCTGATTTCTGGATGCGCTTGGTGTTTCCTTGGAGGCATAAAGGGGGAACAGGTAGCATTAGAACGTAATGAGGAGCAACTACTCTTCTTCCCACCCCACACTCGAGCAGAGGGAAGAGTGGGCTTGTTACAGGGTTGGAAAGGAACCAGGGTGTTGATGGCGCTTGTGTGCACACTGTATATTCTGTGTGTATTCTGACCAAAAAATAACCGAGCAATCTAAATAACTTGCAAAGCAGGCCAGATATGCATCTGGTTTGCATTATAATGGTTCTTTCCCCACTCGGACCAAACTCCTTTGATTGGGCGGTATCCAACACATTTCTTCTGTTCGTGCGACGGAACGTCCCTCACTCTCTGCCCACACACACCCATTATCTCTTAAAATCATTGCAACCTGTAAAGTGTGCCAGTCTCCACACTAACTGGGTTTCCTTGTACAGGAACCTGAGAAGTAGCCATGATCTGTCAGACCAGTGTTTTTCAACCTTTTTTGGGCAAAGGCACACTTGTTTCATGAAAAAAATCACGAGGCACACCACCATTAGAAAATGTTAAAAAATTTAACTCTGTGCCTATATTGACTATATATAAAGTAATTTTCCCACGGCACACCAGGCAACATCTCGCGGCACACTAGTGTGCCACGGAACAGTGGTTGAAAAACACTGTGTCAGACCATTTGCCCATCTTAACTAAACCCTGCCCACTGTGGCTGGCAATGGCTCTCCGGGGTCTTGTGCTGAGGTCTTTCCCATCCCTTGCAACCTGAGGCATTTCAACGGAGATGCCAAGGTTTGGTCCTGGGACCTTCTGTGTGCAGTGCATGTGATCTACTGCTGGGCTGTGGTGCCTTCCTTATAGGCGAGGGGGAATATGGCCCTTGGGGAACAAAGATCAGTGTGAGGCTGCACCTCTTTTCCTGCTGCCCCCTAGTCTCCTGGGAAGAGCATCTGGGCAAGTAGGGGTGGCCCCCTCAAATATTTTACTGAGGGGGCTGAAGGGGACTTCGGTCCCTAGGAGTTGGCTCCTATAACTGCAACTCCTATCAGCCTCGGGAAGCATAGCCAATGACTAGCGCTGATGGGGGTTGCAGTTCAGCAACACTGAGAGGGGAGCAGGCACAGGTTCCCCACACCTGTCCCAGCAGAACAAGGGCTGATGGTTCAATTGCAAGAGATTACCAGCCTGGCCCCAATTAAATATATAAATGTCTTTCCGAAACTGATCTCTCTTCTCTACACCCCCCCTCCCTTTCCCTCATATGTCACATGTCTTCTTTTCTTAACCTGTGCACTTCAAGGCAAGGCTCTATCTTAAGTAAGAAGATACCTATCTCAAATGGGATAAAAATATGAACAGGAATATAATGTATTTACAGTTTGCACAAGGAACTGGAATCAAGAAAAAGTTACAGAATGTAAAATACGTAAGATCTTTAAAGGAATCAGAAAGCAATTGTAGATTGTCTAAAAGGAAAATGCAAATATTTGGAAAGTTTGCTCCTTGCTTAGTGGCTCAAAAAAATAGACCAAAAAGGTGCTTCAAAAAGAATTTGGGATACAATTACAGCAATAAAATAAAAACAGATACATCAAAGTTCATGTAGTGTAATTGCTGATATCCATGAATAGCATTCCAGCTCATTGATCTCTGGAGGGCAGGCACTACAGCCCTATCTCATGGGTGTCTAACTTGTGGTTCCCCAGATGTTACTGAACTCTTAATGTGACCTTCAAAAGTTTGTTCAAACGCACACTAATTTAGGCTGGGGGTGCCAACTCATCACCCATTCCCTTGCAACAGCTTTCGACTAGTTATATTTCAACAGAGGCTTCATCAGCATTGCTTAATTCACTAGGCTCCAATTTGTGTGTTACGGGAATTGGTTCATCTGATATGATGACAGTGCGAGTCCCTGTTATTGAAATCATTCTGTGTTGTGTTGCCCTTGCTTGTCACGTTACTGCAAGTAGCTGGCAGGAAACAGTATCCTGGTATGTGTGTCGTACATACCTGGGAAGATTGAGAGTCTTTCCATGAAATGGCTAATGCCTGGTTTAGGCTCCTGCAATCAGCGATATCCTTGGTGCCTCCCATTCGGTCTTTGCTATCAGGATTACCATGGAATACTCACAAAATGAACTTTTGTCTATGAGAAGTTGATGTTGAGGATACTGTACTGAATAGTACATTTTAGAAAATGGCATTTACAATGTCAAAGCACAATTGGTAGCAGTCGTGTTTGGTCAACAGTCTGTTAACAAACACTCTCCTTTTCCTTACAGACCACCTCCTAAACAGAAGAAATAAAGTGTGGAAGCTAGTAGGTGACCATTGCAACAGTGCTTTAGGTCAGAGTTGCTTTTTCTGCCACTTCAATGATACAGGACTCTTTCTGCTGACTAGACCCCATCTTTCTTTAAGGCCAAGCATTTATTGCAGAGATGCTGTTGTGCATTGGTGTTCTATGGTGTTATCAAATGTGTATATTTTTTATTAAAATAAGTAATGTAGATATGCACTGGTTTTGCTTGTGGACTTGCATATAATTTACAAGGGTCAGAATTAGTGTAGCAGCTTGTAAAATTTGCCAGAGTCTCCTTTTAATATGTATTTGGTACAGGATTGTAACAAGTGGGGTGCCGCAGGGTTGTGTCCTCAGCCCATTGTTGTTCAATGTCTTTATAAATGACTTGGATGCTTAACAGGTTGGAGAACTGGACCCAAACTAACAAAATGAATTTCAGTAGGGACAAATGTAAGGTTCTGCACTTAGGCAGGAAGAACCAGCTGCTCAAATATAAGATGGGGAACATCTGGCTTGCCAGTAGTACGTATGAAAAGAATCTAGGAGTCTTAGGAGAGCACAGGCTTAACACAAGTCAACAGTGTGATGCAGCAGCACATAGCTAATGCTGCCTCCACAGAAGTATAGTTTCGAGATCAAAGGAAGTCATAGTACTGCTCTGTTCTTCTTTGGTCACACCATGTGTGGAGTACTGTGTCCAGTTCTGGGCACCACAATTTAAGGAGGATATTGACAAGCTGGAAGGTGTACAGAGGAGAGTGACCAAGATGATCCAAGGGTCTGGAAACCAAACCTTATGAGGAGCAGTTGAGGGAACTGGGTAAAGGGTGCATGGGGTGTTAGAGGAGGGATAGTACCTCTGGTGGGGCACACATGCTCCTTCTGGGGTAGTTTGTCCATCTTTGGTCCCCACCCTGCACTGTGTTCTCACCTGTGGCTCCTAGAAGCTGCCGGTGTATGACAGTGGCCACACCCTGGGGAACGGCTTTGACTGGCCAGCTAAAGCAACGGAGGGTAGTAGTTGGTGGGTTAGGGACTTGCTCTGCACGTGAAGACAGGCTTCAGCAGATTGAGTGGATGAGACCAATAGTGGGCCCAATGGTCAAGAAGGTGTTTTCTGCACAGGCAGTAGAGGGAAGTGAAGGAGCATGGGGCTCGTCAGCCTGGGAAGGTAGCTCATCTAGGAGAAGGAAACTGATCCTACACCTCCACTGCCTTATGGATATCTTGAGAAGAAATGGCTAAAGAGTAAAATTCTACACAATCCAGAGTGGAGTCCATCGGACAGTTGGATGGTTTCTTGTATGCCTCTTCCAGCAACTCCTGCAGCCAAGCTGGTGCCTGATGTATTGTGCTGCTTTCTTTTGGACTACATCAGCAAGGCTGAGGGGGGGGGGCGGTTGTCTTCTAAGCAGCCTAGGACCTCCATACACACTGCCCAGGTTTGCACTGCAGAGAGGTCATTTTGGTGCTGCTAACGCAACAAAAACATTGCAGGAAGCAGCAGTTGCAAGTTACCAGTCACTGCAACTCTCCAACAGTTTGATTTCACCCCTGGACGCACACTCCATTGTCTCTCAAGACAGACTGATGCCAACAGCAGCCTGGCAAAGAGACTGAGAAAAGAAATAATAGTCATTGTCAAACATCTAAAGGGCTGTCACATGGAGGATGGAGTAAGATTGTTTTCTCCTGCACTGGCACTTAGGACCCAAATCAATGCATCCAAGTTACAAGAAGGGAGATTCTGACTAAACATCAGGAAGAACTTTCTGATTGTATGGGTCATTTGAATATGGAACAGACTCTTGGGAGAGGTGATGGGCTTTTACCTTGGAAGGTCTTTAAGCAGCGGTTGGGTGGCAATCTGTCATGTATGACCTACTGGTAGTTTATATTCCTGCATTGCAGGGTGTTGGACTAGTTGAACCTTTAAATCTTTCAACTCTACATTCTAGGATTCCAGGATGAGATCTGTACTCTTCATCTTCAAGTGGTAGCTTGGGAGTTACAGGCAGTTCACAGCCTAAAATGGGTCACTCCCAACATCAGCACCATTTAAAAAAAATTGTTTAGGATATGTTTTTAAATTGAGGAAGACGACCAAACTAGGCGTAAAAGGAAAAATAGAGGCTGGAAAGGTGTGGGGTAGACAAGACAAGAGAAATATGACTGCACTGTAAGGCAATATAATGGCCAACATTCATTATGTAAAACTGACCAAAGAGTTAGCTCTAGAAATCTGATTTTGCATACATATGCTTGTAAAAGATATACTGGGATCCTGAGACGACCAAAGTACTCATCTCTTTTAAGTTTGTTTCTGGGCTCAGTAAAAGGTAAAGGTACCCCTGACTGTTAAGTCCAGTTGCAGACGACTCTGGGGTTGCGCGCTCATCTTGCTCTATAAGCTGAGGGAGCTGGCATTTGTCTGCAGATAGCTTCCAGGTCATGTGGCCAGCATGACTAAGCCGCTTCTGACAAACCAGAGCAGCGCACGGAAATGCCCTTTACCTTCCTGCCGGAGCGGTACCTATTTAACTACTTGCACTTTGACGTGCTTTCGAACTGCTAGGTGGAACGCGAATGGCGCTGTGGTCTAAACCACAGAGCCCTAGGGCTTGCCGATCAGAAGGTCGGCGGTTCGAATCCCTGCGACGGGGTGAGCTCCCGTTGTTCAGTCCCAGCTCCGGGCTCAGTAAAGACCCGATATAAAATCAGATGGGTCTCTGTCCTGAAGACAAGACATGGATGGGCATGGGGAAGGGACATCTCATGGTGTTTGATGTTAAAAAAAATTGGATGACTGTAGTTTTTCTTGGGCTGGGTGGCAGATGTTTCTCCTAGATGGTATGGTTTCAGTACACACCAGCACCCCTCTGCCCCATTAAAAAATCCTGGATTATTACCTATCTTTGTTGGATTATATGGGACAAACATGAAATTCTATGAGGCATTTAGAAACTTACTATGCATGTTAAGCCTGGACTAGCATCCCAGTACTGGAAATGAAGGAAGCTTCTCCAGAGCTGTGGAATGTTGCATCACAACATCATCCTGTAATCTGTACTGCCTGGATAGCACCTATAGTGATAGTTCCCATTGCAGGGGCTGCATTGTAGGTTTCTCCCACATGTAGCAGGATTAGTACTGTTGAGCACTGCACCATGCAGTTAGCATCCCCAACTGAGAGGGGGGTGTCATTTCAAATGCTTCCCTGACCTACAAAGCCAAGTGCCTAATATTTTTAATCGTTGGTCCTCCTTAAATACTGCTATCGGCAGTACCATCTCCATGCCACCAAGGTGATGTCAGCACACTGCTCTGGTATGCAGAAGGTGATCGTAAGGAACTTAAGAGGCTTCCCCAGCCCTGCCTGCGGAAGGACTGCACACGGGGCCTTCTGCATTCAAAGCAGGTGCTCTACCACGGCCAAATATCACTAAGGACTAGAGGAGAAAGGCTTCATATTGCCCTTTTGTTCTGCTCTTAAGTCTTTCCTCCACTATCCTCTGGGAAAGCATTCAAAGGGTGCTAGGCTTTGGGGCACCCCTCAGTAAAAATTAGGACGTTTCCCCAAATGCAGATGGACTGGTTTGCTACGTTTTTGAAGTACTGTAATCCACACTGCCATCTAAAGAGGAGTGGAGGGATGTATAAAGACCACTGCGCCCAGAAGCCTTAGCATTACCTAACTGCACCGCTGTACGAAACGACAGGGAGCACCCACACCAACCCCCTTTCTTTCAATCTGCAGTGGTGCGGCCCAGAATTCTACCCTCTCATTCTGTGTCACGTAGAGCGAGAGAACGACTCTAAGCTTCGGCGGCTGCCATTCTGGAAAGGGACGTGAGTGAGGCGCGGGGTGGGGTGGAGGGAAGGAGCGTTAGACACGGCGGCCCGCAGACACTTGCGCATGCGCACACCCGTTTGGGAGGGATGAGCGTCGAAAGGGAAAGAGGCGCGCTCCTGAAGAGAGAGAAAGAGCGCGAGCGCGCGCGTCCATTTCTTCCCCCTCCCCCTCCCGGCCCGCTGCCTCACGTGGCCACGCCGGCGGGGCGCATGCGCTCGGCGGCGGCAACGGAGGCGGTTTGTTGTGGTCGCCATTTTTTGTTGCATTACTGGGAAATCCCGGCGCCGGAGCAGCCGCCGGAGTACGCCCCTTGCGCTGGGGGTGGGGGCGCAACCCGCCCGCCTGCCGCGCCCCGCCCCCAGCGCGCTTCTCCTCCTCAGCCCCAGCTTTGAAACACGCCGCGGGCCGCAGCCGCCTCCTCAGGTAAGAGACCCGCCCGCCTGCCTGCCGCTCCCCATCCGACCGCCCTCCGGGCCCTTCCCAGGGAGAGGAAGGAGAGAGGAGGGGAGGGAGGGACGGAGGGGAGGGAGAGAAAGGCGGGCGCCGTCGCGCCTTCCTCTTCCTCCCTAGCCCCCCCTCCCCCAACCACCACCCGTCCAATCCTTCCCGCCTTTCTCCTCATCTCATCCCGGCTGCGGCGGGCAGATTCTCCCAGGGAGCCGGACTCTCTCCCTCTCGAGTCAGGCCCCGCCCCTGGCCGGCTCTTCCCCGGCTTCGCCTCGCCTCGGGCGGGACCCCGCTCGTCCTCCCGGCCGGGCTGCCCCGCCCCGCCCTCATCCCCTCCCCGCCGCCCGACCCCACCCTGATTCTCCGCCGCCGCCGCCGCCTTTTCTCCCACTTCCTTCCCCCAAAACTTCTGCCCTCCGCAGCGCAGCCGCCCGTTTCTGCCTTCTCCTCCCCGATAGGCCCGGCCTTCCATACTGAGTTCACACATCCTCCTCCTCTGATCGTTGCTGCTGCTGGTGGTGCATGGATGGACAAGACCCATCTTTTTTCTTCCCCCCCTTCCCTTCGTCTTTCTTTCTTGCAACAGTGTTAGCCTTTATTACATTAAGCACCACCACACACTGTTTCCAGGCTTGTGGCGCCTTTTCAGTGTATTATTTTACTTAGTCGGAGGGCTCATAAAAAAAAAATTCTGTGGCAATCTAATAGCGATATGAAATGCTCATTATTGTGATAGCAATATAACGATATCAGATATTCTATTGATTTTAAATATTAAAACCACTGAAGCTTAGGCTACAGTAAATCCAGTAGTCTTTAAGGTGCTCTCCTCGCCTCCCCCCCCCAAAAAAAAATCTCTTGGGCATTTGTGATGTGCAAATGCCTCTGGTTGAGAAAATCACTGAGTTCTGCTAACCTCAAACATATATGTGTATTGAATGGGTGAGGGTTTTTTTTTATCTAGATGAAATTAATCTATACTAATCTATACACATACAAGGTGGTTAAGATGATGAGCCCTTCTAATTTGGGGTGAGCTAGGATTACCATAAATTAGTAAAGTAGGTAAATGTTGCTCCACTGTGCACCATGATTGATATGGGGCTTCTTGCATCAGGATACCTGTTGGGTAAAGCTCAGCCTTAAAAATTAAAAGAGTTTACTCCATTGGCTTAAATGAAATGTGGGTTGATCCCTTTGGGGATTTTACTCCTTCCAGGAAGTGAAGTTATGTTTATATTTTTATTGTATTTTTGGATAACCCCATAAACAAGTATATCTCCCCCTGCCCACAGTCATGCTGTCAGCATTTCAACTATTGTGGTGTAATAGTACACTTGAGTTGTCTTCCTTTTTCTGGAGAAAGTTACCTAGAATACACAACCTTCATAAACTGCCCTCATCTTAATGTGTCCTATGTTCTCAATCTTCCCCTCCCAGGTGAGGATAAATTAGTACATGGTATTTGTAACCTTTGGCTCAGCACTAATTATTATAGTGTGTTACTTGTATCTTTTTTTTAATTCTTTTAAACAAATCTTATCTCTCTCCCCCTCCCTGCCGCAGTTTCTTATGCTAATACCATAAATGCCATCATGCATAATTTCAGTAATAAGTTGCAATGATATCATTTGCAGCAGCTATGAATGGTAAGAGCAGGTAGTGGAAAAGAGATTTAAGTTGACAATACAGATAACCTGTAGAACCCTTGCTCCAGGATGTTGCTGACACCAGGTATTTAATACTATCTATAAAGAAATAACCAGCGCAATCATATTAATGTTTGCTCTGAAATAAGTGCTGTTATATGTAATGAGGTTGCTCCCTAACTGCAATGAGCACAAACCATTGTAACATATATAGAATTGTGCTGTAGATGTTTCACAAATAAAACTGATGGGATATAATTGTTTTCCATATACTACACCTTGTGATGGAATTTATTTAATTCTGTAATCTGGATGGTAGTTGCTTTTACCAGTGCTGTCTTTATGACCTCAATGCTTTATGACCCCATGTGCCAGCTTACTTGGGTCCAGCTAATCGCAACTTTGCATAAATTGAGATTTCCTTTGGTTTCCTGGAGCAGTTCCGTCTATGCATATTTGTGGTACCTGTTGCTATTTACAAATGAGGTCATTCTTAGAAACAAATACAGAAACAATATTTAATGTGCTTATCAGCAGTTGGTTTCTGAAAACCCCTGTATTGGTTTATAGAACTTTAGTAACAGACCCAGATTCCTGTAGGTTCAGAAATTGTTCGTAGTTGTCAGGTTAGATATCTTGCATCTCTAGCTGTGCCTGAGTTGAACCTGTAAGTAAGGTTGAGATATGAATTTGTGACATCTGTACAGCACTGGCAATTATTTGTTAGCCCTTGATTTTGAATAATAGGTTTTCTTGTTCTCAGACTCTACTGCAGTAATGTGGGGACATGCACTATCTCAGGTGTAATAATAGTATATTAACTCATTTATGAGTAACAATTTTTAAGAAACTAAGAATGTTGGGTGAACTTTATGTATTTTTTCTGCATGGTCACTAGTAGGCAACATTTGTGCAGTATTTAAGTTCAGCATATGCCTGATTTCATACTAGTCTGCCCTATGCTCTTGCAAAACCCCTGCTGCCATTATGAAGCCATGAGTATTTTCTTCACCTAGTCTAGCCTATACAGTACTGCAAGGTTTCATCACTGAAACCTGTGAGATAACTATGTCATGCTAAATGAGTGGAGACTAAGAAACCCATGGTGGAATTACCGTATATTCTGGCGTATAAGACTACTTTTTAATCCAGGAAAATCTTCTCAAAAGTCGGGGGTCGTCTTATACGCCGGGTGGAGAATCTGCAGTCAAGTATACCTCAAATTCTATATTTTAACTGGAAAAGTTGGGGGTCGTCTTATACGCCCAGTCATCTTATACGCCGGAATATATGGTAATCTTTTCCTCTCCTCTAGAATGGAAACCTTTGGGAAAGGACCATTGGATAACATGTTGCAGACTCTTGTAAGCTAGGTAGAAGAATAGGGGCTTCATTTCCTTGTTAGAGTGCACTAATAGCTCTGGAGCATAAAAAGTTGCGGGACTGGTTGTTTCTGCAGCTGAGGAGGCTGAGCGGATAGGTGTCTCACTTCTTCTGATTTGCCCAGAATTTCCAGATACAAGATTTTGGATGGGTAGAATATTTGTGTAGGTTGTTTGCTTGCTTGTTATTTGAAGTTACAGAGCCTTTCACACTTGGGGTTCAGTTTTTTTACACACACTGACTGAAACTGCCACAGGAGACATGGAAAGGTTACAGTGTTATAGGCACTTCCTGTGGTTGCTCACTGATACCATGGTATTTACTGATAACATGTTGTTAGATGTGGACAGTACAGATAAGGATCGTTATTTTGTGATAGAAGTTGATGATTTCATAAACTTCAGTATTAGTTCAGTGGAAGATGACCCTTGGTAGTAAGTACAGTGGAGGGTGACGTGGTTGGGATGTAGTAAATACTTTGTTCTTAGCTGTATATGAGCTTAAAGCTGCAATAAACCTAAGTAAGTAAGTTTGTTCTTAGCTGAAAAGGACAGTAAAGAAGGAAAGAGAAGCTCTTTGAGTCTTGGCAAAATACAAGATAGCTATGAGCAACAAAATGTGAATTAACAAAAAAAAAAAAGACAAATTGATTATTGGATTACTAAATGGGTATTTTCACTAAGGATGTAGAGATATTAATAACTTTGTATAAGGCATTGATGAAAGATATTTCAGATGTCCAAGAAGCATAATTTTATAGAACCATGGAGCTGAAGGACCCCAAGGCCACCTCATTTTTTCACCATCACAAGGTGGGGTTATCTGTACATCAGCATAAGATCAATCCATGAAAATTCAAACCACAACATGTCACAAGCTGAGAGCAAGTACACCACATAACTCTGTAAGCATAAATCATTTTAGGTGATTGAAATGAGCAGTCCAAGTCACATGCTGCAAATTCTGTGACCTCTTTAGAATGAGTTTACTGCAGGGCAAACGTTTGTCTACATCCTTTTTCACCTGGTGCTAGTTGCAGAATTCTGACATCTTTGCAGTGATAGACTACTATGGCTACTGTTCTAGAAAGTGGAACAAGTTTTTCATGGTTTTTCATATGCAACCACAGCATCTGGTGCAGCCACCAGGTACATTAAGGGCACCAAAATACCTATTTCCTTCATGGCTTGTATTGGATATGGCAGTAGCCCAGGAGTGGGGAACTCCTTTCTCCACCCACCCCTGCAGGCCAACTTGTGACATATGTGCAGGGGATGTCATGCAGAAAGGTGACAACTTGAAAGAGACTCACCTTTGAAATCCGTTTGCAAACAGTTTCAATACATGCTGCTTGCAAATGAACTTCAAAGTGATGGCAGCCATACCTTTACCTGACATCAAATATGATGTTAGAAGTGGGACAAATCTGTATGGTTTGGAGGAAATGGCCTTACAGGCAAAATTAGGACTTCTGGGCCTAATTAGGCCCATGAGCTGGAGGTTCCTTGTCCCTGTAATAGCAAAAGATCAGTGAGATGATCACTATACTAGAGTAAAAGTAAGATGAATGAGAAACATGGCACTGTCTGCTCTGTTTACATTCCCAAAGAGAAACTGAAATGTTCTAAGGTGGTAAGCAAGCAGCTCTGAGTTTGACCTCTTAAAGCTGAAGTTGAAAGATGACCCGTCCACTTGAGAAATGATAGCCTTCTCTTAAGTGTGTGAATGGATAACAACATTATGATCTGGTGTCAGACTTAACATGGAACTAATAAGTTCCATGGTGTTATAGAAAGGAGGTTTCTTGAACCTGTTATGACATTTGACAAAGTTTCTGTAAAAATCTGTAAAAAAAAATGGGTAGGCTATTTTATTTTTCCTGGATGCTAGCAGAACACAAAATGGTTAGCTGGGTAATCCTTTTATAGTTCACAGACTTCATTTTGTGTTAATTTGATAAAAAGACTGGTTGGAGAAAATCCACAAAAAAGAGGAAGGTGTTGTTGTTAAGGCTTGCATACATTTGTTGATACAGTACTCTGTTCTCTGTTCTTCTTGAGCTCTTGTTGAAACTATAGGATGGATATTGTTCAGCAGTCATAGCATAAATAACTCATTTGGCCTTTAGCACACTAGGAAGCATCTTCATCTATCTGAAGGAGAAGCTGGAAGTACAAAAAGAACCTATTAAGAGTAGAAACAATGTGGCTTGTGAGAATCCTGTATCATTGTTGGTTTTTCCATTGTGAAGGCTTCTTACTGTCATTCCAAATTACAGGGTAGTTGGGGCAGTATGACTACTTTGAGTTAAGAGCACATATGCTGATGGTCTTGTCATCTGCCTCCTTTTAACATTTGGCTAAATTACCTTCTGCATAATTTCTCAAATAATTTAAACCGCTAGGACTAATTCCTACCTGAATGGCTCCCCTACTTACCATTGTTGTCCTGCCTTGAACTCAAGATTTGGGTGTGAGGTTGTACTTGAAGTTTTTCATACAGAATGTTGACAAACTGGATGCCATCAGATGGAGCATAATTTGCACAGAACTGCTATAAGAAGCCTGATGAAGTATCTTTAGTCTTTTCTATAAACTTTGTAGTCTGCCTTACTTGGGTATCATTACATTTCATGAAATGTTTCTATGCTTACTTAACTTTTAGCAGCCAGTGTTCCTGGTTGAAGCACTGTCCCAGCCCTGCAAATACCTTTTTCCAAATCCTGTGGAGATCAGTTCAGTCCTCCTTCTTCTCACATATCCAGCTTTAAATTCCCAAATACCTTATTAACCATACTTAATTATTTTCTTGTACATCCTTCTTTCACATTTTGATTAAATGTTTACTTGTAGTAAACTTCATGTGGGAAAATTTGCATTTCATTATAAGAAAAATAGAACTGTTAGTGGAGAAGGGTGATGGTCACATTTGACAACGTATATCCAGTTCAGTTTGTGTTACCTCCTTCCTAGCCTTCTTTGATTGTTCTGATACTGCATTCTAAACCAAGTTAGATGGAGACCAAATGGCACTGACTATGTTAGCACATCTTCTAGTTTCAGCACTGTTGCAGAAGATGGGGAAAGGGAATTTCCTAGTGTCAAAAAAGAATGAATTTAAGGTAATGTAGAAAAATAAGTTATATTAGGAGCCTAATATAATGCTGTGGTCCACAATAATCACTCAGCTAAAATTGGTTTCACAATATTTTGGCCATAGTTTTAGGAAAGAGAAATATGTACAGTCATACCTCAGGTTGCAAACGCTGTGGGTTACGTTTTTTCGGTTTGCACTCCATGCCGAACCTGGAAATACCAGAGCGCATGCACATGTGGGATACGAACACTGCGGGTTGCAGACGTGCCTCCGTCACAGATTACATCTGCGACCAGGCATCCACTGTATTCATAGTCAAATCATTGAGTTTATATAAATTCTGATTCAAGAGGAGTCCATTCCCAACATTCCAAAAGCTTCCAACAAATTCAGGTTGTGATTGCCTCTGGACAATAGGTGTTTGGTTGTATTTGAGCAACCTCAGTAAGTAAAGGAACTTGGACAGACCTGAAAGTCATTGCTTAAAATTTCAGCTCAGTGCACTGCTACTGACAAAAACTCACATTAAAAGCTAACAACTTCAGAATGAATTGGAAAATAATTGGTGAAACTAACATAACTCTCCAATGTACATGCAACTTAGTACTATGTGTAGTCTTAGTTTCCTCATATTTCAGAAGTGAATATTGAGCATAAGCTAAGGTGATAAGAACCATGGTCAAAAATAGAGAACTAGATCAGAATATTGAATATGGAATGAGGTTTGTCCATTGACTTAATACTAAAACTGGAGAGCGCTGAGTAGTTTTTAAGCAAGCACATATTTTATGCTAGTACAAACCTGTGGCTCTTAACCTGCACAGAATGTAGTAGTAGTCTCTAGTAATACTGAGTTTAAAAAATATTAAACACATTCATGGAAGATCAGAGTATCTACAGTAAAACTGTCAATGGCTGGAGGAGAACAGCGGGAAGAGACTCTGTTAGTATCCTGGGTCATTAAAACATATTGTGATATCCAAATCTAGTCACTGTTGGAAACAAGATACTTGGCTGGCTGGACCTTTAGTATGACCCTGAATAGCTCCTCTTGTCTCTTCACTGAGACAGGATCTTTCACACCCAAACATGACTAGTAGGTTAATCCGTGTCACCCATATTACTGCCAGCAGTATGCTACATAGTATTCCCCCTGCCACAGTCTTAGTTCTGTGCACTTGATTTGTGAGATTTCCATGTATATAATTCAGTGAGAAATCTAGCAGTAATTCTAGACTTAAGTATTTTCACTTGCACTGTGTTTGCTGCTGTATGATATCCTCATGACCAGTAATACAGTGTTTATCTTGAAAATATTATTATGCTCTGAACTCACTTTGGTCTGTGGTGATAATATTCCCCTGCAATGTTTGTGACATTGCCCTGAATCATCTCTATATATCCTACCTTTTACTCAGAAGTATGGCTCATAGACTTATGGAAACTTGTTCCAAGTAAGTGTGCTTATGATTTCAACATTAAGCTTCTATCTTCAGCACTCTTGGAAGCACATTCCATTGAAATCCATGAGACATACTTTTCATTGGAGTCTTGTTTTCCTCACTTTAACCCTTCCACATTGGTCTTCTCTGGCCTCTCTTGGTATGTGTTGAATTTTATAAACAGGTTTTCTTTTGCTCTTCCTTTCCTCCCTGAGGTGTTACTCAGGGCCCATATAATTTCACAACAGTGGCAGTTAACTCTTCAGTTATTTTTGCCGAATTTAAATATGAGCCCGTTACATGCGTTAATCCCATGGCTTTAGAATGAAGTTGAACACGAGGGATTCCTAATCATTCTAGCCACATTTTGACTGGGAATATAACTAAGCTTGATGAGGCTTGAATGTGATGAAGGTAAGACCATTACTAAGTTGCAGTGAAGAAAAGAGCTCTCAAGGAGCATGAAATAGATTCCTCCTCAAAGAAAGATGCCATTTTGCCAAACAAGATGTTTTTCTGTGCTCAGTGTTTAAGGTGACAGTAGTCTGAAAGCTCCCAGGTTTATAATGAACTCTGTGGCATTCTGATGTAAATCATAGGTAGATGTTTTTTCTTCAATCAGTCCTGTGGCCCTTCAGATGTTGTTGGACAACAGCTACCAACATCCCTGACCAGTGGCCATGCTTGCTGGGATTGATGAGTATTCAGAGTCCAAAACATTTGGGAGTGCCTCAGGTTCCCCACCCCTGTTCTGAGGACAGACAAGTCGCTGGCATCCTTCCACATTGGATCGTATGACATTAGAATTTTCTGCAAAGGTTTTGTTTGTTGCCTTAAGTTTTTGAGCATTTCTGAAGGGTGTAATTTAGACTGGGTTTGCCTGACCTTTTTTCATTATTTCCACACCTCCAGTAGCTTGAGTTGAGTCTCTAGGCCCAGTGGGTTAGAAAAAAAGGAAAAGAAATGCAGCCCTGCAACACAGATTAGCAGGCACCTAGGCTTAAATAAAAGTGAGGCTCCTAACTCATTTCAGGACCCTTTGGCTAGAACCTTGACAGTAGATTATAGATTTTTGACTATTTAGGGTGCAAGGCAGTCAATTTGTACGTGGAGACTTAGCCTTTTTTTACCCTTGTCCTTTTTATGGAATCCGTGAAATGTCCAAAACCTCTGATCTAGTAGAAATGTGGCAGTGAACCTTTGTTGAGGATACCTGGTGCCCTGTGGCTGGCAAAAGAAAAGGCAGGCACAGCTTGGGAATTGCAGCCAGACCAGGCAGCCTTTTATATTGGCCTTGCCAGTTACACCGAAGGATGGAGACAGATAGGAAATTCAATTCAAGCACCCCTTGGGATTCTGAACTGGGGGAGAGTTTTGTACCCAGCTGGCTCTGAGAGTCACTGAACAGGAGAGATCACGACTGCCGTGAGTGGCTGTGGCATCGTGCCAGCACCATGAGCCCTGTTGTTGCTGGGTCTCCCTTTGCAGGTTATTTCTAGCCCCTGTTCCTGGAAGGAGAGCCAGTTCTTTACCGAGGTATTTTTGGAGACTCTCGCCTTCTCCTCTTTCTTGCTTTGTTTGGGCATAATCAGCCCATTGCATCCCGGAGAACCTAGCAACACCGCCTGGCTTCCCATTGGTTCCCTGGCAGCTCTGCTTCTCCAATGAAAAGCTTGTTGCCATGGCAGAGGCACCACTGCACAGAAGCGAGTGAAGAGGCGGGGATTGAATTTGCTGCCTGGTGGAAATCTGCAGGGCAGAACAGGGACCAAGCAGAGGGTTAATGTGTAGCCTGTGGCCTGGAAGCGGAGTGCAGGCTTGGCCCTGTGCCAGTGACGTACAATGCCAGGGTGGGCTAACAGAATGAAACTCCCCTAGGTAGCCCTACATGCTTGGAAATGCAGCTTCTTGGCTAATTTCTCCTCTGCTGCAAAGAGAGCAAGTAACATGTTTCCCCTTCTCAACCCCTCCCTAGTCTGCTCCCCCCCCCCCACAGCAAGAAACTGCTTTGGCAAGGGACACACACAGTCTCAAAAAGCTTGTTGTGCATTCTCCTTGTGTAGGGACTGGGCGGCTGTTGCTGTACAGTTCCATCAGAAGCCATTGCAGTGGTAGAGCTGATAGTGCTGACATGTTCAGAAATCATAGGGCTGCCCCATGAATGTCTGAAAGTACGTTAGGGGTCTTTTCATTTCAGCAGTAAGTGTTCATTGAAATGGTTTAGCCCACTTGTTCCCTCAGACAACTATTTTGTGCTGCCGCTATCAATGTTTTTAAATTGATCTCTCATCTGGTAATCTGTTTTATGGTTCTTGATTGTTAGAAGGAATTGCCTTGTTGCAGTAATTTGGCTGTGGCAGATTCCAAAAACTGCACCCATAAACGCTTACCCCACCCCCTTTCCCTTAGGAGGACTAATTGGAAAACCTAACTCTAGCACACATTAGGGCTAGTAAACCTAGCCTCAGATTACTTGATAGGAGACCCTCCCTTTCAGTCTGCATGCCACTGAGCTGCTTCTACCCCCTTCTGAAATTGTTGCAGAAGGCCAAGCATTTTGTTTGCATGTTTATTTATTACATTGCACCTATTGAACTGTATTCACTATGCAGTTCACAACATACTAAACTCAAGAATACCATGCAACTTTACCAATAAGCATCCTAACAGTACAAAGGCTATAAAATATTAGCACCAGCGCAAGTATAGCATAGTCATAGATGTTAATCATCACCTGCCAGTGTGCTCCGATCATAGAGGTATAGGGTGGACATGAGACAGGACATAGGTCAGGGCTGCTCTGGTGGGTGCCCATGCTATAGCAACAGGACGCAGGAGTTTAACAGAAATCAGCCAATGGGTAAACTAGAATTCTCCAACTGGAACTGTTCATTCATCAGAGAGCCAGCTGGAGAACTGAGGCAAGGACATTTCCTTCTGCCTCCAGAGAGAAGAAATGGTGGCATCTTCTTTCCTCCTAAAGAGATATAACCTCTTCTCATCCCAGGAGTTGATTGCTTAAGGAAAATAGAATATGCCACAAAAATGCCTTCTTAAAAGTTTAATTGGGAGAGCAATGATCTTCCACCAGGCTTTTTTGTCTTTCTCTGCAACTGTGGGTCACTTGCATGAGACATTTTGAGGTCTTAGCTCTCCTGATCTGCTTCTGCAGTGCACCAATAGTTAATGAAGGGGTCTGTCACATTGAAGGTCTACAGAGCAAACAAGAGCTTTCAGGACTGGTAGTATTTCAAGCTATGACCATTCTGACTGGGTGCCTAAAATATAGCATGTAACTGGGAATTCTTTATGCCTTCCTCATAAAGCTTTGAATTTCTAGTCAAGAGCCCAACAGTGCTACCTCTAATGTGTTGTGATGCAGGACTTTCATCACAAGATGTTGTATGCAGAATGTTTCTCAGATACCACCAAGGCTTTTGCTGCAGCTTTTTAAGCTATAGAACAAATGCCACCCCCAGATACCCTGTCCTAGAGCTCCCCGTGAGACCAGGCATTGGAGATATCCCCTGCATGGTTGCAACCAGTGGATTTTTATAGCTTGCAAACACTTTGCCCAGATCAAGTAAGGAAATGTAGCAAATACACTACTTCAGCATAGATACGGACAGCACACTTGTGCAAGTTGGTGAGGAAAACAGAGTCTCTTCTCAAGCAGAACTTTGAAGGGCTCACCTGGTCCTGAAGGCACCAGAACATGAACAGATAGTCAGAAAAGTACAATAAAGTTGAGGTAAAGCTGAAAACAAGAAGTCTGTATCTTTATTTACACCTCAAACTATTCTGACCTATGTTGCAGTATAATGAATGTGGGAGAACAGTGGCTCAACAATTGGGGGAGCATGGTTTTTGAGAATGCTTTGAAGCATTGAATAACTTTTGGTTTATTGGGGGCAAGTAAATTTATGCCAGCAGGGGACAGTGGAAACTTGACTTATATCAGGAGTTATAGTAAGAACATATGAATTGAAGAAGAACCTGTTGAATCATGACGAAGGTCCATCTGGTCCAGCATCCTGTTCTCACAGTGATGAGCCAGATGACTATGGGAAACCCACAAGCAGGACATGAGGGCAATAGCCCTCTCTTTACTTATGATTCTAAGTAGCTCGTATTCAGAGGCATACTGCCTGCAACAGTATGTGTTATTGTTATTTGAATAGTGTGTACCTTACAGGTACAGTCATACCTCGGGTTGCGTTCACTGCAGGTTATGTGTTTTTGGGTTGCACTCCGTGCCAAACCCAGGAATACTGGAACGGGTTACTTCCGGGTTTGGGCACATGTGCAGAAGTGCTAAATCGCGCTTTGCGCAGAATCGCTGAATTGCAACCCGCGTGTGCGCAGATGCGGTGCTGCGGGTTGCGAACGCTGTGGGTGGCGAATGTGCCTCACGCACGGATCACGTTCGCATCCCGAGCGTCCACTGTACTAGAATTCAAAAACTATTTTGACATGCTGTAGAGAATTCAGAGGAGAGGTAAGAGACTAGTTATATGAGGAAAAGGTAAACTAATTGGGGTTCATGCTATAGGTGGGAAAAGTCACAGGACATTCTGTCATCTTCAAACAGAAGATTTCAGAAAGGGGGCTCACTGTTTGCTTTCTTTCCTTAAGTTCGGGATGAAAGCCCATTTTTTATGTTTAGCAGGGAGAATATCCCAAATATAAGAGCAATTCATACTGAAATAATCTTCCTGAGGAATTTTTGAACCATCTTTGTTGGAAGTTTATGAAAGGGCTGTGTGTGCACCAGCCTAAGATACTTGAGGTAAAGGGCATCTTTCCAAAGCCAGGGGATCAAAATTGATGTCTCAAGTCCGGATTCCAAGTCTGCATTCTGATGTTTTGCTATTATGACCAGTACTGTGTTTGAACTGACCTCTTCCCCACCATTCACATTTGCCTAAGTTGAATTAATGACATTGCTGAAAGTGCTCATGTGCACATTCTTTCTCTTTGATTCATGCGTAACATTTCTCTGATAACAAAATATGAAGATGCATGCATGTTTATCAGCTATTAGTGGGTGTGGCTGTAAAAAAATCACTCTGCTTCTAAGGCCCCTTAGAAAGAAAGGCCTTTCCCTGTGAACACATCCCATAGGAATGGTGTTGGGGCTGGACCGAAAGCAGGATAAAGCCAGCTTAATTAGGGACAGGGAATTAGGAGAAAGCATGTGATTCTTGGAAGAACTGATTTGACCTCCAGCTCCTTTCTCCTATATTTTACAGGTTTTACTCAGTTTTGTCTCTTTTTAAGAAGACACACCTGTCTCTGAATTGCAGCATCATGTGCTTCTGTATTCATTTTTGGTGGGCTTGTCTGCACCTGCATACTTTTCAGTTGTTTCATCAACCCTGTTCACAACAGTATCTCCTTCAGTATAAACCATCTTGATCAGAGATCTGGTGGTATGGTGGAGCCATTTCATGAAGTGGGGTCTGCTTTTGGAGCCATAAAGTATTTCTTAGCATGGATGTAAGATTGTGACTGAGAATTTTGCTTCCGCAGTGTTGTGGCCCAACAAGTTAGGATTCAAATGTTGGCCAGAAACAGCTTCAACCACCCTACATATAAAGGATCATGCACATTCTTCCGATGTCATGTCACGTAGAAGTCATTGAGCCTAGTTAGGTCAGCATAAAAGGCTGTGACTGTTGCATGCCATGGAGACCATTTCTCTGTGAGTGCTTCATATATAGTGTTTGGACAGCACTTCCAACAGACTGGCAGACATCAAAACCTAGAACTGAATGAGTTGAATCTCTGCCTGATGGTTCATGAACTGAAGAACGGCAAACCTGTTTTGAGATACAAGACCTGAGGTGCTCAATGCCCTGAATAGCCAGTTGCTGGATAATATTCAGTATGCTTTATTGCCTTTCTCCTGTGTGGAATGATCACTTAGTGCCTAGTATTCCTGGTCATAAACCCAGTCAACATCTCTGGGTTTTGTTCAACCATCAGACAGCTATTCTTTCTTCTATTGGTCAAAGAGGAGTTGATAATGGAACCTATTTGGTATTTTGCACCAAATAATTTAAGACTTGATACCTGTGAGTTGAATAGCTAGAAGTACAGCTGTATGGAGGTGTACAAGGATGTCTAGTGCAGACATGAGAGATCAGTGTGGGGCAGAAGGGAAAAAAATCCCTGTCTGTGGGGACTGGTGATTTAGATTGTGGTTCTGGTTGCTGAAGAGTACAAGGTTTCTAGGATTTTTCAGGATTATTATGTTGAACATCATCTGCACTGTAGGCTTCCCAGGCATATCAGAATAAATGCTATAGTCAGTGTTATGAACAGTGCTTTTTTCTGGGGGGGGATGCAGGGGGACGCATACCCCAAAACATTTTGTTAATCTAAGTTTGGCCTCATTGAGAGGAAAATGACTAGGAAAATGAGAGTACCCCTAAACATTTTTTTAGAAAAAAGCACTGGTTATGAAGACCAGGAAGTTTAACCCTGAGAATTATTGCCCCATGACTGGTAGTTCTTATGACTCCTGTACAGTGCCTTTTTTCTAAATGAAGAGTTGCTTGTTCAAGCTTCATAGCTACATACTACTACTAAGGGAAAGTAGCAGGGAATAGGAATGTATAAATTTCCATTTCTGTATTCCCACTGGCTAGCCTACTTTAGGATAAAACTGGTTGATTTGGATTTCCCTTCTTCCTTAAAAAAAATCATATTGGTTAACTAATATGGTTAGCTAGTTAACTAGTTTTGCTTTCTCAGGATTATATCTGGGCAGTAGTCTTACCAGTGTGGCTTGGTTCCCATGAGGAAGTCTCAGTCTTATGTAGTCCTCCTCTCCCTTTGCATGCTCTGATTCCCTCCATTTCACAACACAGTTTGATCACTATTTGCAATTCTAGCTTGGGAGAGCAAGCACAAATCATAGTTTACCAGTTTGTGTGTAACAGCAAAAAGATGATGTTCAGGAGGTGCAAATTTGGAGTGAGTATGCGAGGTAGAAGCTTACTTGTATTTGAACCAGTCTTGTGTGAGCTAAGCTGAACACTGGCCAGACATGACCAAATGGGGGCTTGAGACAGAAGCAACAGTGGAAAGTAGTCAAAATGCAAGGTCAATTTGCATAGAAAAGTAAAAGAGCTTGCAGAACAGAATACAATTGACTTGTGTTTTGCAAACTGGCAGTTTCACTAGACGTCTATGCTAGAATAAAGCTACTATTTTAAATATTCAGACAATTATAAATTGGGTTTATTTTTACCTACTTTCTTTATTCTGTCTATTTTGTTCTTATTTGCTTTAAATAGTTGACTTTTTTCAATGCTAGGCAATTCAGTTCTTCAGGTCAGTGGGCTGGGATGCTCTGCTTGTAGTCCCACCAGGATTTGGAGACACGTAGAAGGGCCTTCTCTGTGGCAGGAGGATCCCTGCTTCTGGAATGATTCCTCCTTAGAAGTGGGCCTGTCTTCAACATTACTGGATTTCAGATGCCAATGGAAAACATTTAATTATTTGCTACTAAAAACACAAAACAAATATTTTCAATATTGTGATTTAGATTGTAATTTTTTGCAAACGGTAACATGGCTGCCTTGAATATGATTTAACTAGAGAAAGTGGGCATACAAATAAATGATATTAACAATATACAATATTCACAATAGTATTTCTCCAATAATTCTGTACGTTACAGTCATACATTTAATTTTTATATCAGTTAAGTATTCATTTTAAATTAACCATTCAAATTTCATTTTTACATTTTACAATAAATAACTCCTTCCTAAGACTATTAATCCAGATCAAGTAAACTTTCTAAAATTACATTCTTTTAAAAAATGATCAAAATAGTTCATTTTGCAAGCTCCTTCTCTATTTTCTCTTTGTTCCAATAAGTTAGCTTTCCATTAATCATTTTTCCAGCAGTTTATTTACCAATTGTTGAGGTTCTTCCTTTTCCAGGTCTTTGCAGTTAAGATTTTAGTTGCCATTAATAGATAGTGAATTAACTCTTTCTACTTTCAATCCAATATCCTTTAAAGATCAATTAAAAATGTTTTCATGTTTGCAATTTTTTTTATGTATCTTTTTAGCTCAGTGTACTGTATGGTGCTCTTATGTTTGAAATACATTGTCCAGAGTCCTTCCCTGGGTGATTTATAAATTAATAAATGTATTTATTGCCCTCATTCCCAAGCTACACTCTATTCCAAAAAATGTATAAACTGTGCACCAGACGACCTGAGGTTCTTATAAACATTTCTGTTTGGGCTCAGTAATAAAATGCATAGCAACTCTTAAAGTTTTGGTGTGAAGAAATCCTCAAACTAGTACCTCCTGATATTGGATTCATATGCTCTGGCTGCCATCTTCTTGCATAACACTTCCACTTTTGCATGTGGTGGATGTGGATTTTCATGGTGATGGGAGCAGCGTGAGCTAAAAGCAGCCAAAAGGATGATGGTTTGATGGTGCTGGAATCAAAAGCTTAGTTATAGAAGTATCAGTGCAATGGACAATGGCTTGCTCTGATTTGAAAAGACACCAGAGTTTCAGTCAAAGATTGAATATTGCCTCATTTGGATATTTAATGAGACTGATAGTTGGGGAAGGGGGAGATCCATTGTAAAATACTATATTTGCCTGTCAGAAAGCATGATTGATTTTTTCATCAGGGAAGCCATTAGCTATCCCACCCACCCCCCAAAACACACACACATCTCTCAGTATGAATGTCTGAAACTATTATTCCAGTGGTGGTTGGCCAAGGTACTAGTTACTAGGAGAATGGGGTCTGGGAATTTATGCTGACATCACCACCACCCTGCAAAAACCCTTACAAAATGATTACATGTTCATAAAGATACTGAAACTGCATTCTTTATGTTACTATTTTTTTCTACAAAAATAGTGATAACATGCGGTCAGTTTGGACTCCTATCCCATACTCCTCTTGTCTCTAAGGATTTAGCAGAAAGAGCTTGTTCTGTGACCATTCAGGTTTTTAGAAACCAGCACCAATGAGTTAATTCATTTGGGAAAGTTCAAAGAGGCAAACAGTGGCCTGGAGGTAACATTTTCGAAAAGAGGAGTTTGGAATCTGCACGTTTCAGCCCCTCTCCTTAGTGGTTTCTCTGGCCTGCATTTGGAAACCTTTTGTCAGCTGTTCCTCTGATCAGTTTCCACTTGGCCATGGCATGTAACCAGCTGTTTGCTTTGATCCAGCCAAGAGAGCATTCCACGCCCGCTGACCTTCCATAGCCTCTGCAATGACAGCTGTGTAGCACTGCTTTCTGCTTTAGTGGCTTTAAGACTCTCTCTCGGGAGCACAACCTGGGCGAGCAACAGCCAAAAAGTGGACTTCAGTGAACAGCTTTCCATGGTGTGGACTTGAGTAGATGGTGTGGTTAGATAGCTTTTCCCATGGTGATCCCCTCCAGCACTGAGACTCATCTCAATACGATGCTGCTCACATTGCAAACGCATTGGGCCCGACAGGAGCCTTCCTGCTTTCTGCCTTCCGCCTGCTACAACAGGAAAATGGTCACAGGTAGGGACCATGTGTGGCAAATGAGAAAATACTGATTATCTGATCATATATGTCGTTATTCTAAGCTATGAGGCCAAGAGCACAACTTGGGGAGTCTTGGCAGCCACATAAGGGAGAACTAGAAGGAAGCTGGAGGACTATTATGCACTGAGGAAAGTCTCTGTAGATGGGAGAGGGAGGTTGTTGTCTCCTTTAGGTGTTAATGGGTTTAGGTGAAATCTGAAAATACCCTGGGGAAGAAGGCCAAGAAATCTAGGGTTTGGGCTTGGGTGGTTTTTTAAAAATATGTTGAATAGCTTTGCTTGGAACACAAGGTGTGGTTTTTCTTCAGTGTTTCAAGAATGAGACTCTGGGAAGGAGTAGGTCTTTGGGACTACATGAGCTATGTGACTGAGTTAGGATAAGTTTTTAATAGTGAATACATACGCAAACACATATAAGGAGCATGCTTATAGCTACCACCTTTGCATGGATGATGTCTGAATTTCATACACAGTTTTGGCGCCCTTTGAATCATTGTATCTTGATGGTTGTAGTGCTCTGTAGGGAACTACAGTCATACCTCGAGTTGCGTACGCTCCATGTTGCATATGTTCGACTTACGGACCTCCGCGACCCGGAAGTCCTCCCAGGAGCGTGCGGGTGCGCAGAAGCACAAAACGCGCCAACTTCTGGGTTTTTTCTCCCCGGGCCGTTCGTGTTAAGCACACCCGTGTTACGTCGCGCGATCCAGAACGGATCATGTGAATAACACGGGGTACCACTGTAGCTGTTATCTTTGTAGATTAGGGAATTGCATGTTTTACTAAAAGGGAAGTGGAAATGTACTTTAAATTAATCTGTGACCCTTTCTTTTATAAATGAAAATGCCTTAAAAGAGAAGCAGAGCTACAGGCAAAGAGCAAAATTATATCTCTTGGCTTTGAAACTTAAATGAAAAATCTAAGACCAAATCTTTATATATGTCAACCTGAGTCTGCATGTAGAAAATACACTGTGCCCTGGACTCTGTGTTGGCATTTTTACTTTCACATATAGGCACTGACCGTTGGTTTTAGGAACTCCAGATTTAATGTTGATGATAAATTATGCAAGTGTCTGCATGAGATTTCATATGATTTTCGAGGAGTGTTGGGGGCGGGGGTTGGTCAAGAATTGGAGAAATGTAAGATGAGAGGGGATGGGGAATGGAGGTCCAGTGCCTTTGGCGGGTAAGAGAAGAGGGAATGTGAGCCATGGGAGCTGAGCAAGGCTGAGCACAATTCTAGAGTGTTCATTAGGCACTGCCTGTATACTTCTAAGCTTTGCTCCTCAGCTATAACGGCTGAAAAAAACTGCTCTTAAGCATTGGAAACTGAACTGCTCAGAATACCAAATTCCACACTATGCCTGACAAACTCAGGCATATTGCAATGGTACATAGCACTCTTTATTAATAAAGACATCAATCCTGGGGAAATGGGGGTTGTCAGCCCTTTAGGCCCATGAGCACATTGGCATACTGGAGAAACTGTTGTGGGCACCATACATAGCCTACAGCCAAGCACCCCCTGCAACCTGTTCTATTGGCTACAATGGAAAAATTCTTTCAAGTCTAATATCAGTGGGCAGCGGGGGCGGACCCTGTGGACACTAGGAAAGGCAAGCACATGTGTGCCCACAAGCACCATATTAGGAACCCCTGATTTAAAGATAGATGTTGTAGTTCTTCATTGTGAGAAGAGGCTTAGGAGAAACCCTAGTGTCAGGCTGAGCTGCAAAGGAACTTCCACAACTTGCTTCTGAGTGAAAACTTGCGATGTCACATGCTTATTAAACCCCACATTGTTTTTATTTGTGCCAGCCTCCGGTTGGGAAGTGGGCCTGTCTCTTTTTAGACCCTTATTTAAATAAATAAGGAATATGACGTCAGTAGCCTTGCACTTCTTTGCCAGAAATTGCACTCAACTAGTCTGTCCATAAAGGGCAGAAGCCCAGCTTTGAAACCCTTCCATTAATTAACTAGCCGTGTTAATAAGCATGCAGCTGCAGCCAGCTTGGTGTTAGAGGGGTGCTGTGTTGCCAGGAATTGGATCTAGCAGGACCTCAAGCAAGCACTCTTTCTGCCAAGTCGGTACTGAGTTTTGTGCCTCCATGTAGCAGACCTAGGAATAGAAACCATTAGCTCTCTCTGCCTATGTGCTGCTGTACTTCATTCCAGCCACTCTAACATGTCCTTTCCACAGCTAAGAATAGTACCTAGTAGTTCTGATGGTTGCCGAGGCACCAGCAATAGTAATAAAATTGCATTTTATGTACAAACTGAGCACTGTCTAGGCCAGCAATACCTATATTTCTAAAAGGGCAAATTTCCCCCTGGTGGAGAGCAGCCAGAAGCACAAGTAAGAGGAAAGCTGTGTAACTCGAAACACAAACTTTGTAGGTTTTTAAGATACATATTTTTGAATGGTTCCAGAGTGTTGTAGGGGTCATGCTTCAGACTCAGGTTTTTTCTTGGGTGTCTCCTACCTTGCTAGTGTGCTATGATTCAGAGAACCAGTGTGGTCCGGTGGCTAAAGTGCTAGGTTGGATGTGGGAGTCCCTGTTCAAATCCCTGTCCAGCTATGGTTTCTACACTGGACATATCACTATAGTCTACCATCCTGCATCACAGGATTTGGAAAAATATAAAAATGCAAATTGTTTTGAGCTCATGTTGCTCTGGTAGGATATAAATGAAGTAAACTGAAGTTGTCAATTGTTAGTCCCAATTGGGCCACTGCTGCCTCACAGCCTAAATATTTGGCAGCATAATCTGTAAGACCTGGGCTGGTTCTTCTAGCCTGACTCCTCTTCATTTTCATTCACTCTTTATAATATGTGCTATATGAATCTAGGTGCTAGCTCCAACTTCCATGGGTAAATTAAAACTGCCTAGTAAAATGGAAATAGTGATAGTGATATGTCAGATGGCTTTAAAGAGTGTTTAGACAAATTATCAATGCCTACTAGCCATGATGGAGATAGTATGACTTTACCAGTTGCTGGGGATCACAAGTAGGGCTGGGCAATATCTGGTTTTCAATATCACAATACATCATTAACTAAACATTACAATATCTTGATATATCACAATATATATTTGCTGCAGCCGAGGGCTCTGTGAGCATCCCCACAGAGATGGAGGGCCTCACTGCCCCTATTTCTTGGTGGCGGAGGGTGCACTGTGCTTCCCTGGGGCGGCGAAGAGCTTTGCCGCGCCTTCACATAGCTGTTGCGGGCTTGAAAATGTAAGGAAGTAGTAGATTTAATAAAAATATTAAATAAACTTCCATATAATATATTTAATACATTTTCAGCTAATTTAAGAATAGTTCATGTGATTTTCTAGTCAACTTGCATCTGCTTCCCCACTCAGAGGTCTAAGTGGAATCTATGCATGCACTGATCCCGGGGAGATTCATGCACAAGGGGGTTACAAACTGCTGTCTGTATACATGTAACTCACAATTTGTGCACATTTAAGTTGTACACATTCAGATTTACATGCTTAGCAATTTTAGAAAATTAAAAAGGGGATGGAAAGAGAGCAATTGTCTGGGGGGAAAGGCTTTGGCAATCCCACCCACCGTTGAACCCAATGTGTTTTGACTATACACTATTTTGGCTTTACATGCCATCCCAGAAATGTAACCCCTGGATAAGTTGAGCGTTGCCTGTATTGCTTTGAGTTGTTAGGTAAAATCAGTGAATAACAGCATATAATACTGTAAGGGTACAACTTCATTGACGCCTTGCCAGTAGAAGTAGAATATAAATTTAAATAATAGCATTAGCAACATGACTAATTGCCCACTGCATGTGGTGACTACATGCTGCATTATTGTGTGAACCAGCCCCTATGTTTTGACTGCTGAGTAATGCAACATATGATTGACTTATGCTGCTTGAGGATGTTTACATAAAGAAATTGTAAGGCCGCAGTATATTCGTTTAGCAATAAATTATATTGCTATGAGTCCCAGAAAATAGTTTTAAGAGCATCTGATGTGGCAGCACTGCTTCAATTACTTAAGATTTTCATTTGTATTATTAATAATCATTATCATAATAACAATAATTTTATTATTTATATGCCACCCATTTGACTGGGTTGCCCCAGCTACTCTGTGCGGCTCCCAATAAAATATCAAAAACACAATGCACAAGTGAAACATTTGATGAAAGGTTGAGTATTTGTGGAGGGAGGGCCTGTATATGGTACTGGTCCTTAACATGGTTAATGGGTCTTTGTGGCAGGATAGACTCTGCTTTGGTGAGCTGAAGGCAATAGTGTCCCTAAATACAGTGCTTGGCTTTTACCTCATTGAGGTGAATTACAGCCATGGGTCAGTAACAGAGCACATGCTTTGCATGAATAGGGTTCTGAGTTCAAATCCTGCCTGTGGGCTGGGAAAACTGTGGCCTGTCAGTCACCAATCACTGGTGACCAGAGGTAGTGGGCCCATTTAGAATTTTGAGAAAGTTATATGGGCACCAGTGACAAAATTGCTGCCATAAGGGCATGGCATAACACAAAATTAGAGAGAATCCAGTCTTTGTTGCTTCCCTCCCACCTACTGAACAACCTCATGCTACCTGCGGGAAGTCAGCAGTGTTCTGCTGGCCCTGGTTGTTGACATCTTGCACATACAGACTGATGCTGTTGCTATCTAATAAGAACAGAGAGCATTCCCCAGTACCAAAAATATATATACAAGGTTGCCACACTACACTAATTCTCTAACATACATACAGATAAGACGCACATCTATCCATCCTTCTCTCTCTCTCTCTCTCTCTCTCTCTCTCTAACACATATTTCAACTATACACAACCACACATACATCTCTCCCTCTCTTTGCCCAAGTGCATCTATCCATCTGTTTCACAGACCACATAAACACAGAAACTATACATTCACACACACCTCACCCACTTCTTTCTTTCTCCCACAATCACAGCACATACAGCTGTCTCACACACACACATACTCCCCTCACATATACCTCTGTCTGTCTCCTCTGTGCAGGATCGGCAAGCCCAAGATGCTCGGTAGTTTAGACCACAGCGCCACCCACATCTCTGTGCATCTCTACCTCTCTCACAGACCACCATTCATTCATACCTCCTCCCTCCCTCCCTCTCACACACACACACATCTTTCCCTCTTTCTCTGCCCAAGTGAACCTCTGTCAGTCAAGCACCTACAGACAGCCTCTTCTTGGGGTGAAGCAAGTGCCTGCCGCCAGCTCTACATCACTGGCAGACAACAAACCAAACAGGATGGGACACTCAGGGAACAGGAAAATGATTCCTGCCACTTGCCCTTCCAGCTCCAGCAACTGCCCTACACTGTTTTGCCATCCCCTCTTCCCACAAAATTCAAAAAATAGAGGGTCTGCAACCTTGGGCTGGGGACTCCAGAAAAAACCTTCATGGGTGCTGGGTTGACAGTAACCCAGAGTAGACAATACTGAACTGGAAGATTCAATGATCTGGGATAGCTCAGTTGGTAGAGCATGAGACTCTTAATCTCAGGGTTGTGGGTTTGAGCCCCACGTTGGGCAAAATATTCTAGCGTTGCAGGTGGCTGGACTAGATGATCCCCATGGTCCCTTCCAACTCTACGATTAGATTCTGTTCTGTTCTATTCTATGATTTTAGATTCGTTCAGGGGGAAGTCAAGAGTTGCATTGAGATGAGGCCTAAATTGTTCCCTGCTCCAGGCACTGGGTTTTGCCTTTCTCAAATGTGCTCAAGATTTTTTCCCTTGCTCCATGGAATTCCGTGGGAGCTGCTGAGAATAAAGTTCTGACTGATCCTAGATTGTAAAATCTATACTCGTGAAATGTGTGTCCGGAAGGGCGAGGTGTGTGTGCACATGGAAGGAGGGTCTGTGTTGCTGTGGCCCCTCAGGCCCTGTTAAATGTGCAGCTCTGGAAATTGGCTTTTTAATTATGTAGGTAGTTTGTTCTTCATAATAGAATTGGCTTGGAAGAAATAAGGAAAAAGAAAAATACAATTGAATAAAAATTAAACATACTGGAGAGAGAGGGGGGTACAGATCTGGGTTGTTGCATTCACAATCCCTCAGAGTAATTTAATGGTTTTTATTATATAAGTAAATAATATTAGAAATGCTTTTTAAAAATAATAGTAGGCTTGGCTATTAGTGAATTCTTAGCAAAGGTATGTGTGTTCTGGGACAGCAGAATTCAACATTGTGAGAACCTCAGATTTTGCTTTGTTTTTAAAGCAAGAGTAGTAGACCTTATAGGTTATCACATCATAGAATTTTTATTTTATTTATTTGTTGTAAGCAAACATACACCATCATGTTTATATAGTAATATTAGAACTTTAGTTAGCAGATAGTTTTTCCTGGAGGTTCACTTTGATAAGAAAGTTGTCTGTGGTAGGCCATCCCTTAAAAGTGGTTTGCTGGTAAGCTCCTGTTCCTACTGTTGCTTTTCATCCTCTCTTGGCTTTGGGACTAAAAATTATTAGTGGGAACATAACATACCTCAAAGGGCCAGATTTGACCAAGGGGACCACATCAATTGATCCTTATCTTACAAGGAGATGAAAATTGGACACAGGTTGTACAAAATACTGTATTGGCCTGAATAGAAGCCGCACCTTTAAAATTGGAGGGGGGGAGAGGGAGAAAAAATACCCGAATATAAGCCGCTCCATTCCTCACTGCTCCTGGCTGCTGGGGGGGGGGGAGCCGTGCTGTGTTGCCAGCGGCCTTCCCCTACCTCACTCTCCCATCCCGGCCTTGGGGGAGAGGACAGGGGACTACGCGCAGGATGGGTGCTGCTTTGCCACGCTCCTGGCTGCATACTGTAAGGTCACGAATATAAGCTGCACTTTAACTTTTCATGGTCGGAATTTGGGGGGAAAGTGACGCTTATATTCAGGCCAATACAGTAATATAAATTTTGATTTAAAGAATATAGTCTAATAGATATATGGGTGTGTGTATCGGGCAGAAGTGTCTGCAAAATGGAAATGTATGTCCTGGGCACCGGTAGCATAAAAGACTTTTGATTATTTGTTTGTTTAGAGTATTTATAAACCATCCTTCACCAGATGGTGCCATGGTAGAAAATACCATATATATTAAAATGATAATTAACAGTATTTCAAAACTAAAACAGGTAATAAAACAGACATTTAAAAAATACATGGCAACAGTAACTGAATTAAACTGAATTATTCCAAAAGGGGGAATAAATCTGTTTAGTAACCTGCAGTAAGAAAAGTTCATAGCATCACCAATGGAGAATTGCTGTTTGGGGGGGGGGGGAGGAGCAAACTACAGATAGAAGTCATGTTAGAAACAGCACAGATATTAACTCCCAGTGGGCACGGAGGGAATCCCTCTCTTTAACTACATTCAAAAGAGATCTGTAACTTTGAGGTGTGGCTGCATAATAAAATACCCTGACCACATTCTGACCAGCTTTTCTTCAGTTCTGACAATCCCTGTGATTTTGCTAGAGCCTCTGACCGTGTCTGACATGCAAACACTTCTGCCTGTTTTTCTGTAGTTACCTCTCCTCTGCACAGTTCAAGCTGTAGCCTCTCTTCTTGCCTCTTTCCCTTCCCAAAATGCCATTAATGGTAAAGGTGCACATGCACTCAGGTAAGCGTCCTTGATTACAAAACATGGAACACAATACCTAGACCGTAAAACATTCAGGAATACATTTCATGATTCTGCCCTTCCTCCCATAGACTCAGGGCTGTGTACATGGTCCTGCTTCTCCCATTTTATTTTGTTAACATCCCTGTGAGATAAGACAGCTAAAACTGGAGCTCACCCAGTGAGCTTCAAGGCTGGAGAGTGTTTTGAACCCAGGTCCAAGTACAACACCCTAGCCACACTATGCCATACTAAGGGAACAGTTGAATCTAGGAGTCGTTCATATGTGCCTTTCCCCTTCCTATTTGCATAGTCTTGATCCCAGTGCTAACAGTTGATGGCTTCCTTATGCTCTTTCATTCACTTAAAGCTGCTATGCAGTCAGTCTGGGAAAGATAACAAGAGGCCTGCCATCAAGAGGCCTGCCATCTCCCACCCCACCCCCAAGCTGTGGTAGCTTGAGGTTGCAGAATTTAGTGGACCCTTGCTTAATGTAATCAAAACAAATAAAGAAGGCTGGGAAATGCCAATATTAAGCACCAGCCTTTATGCCTGAACTCTGTTTTGTGGTTTTCGGTATTGCAAATATAAATTTGCTTAATAATACCATGAAATGCAAACACCTTTTAGACTGTCCTTTTTAATACATTTGTGTCACTGTTTCAGTCCACTGGATGAAGCTCTCTATCCTGGGTTGTTTCAGGAAATTGGATCTACTTCCCCCCTCCCATTAAAAAGCTAAGAATAGAACCTAGGTTCTTGGCCATATCCTCACCCCTACTGTAATCAAGATACCTGACTCTCTTCTTAAATTGGAATGCTTTTTGTGGTGAAAGCTGGGAGCTATTTCTGGGAAGTGCAGGCATGTGTGGTGATTTAAAAAAAAAAAAAAAACCCTCACCAAACTATTTTTGTGCCCTCTAGGTGGCAGCAGCACTCCACAATGCCAGCTGCCGCCCTGCAGCCAGGTTGCCTCTCTGGGCCGCTCTCTTCCTACTGAGACAATCATGTCGAGCCAGCACAGCCATGCTCCCTTCTCCAGCATCCAGCCCATGGCTGAGCATCAGCAGGTAATTTCCTGGAAATTCAGCCTTTTTGGGGGCTCCCCCTGAATCAGCTGTCTCCTCTTCAGACTGTATGCTTATAAATACACGCAGCAGCTCAGCCTGGCTCAGCTCCTTTCCCACTCTTCAACCTGTGGTCATTCCAAGTAAAATCTACATGGGGCTGATACAGGTGTGAATCTCTGTTTTGATTTAGCTCACGTTATAGAAACAATGGCTATTAGATTTGAGGCTCTAAGTTCAGTCTCTAGTCCAGGCATGCAGAGGGGAGTCATTGTGGGATGAAGCAAACCCCTAATGCAATTGCCACTGGAATCAGCCATGATGTGTGGTGAGAGCCACTTAACCTGGGCCCAAGCAGTCATCCTCACCTGGGCTGATAGCAACCTCTTTCCTATACCATGGGGGAAATTAGATGTGGGCTGCAGACTGAATCTACTAAGTTTAAAAGGTTAGTAATCTCAGCATGACCCCTACACTCACTCACTCACTCTCTCTGTCTCCTGCAAACCTTCCGCCTCCAAGTACATAAAAGACATAAAAGAAAACAGGGTTTTTAGTGGAATAGAATGAAGCCCTTGTCAATTGCTGCTTCCCGCCGCTAGCTGGAACACATGCTGTTAGCCCCATCATGGAACTATTTCAAGCCCATGACCTTTAGGGACTTATCTCCCCCCCCCTTTCTCCCACAGATCATGCCAGACCTGGCCATCCTGCAGAGAAGAATCCCGCTCACTTTTCGGGACTCTGCCACAGCCCCACTACGCAAGCTATCTGTCGACCTTATCAAAACTTACAAACATATCAATGAGGTAAGAGAGGACCTTCTCTGTGATGACAGCTTTGACCAGTTCCTTAAAGCATTGGGAATAGTGATGATTTAAACATCTTTGCGCTTCTTTTTCCCTCTGTGCTGCATGTTGATGGCACCATTCCTTAGCTCTTCTGCCCTGCCAGAGAGTTTAGTTTGCTTCCCCGGGCTGCTATGGGGAGGTGTAATTCCTCATCTTAAAAGAAAGGTTCCTTGTATTCTGTGCACTGACCCTGCGTTTCACTACCAGGTCTATTATGCCAAGAAGAAACGCCGAGCCCTGCAGGTGGCACCCGAGGACACAAGCACCAAAAAGGAACGGAAAGTGCACAACGAGGGCTACGATGACGACAACTATGATTACATTGTTCGCAACGGGGAGCGCTGGCTGGAACGCTATGAAATAGACTCGCTCATTGGCAAGGGATCCTTCGGACAGGTCAGAGAGCAGCCGGGAGAGATACTTCTTCTGTATCCACCTCTGTAACTACATAGCAAGTTGCAGCCTGTACTCTGGTGATCATTGGTCAGAACACTGCTCTAGGTTCTCCTTCGCCAGCAAATGTGCCTTTGGCAAGATCAAATGGAGCATGCCCCACAGTCACAGGAACACACAGCCTGTAATCTTGCCAAAGGGAAAAGGTTGTAGCTTATTGGTAGAGCAGAAGCTTAGTTTGCAGAAGGCCTCAGGTTCAGTCTCTAGCATATCCAGGCAGGGCTGGAAAATATACCTAACTGAAACCTTGGAGAGCCTCTCCTAGTCAGTACAGACAAGAGATAACCGATGTGGTATCTTCCAGATATTATTGAACGACAGCTCCCATCATCCATGACCATTGGCAGCGCTGGCTGGGACTACAATGAGGGTCCATCAACATCTGGACATCATCATTTTGGTTGTCCTTGATATAGAAAGTATAAGCCAGATGGCTCATTAGTGTGGTTTGGTATAAGGCAGCTTGTTGGGTTCTGACCTGCTTTTCAAGTAACGGGTTGACGTTTCATTGCCATCCTAAGCAAAGTTTTGCACGTGTACATCGCCCTGGCCTCTTTCTGAGGAAGGGCAATAAATAAATAAGATGACCACTGTGTGAATGTTCCCCCTGCCCAGCGGTACTTTTGATTTGGTGGTTCTCCCCAAAGTCATTACTTCTTGGCACCACTGAATGATAAGATTATACTGATGTGTCTTTTTCTCCCTGCTAGGTGGTGAAGGCCTATGACCAACAGGCTCAGGAGTGGGTGGCCATAAAGATAATCAAGAACAAGAAGGCATTTTTGAGCCAGGCTCAGATTGAATTGCGATTGCTGGAACTGATGAACCAGCATGACACAGAGATGAAATACTACATTGGTGAGAATTTGCAGAGATATGTTTTTGGAATTAGTTGAGAAGTGTGAGTGGGTCAGGGAGAGCACTACTGGTGAGATGCACATTAAATGAAGTCTCCAGTGCTTCATTCAGATTGGTGACAACTTGTGGAAGGCTCTGCATAACAGTGAGTGACTGATTAAAGGAAGGTCTGGATAGTGTTTGAGAGACTGATTGGAGCATGAGTTGAAGTCGGTGGGGGTTCAGGTCATTGGGAGAGATTCGTTCATCGTTTTGCTTGCAGATGTGGCGCACCCAGTGTTCTGTGGTCCAAGACTGGGAAATGTTCATGTGGGATGCCTGGAGGTCATAATTATATGTCAGTGAGGTTCACAAGTGCTGGTTGTGGGGTGTTGTCAAAGCATCAGTGGGGAGCTGCAGTATTCTAGCAATGCCGCCACCACACTTTCTCTCTCCACCCCACCCGCAGTGCACTTGAAGCGGCATTTCATGTTCCGGAGCCATTTGTGCCTGGTGTTTGAGTTGCTGTCCTACAACCTCTACGACTTGCTCCGTAACACCAACTTCCGTGGCGTCTCTCTGAACCTCACACGAAAGTTTGCCCAGCAGCTGTGCACTGCATTACTCTTCCTGGCAACACCTGAGCTCAGCATCATCCACTGTGACCTTAAGCCTGAGAACATCCTGCTCTGCAACCCCAAACGCAGTGCCATCAAGATTGTGGACTTTGGCAGCTCCTGCCAGCTGGGCCAGCGGGTGAGTGACCCCCTGCTGTGACCTCTCCAACAGCAGCCCCTCTTCCAGTGCCTGGCCTGAGACCCTCCTAGTGGTCGACATCAGAAGTTGTAATTGTCAGCTTGAACAGCTTCCCTCATTTTCTTAGGACTTCTTCAGCTCGGCCTTGGCTAGATGAGGGCCTTAGAAGGCACTGGACCACCTTATTTGTCTCAGCCAACATTTGAAGCAAAGAAGACAGACCCACCTGTTGTGACCTTCCAGTCCCCAGAGTGCAGCAGCTGATCCTATCTTTCCTTTTCTTCCCTGTAGATCTACCAGTATATCCAGAGCCGATTTTACCGCTCACCTGAAGTGCTACTGGGCATGCCTTATGACCTGGCAATTGACATGTGGTCCTTAGGTTGCATCCTGGTGGAGATGCACACAGGAGAGCCCCTCTTCAGTGGCGCCAATGAGGTAGACATAAAGAGGACGAGCCGGGGGGGGGGGGAGAGATTGGCCCCTGGGTATTATGCTCCAAAGGGCTTGGTGTAGCAGCTAGCTTTTAGCAAGGGCAGCTGTTGAACTAGCTGGGCAGAACCACCTAATCGAGACAAAGAATGCAGCAGCAACTTGGCTTGGCTTAGCTTAGCTGGCAGTAGGAGTTGAAGTGTGTGGAGCTGCATGAATAGATCCTTGGTTCAAGGAGACAAATGAATGGATTTAGAAGGCCCTCACAGAAACAAGGAGTGGGTTTGGAAATCCAGGAAGAGCCATGTGGGGCTTGGAACTATCACCTTGTGTTCCTGATTCTGTGCCTTTCCCTTGCAGGCAGATCAGATGAGCCGGATTGTGGAGGTGTTGGGGCTGCCACCCCCTCACATGTTGGAGCAGGCTCCCAAAGCTCGGAAGTACTTTGAAAAGCTGCCTGAGGGGGGCTGGGTCCTCCGGCGGGGCAAAGATGGCAGGAAGGTAATGCTTAGCACAGCTGTCCTCTCTCTTCAGCCCTTTCCCCCTCTGCATTCTCTTTAAAATGAGCCTGAGAAACAGATGAAGATTATCTGCACAGCACAAGGTTTTCAGTTGTCAGTTTTGCTATTCACATTTTGTGTTTTAGTGGGGGGTGGGGGTGGGACCTGTTGTGGTAAGCTTTTTAGATGTGCCACAAAATGTTTTCAATGACCTTTGAACTGTATTTTGTTCTGGGACTGTGGTTTTGTATCCATCATTTTCAGTTACTTCTATGGCAAGGAAGTAGAAAATAATTTGTATTGACTAAATCAACCTAAAGGCATAGGCTCTAGCCTCAGACCTCCAGGCTAAGAGACTAGAAACCTCAAGGGAAGAGGGGGGGGGGTGATTTTGAGAATGCAGGTGGGAAGACATGAGTTTTTAATATGCCTTGGAACAAGCAAATGAGTTCTCTGTGAGGACAGAAGCAGGCTCCCCCACAGTTGTTGCCCTTGTTTTCATGGGTGATTTGAAACAGATGGGGCAAGTATCTTGCAAGTGTGTTAAGATAACCATCCTTTAACATGAATGGTGCATGTGACAGAAACACATGGCACTCATGGGCAGGAACAAGAAGCCCTGTGGTCCTTGTTTTTTGCAGAGTTAAGTCAACTCTTTTCTCCAATCTTTAGTAAATACTGACAGTGATTTTTCACAATCACAATCAACAAGGACATTGTTTCTGATGGAGTTCCTTAGGTTTAGGAATATAAAATAGTCTTGTGATAAAATGAATTCTTTTCTACTTTCCAAATACAAACTTGGCATGACTGATGTTTCTGCCTTTACTGAGTACAGTAGCACAACACCCCACCTGACTGATACAGACCGTTCTTGCTGTAAGTAAAGTCTGCCTAACTATACCGTTCCTTGGTGTCTTTCAGGACTACAAGGTTCCAGGGACACGGCGGCTGCACGAAGTGCTGGGGGTGGAGAGTGGAGGCCCAGGCGGGCGCCGTGCAGGGGAGCAGGGCCATTCACCTTCGGACTACCTGAAGTTCAAGGATTTGGTGCTGCGCATGCTGGACTATGAACCCCGTAGCCGCATCACCCCCTTCTACGCCCTGCAGCACAACTTCTTCAAGAAAACAGCGGACGAGGGCACCAACACAAGCGCCAGCACCTCACCCAGCCTGGGCACGGAGCACAGCCACTCCACCAGCACCACCAGTTCTGTGTCTAGTTCTGGTACGTCCATCTCTTCCCCTGCCTCCTTTCCACTGTCAGCTCTATCCTCAGTCATCTCCACTGCGTGATCTGATACTCTTCCACCTCCACCCATAGGAGGGTGTTGGTCTAGCTGTTCCTAGCATCTCCTGCTCTGTGCCCAAATGTTACCTTGGCCCCTGTTCTGCTCCTCTGACGCTGTGTATGTTTTTTCTCTCCTATCAGGCGGCTCCAGTGGTTCTTCCAACGACAACCGCGGTTACCGTTACAGCAATCGTTACTACGGCAGCATGGGCACCGTGCATGCAGACTGCGAGATGCAGAGTCCTCAAGTACGTTGCCTGTCAGGCTCTGGCCTGTTTTGGCTCCCTGTGCCCTTTCTGTTGCCCCAGTCCTTAACACGCTCAACCCCTCCATTTCCATCTTTAACTGACTGTTTCTCTCTCTTTTGTTGTTGTGGTTGCAGGCGCCCCCTCAGCAGCAGATGCGTCTCTGGGCCAGCGGCGACAACGAGAGTATTCCTCACATCTTACCTCACAAGCCCACGCCCAGCCAGGCCATGCCATGTTTCCCCCCAAGCGGGCACCCTCCGTACCAGCGCCCTCCACTCCCACTCTCTCCCCCGCTTCCCGAGGCCATGGAGGTTTCTCTGGGCCCTCGCCATCTGGACTGCAACCCCCCCGGGCTGGGCTCTTCCTCCTTGCACTTGGGCACCTCGGCCTTCCGGACTAGGACTGCTGGCGGCTCGCGCCCTGAGGGACTTGGCCTCAACTATCCTCTCCGTGGGCGTGGGCACCGAGACACTGACGAGACTGCACTGATGGGTGTCTGCGTGCCCCAGGGCACGGCTGCCAGTTCCTGATGATGGACTGGCCCGGCAGGCTAGGAGCCAGTGCCCAGCGAGAGCACTCCCTTGTTGCACCAGAGCCTGGACGGGCCAGGACTGACTGTAGGGCAGGGAACCAGTGCCCAGAGAGCACTTCTCCATAGGTGAGAGTCTGAGTGGGCCAGGACTTGCGGTGGGATGGGTCAGGTTGCCTGGCTGTGGCCAGTCTAGAGACCAGGTCCTGTTGCTACCTAGGACCTTGCTACAACTGGTAAGCATTGTTGGGGGGGGAGGGGAGGGGGGAGGGGGGAATAGGACAGGGGGAAGCATGTGGAGCCAGCATCCTACCGCCCTTGCAGCCTGGATGCCGCCTTCCCCCTTTCGGTCAGTGCTTTCTCTGACTTGTGTGGTCTTTCCTGGCCACAGCCCCTCTTGAATCATTCAGCGGCATGTGGCCTGCCAGCCATTCCCTTCCTTGGTGCAAGAGATTTCAACATTCTGTGCTTGGATGGACAGTCAGACTTCTGTGCACTGCGTGGACTGATGGGCTTGGTGGCCTATGTGGTCCCATGGGAATTGCTGCTAAAAAAAATTTTTCCCCCTGCTTGGAAATAAAGGGTTGCCCCAACCAGCGAATGTTTATGCTGACTCGTGTGCAGCCATCTTGGACCTGCCTCTTGTTGTGTGTACATGATGGAAGGTGGGTGGGGGAGTGCTTAGATCTGTGCTCTGGCATCATTGAAATATACTACTGCAGGGCACAATTAGGAAGGTGGCAAAGGAGGGAGAGGGGTGCTGTGCTGGGTTGTGAACTTGTACCTCTGCCTTCCTTGAGCTCATGCACCTGCACAGGAATCGGTCGTCTGAGCTCAGGCTATTTCCTTAAGGTTCTTTTCTTTTTTTCGCGAGTAGGAAATGTGGAAGCTTAGCAGAGAAAGAGGGATGCAACCAATCTTATTTTTCCTAATCACAAGGAGTTTGCCCTTAACTTAACACACCCACACCCCAAAATGTTGTTGTAGTATAAATAGCAAGTGTGCTGTTAAGATTGGCAAGAAATTGAAGCAGTAAGGCCAAAGGTGACCCAAGGAGCCTGTTTCCCTATTCCAGTTGCTGCTTGTTGTTCAGTAGGCGCTTAATTCTGCTGTGCTGCACAGCCAGGCAGATCAGGGCTTGTACCTGACCAGACTTGGAGGTGCTTGTGTTAGCACTGTCCTTTTCCAGTTTTGGCAGGCTGTTGTCCCTTTCAGCTGGATGAGATTTGGCTGGACCTTACACATGAAGGGGCCCTCTCGGAAAAAGAGCATTTCAGTCACAGAGCATTTCATTGTAATTACCATACAGTCAACACAAGGGCAAGCGTAAGCTTGCTGCTTTGGGCTTTGGAACAAGATGTTAGTTTTGTCCATTGTTCTCTGAGAGCAGGGCACATGATTCCAGACTCAGCTGCTACTGGCAAAATGTGATGCTTCAATGAAAGTGCAAAGTGGTTGGATGTTGCCTGTGTCAGTTTTTTAGACCAGGAATTTGTTCCAGGGATATGTGCTATGTTCTCAGCAGTCCTAGTACACTCAGGCCGATGTCTACAATATCATGGCATTAGATATTGGGATTCAGCATCCTAAAAACCTCAGCCTTTTGTTACGTATCTTGGTTGTAAAGATGGGTTTGAAAGGCGTGGGCGCAATTCCAAGTTCTGAAACCAGAAGATGACTTGGATAGGTTTTCCAATGGCCTGGTGTTCAAATCCTCTGTTGCACTCCATGCCCTCTTACTTCCGCCCTAAGAAGCAGTTGTTTGGAACACAGCATATTTGTGTAATTTATGCAGTACAGGCTTTTTGTTATTTAGAACAAAATGTGCAGAGTTTTGCACCCAATGCTACCAACTGAAAGAAAGGAGGCCGGTTGAGAGGCTTGGCCAGCCAGCTAGACTAGGCAGCGTGGGCTGTAGAAGAGCTAATGAAGAAAGATGGCTGCGCGCACGAGCAAACTCCACTGCAGATGGGCAATCAAATTAGACATTTGGTGGTGCTTGTGGAAAGAAGAACTCGCTGCTTGAACACAAAATAACCTCAACCAGGGCCATCCAATAGCTCGTAAGTACCACAAAAGTTGAAGTTCTGCAGGTTTTGGGTGCTGGTCCTAGCCTTTATTCTGAATAGAATAAATGAGTCTGTTACACTTGAACAAACAAGCTCTTGCAGACAGTTGTTCAACTTGGGAATGTATTCCATTAATTATCTGCTCCCACTTAAATGATAAATGCTTAAAAGTGAACATCAGAGGGTTCTGTATTCTTGCCTCCCTGCCAGACCAGCTGCCTCTTTACCCCTACCCCGTCTGCACTACAGACTGCCATTCATGCATTTTAAGAGTGAATTCACAGTTAAAATGAAGGCAGATAGCTGTATCACCTGAAATTTGTCTCCTTTATGAAGTACATGCCCAAACAGGGAAGAATAACTGAGCCTACTACAAAGAGTAGTGGCTGTTGTTCTTTCTTCAGTCACGCCTGGGTTCTGTACCTTCAAGGAGCCTTGCTTGGGAAAGATTTCAAGCTAGGCTAGAGTTCTGGTAGAAGTGCACATCAAGGTCATGGCTCTCACATTGTTGCTCAGTGAGCCATTGTTGCTCAGAGAGCCAGTGTGGTGTAGTGGTTAAGAGTGGTAGACTCGTAATCTGGTGAACCGGGTTCGCGTCTCCACTCCCCCACATGCAGCTGCTGGGTGACCTTGGGCTAGTCACACTTCTCTGAAGTCTCTCAGCCCCACTCACCTCACAGAGTGTTTGTTGTGGGGGAGGAAGGGAAAGGAGAATGTTAGCCGCTTTGAGACTCCTTCGGGTAGTGAAAAGTGGGATATCAAATCCAAATCCAAATCCAATTCTCTACTGACTTGTCACATTAGTTTCCTCAAAGGTAGGCATAGGGAGCCCATGGCCCTCCATGTGATGCTGGAACTCCTAGCCCCACCAATGGTCAAGGGTGAAAGACAGCATAAATCTGCAACATCTGGAGGGTCACAGGTTCCCCATCCCTGCTGTCTACAGCAATGGTGAGGAACCTTTTGGGGGCAGTAGGCGAGATCTTTACTTTCCCATGGGCTAACTCTTACAGGGACAGGATTACCCACCTGTCAACCACCTGGTGTCATACTGACATGATTGTCATGCCCACCTGCCAAAGTTGGCCTGCTTTGTGCAGTTTCCAGTGGGAATAAGCTGGCACACCTGAGCAGTATAGAACTCCCTGTGCATCAGCTAAGGCATAAGTGTATGTGTTTCAGTATGTTCTCTGCTACCGGTGTCTATTTAGCCTCACACCTGATGTCATGTATGGCGGCAGGTGAGCAAAACAGTCTTGTAATTGTGCACATGCAAAAGAGAAGACAAAAAACTCTAGTATTCAGTTTAACATCTATCATTTTTAGAATCCCAGTTTTTTCCTTCTCCAAAAGGAGGTCTCTAGCTTGTGTGACTGCAAAGATGATGAAGCCCAAGTTTAATTTAAATTAACAGACTAAAGGCAGTTTTGATTCCCATGTTCCATTGGCTATAATGGGGAATTAAGGTTTTTAAGGATTGGGGCCTTAAAAGAACAGGGTAGGGTAGTGTTTTTAGAACTTCTATCTCTGTCTTTAGGGTGGGGCTTGAGAATACTGTACAAAGGTTCACAAATATGGTCACGGCATCACCCACAAATTTAATTCTGGCAGGCAACATGGAAAGCCTTCGTTGTATTATTATTTTTTTAAATGCGTCTCACAATAAATTGAGGCAGACCAATCTTTTCAAAATAGCAGGAGGGCTATGTCTTAGATGAGGCCACAGTGCAGTTGGTAACAAATTGCACAGCTAAAACTTATGGATCCCTGCCTCTGCAGCCGAAATGACCAAATGCATAACATTTATACAGTAGAGAATAAGGAGTAGTATCGAGGTACACAACTGTACCTTGGTATTATCCCTTTGTTTTCAATTAATGTGATGGGCATTTTAGAGTGTGTGTTTGATTTGCGCTACTATTCTGAGCTCTATTAGTTTTGTGTTTTCATTTAGGACTTCTGGGCTTTTCCAATCATATACAATGTGAAATAGAACGCCACATGTCAGACTCTGCTCTCATTTCATCAGAGTAATATTTGTGAGCAAAACAGATTGGGTGTGGGGCGGGAATGATGTGCTAGTTTAGTTACACTCACATTATTCAGTGGAGAGTCTAAAATTGTATCACTCCACCCTGCACCCAAATTGTCCTAACTAGTAGTTTCTGCACATACCCAGGCCCAGCTTTTAGGCTGTATGTAGCAGTCTCCCTCAAAGGTAAATAGGGTAATAAGACCTATCACTTCAAATACCTATTACCCCTGAAATGCATTCACCTGTTCCTTTGGACAAATTATGCAAACAAAACTATTGTTTTCATGTCTTGCTTGGGTGGGTGCAGAATGCTGGACCATTCATGTAGCATGGGACTCATACTACTCATTCAGCATGCAGCTTTATTCCTTCATATTTATATCCCACACTCTAGGAATGCAGAATGAATCTGGTTGATAATACACTGAAATTTGGGACACTTTTGTGTTACTCCTATTCTACCAGCACATTGCCAAAGGTAACCAATGGAAGCCTTAACTTATTCATTCTCTCATTCAGAAACTAGCGTGTAGGCCCTGGGTATTGCCAGAAAACAGATTGAAACTGCCAGTCTAACACAAATTTTACAATGCAGATTTTTATTCAAATCAGTGATTTGTGTCCAAAATATTTGGCGTATTGGAGCCCTTTGCTCATGGGGAAAGTGGGAGGCGTTCAGGCCAGTGGCAAATCAGATGCCCTGGAAGGCAACAACCCTCCCACTGTATATAGGACACTGCCTCAGAGCCTGGGTTGCATATAACCATTCCATGGATTTATCAAATCTTTTAAAGTCATGTAATAAGCTAGTGGTCACCACATTTTGTGGCAGTAGATTCCATTAAGAAATGATATACAGTACTATAATTACTTTCCATCTGTCCTGAATCTTCTGCCACCTTCATTGGGTGAAGAGTTACAGTACTGAAAAGGAGAAAAAACGTTTTAGCCACTTTCTCCATACCCTACATAATTTTACAACCATCAAAAACAAATCATTTGTTCCTTTTTTCACACGCAACCACTGTAGCCTTTCATTTAGAGATAATTTTAGTTGTCCTTGCCGGTACCACTTCCAGATGTGCAGCATCGTTTTTGAGATAGGACACCTAGAAACAGCGAACAATATTTGCAAGACTTCAGAAAGCTGCCTATTCTGAGCCACACAATGGGTCCATTATTATCCAGTATTATTTTAGCAGCTTCCTAATCCATTTAGGGTTTGATAATCTTGAATAATTTAGTGTTTGGCCATCTCATTTATAAACTACTACAATATATTTTCTCTTTCTTCCTTTCGTTGTGAAACTGTCCATTTATTACTGCTCTCTTCTTTCTGTTGTTTAGTCAGTTACCGATCCATTAGAGGTCCTTCTATGCTGTGACTAACAGCCTTTAGTGAGGTATTGCCCAAAAGTCCAAAGGCCCAAGATCCTCCAGGATTAGATCCATCCACATTCCTGTTAACACACTAAAGTTAAAAGATGTGAGACAGAATTTTCCTTTGCAGAAGCCATGCTGATTCTTCTTCAGAAAGGTTTGTAACTTCTATATACTTGATAGAATTTTATTAAGCTTACTAGCTTTTTCATTTCCTGGGTTGTGTGTGTGTGTATGTATGTGTGTATATATATATATATATATATATATATAGAGAGAGAGAGAGAGAGAGAGAGAGAGAGAGAGAGTGTTACTTTCCAATCCTCTGGTACAGAAACTGATTTTTGGGATAAGTTGCATATCTCTGTTAGATGATCAGCAGTTTTGCACTTGTTCCTTTAGTAACTTTGGAATGGATCTTGTCACAGCCATTTGTCTCAATTATTCAGACTCCTCCCTCAAAAAGGCCGCTGAGGATCAGGAATCAGCCCAACATCTTTCACAATGGATACAAATAATTCATTTAGTTTCTTTGCAATATCACTGTTCTCTTTTAGGGCACATTATACTTCCTTTTCATATAAATGATTGCTCCGGAGGTTCAAGCCAGACTTGCACATTTTACCACAACTCCTTCAGCTTATGCATTGGCATGGCAGATTCCACAGTTCTGAGGATTACTTAAGGTACCTTTGGAAAAAGCACAACTGCAGCCATGTTCACTGCATTGTCGGATTCCTTCAGATGTTGAAGGGATTTGGCTGAACCTCTAAGAGTTTGGAGATAGCTGTGGAAGAGCAACACCTGAGAAATTGCAAAGCAAAATTGTCACCACCTAGTCTAATCAATACAAACTACAGTGGTACCTCGGTTTTCGAACGTCTCCATTGACGAACGTTTCAGAACTTGAACGCCGTAAACGCTTCGGTTTTTGAACACACCTCGGATGACGAACAGGAAACGCGGCATCCGCTGAGTGCAAGACCCTGAAGCCTAGCTGTCAACTATTGAGTTTCAGTTTTCGAATGTTTCAGAACTTGGAACCATCTTCCGGAACGGATTACATTCGAAAACCAAGGTACCACTGTATAGTGAATAGTCAACTCATTTGGCTTCCCAGGCTGATGGTGAACACATTTTCAAATCACGAGAGCTAAAAATAAGTTCCAATCCTAATTTCAGCTCTATTGCTATTGCTATTCATGGCTGTTAACAAATCCCAGTGTCATAGAATCGGGATGATAACAGCAGCAGATAGGACCTGCTCTGGAGATACCAATACTATTACAGAAGGGGTCATCTTGCATATACCAATTCAGTGAACCAGCTGAGCCCGCACAGCTGTAGAAGCAGAGATCCTTGACTCATTCAAGAAAGGGAGGGGGTGGAAATCCAGCCACAATCCTTTCTGCAGCACAGGAAGACGGTGAACAGAAGGGACCTCTTCAGAATAACTGCCTTTGCAAGAGAACAACAAGCTAGCTTGGCATTTTATCACATCTCCCTAGACACTGCTGATAGTATGCCTATAAGCCCACCATGTCTTCCAGCACAACTCATTGCTACCTGCCTGGGCCATCCCAGTGCTAGTGTGTTGACCTGCCAATCAGCTCTGGCCCTCTTACAGCTCCTCTCTTGCCTTCCTGGCAAAGATCACAACTCGCCCAGGAGAGATGGCTGCCAACAGCTTCCCTCTTAGGCTCTTGCTCCAGAAGATAAACTGCTACTTGGCCACACTCTTTAAAATAAATTGCACTTTAATAAGAAAGACAAACCATGGCACAGCAGCTGCAGAGGTTCAGACTTGCAAAGGACAATCCTGGTTTTCTGCTCAAGCTACCGTGCCGCTCCTTCAACCAAAGTATGAAAGGCATCCCACAAACGGAGTCCTGTAAAGTCAGACTGCATCCAGCCCTCGAGAGAAACGCTCCAGGGGAGGGGGAGGAAGTCTTTGTGTGGAGTCCCCATCCAGTCCCTGGTATGCAGTACCCCTAGCACCTTGCTGGACACGACAGTCAGCACATGATGACCACAATGCTCAGGGCTGTCCATCTCCCTGTGGATTCTTTGGTTTCCTTGGTCCTAGAGAAGTGGCAGGGTGGGGCTCCTGTCCCCAGGCCACTCTGTGGCTAGTGCATCACATGGAATGGCGCATTCCCTTCTCAGTGCCAATGAAGACAGTGATATTTGTGTAGAGGGGGTGGAGTTTCTTGGAGAGCAGCTGGTACTCCAGTGTGTTCATGCCATCCTGCTTCCATGTTCTCCTCGTCTTGGCCAGCAAGTTAAATCTGTAAGACGAATTCACAGAATCAAGCGCAAGAACTCGAGCCCTTCTCCTACCACCTCCCCGCCCAAAGTGCAGCTCCTTGGATTTGCAGGTTAGGAGAAGCTTATGTATTCTTTTTACACAGATTTCCAGTAATGAAATGGTATGGTGTGGTCAATGTTTTGTAACAAGGCGAGGAGGACAGTGTCATGTTTGTCAATAACGGAAAAACAGTTGCAAATACCCATGCCTATACCTGCCGAAAAATACAAACCACTCACAATGATGAAGTGGGTGCTCTGAAGAAACTTCACAGCTTAAGATCAGGAGCAGCTATACGTGGCAGGTGGGGAGGAGAAAAGGAAGGAAGGAGAATGCTTGAAAAAGCAGGGACGAGGATAATAGGTGGCAGACGGACCAAGTTGAAAAAACATGCCAAGCAGGAAATAGGAAAGCGGCAAGACTACACATACAGCCTACAAGCAGGAGTGGATGTGTATAACTAGCAAGCAAGGAAGGTTTGAGGACTGAGCCAAAGCTCCAACGGTGCATAAGGTTTTTAAGTTTTGAGTCCAACATGCAATTTCTACCAATTGTACAGTTTCTACTCTCACTCTATCCTTGTGATATGGCAACTCAGAGTGGGCAGTGAGGACCAACAGCCCTGGTTAGTAATGGTGGGGGCCTGGGTTTTACAAATGGATTGGAAACAGCTATCCAGTTCTCTTTTGCTATAAAATTTCCAGTCCAGGTTATTTTGCACCACCACAGCAGAGCATTGACAAGCTCTGTCACACTAGAAATAGCATTAAGGGAAAATCACAGCACAAAAAAACAAAAACATCTGTCTGGGCTCTCAGTTCTTTAGAATCTTTACATCCTAGGACTTCTTACCAGTTCTTTGTTTACCCTTGTGTGATGTCTTCAGGCCAGCCATAATGACAACCTTCCTTTCTCTCACAGAAACTGGACTGCAAACCGTTAAAACAACTGAACATTCCATGCCTCCACCCCAGCTTGGCCACTGCTGGAGGCTTCACTCCCTCAAGCACAAAATATCTAAATATGACTATTCTCTGGAAGTTACTCACCCATCATATTATCTGCGGTGGACATTCACCCTGGCCCAGAGGATTTGGCAGGGTGCATTAAGAAGGATGCAGAGTAGCTACATACAATTACACTTAACCACCTAGTTTACAAGACAGCAGTCCACAGGCCACATTTCTTCCCCAAGTAGTCCCCTCCTCTACTCACCTCTTAGGGTTCTGCTCATTGCCCTTGTCGTGTCCATGCTTGATCATACGGTAGCGGCCGTACTGAGTAGATGGGCGAGAGATAACCATCCCACTCAGCGCTACCCTGCAGAGAAGGTGATTTACAATGCAGCATTAGCAGGTGTGCACATGGGGTTTCAGCAGAGGCACAAGTGCTACAATTAACACACCCAAGCAATGCAGTGCTTCATTGCCTTCAAATCTGCACCATGCCACTCATGGCTCCTGTCCCTTGCCCCACCCCTGGGCAACAGCAAGAACAGAATAGAACAATCCTGGATTCCTACCCAGGATTCCTACCCGAGCTTGCCCGATCCCTCCTTGCCAATATTTCCTATGTTCCGACACAAACTCTAGGGCAATACATGGGGGAAAGTTGGAGAGCTAGGACTCCTAGTGTCCCATCCTCAGCCGTGCCACCTTAAACCTTTGTGTATAGAGTTGCCTAATCCCCATAAAGCTGCTGGGCTTTATGCTGAAGGGCTGGAACGGAAGCCGCCTCCTTTTCTAGCATCAAGGACCATCTCTGCCAGGAGAATCTTTACCTGACTGCAATGTCATCATCTTCACCGCCCCAGCCCCAATAGTTGTTGGGAAAGCCATTCATCTTCATGTATTGCTCTGGACTGAGTGCAGAAACCCCTCCAAAGTAGGATTTGTATGGAAGCCTGCAAGAATTTAAGAGGACATTTATTTACACGTAGCCCACCAGCTACTACCATGCATATAGGAAATACATAGGACCTCAGCTGGCACAGAGATATGGGCATCTAATATTACATTCTCAAGCACAGGTTCTGCCCACAGGCCGACAGGCCAATAGATATAACATGAAAGGAAAAAGGAATGCGGAAGGAAAAGGAAAAGCAATAAATTCAGGTACCAATTCACATGGAATGACTTGAGGGAGAGTTCTGGGAGAGGAGTCAAATGACAGCTAATAGAGAGGACCTCACTCTCTTCACTGCATGAAGCATGCATATCATTTTAGGGTTTTTAAGGGCAGCAGTACACTGCATTTCAGGAGGACCATTTCTAGAGCAGGGTCCTGTCCAGTGATTGAAATTACACAGGTTCCAAGCACATTTCGCACCTGGCTATTGGCCACTTGCGACCAAGTGAAGGTGCCTGGGCACCAGGATGGCGCCTGACACCTCCAGCATCTGGAGGTGCGTGACTGGGGATCATTGGATCTTGACTGTTTTCACACCTTAATACCATTATCCTGTACAATTGTATCAGTTATATTTTATCTGCATAGTCAGAATGAATGTCAGGAACCCAAATGTAGGAGCGGTGAAAAACATTATAGTTATGTAATTGTTGTCACTTGTCTTCACCTACCCCACCCCACTAACCTGCTCACCGTTGTGAAGAATATTCTTACGTTATGAATGGTCCATGTCACCATTAAGAAAAAGAGGTAGAAGTAAGCCAGTATTTATGTAGACTGTCCCTGGATAAAATGACTTGTCTTCTTTAAGTCCCCAAAGTCATCTGAACTAGCCAGATGTTAAACTGATAATCACAGTCAGCCCGTCATTTGAAAAATAAGACTTCAGAGCCGTCTTGCCCCAAAATGGCAACTAGACATTCCATTTTGGCGACTGCAACCTTGGTTTAAGGAGCCATTTGGCACCTAGCATATACATCTGAGCTTCTAACACTGGTCCTGTCTAGGCTTCCAGTTCTTTAGCACCATCCTTCCCCTCTGCTGTATGCAGAAAGCTTTTTCTCTATCAACTCCCACCTGTAATGCAGCTGCACGCAAGAAGGCTGCCCTTCCGCCAAGCTCAAAACAGCATTATTTGACTCTTCCCCTGCTTTATCCTCACATCAATCTTGCAAAGTAGGCTGAGGGAGGATGACTGCTTCAAGGTCCAGTCAGTAAGCCTTATGGCTGAGTGAATATTTGAACCCAGGTTTCTCTGGTTCTAGTCTGACATTCTAACTCTTCCAGCACACTCCACATTCCTCCCCATATCTGCGTCTAGAAAACAGCCTAGAAACACACAAGAAAGCAGTGGTTTTCAGTGTGATTATGTTTTCAGAAGGGAGACTGGGCACCTCTATTTTAAGTAGGAAAGGGTGTTGGGAGGGGTAGAGAAGCATTCCTATGGAAACAGACCCAAATCCAAGAAGCTTACTTGTAGCCAAACTTGTCCATGGCAACAGCCACGTGCTTGGGGAAACGGTCGCAGGTATACACATTGCGGTCATCTTCGGGAATGAGGTCTACATCGTGGAAGAACATACAGTCCCAGTCCTCATCTTTCATAGCTTCCTTGAAGCCCACATTCAAGAGTTTGGCCCGGTTAAAAGTGTAGTTCTCAGCCTGAGAAAGAGATGGGTGGCATTTACACCAGGTGTGTGTGTGTGTGTGTGTGTGTGTGTGTGTGTGTGTAAACTAGCTCCCCTAAAGTGCTAAACTCTCACATCCAGGACAGTCGCCACTAGGCGCTACATTAAAATTGTATCCCTCCTCCATGCTGGCTTCTGCCATTCTTGCATTTGGCAGCTCCTCCAGAACCACCTACTCCATTTCTATCTTGGCTTGGGCATGCTCCATTGGGGACTCATTCATCTACATCTGAGGTTCCTCACCTCATCTCTTCCCCCTCCAAGGAATTTGGTGAGCTCAAACCGCTGGGTGCTGGTTGGTCCCCACACGCTCCCCATACCCAGTCTCAGCTCCACCCCACCCCGTAGTAATGTTGCTAGGGTCCCTTTCCTTGTGCCTGACTCTTCCCCACCTCTCCAGAGATCAGACTCAGCACAGCAGAAAGCATGATTCACTGCACTTTTTGGAAGGAACTACAGCTTTCCCTCTCTGCAGCAATCAGAGCCCTACCCACTGCCCCCTACTGAGGCCTAGTGCTGAAAAAAGCTTTGCCTGCCCACCTGCCTTCACTGGGCACTCCTCCATGAACAATAAAGAGAGCTATTGCTTCTATTCCCTCCTCTCCTAAGGAGAGAGAGAGGCCACACATTAATGCTGGGACAGGCAGCAGCCACGGAGACTCTTCTGTTGGGAGCCGCCCAGAGTGGCTGGGGAAACCCAGCGAGATGGGTGGGGTATAAATAATAAAATTTATTATTATTATTATTATTATTATTATTATTATTATTCAAACCTCCTGCCCTGCCCAGCTCACACATAGCTGTGGCAACACACCTGATGGATGATGTAGATGCCATAGGTTAGCTGCTGCCGCTGCAGGAAGGGGTGCAGGTAGTAGAGCAGGTACTTGAGGTGTTGCTCTCGGTTGCGGTGGGGGATGATGACGGCTGTTTTGTGGACTGCATCACAGTCGGGCGGACGGTAGCGCCCCCCTTTGGTCACAAGGGGATTCTTCCGCACAATGTCATCCAGAGACAGCCCTGCAGGGAAAGTCACCCGAATGGGGCCTCCTGCAGGCGAGCAAAGACAGGGGTAAGGTAAACAATCTCCACCGCCTAGGTAGTAGCAGACCGCAGGCTAAGAGCCAACGTGACCCAAAGTTCTCAAGAGGAGAACACCTCAAAACATTTTCATTTTGGATTAAAATGAGCATTAGCCTCCTAGACAGTTCCAGGATTCTTATTTTTCTCCACCCACTCCATTCCTGGTCATTCCTGCAAACTTTAAAGAAACATAGACTTGTAGAGTCTATGTAGAGACCGTGTGAGTCATCTAGTCCAACCACCTGCAATCCACGATTTTTTTTTTGCCCAAGATGGGGCTCAAACCCATGACCCTGAGATTGAGTCTCATGCTCTATGAACTGAGTTATCACTATGCTTTCACTAGTCACACTGGACAAGAAAGGAGGCATGGGTCGAGGAGAGAGAACCACTTCTCTCATTTCACAGAGCACTTCACGGCTTAATGGAAGATCACTTCTATGATGGGCCCACAATCCTCAAGTCTGTTTTTTGGGGTGTCTCTCATCACTAGGCATCTCTATTTAAAAATCACTATTGCCGTACTATACTTCCAGAATTTGTGTCTTCTTTCCCAGGGCCAAAGAGTGGTGTAAACATGATGCAAGCTTTTGAATTACACTGAACTCTTTAGTCTCAGAACTAGTATGCTACACACAAAGAGACAAATTTGACTTGAAGGCTTGCTCAGAATTTACTTCACTGTTTCATGCTCATTTTTGCCTTTCACGTGCCACCCAAAACCTTTCCAGGTGGCTGGCTGGTTCAATGAAACAATACATTATGGCTTCTGTGACTCTTAATTTCAGAACAACCACGCCAGCTCAACACCATTCAAATCTTAGGTCTGCCTCCAAATCCCCAGTTCCTTACCAGAACCAGGATCAAGAATAGAGAAGCCCTTACCAAGGAAAGGAGATGCCTCTGGACAGTAAGGAAGTTCCTCTGGGGGCAAAGGGGGCCGGGCAATTAGGCTGAGGTTGGCGTAGACGTCCCCTGGCAGCGAAACATTGTGTAGGCTGGACAATATAGTCAATGTGCCCCCCTTGTAGAAGATGCCCAGGAAATAGGCAACACGCTTGCGGTAGCCATCGTGGTACAGCAGAGCCATCACCACCAGCTGCACCCCTAGGAAGAGCAGCAGGTAGCGGCCACGCAACTGCAGCATGGCTGAGGCAGGGCCAGGATCATCTATCCATGGTGCAGCTGGGCTGAAGGGTGGTGGTGGTGGCGGCAGCAGCAGCAGCAAGGGAAACAGAAGATAGTGACCTGTTGGAAGCAGCAGAAGGTAGAATGAGTACAGCAATGCTCATTCGTCAGGTTAACAGATTTCTTTTTAATGCACAAACATTTTGATGGGCTAAAAAAGGTGCCCCGATTAAATATCAGCAGGTTTTTGAAAAAAAACAGAAACTAATTTTAATGCAAGTACAAACTGCAGCTTACAAGCACCATTTTGAGAGGCATTCCCTGTCTTTGGGGAGAGAATATCCATTTACAACCCATGCATGCATCGCCTAAAATCAAGGATCATCTTCGCTCGAAAACCATTTAATGCCAATTTGATTATCTGATCAGCCTCCTGACGTTCACAATGCTCAGCTTTCATTTGGATGCTTACAAGAAAATGCATTTCCTGCCCCCACCTCGTTTCATGTCTACATATGCAGGGGTAAGCTTCTGAAAGCAGGGGGAAGTTCACATCCAGAGCCCAGCCCAGCCATTTTTTACACACAAGGCGATCTGCTCGCAGCAAGCACAAGTATGGACAGACGTGGCACCGCGAGACAAAGCAACGAATAGTAACAGCATCTTCTTGTCTCTGCAGCTGCATGAGAAGTCTCAGTGCAGCAAAAAACAAACCGCACACCTGCCAAATGAGAGGTGTCCACAGGAAAAGAGAACGTGGGAGTGGGTGGTAGGCATAGCAACATAACATGGCGAACATATGCACCAGGGAGGGGAAAGAAGTTAGGACAAGTGGCAGACAGAAAGAAACAGGATAGCAGAATTCTTTTTTGCTTACACTCCCTCCCTTCCCCAAAAAACCAAGGCAACACAGAAGGATTAAGCTATCAGTGAAAAAAAAATGTTAAGCTTTCATCCTGCCCTGGTAGGAGGTGTGGTGTAGCTCAGTTGCAGATCAATCCCCAGCATCTGCAGGTAGGGCTGGGAATGTCCCCTGACAGAGATGCTGGAGAACTGCTTCCAGTCCAAGGAGACAATTCTGAGCAAGGTCTTGACTAGGCATGAGGCAGTTTCCTATGTTCCTGGGAAACTTGAAACAGTCTACATGCCTCTCCTCCCATGGAACTCCATAGTTGAATGGCGACTTGAATCTGGGTTCTCCCAGATACTATCATGCTCTGACCACAACATAGTTATTCTCAAAATAATGTTGCCAGAGCCTCCTTTCTCCACACCCAGGAACTGCTTCATTTAAAGTGTCAAAAGCCATGTTTTGCATGTACATATAACCTTTGTCCATAACTGTTGCTATCTGCAACACTTGAGGGAGGAGGGAGGGATGGGAACAGGCACGAGTCCCCTTGCCGCAGTCCTTTCCACGCACCTTTTCCACTCTTGGGTTTCCAATATTAGGCCCTTGGGCCTCCAGCTGCCACCCACTTCACATATCTCAGCGTTTGGGTACTATAGATCCTCTTCACCCTGGCTTTTGACACTTGCAATGTATGCTTTTAGCACCCACCTTATTTCTGTGACTGCAAGTTGTTTAAACTGTTTTTAACGTGTGTTAATTGTTGCAAGCTGCCCCGAGACCCAAGGGTGAAGACTAATAAATTATTATACTGTAATAATCTACCCGATTGCAGAATCTTTGGTAACGTGGCAGGAAAGGACTTGGGGTAGTGCAACGTGGAGCAGCACATTCCATACCTATAAGTGAGAGAAGCAGCCTGCTTTGGTTACCTATTCTGCTACCTGCCCACACCCTGTGCAGCGCAACAGGTGTCTTGGAGCAATGCCAACTGGCAACAGCTAAGGAGGAACAAGGAAATGGCCCAAGAGATTCCTGTAAGAGATGTTCCAGGGTGATATAAGGAGGAAGGAAATGAGTCACACATAAAGGTGAAGGTAAAGGATCCCTGACAGTTAAGTCCAGTCACAAACGATTCTGGGGTTGCAGCGCCCATCTTGCTTTACTGGCTGAGAGAGCCAACGTTTGTCCGCAGTTTTTCCAGGCCATGTGGCCAGCATGACTAAGCCGCTTCTGGCAAAACCAGAGCAGCGCACAGAAACGCCATTTACCTTTCCGCCGGAGCAGTACCTTTGCACTTTGTACTTGCTTTCAAGCTGCTAGGTTGGCAGGAGCTGAGACCGAACAACAGGAGCTCACCCCGTCGTGGGGATTCAAACCACTGACCTTCCGATCGGCAAGCCCTAGGCTCAGTGGTTTAGACCACAGCGCCACCCACACTCTACATAGGTGTCACACATAGGCAACCCTAATTAAAACCTTCAGGGAAGAGCTGACCCTTCCAGATTCACTGAGCTGTTCCACTGCCGAAAGCAAGAGGCTCAGTCAAGGGCATCCTGCTGCATTTGGGAAGAAAGAGTAGCGTTCTTAATGTCACTTGGTCAAACCCAACATATTAGGAAATGGGATTTGGTGTGTAGCTGGTTTTGCCTTCATGTATGCATGTTCATTCCCAGCACACTTTGATGTGAAAAACTTCACAGAAAAGGCAAACAAGCTCCATCGTGATGTAGCCTGCAACCAAGTTGGAAAACTTCCTTCTTTGTTGCCGTGATATTGTTCTATACCTTTTTTTAAAAGGTATAGACCAGTATTTTGATAGGAAGGTTTGGGTATGAGAAGGCTTAAACTGTGGCTCTCCTTTCTAACCCAACTATTAATATGTGAAGGTAGGAGGTACTGCACAACTGGCAGAAAAGTTTCCAAGTGGCTCAAAGCCAGTATGCAAACACAGATAAGTAGTGTGCTTGCTGGTAACAAAAGGCATATATTTTACACAATGGCTTTTACAGGAATAGCTGCCATGATTTCTAATCAGCAAATAATAGCTTTTAGCAAAACCAACAACCAGGGGCGTTTCTAGCCCCTTGGCTGCCTGGAGTGGGAAGCCAAGAGGCACCCCTGGGGGCAGGGCAGGTGGCCCTTCGTGCCGCGGCTGCTCGTGCCTGCGCGACAAAGGAAGAGTGCACCTTCAGGAGTAGCGTCAAATCGTTGGGAGAGTTACAGCACCCACTGTGGCTGCAGACCAATGTGCGAGAGACATATTTTGTTGCAGCTGCGGCAGACGAAGGCATCTGGTTTTGCTGCTACACGTGCACCATGGCATTTCTGACACCTTACAGACTTTGGATCACCATTAGGATGCCTACGTCAGGTCATTCAATATGAATGACGCAGTTGTTTTGCAACAAATGCAGCAGAAATGAATTCACTGGGGCCTTTCCTAGGCAGCCTTCTTGGGACCTGAACAGTCTACCACCTAAAGCAGTGCAGTGAATTGGAGCTGTTTCAGTAGCCTAAGCGGAGGCAAACAGAACACTGCAATCTGGACACACTTCTCAAGCCTGACACCAACATGGAGGATTCGTCCTACCCTGCAGCCCACTCAAATAAAAGAAAGAGTGGAAAGCTGGCATGACAATGCAGCAATGGAGCCAAAGTTTTAAAAGCTGCCTGATCAGCTCTACAGCCCCCCTTCCCGATGCACATTATTGTAATCTGGAAATATGGTTTAACACGAATAAGTAGCTTGCTGGAGCATGTTATTCAAAAGTTCCTGCAGTGCTCCTTTCCCCATGGCTGCCAACAAGCTAAAGTCTCTGCCTTGTCATGCCATGTGACCTGGGCTCCAAACCACAAATGGTAAGCAAGGTTAAGGTCATGCCTTGATTCAAAGTAAGGTTGCCGTTGGCTAGCAGGTGGTGTGCCACACAGTAGTTGAGGTAAGGGGCTGGACAACAGGGAGGAACCAGTGGAAGCAGCTGCGGCTACCTAACCTCCTGCTACACAATCCTGACTTGTGAAATTGCTAGTAGAGCATGGTAGTGAAGGCAATTAAGAGTAACTGATCCAGAATCAAATATTATCCTTGGGCTTAACCACACTTACCTTTTCTCTGCACTTTCCAGGCATGGTCCATACTTTAAAGCTCTATGCCTTTTGTCTTTTTGCCCCAGAGATTTCCCTGTGAAAAGCTGAATCGGAGCAAGCAGCAATCCACAGTAAACCTGAACTGCCATTTGTTGTGCTTCAGCTTTAAAAAGCAGGTTTTCATGGGGAAAGCTCCAGAGAGAGAAAACGTGTGTGTGTGTGTGTGTGCGCGCGCGCACACACACACACACACACAGAATATATACTTGCAGTTATTTATTGATATATATCTCAGGGCAGTTCACGGGATAAAATCAAAAAGGAACTTTATGACATGGACATCGAACTTTAGAACGCAGGGCTGTGCCTATAAAGCGTAGGGCCAAAAAGCCCTTTATCTCATCAGGAACCTGATCCAGCTACCAGCTACCAGCTACCACTGTCAGTTCTCCGGGGGGGGGGGCAGAGGTTTAGGACTCGGAGACCAAGACACAGGAGAAGCTCCAGGTCCTGGGAAATGCATTTCTACTGAGTCTTCCTTCAGAGAGCTTTAAACAAAACAAGAGGTCATTGATTTGAAGGTAATGATAATGAGCTATGCTTCTACATCAAGTGCAGAAGGACACTTCCACTCCAATCTAAATAAACTACCCTCAAAGGGCCTCTCCCCACACAATTAGGCCATCTCTTCACCAGGAACTATTTCCCCCTGGAATTTGTAGCCAGCCCATGTTAGACTGAAGATCTAGGAACAAGAAGTCACATTATAGAAGCAACCAACCTCACAGAACAAGTTATGGGCTGCTCATTAACCAGTACATTAATAATGAAAGAGCCATTAAAATAGAGCCACAGCTTGGTCAAACTGGAAAGCACACTCAATAAATTGCTTTCTGCACCTTGGGAGTTTCACCTCTTTAAAATTCACACTGGTGCTACCCTCTTCCTTTTTTGCCTTCAGTAGCTCCGGCATCAGATGAGCGAACTTTCCAGAGATGCTTAAAAAGTTCTTTCCCGTAACTTATCAGCTCCATTTCACACCATCCTTATGGCTCACCTTGTCCAACTACACTTCCCCCACCCCTTCCCTGTCAAACCCCCATTGAGATCTCTGCAGATTAGTCCAACCATCACAAGCAGCGTATTCACAAGCTCATAGCTAGTACTCAGCAATGGATGTGCCTCTTTTCCTGTTGAACTTATTGGCAAAACCTGCCTAGGGAACCACGAGAAGGGAAAAACAAGGTCCTGCATGAGAAAAGAACTTTCTTTATCCTCCACACTCACAGTCTGCATTTTTTGAGTATGGAGTACTTCACTCTCTCTCAAGTGAAATGAAGGCAAGTTCAGAAACTGGCTAGACTTCAGAAGGAAACTTCAAGTTTAAGGAAAAAGATGAAGGGCAGCAACTGAAGTATGTGCTTTGGCCATCTTTCTAAAACCTGGCTGAATTTGGCAAAGAGGGTCCGAGACTAAAACAAGAACACATTGCCAATTGGCTTCAGCCAGTAAGTAGAAGAGGCGAGGGCCTGAAGCACCAAAACTGAAACAGCTCAGCACAGAGCTGCCTCTTTCAAAAGTCTGCGTATCAAACACACCCTCACTGTGGAATGCGCAGGACATTGCCAAATAAAGCCATTTTCCAGCTGGCAACTTGAAACTTGAGTACTGACCACCCCCCACTCCCAGGACTACTACTAAAGAAACAGGTTCTGAAGTAAAGGCAGCTCCAGGCCAAGACTGCATCGCCCCTCGCAACTTCCTTGGTGATCCTGTTCTATGAAGAATCACACTGCACATTTCTGATCAGGGTGTGAAAAACTGGGCCACATGGGAGGTTTTTAATCCCCCACAGGAATGAGATCTTATCAGCTTTGTCAGTAAGGAAGGTATTTTTCTTCCACTAGGCAAGGCTTCCTGAAAGGGGAGGGTAGAAGCGAAACTATGCTAAGTATCTGCACCATCCACCTTTATGTTCTAAGCCAAGCCAGGCCTTCTGGAGATGACATGGAGAGATCAAAGCTTAAGAAGGAACTCTGGTGATTCCCATTTAGTTCAGCATCCTGTTCTCACAGGCCAGATGGTTAAGGGAAGCCCACAAGCAAGGCACGAGTGCCAAAAGCATTCAACCCACTCATGTCCACAAGATTCGGAGAACATTTATGTTCTTCCTGCCACCGAGTCTCCAATACTAGCAATCAGCACATGCATAACTCTGTTTATTCACAAACTTGCAGCTAATTCCAGTCCTCTTCCTCCCCTCTCTTGCCCACCTTTGAAGAGTACACAAATGGAGCAAGAGAATCTGGTTTACTGCAGCTCTGTAAAGCACCATGCATCCCCAACAGCAATTTCATTACATGACACTTGATGCGATCTTACGAGGCTTCTTCCTTTCACGGAATCTGTGCAATTCCATTACACGGAAAGCACGAAAACCACAGAGTCATAATTTCTGGCACAGCCTGAAATTCTGCAGAGGGTGCAAATGCTGAAGCCTCCTTATTGGGTTCAGACCAAGATTAACCTTGCCTCAGGAGGTAAAGACGATGTCACCCCAAAGATTCAGTGTTTCCCTCCAAAGCAAACAGGATGCGGTCTTAAGTTGGCCCAACTTTATTTATATATAAATAAAACTAGTTATTTAAAATGCTGGACAGCGTTACTTACTGAAGAGAACTCTTCCTCATGCTGGAAATCTGAAGTGGGGAAAATATTAGCTGCTGCTGCTGTGCCAGTTCATAATGTTTACCCAGGCATGTCTTAGAGCCTTTTCAATTCCTCAATGAGCTGGAACCGTTTAGATGCTAGGCTACTCCTTTATTTCATCAAGAGCAGCACCTCTCAACTCACCAAAGGTGTGAAATGCTTATACTAAAGAGGCAACAGCTAAATCTCTGGTTTTCCTTATAAGCTTCCAGTCTAATTTGATCCAAGGCTGCATTGGTAGGTCAAAACCACCTGGCTTTCAGCGCTGGATAAATGTAACTGCACCTACCATCGCAAAGTTCACAATGATTATAATTCCTATGTTAAAATCCATTTTTAAAAATCACCTCCGAGCATTTATGGGCCCCAATTCAAAGTACTGGTGCCGGCCTTTTCAAGCCCTTAACAACTTGAGACCTGGTTATATGACCCTGCTCATTCACTAAAATCAGCTATGGAGATCCTGGTCATGTGCCCACCGGTATGAGCAATTAGGTCGCCAGGCACAAGAGACGGGGTCTTTTCAGTGGTGGCCTCATGGTTACGGAATTCCCTTCTGAGTGAATTACACACACTGCCTTCAATGCAGGCTTTCAAGTGGGACTTAGCATCTCTTTTCCAGGCTGCCTTTTCTTAATGTGTTATTCAGCTGTGCTTTCAAGCTCTTGCGCGCTCTCTCTCTCTCTCTCTCTCTCTCTATATATATATATATATTATTTATTTATACCCTGCCCATCTGGCTGGGTTTCCCCAGCCACTATGGGCTGCTTCCAACAAAATATTAAAATACAATAGTCTATTAAACATTAAAAGCTTCCCTAAACAGGGCTGCCTTCAGATGTCTTCTAAAAGTCTGGTAGTTGTTTTTCTCTTTGTACATATACACCACACACACACACGGGGGGGGGGGGGAGAGTGAAATACTTAGGTTTCATTGGGCCTAGGTGCTGCTTCATAATAATTCATCTCATTTGTTGTGTTTCTTACTGTTTCTGTGCTTAACACTTTGTGAGGGCATGTCCTGTGAGGCAGCCTATAAATTTGTCACATAAAACAAATTGATGACTCTTCCTGAATAAAAATCAGAAGGGTAAAGGCAGTCAGCACAGCTTGTTATGAATGAAGTGTATATGGTGAAGAACAAAGATAATCAGCATCTTCTATTTTTCAAGAGGATATCTGCGTATATGACAAGAATAGATGGCAATTATTTCTGTTTAACAAACCTGTTCCACCTCTAATGATCTAATTAGCTGTTTTGGCAATGATGTAGAAGAATGAACAATAGATAGATAGATAGATAGATAGAGTGGACGCTCGGGTTGTGGACGTAATCCGTGACAGAAGCCTGTCCACAACCCGCAGCGTTCGTATCCCGCAGCGCCGTGTCTGCGCATGACGCAATTTTGTGCTTCTGCGCATGCGCAAAGCGCAATTTAGCACCGGAACCCAGAAGTAACCCGTTCCGGTACTTCTGGGTTCAGCGGGGAAAAACCTAACCCGCAGCGTTCACAACCTGAGGTATGACTGTATATATAATAGGCTAGAAGTTGCTTCCAGCATACAGAGTACACTGAGTCAATGATATCTTGCAAAAATTAAGGAGAGAGAAAGTTGCAGCAGCCTTGCCTGGACATCACATACCTTTACTGAATGTGGACATTCCTATAATGGCCATACACATGGGAGCAGTTCACCTACTAAAGTACTTTCCTTTAACATTACGTTCAGAAGTATGTAAACATTCAGCTCCAACCGCAAACACCTTTTATATACATCATGCATATAGGACATGTACAAATGTCACCAACAATAAAGCATGAGAAGGAAGCTTATCTGTTCTAACTAAACAGTGCCAATTCCTCCCAGAGCATTGGCTCTTGAAGGCCAGAAGACAGAAATTACTACATGCATAGCTGCCTTGGGCTGTGTTACTGGACAATCCCAGCTTTAAAGTGCAGAGACTGACACCCGAGACAGCACTGTGGCAGCCGAAGAAACAGGCAAACTGAGCCGGGGATGGATGAATGCTCCTGAATAATTATTTACAAGGCTATGGTGTTCCCTAGTGATTAGTGTTCAGTGCAAAACAACGTCTTGAATATCTGGGGAAGTGAGCTGCTTAGATATCCTAAGCAAGCTGGCATGTTTGCTAGCATTACCACAAAAAGCTACAAGACTTTTAAGGGTATCACAGCACCTAGGTTGGCCCTGCTTCCCCTCCAGCTGAATGCATAAGGGCCCAAATCCCCAAACTCAGGTCTACACCCACACACAAGGACATCTGCATTCTCTGACATGGGCTTCCTGGCATATAGAAATGGGTTTTTTACGCTTCGTGTTAAGAGGAGTTGACTGTTGGGAAAGACAACAGAAGCAAAGGGAGCTTGTAGCCTGCATCAGAAGAACTCCTGTCCTCCCTTGAGACCATAACCATTCCCTTGTCCAGAGTTGGCTTCTGGGTTCTCCCCCAGTTCATCTGGGAAAAGGGAGTGCCTCATAATGAGAAACCATAGGCAGTGCAGAGAAATGGTCACCTACAACTACCATGCCCAAAGAAGGAGGGGATCTATAACGGTATGAACTGTGATTGGAAAGATATTGGAAAATGCAAGCAAATGTGAATTTAAGGATGCCCACCTGTGCAGCTCTGTTTCCTCGGCTAGGTCAGAGGGGTCGTCCTTAATTCTTGGAGTGCAGCGCTTTTTTGGTCCCAATCTCCATGGAGTTTCTGCAGTGAATCGGGGAGGGTGAAGAGAGAGGTCAACTTAGAACCAGCGCGTATGACAGGACAGAAGGTAAAAGCATAGAGGCAAAACCTGGCATTTTCACACAGCAATGCAACATCGCCACTTGAAACCAACAGCACACAGCCAATTTAAACAGGAAGTGGAAAGCTGCTAGTGCAAAGTAGGATGAGGAAAAAAGGGAGGGGGGAGACAGAGAGAATGGGGTCAGGAATGTGCAACGTGTACAGAACAGGAATGGGAGTTAATCACTACCAGCAGTCAGTACTTCCAACAGGCAACAACAGTTTTCCAAACTGAATCATGCCATTTGCCAATCATTCCAGATTTCTCCCTTCAAATTAATGCACTGCACAGAGACTAAACTGACCGACTAATAAAGAATAATTCAATTGCACCCATGGCACACAGCACATCACGGAACAACAGGAATAGCACTAAAAGAACACACTTCCAGAACCAAATCACTACTCAGGGTCTTTTATACTTTCTATTCAATAAGTCTATTCTTTGTTGCTTAGTTTATTCATTATCCCACAGGGGGAGGCACAGAAGTCTTGCTGTAGGTTAGGCAGTGGTATATTCCCTGTGATTCAGCTCCACACTTCCCTAGCGAACAGGAGACTTAGCGTTCTGTTGCTTAGACAACCCACGGGTTGCCAAGATGCAACTGTTAGTGCCTAATTTTTCTTAAAGGGCTAGAAATTCTGGAATAAGTGCTCATTGGGGAAAGGAAGCCCTGGCACTCGGGTTTCAAACCCCCTGCCTTTTGTATATGCAGCCTTCCCACCATATTAAAAAGAAATATGGTGCCCTACCTGTAGATTATGATCTAACACAGCTGAACCATGAATTGCTTCAAGGAGTATCTCTCGCCGTAGTCTTCAAGTCAAAGAACAGGTTGGAGCCTCCAAAGTCACCTAGGCTAACCCCTCTTCAGATCTTCACAAGGACATGTTGCACAACTTGTATGGACTGGATCACTTCCAACACTCACTTCTTAAACCACAGCAATTCAACAACAATCACATAGCAAAAATGTGCACATGCCACTTGTAGAGAAAGGCTGGTATTGTAAATGCAGCAACATAACACCCTCATATAAGCCACTAAGTCAACAGTGACTGGCAAAAATGTGCCTAAGCTGCCTTTTTATTGTAGTTTCCCATGCATTCTTCATGAGTTAAAATCATAGAATTGCAGAGTTGTTTTTAAAAAAAATATTTTATTGATACAACAAAAAAGAAACACAGATTCAGAATTACACACAACAATAAACACAAAATTTTCTTACCAAACAATAAAACATAAGTTGGTCCTTAACACTATAGACCCGACCTCCCATCTATTCCTTATTTCAATTTCATATTACTTATTGCCAATCACACTTTTATCATACCGTAATTTAAACTTTTTCTTAAATATATCTTACCTCTCATGTCTAACTTGCAACTACTACTGAAGTTCCTCGAATGCTGCAACAGAGTTTAAACTACTGTAATTTATTTAAATATTCTTTGAATACCTAACATTTGAAACAAATTCCTGTTTTGGTTTATTCTTTATTTTTCTGATAGACCATCTAATTCGGCATATTCTGTCAGTTTTTGGATCCATTCATGTATAGAGGGGATTCCAATACTCTTCCATTTTGCCGCGATGAGAACTTTTGCTGCCACCGTAGCGTATAATAAGATACCCTTCATTTTTTGCGGAATATCCAAATCTGTAATTCCCAGGAGATAGGCCCCTGGTTTTTTATTAAAGGAGATCTTTAGCATTTTTTGCAGTTCTGAGTGAATACTCTCCCAGAATACCTGTATAGAATTGCAGAGTTGACTCCCGTCCCCTTTCCCGCAACTGCAAGATGTCTATGACAAAAATGTCTCTCACCAAAACTTAAACGAACTGTGAAAAAGACTATGAATGGAAAGTGGAGACAATGGATTTACCATTCCCTGTTTATCTGTTTACTTTATAACACAAAACCCCCCCAATAAACATTACTTTAAAAAAAAAAAAGAAATTGCAGAGTTGGAAGGGACAACAAGAGTAATCTACTCCAAACTCTTGCAACGCAGGAATCTTTTGCCCAACATGGGGCTCGAACCTACAACCCTAAGATTAAGAGTCTCATGCTCTGCCAACTGAGCCATGTCAGTGTAAGTTTTTAGCATTCCACTATGGTTCAGGGGTAGGGCTTAGGCAATTTAACTGTAGAATTTAATTGCTGCAGCCTTCCCCAGCTTGGTGCCCCCCAGATGCTTTGGACTGCAATTCCTACTCAGCCCCAACCAGCATGACCAGTGGTCAGGTGTGATGGGAGTTGTACTCTAAAAATATGGAGAGCACAAGGCTGGGAACACAAATTTTAAAAGTCATCTAACAAATGCTCACCAAGCACAGCAGACCATCATTTAATTCATTAATTCTTTGGGAACATGGTAGGCACCAAACTAAGATCCTCAGTCACTTCATTTGTTGTTTATAATATACGATTTTATTCATCTGGCCTCTGATCCCCCAAGCCCTTTAATCTGTTAAGACGATGACACCCTTGATGATGTCCATGTGGGTGTTTGTGTGTGTGCACATGTTTGTGAGTTCAGAGCTCACAGAACAGAGAATACTATACAAAAATCTAATTTACTTACTACATATAGTTAAACTATGAATTTACTCATAACAATATGTAGTAATGGCCGCCAACTTGGATGATTTAGAACTGGGCACATTCACGGAGGACAAGGCTATCAATGGTTACTAGTCATGATGATCATGTCCTACCTCCACTGCCAGAGCCATGCCTCTGTGAACCAGCTGCAGGGAATAATCACATCTAGCCTGATTCAGCAGGGCTTTATCTATACCTACACCTGCACACACTGTGGCAATTGTGATGTCATCTCTCTGTCTCAGTTACACCAACACAAGAGCTGCAAAATATGTGGGAAAGGGTACCCAAAATAATCAAAGGGTTGGGATAATGCTCCGACAAGAAAAGGCTAACAAATCTGAAGACATTTTTTTTATAAAGAGACAAGAGAAAGAATATGGCTTGAAGCTTACAGCGTTACGCATGGTAAGGAAAACGAGATATACATTTCCCACCCCCCTCCCAATACACTCAGGATCATCCAGTCAATTTAGGATATACAAAGGAAAGTACAGTGCACACAGGTTAGCTTGTGCAATTTGCTTCTACCAGGCAGGGCAATGGCCACTGGTTCAAGATGGCTTTAAAAGAGGATCAGACAAACTCAGGGAGAGGTTCTCTGCAGTTATTGGTCATTGTAGCTTAATGGAACCTCACGGTTCAGAGGCAACATGCCGCTGACTACCAGAGGAAAAGGATAAGAGGGGCCACTGCACCCATGCCTTGCTCTGGACTCCACAGAGGGTACCAGTATATCTTTGGCCACTATGGCAATCAGGATAATGGAGTAAGGGGGCATCTCAGCTGCTGCACAACCTCCAAGGCGAGGCAATTAATAGGAGAAGAACACTCTATTTCCCCCCCCCCCCCTGTTGCCTCTCCCTGAAAGCTCCACAGTTCTCTGCTGAAGTGGACTGGAATTAAGAGCCTTGCTGGATCAGACAAAGGTCCATTAAATCTATTCCAAACCATCTTGTTTTATTTATCAAACATCTAAAATTAGTCACCCCGCAATACAATTGAGAAAAATTCTCAGTACACACAGGCTCACGATCTATATTTAAAAAAAGAAGAAGAAGAAGATCAACCCATGTGGTTCCTATCATGTGGCAATGGATGCCAAAGAAAGAAAGAAAAGGAAACGAAAGGGAAGTGTCCGAATTCTTTCAGAAACAGTCAGCCATCTCGAGTCCTGACATTTCTAAGGGAGACAATTTTTTTCAGTGTGCCTATTAGGTGGTTCCCCATTAACCCTCCACAAACAGACCCGGTACTCATCAGCATTAGCACAAGCACTCTGTGTGCAGAAGTCACTTCAGCGGGATGGATGAGTGCCAAGGGAACGCAGCTTTGAAATTATCCTTGGCTGCTGCTTGTAACCACGCTCTGTCTGGAGGCCGTTAAAAAGGCCAGACGCTAGAAGCTAAACCTCAAAAGGAATCTCTCTTTGAGGGTTGATAGGCCAGCCTTTCCCAACACACCCCATCCTTCTACAGACACATACATAACCAAGGCCAAAAGTAAGTCTATTGAAAAGTAAAGAACAAGAAGAAAACAACAACAACCCCAAAACCTGAAATTCACACAGCACAAGGATTCAAAAGAAAGTATGAGGGTTGGCAATATAATCCCTTGGAATCCCCAAAAATGAAAGCATAGCACCAGTGGTTACAGAAGTAGTGATTACGTTCTATGTGATCCCCAGCCTTAGAAGACTTGGCTATTATCAGATCTGAGGTGGGAAACTTAGCCAGTTTGCAAGGCCATGAACTGGAGGGCACTAGTGTAGTGGGACTAGCCAAGGGACAAAGTGTAGTGAGAAAATTATTTCTGAGAAAGACAAAACGCAAGGAAGATTCTGTCTACTATCAGAAGAGTAAAAGGCAAGGTAACATATTTGGCCAGAAAAACTTCTGGTAGTCTGTAGGGGGGTAGGGAGCAGATTTGCAAGTTAAAAAACCTCTTCAGGAAAGAACATCAAGGTACAGATTGGAGACAAATAAATGCTTTCTTGTAACATAGCTACCTTTTCAATGTTTCTGTTCCTTTCTGACAGAAAATACTTTGACTATTAGGGTGTTGTATGTGATCCAAGAATACCAGCAGCAAAAATATTACCAATTCCTAGCTAGTGTTAGAAACTGATACACAAAAACTAGGAGCTAAATGCACTTTAAACCTATGTTATGGTTGCCAGAACCAGTGTTAGAAACTCAAGATATATAAGCTAGGTGCCAAATAGCTCCTTAAACCAATGTTACAGTTGTCATTTTGGGGGCAAGACAGCTCTAAAGTTTGAAAAATAAGACTTTAGAACCATCTTGCCCGAAAATGGCAACTAAACATTCCGTTTTGGTGACTGTAACCTTGGTTTAAGGAACCATCTGGCACCTAGCTAATATCTGTATATTCTGGCATATAAAACTACTTTTTAATCCAGGAAAATCTTCTCAAAAGCCGGGGGTCGTCTTATACGCCGGGTGGAGAATCTACGGTCGAGTGTATCTCAAACTCTGTATTTTAACTGGAAAAGTTGGGGGTCGTCTTATACTCCGGAAAATACGGTATCTTAGTTCCCAATACTGTACACAGCAGCCAAGCATTTGAGATTTTCTTAAATCCCTGAACATGTCTCCAGTCTAACTTGCAGCCCTTTGTCTTACCCAAGCCATGCTGCTGTAGCACTTGACTGAATCCCTGAATACTGTAGGCTCGTACAGTACACCTACACAATTGTGAACTGATATCTTATCAGGGCCCCCCTACACTCCCAACTGTGAACAAGCACCTTGTCAGCGCAGCCCCACAGAAGTTACATTCCTGAAGTCACAGAACTAACTGCACCAGTGTAATCAGACCTGTGACCGAAGAAAAGATATAAATCAATTACAGATATGCATTTTACATTAATGTGAAGTCCTTCCTTGAGGGAGGAAGGCTAACTACGGTACATATCCATTAATTCCTCTAATTTAGACACCTGCCCTCAACTACTTCCTTAAATTAAGAAAACTAGACAAGCTTCTTTCACATCATTATTGAATCACATATCTAAACCTCTGAAGTGTATCTGAAGAAGTGTGCATGCACACGAAAGCTCATACCAATAGCAAACTTAGTTGGTCTCTAAGGTGCTACTGGAAGGAATTTATTTATTTTTTATTTTGTTTCGACTACAGCAGACCAACATGGCTACCTACCTGTAACTATATCTAAACCTGTTACAATTCACCCCAGTTAAGGATACCCAAACTATGAATCACCACTTTCTTCCCCATATGCTATCTTCTTCCCCTTACAGGAAGCATGACAGGAACTAAAAATGAAAGTCACCATTATGGTGCAACACATGGGTAGGGAACCTATTCCGGCTAGTGGGCCAAATCTGACAGGTGAGTCAAGTTGCCCGCTTGTCAATCACTTGATGTCACTATGATGTCAGGCGACACTACACTTCAAAGCCCAGTGTGCTAGTTCAAACTGCAGTCCTTTTGCAAGGAGCACCACACATCCATTTTAGCAGTGGATTCATTGGAAACTGCTTCCTTTTTCCTAGAGTAAGGCATGCTTCCACTGGCCATCAGCAGTGAAAATGTGCCTTGCTGCAGCAAAGGAAGCAGGAACACGTTTTAAGCTCTGGGGGGTGGGGAGTGAAACCAAATACAAGCCAAAAGAATGATGGGATTCTAGAGCAGGGCTGCCCAACTTTTCATAACAAGTGGGCCGCAAGGGTACTTCAACACAGAACCCACAGGCCACACACTGCCTTGTGTGCTCATGGCCTCGCTTACCTGACTTCATTAAGGCAGTGCAAGGGCTGAGGGGGGCGTCAAATGTTGCTGAGGGGCACCAAAAATGGCCTCAAGGGCTGCACACTGGACCACTCTATTCTAGAGCAACATTTCCTTGAATTTAGCAAAATCAAGTTGTCTTCCTAAAACAGGGGTTGTTGACCCTTTGGGGCCGATAAGCACATTTGCAAAACAGAAAAAGGCTCTCTCTCTCTCTCTCTCTCTTCCCCATCTGTAACCCCCAACCTATTATCCCCATGCCACACACAATTAGGCATAAAAAACCTACTGTCAGAATCTAGGAAAAGGTCTACTCACTTAATTACATTAAGTCCTTTGGAGGTTCTGGATGACCAAAGACGCTCTACAGCTACAAATAAAATTGCAGTGTTTCTAAAACCTTTGTTGGGCAGATAAAAAACTCAAGAGACCAAGAAGATCTGCCACCACACCTGTAGATTCCAACAGTGATCTGTCCCCACAGACAGAAATCCCAACCAAACACAAACCCATACAGTCACTGCTGTACCAGTATTGTTTCAACACAAATGTAGAGCCCACTTCAGGCTGCCACATATAAATGGGATCTTCAACTTGCCCCCCACCATGAGCCATACCTGAGGAGGGGCCATGTGCATTGGGGGAGGGGGGAATGGCCCATTGATCTCCTTGCATAGAGAAGGGAAATACTGTATACAGCTTCAGATGTCATGGTGTTAATTAAGCAATTGAATTTACATACAAGCTTCAGGAGGAGTTGAACCCCCATCTCCCAGGAGAGTCCAGGCACAGAGTATTTACAAAATTCCAAAAGGTTTCCAACCCACCCTGCATTTTCTCCACCTCTCTGTTATTCTCTGTCCCCCCAAGGACACAGTTTTGATGTCATACCCCTGTTCCCTGCACACAGGAAAGGTGGGCCTCTTCATATCTCGATGCTATTAGAACTGAGACCTAACAAGAGACTACAGAGACCTAGCAGCAAAGTTCACCCGTGCATCAGATCAAGGCATACTGGTTTTAAAAGGAAAAACACTAAAACACCTCTCTCTCTCTCTCTCTCTCTCTCTCACACACACACACACTAAGCAGCCCACCACTGGGGCCCCCAGCCTCAAAGCCAAGTTCATTTCCGACTTAAAGCAAACCCACATTCCTCCGGAGGGGGCTTATCCTGGGATCCGAGTTTACTTTTGTTTCGAAGCCAACCTCCCTCCGGTTCCAAAGAAAGCCGACTTCCTGCCAGAGTAGGGGGACCCTTCCCCACCAGTTTCTCAGAACGCAGAAACGAGGCTGGGTTCCAGAGGGTCTGAATTCTTTGGAGAGGGAAGGGAGGGTATAAGGGGGGTGGGGAAGTGAAGAAACAAAGGCGAGGAAAAGAAACTCCTCTCCTCCCTTCCCCCCCCCCCAAAAGTCCCAATGAAAAGACCTGCCTTCTCTCCTCAGCCCTGCACACCTTTCTCTTTTTTTTCTTTTGGAAAACCCTACCCACCGACCCACAAGCGGGAAACTCGGCTGCCTATGCAACAACCACCCCCGGGGCCAGGGGAGCCCCTCAGGCTGCCGAAAGGGGGAAGCCCCCCCCAGCCCGCCTCCGGTGGGCACAACGGGACTGGCTTCAGAGGAAACCTACCCAGGCTTGTCTGCCAGTCAGTCAGTCAGTCAGTCAGTCACTCACCGTTGCTGGTCGGTCTGTTGGGCTGCCTGGCTGCCTGGCTACCTGTCTCCAGCCCCCGGGATTGGGGTCGGGAAGCCTTGGTGGGGCTTCTGCTCTGGGCTGAGCTGTGCAGGGTCGCCCCGCCCCACGCGCCGATGAAGAGGGAGGAGGGGGAGAGAGGTGGATGTTAGGGGGCGGGGAGGGAAGCGGGAGAGGAGAAAGCGGGTGCGCGCGCGCGTCACGCAGAGGCGCTCCGAATTCCCCCAATTGAAAGCGGGCCAATTCGCGCGCCGGCAGGGAGGGAGGGTGGGAGGGCGAAAGACAGACATGCGCATTCGCGTTCTCTCTTTTCCCCTCAGCATACACAAAAGGAATGGGCAGGCGGCGCGCGCAACTCCAGCCAATCGGAGCCGGGGCACTCGCGACGTCACCGGGCGCTGATTGGCGGAGGGGGAGGAAAGAGAACGGGACTCAGAACAGAAGCCGAGGGGAGACAGAACTAATGAAGAGGGGAGGGGAGGGAGCCCGCGAGTTCCACCCGCCCCCAACGCTCGTCAGTGTCCCTCGGGCGCATCCTTGGAAGTGAATGAGTGCGGGCCGCCTCGGGCAGTGGGATTACTCGGAGTTAAAGAGCCAGGCTCTCCGGTGCGAACCTGTTGCGCTCTTGGCTTCTTGTCTGAACGCGACCAGGGCTGCGCTGAGAGAGAGAGAGAGGCAAGTCTGTCCAACCCCTTGGCAGCGGGAGAGATGAATCTTGTTTGTCCGCCTTTATAGAAATATTTATATGCCGCCTGCTGCCGCGGAGAGATTTACAAGCTATAGCTTGGGGGGGGCCCACTCTTGGGGGCCCTCAATAATTTAAAGGGGGAAAAAACTGGATGTACATAAGATAAAAACAAATAAAATAAACCTACATACAGCAACAGTGGCAAATGGCTTTAGATACTATTAGGTCCATAAATTACCATATAGCCTATTTGTTCAGTCGTGTCCGACTCTTCGTGACCCCATGGACCAGAGCATGCCAGGCACGCCTATTTTTCACTGCCTCCCGCAGTTTGCCTCCCGCCATACTCATGTTAGTCGCCTCGGAGAACACTGTCCAACCATCTCGTCCTCTGTCGTCCCCTTCTCCTTGTGCCCGCCTCCATCTTTTCCAACATCAGGGTCTTTTTCTAGGAAGTCTTCTCTTTCTCATGAGGTGGCCAAAGTACTGGAGCTTCAACTTCAGGATCTGTCCTTCCAGTGAGCACCCAGGGCTGATTTCTTTAAGGATGGATAAGTTTGATCTTTTTGCAGTCTAGGGACTCTCAAGAGTCTCCTCCAGCACCATAATTCAAAAGCATCAATTATTTGGCGATCAGTCTCTTATGGTCCAGCTCTCACTTCCATACATTACTACTGGGATATATAGCATATATTCAACACAAAACAGCGACAATTGTTGTTGACAAAGGACAGCTGGACATATAAAGGGCCTCATTACCTTCAGTAGTTTAGGACCTCATCAAACCTAAATCCGGCCCTGTCCAGACAGTTAAATCGCAAGGAGTTAAAAAACAAGTTAAAAGCAAATTCAGGTGAAAAACAATAAACAAACAAAAGTGAAAGTCTCTGCCAGGAGCTTTAGTGGCCCAATCCTGTACTGTAGCGTTTAGCAGTTGCTTTGTAGAAAATAGAAAGTCTTAAATTTTATATGCTTCATGGAACATGAAGAGGAGCCCCAAATGCAGATGGACTGAAGGACGACTATACATTGCAAGTGGACACACACAAATGTGAATTGTACTGACCTCAAATCTTAAGATATAGGTTTTTTAAGCTACTTTTCAGTTGTTGTTTTGTTGTTTTTTTAGCTGGGGAAGGGATGATATTGACACATGTTCCAGTGAGCATAGCTGTTGCTTAGAGCGTGGTACAGTACTGATAATGCCAAGGTCCAGGCTTGATCCCTATAAGGGGCACCTGCATATTCCTGCATTGCAGGCGTTTTGGACTAGATGACCCTCACGGTACCTTCCAACTTTAGAATTCTATGATTTTGTCCCTGGGTTCCTCAGAAGTCTTAAAAATAACCACGAGGGAAACTGTCTCCCTGCATGGTGAGCAAGGCTGCTGAGTCAGAGAAGGGCTGGAGAGGAGGTGCCAACAACAATTAGGGAAAATATATAAAATATATATTTTTAAGCAAGAAATTGGGAATATAAAGGAATGGCATAATAGTAGGAGGAAAATGAAAAGGTAGGGATTGAAGAAATTGGCAGTATGTGGGAGGGAGGATAAGTTGGAAAAGGGGGAGATGAAATTACAAAAGTTAATATAGTATGAGAGGCAGGGCAGGGGAAGAAAGCAAATTCTTGCTAAAATGTGGAGCTGGGTCACAATACTTCCAGAGCTAATAGCTGTATAGGAAACTGCCCTGTCAAGCTGTTTGCCACAAGGAAAATGCTCTGGCAATGTTTTTAGCAATTTGCAAAGTGGGATTAGATATCATTAGAAAATTATTTTGGTATCTGCCAGTTGCACCAAGATTGCACTGTCTTCCAACATTTGGTGATTGGCTCAACCCCCACACCATTTTCTTTGTGACTGGTGAACCTTGGTAATTTGCAAGCCCCTCAAGCATGCCCCCCCCATAGAAACTTTTGAGAACCTTTGTTCTACAGGAAAAGGAAGGGGGAAAGTATATGTTTTGCTGTTTAGACAACCTTTCAGTGACAGCCTGGGAACAGAATGTAGATATGTTCCTGTGTGTCCTTTTGGCTGTGCGGTGATGGTAGGAAGTTGCTATAGGATTAGTCAGTGAACAAACAGGTAGAACTGGCTGATTCAAGTCTTTGGAATTGTGCAACTGTGTCAAGCAGCACCTTCTACATGCAAATTTTATCAGGAGTAGTGGTGGTGGAGAAATTCCAATTCAGTCTGCATTTAAAGGTGAACCTGCCTAATTCTCACTTCCCAAAATAATACGTAAACCAAAACATGGTTAGCTTTTAAAATTAACACTTCTCTAGGCAAGTAATGTAATGTGCACAAAGGTGCATTGTATTAGGAGAAATTGCTTTGCAGAAATGTGTATATTAGGCAAAATTGTGTATTAACATTTTCAAAAATGTTCTCAAAGGCATAGCTTTTACTGTATCCAAAATTCAGTAGGAGAGGCTTCATTTGACTTAGGGGGGAAATGAAAACACTGTTACTTGCCAGTAGTTTCTTACTGATCCCATGAAGCAATCCTCTGTATCTTATTTTATGTTATGTTGTGAACCGCCCCAAGATGTACTGATGAAGGATGGTATACAAATTTAATATAGTATTAATACTAAAAATTGGAAAAATCATCACTAAAATGCTAATGAAGTTTCATAAGGACAGTTTTTCAAAAGTCACAAAGTGATGTGAAATTAAAACTGAATTAAGAGTGGGAAAATGAGCAACTGAAACAAACAAAAACTGACAACTTCACCCATCCCCTACTTGACAGTAAGCCCCATTGGAATAAATGGGACTTTATATTCCAAATAAAATGTGCATTGGACTGGGCAGGATGCCCTTGACAGCCATGTAACTTAAAGAACATAACCTCTGTAGGTGCACCCAGTTATGGAACTCCCTTCCCCCAGAGGGATGGATAGAATGCTGATGGAATTTGCCACAGGGTGAAGACGTTCTTGTTTTCCAAGCTCTTGGAGGCTATGTATCCAGGTTATTTTCAGTCTTTGTCTCCCTTGATAATCTTGTGTTAAGTATAATGGTATTGTGACTGATGTTTCAGTTGTATTTTACGATTCTGTGTCAGAGAGTTTTGATTGATATGTGTAAAGTGCTTCGGGGTGACTTCTGACAGTAAGCAGTTCTGTATACAAAAGCTTTAAACATAAAAAAATAACTTTAATACAGAGGTGCGGAACCTGTTCCCTTCCAGATGTTGTTGGACTACATTCCTGACTGTGCTGTGGATGATGGGTGGGGTAGTCCAATATCTGTTATTATTTATTTGTTAAGCCAAAACCATTACAAAAGATAAAACAATTAAAAACAGAATAAAAAGTTGCAGGGTCAAAATAATTATTCAAACCAGACATTTTGTAAGATGAAAGTTTGCTCCCCTGAAGAATTTAACTTAACACCCCCACAAACATTTCTCCTTAGAATTGTCATTCTAAAGGCAAAACAGGCCACTTTTTCAGAGGTGTAGGAAGACCTATCTCCTAATTAAGTTAATCAAATGCCTAATCAATCTCCTTGCTGTGAAATTTAAATATTTGAACAAGGCTGCTCTTACGTCTTTGTAGATTGGGCAAACCAGAAAGTAGTCTCTCTTCATAGGGGATCTGGTGATAGCATTCTTCAACTATGGCAGAGCCATAGCTGTCAACCCTCCCTGCTGTTTCCCAATGCTATTTTCCCAATGGAATTTCCCGCAAAAAAAGGGAAAGATTGACAGCTATGGGCAAAGCGCATAATAAACTGGTGCCGCAGAGCTGTAAGGGTTTCTATTCATTTGATATTTGTGGTGCTGGTTACCGGTTCATAGTGAGGGCAAGGAATCTGAATCAATAGTTTGGCATACAAAGGGGCACATTTGAACAGACAACTAGAAGTTCGACCAGCACAAAGATAATGTTTTAAAACATGAGATTACATGTGATGAGATGCCTTCTACAAGTCTAATGAACTCAGAATGTCCAAAGAAAGACCATACTTATCAATGACTTGATTCCAAGATGAAGTCAGACTCAGCATCTCTTTGAAAGCTGAAAGTACTAAAATTGACCTTATCTTCCTTTTTAATGTTAGCCAACACTTAAGGGCAAGGATATGCATTTGGGCCTTCACTAAACAAAGACCAGCTTCCAGAGAATGGAAGTGTCAGTTGCCTCGGGGAGCTCAAAAATAGCACAAATATATTTATTCTGGGGACATCATCTGGAGAAACACAGACTTCCCACCCCGATTTTTGTGGGTTAAGGTTTATCAGCAGAGTGAAGGCTGTGTCACCTATTTCCCAGTCAAAATGATCAGGTATACAACAAGAACCTACAATATTTATCAGGGTGTGATTGAATACTACAACTACATGATCTTAGCCACAGGTACATTACGACTATTACTGCAGGGGTTTTTTTCTGTCTACTCCTTAAGAATGTGGTAATCCATGTCTGTAGATTACTGTGGGTCAGCCAGAGAGCAAGGCAGAGCTTATTGTTTTTGTTTAGTTCTGGTAGTGCTCCCCCAAAAATCTGATGAGAGAGAAGTAAACTTTTGGGAGATGCTAAGCTGTGAGCGTCACCTAAGCATATGCCTGCATATTTGTAAAAATATATATAAAATTACTCATAAGCTTCCTGTGACCTCATTGGAAAAAACAAACCCAGAGTAAGCATTTTTCACCACTTGGATAATTAGTTTGTGTATAACATTGGTACATTGTAATGTAACACCATCCTTTCTGGGCAAAATGCGCATTCAATGCAGTTTACAATACCTTAAATTAAAATAACAAGCTAACAACACAAGAGGAAGTAAAAGGAAGCAATAAAAAGGAAGCTGGAAAAAGAGCAATGCAAGTCTGTGTATGAATACATTATAAGCTATTTGTTGTTCAGTCGTTCAGTCGTGTCCAACTCTTCGTGACCCCATGGACCAGAGCACGCCATGCACGCCTATTTTTCACTGCCTCCCGCAGTTTGCCTACCACCATACTCATGCTAATCGCCTCGAGAACACTGTCCAACCATCTTGTCCTCTGTCGTCCCCTTCTCCTTGTGCCTGCCTCCATCTTTTCCAACAAACAGCAGGGTCTTTTCCAGGGAGTCTTCTCTTCTCATGAGGTGGCCAAAGTACTGGAGCCTCAATTATAAGCTATATAAACATTTATTCATCAATAGTTGCCTATCCATCCCAATCTCTAAGTAGTACGAGATTCCAGGGGGTTACCCAGGGTTCATTTTCCTTTGGAAATGAGACATAGCAGACTGTGGTGTCTTTATTTACAAATATATTCAACCTGAGCCTACAATGGAGGGGTTCGCAGCATTAACACCCCAATAGGGTCTTGCTTTTGTCATAGCCATAGCCACAGCCACAGCCTGGGACTCAAGGCAGAAGATTCTAGGTTGGATCCCCAGCGTAGAATAGAAATGTGGACCCCGAATTTAGTCCAACCCCTGCAATGCAGCAGCTCATTTAAGCTGGGAATGGGTTTTTAAATGTTTGATATTTTATTATGTTTTATATATATTGTAAACCGCCCAGAGTGGCTAGGGAAATCCAGCCAGTTGGGTGGGTTATTTATAAAAAAAATTGTCATGAACATGAGAAACCCTGGAGAGCAATTGCCCTTCAGCACAGGACCAGTGGTCAGGGATGATGGAAGTTCAAGTCCCAACAAGAGCTGAGGACTTAAGTCTGAGAAACGAGAGACAATATTAAGCTAGATAGACAAATGGTCTGATTCAGTAAAAGTCAGTGTAGATCAGACTTCCTCAACCTCAGCCCACCAGATGTTTTTGGCTTACAACTCCCATGATTCCCAGCTAGCAGGAAGTGGTCAGGGATGATAATTGTAGTCTGAAAACATCTGGAGGGCCGAGGTTGAGGAAGCCTGGTGTAGATTATAACGAATTTGATAGACCAATCCAATGTTCTTGCAAAGTATAAGGCAGTATGCTATGTTCCCAAGTCCACTCAGCTTCACTATATGACCCCAGGGAGGGAGTCATATATGAGGGAGAAAAACATATACTGAAGTGCAAAGCATGTGCTCTACCACTGATATACCGGTATAGCCTGAGAACATCTAATGCACCCTGCAGGGACGCAGGTGGCGCTGTGGTGTAAACCACTTAGCCTTGGGCAGTTCAAAGGTCGGCAGTTCAAATCCCCATGACGGGGTGAGCTCACGTTGTTCGGTCCCAGCTCCTACCAACCTAGCAGTTCGAAAGCACGTCAAAGTGCAAGTAGATAAATAGGTACTGCTCTGGCAGGAAGGTAAACAGCATTTCTGTGAGCTGCTCTGGTTCACCAGAAGCGGCTTAGTCATGCTGGCCACATGACCCGGAAGCTGTCTCTGGACAAACGGCAGCTCCCTCAGCCAGTAAAGCGAGATGAGTGCCCCAACTCCAGAGTCGTCCATGACTGGACTTAATTGTCAAGGGTCCCTTTACCTAATGCACCCTGGACACAGCTCCTTAACACATTGAACTACACTCAAACTTGTAACCAGATCCGATGCTGGCTTACTCAGAACCAAGTCATATAGTGTTTTGTAGGCTGAACACTAAAGTGTGTCTTGGGTTGCAGTGGTTCAGTGCGGGCTTATCATCATATGGAAAATATTCTAATTCACAGCAAATTCAAAGCACCTTCTTTTTCTCAAATCTGGGTACTGTAGTTTGTTAAGGAGTCGTTACTCTCAGGGGTAAACTGCAGTACTCAGAATTGTTGAGGGAAATAAAGTGCTCCAAATGTGCTTCAGAGTTGAAGTGTGTACACAGCCAATGTAATTGCCTATGTCTCCATACAGAGGCAGGTGTGGCAGCTTCTCTATTCAATCAAAGTCTGGACACGTTTATTTGTTTTAAAACTACAGGTTTTATTCATTTACATTAAAGGTGAGGTTATTTGCACATTAAAACCCACTTCCCTTACTGATTCACTGGCCCTGACTTCAGCATTCGGAAAGTTAATATTTAGAAGGAACAGCATTTGGAGAAGTAGCTCAGTAGCAGAGCATGTGCCTTGCATGTCCAAGGTCCAGGGTTTGAACCCTGGCAACTCTCAATATGTCAACGTGAAGGAAACTCAAATATAATATATATGTTCTGCAACGTCTATTCTGTATATGCCACTAGGATAGGGTGTGACAACTTGCTCAAAGGTTACAAGTAAAAGGATGATTGGATCAACAATAATTAAGGCTGCAATTCTAATTCTGTTTAATAGGCAGGAAACAGTGAGGGGTCTGAGTAAATATGTTTATCTTTGGGGTGTAAAAAGTGGCAAGCTTCCACATCCTACAATATTCTTCTGCAAGCAAAAGTGTAAATAAGAAAGGCATGTGTCACCTTACATTAACCGGTTATCTCTTCGCTCTAAATTCAAACGGGTGGGGATTGGTTGTCCTACCTCAGTGATGAGGACAAATGCTCATGGCCATTCCTTAAATTTTTTTTAACTCAATTATCTCTTGAGTGGCACTCTACAAGTGCAATACTAATACTAAGGAGGAGGAAACTGACAGCCAGGGCTACTCCCTCAACTGGCTGTAATTAAGGTGGGTGGTCGTGACAGCAATCCATCACTTCCCCAGCCATCTCCATCCTCCTGTGCTGGGGCTGTTAACATGGGGGCTGATGGACATGTGTACTGGAGGATCCTTTGTGAAATTGCAGCTCACATGGTCTCAAAAATACACTGCCCCAAAGAGATTATAGTATTTAGCCTGTCCTGTGTGTGATCAGGACCCTTCCATACAGGAGCGTAGCTGGGGTGGGGCATGTAATGTAATAGGGACATTTTTCGTAAGAGGTAGATTGGGACACACAAACAAACAAGGATCACTTACCGTATATACGTGAGTATAAGCCGACGCAAATATAAGCCGAGGCACCTAATTTGACCACAAAAAACTGGGAAAACTTATTGACCTAAGTATAAGCCGAGGGTGGGAAATGCAGCAGCTACTGGTAAATTTCAAAAATAAAAATAAATACCAATAAAAGGCTTGGAAAGAAAGGGTCTCTTACAGGGAGGGCTCAGGGGGTAAGGGGGCATATTGTGGGTACATTTCAGGGGGCAAGGGGAATATTCTGGAATGGATTAAGGGGGAAGGGGGCAGATTCTGGGAAGGTTTCAGGGTGGGTGGGGCATATTTAGGGAGGGCATGAGAGGCAAGGGGGCATATTCTGGGAAAGTTTCAGGGTGGGCAGTTTCTAGGGTGGGCAGAGCTGGGATGGGGGCAGTTTCTAGGGTGGGCAGAGCTGGGATGGGCAGGGGTTAAGAGGGAAGGCTTGGAAAGAAAGGGTCTCTTTACAGGGAGGGCTCAGGGGGAGGGGCATATTCAGGGAGGAATTAAGGGGGGAGATTCTGGAATGGATTAAGGGGGAAGGGGGCAGATTCTGGGAAGGTTTCAGGGTGGGTGGGGCATATTTAGGGAGGGCATGAGAGGCAAGGGGGCATATTCTGGGAAAGTTTCAGGGTGGGCAGTTTCTAGGGTGGGCAGAGCTGGGATGGGCAGGGGTTAAGAGGGAAGGCTTGGAAAGAAAGGGTCTCTTTACAGGGAGGGCTCAGGGGGAGGGGCATATTCAGGGAGGAATTAAGGGGGGATTCTGGAATGGATTAAGGGGGAAGGGGGCAGATTCTGGGAAGGTTTCAGGGTGGGTGGGGCATATTTAGGGAGGGCATGGGAGGCAAGGGGGCATATTCTGGGAAAGTTTCAGGGTGGGCAGTTCTAGGGTGGGCAGAGCTGGGATGGGGGCAGTTTCTAGGGTGGGCAGAGCTGGGATGGGCAGGGGTTAAGAGGGAAGGCTTGGAAAGAAAGGGTCTCTTTACAGGGAGGGCTCAGGGGGAGGGGCATATTCAGGGAGGAATAAGGGGGGAGATTCTGGAATGGATTAAGGGGGAAGGGGGCAGATTCTGGGAAGGTTTCAGGGTGGGTGGGCATATTTAGGGAGGGCATGGGAGGCAAGGGGGCATATTCTGGGAAAGTTTCAGGGTGGGCAGTTTCTAGGGTGGGCAGAGCTGGGATGGGCAGGGGTTAAGAGGGAAGGCTTGGAAAGAAAGGGTCTCTTTACAGGGAGGGCTCAGGGGGAGGGGGCATATTCAGGGAGGAATTAAGGGGGGAGATTCTGGAATGGATTAAGGGGGAAGGGGGTTGATTCTGGGAATGTTTCAGGGGTGGTTGGGGCATATTTAGGGAGGGCATCAAGGGCAAGGGGGCATATTCTGGGAAAGTTTCAGGGTGGGTAGTTTCTAGGGTGGGCAGAGCTGGGATGGGGGAAGGGGTTAAGAGGGAAGGCTTGGAAAGAAAGGGTCTCTTTACAGGGAGGGCTCAGGGGGAGGGGGCATATTCAGGGAGGAATTAAGGGAGCAGATTCTTGTAAGGTTTCAGGGGTTGATAGTTTCAGGGTGGGCAGTTTCTATGGCGGACTGAGCTGGGATGGGATGGGGGCAAAAGCAACAGGCTCTCTGGGGCTGAGCCGCGCGCCTGCTCTGTGCAAGGCATCGGAGAGGGAAAGCATCGAGGAGCACTTTCTCCCCACTTTTCCCTCCCCGATGCCTTCCGCAGAGCAGGCACAGGATCATAGAGTCTCAGCGCAGTTTCTACAGTGGGCAGAGCTGGGATGGGCAGGGGTAGAGCAGGCACAGGATCATAGAGTCTCAGCGCAGTTTCTACAGTGGGCAGAGCTGGGATGGGCAGGGGTAGAGCAGGCACAGGATCATAGAGTCTCAGCGCAGTTTCTACAGTGGGCAGAGCTGGGATGGGCAGGGGTTAAGAGGGAAGGCTTGGAAAGAAAGGTCTCTTTACAGGGAGGGCTCAGGGGGAGGGGGCATATTCAGGGAGGAATTAAGGGAGCAGATTCTGGGAAGGTTTCAGGGGTGGGTAGTTTCAGGGTGGGCAGTTTCTATGGCGGAGATGGGATGGGGGCAAAAGCAACAGGCTCTCTGGGGCTGAGCCGGCTCGCGCGCCTGCTCGATACTTGTCCTCCTCCTGCTCCCGCTGCCCCGTCGCTACCTCTGTTCCCCTTCGGGGAGAAGGGACGGGAGGAGGAGGTGATCCTCGCGCAGAGCAGGCACAGGAGGAGGGATCAGAGAGCAGGCACAGATGGGGATCGGCAGGGCAGGGGAGACAAGCAGCAAGAAAGGATCCCTTTCTTGCCGCTTGTCCCTTTGCAGCCGCCCGCTTCACCTGAGTATAAGCCGAGGGCGGCTTTTTCAGCCCAAAAAATGGGCTGAAAAAGTCGGCTTATACTCACGTATATACGGTACCCAAAAGCTTTATCTTGGAGATTTAACCTGTCGGAAGGAGTGGCTTCCTGGTGAGTTATGCTACCTTGCCTGCAGATCCTATTGTTCTATCTACATTTCCATAGAATTTATGGCTGGTAACACAAGCTTGTTTCCATAGCTCCATGAAAGAACTTTTAGATGCAAATAATCTGCATTTGGCAACCTAACTTCCTGGTGAGTCAATCAAGGAACTTTCCGGATCCTCACGACCTCATTGGCAAGAAGGTAAAGCAGAGAAATCAAACTACAAGACTGTGCATATGGTCAAGGTGGGAAGGTCATTTCCCACGGTCCTTTGCTGGAGCCAAAGCCATCTTTGGTTCACTGCTGAACATGAAATGGAGGCTAACAGAGGAAGGCTCATAACAGGGCCCTGATGCCAGCAGCGCTTGCTTATATCAGCTTGTTCTTTTCTTCCAAAGTGTCACAGAGAGTGCAGATGGGAAAGGCCACCGGCTGACTGACCAAGTAGAGGCACCCAGCCCAAGCCACATGTTCCATCAGCTTTCGTGCATTGCAGATACCAATTGGGATCACAATCTCCATTTAGAAGGTTTATCAAAAGGCACTTGTCTTCAACAAGTGCCTAAAAGATGCTAGAGATGTCATTTATCTAATATATAATTGGAGGGCATTCCAAAGTGTAGGTCTCACTACACTCAAGGTCTGATTCTGACAATTCTATGATATATTTTTCTTAATAAAGGAGATGCATGTTGCTACAGGAATGCTGACTAGCAAATAATAAAATATTGCTGTATGAGTACTAGGATAATGCTATTTCTCTGCAACAAATGTACTGTTAGTGGTGGAGGGGTGTTTAGATCCTATGTAACAATTGTACATTTATTGCACAATAAAATGGTTATCTAGAAAAGCCCAGCCTCTTAATTCACTCCCCACTTCTCACATTTCTGCTACTGCATTGATTAGTGGTGTGAACAGGTGGCTCTTTGCACTGCAGTTTCTACCTGTTCTGTGCCTTGATTCCCTTTTCCGGGCATTATTGCGTGTCAAAGCCTTTCCATGGCCCTGTTTGCAGCTGCCTGAGGTTGCAGGAAATTAGGTTCCAGCTGGAGGCAAAAGATGAAGAATGAATAACAGGAAACAGGTTTTGGACCTGGGGGCTTCCTGTTCTACTACGTCATAATGCATTGAGGGCTGCGAAAGGCATGACCACAGCTGGGCAAGGCAATCTTTTAAATGCCAAGTGGAGCCTTGGATTACAACAGATCCACCCAATTCCAGCACCGTGAAAGTCCATCATTCAGCTTCACTTAGGGGCATAAAGGCCATATAACGGTCAATTGAAGGTGTGAAGTCTTCTAACATCTTTTCAGTTTTATAGATCATGTTCCAGAAGTGACTATAGAGTGAGGCTGCCCCCTAGTGACAGAATCACCATCCTCATTTCACATACCTGTATTTCATTTCACTGAGCCTGAACTGGCAGGAAATGACCAGGAATGAGACCTTGGGGTTGCAGTGGATAGCAACAATGAAGGTGTTGACCCAGGATGTCGCAGCTGTGATCACTAGGAAAGCAACTGAAGCTTAATTTTGGAATATTTAGGATTGGAGGCAGGGGGAGTACTTATTCACACAGTGCATAGTTCAACTAGGAAACTCACTCCTGTAGGAAGCACCAATGGCCACTTTGGATGGCTTTAAGACAGGAAACATCAGAGAGACCGTATTAGAGTGAGTGGGTGGGGCTGCAATTAACAACACTGTCCAAAAGACAGTGAGGCAAGAGCTATCAGTGGGCTAGACATATACTTCTTTTCCCTTTTCTCTTTGTCCACATCTCTTCCACAGATTCATTTTTTTCCTCAGGGAGTAGAAACATAGAATTGTAGAGTTGGAAGGAATCCTGAGGATTATCATCTAGTCAAATGCACCATACATTTAAAGCAGTATTTTACCACTTTAAGCAGCAATGGCTTCCCACAAAATATCCTGAGAACCATTGATTGTTAAGGGTGCTGAGAATTCTTATGAGATCACAGTTCCCCTCAGTGAGTTCTATAATGGTGCTTAAAATTTATGGTGGTGTGGCATTTTTGACATCAAGCAAAATGCCTATTATTGTTGTTTTTTTGCAGAACCTTTAACAGTTTCACTCCCTTGGAAGCTGAAATCAGTTTTTTTATGCTGCATATATTATGGAGTTTTAATATTGTTGTGTTTTCCTCATCAATCATGATTAAATATTTAAGTTATTTATTTACCTCCCTTCATCCAAAGATCTCAGGGTGGTTGACAGCATAAAAATACAAAATAAAAATAAGAACAAGACAAACCCATGACCCCACCTCCCCCAAAAACATTTAAGAGGGCATAGAATGTTAAATCAGCTGAAGGACTGATTGAATAGTTACATTTTCACTTGACACTTAAAGATGTATAATGAAGGTGCTAGGTGAGCCTGCCTGGGGAGAGCATTTCACAAATGGGGATTTACTGCAATAAAGGCCTATTCTCCTGTTGCCATCCTCCTGACTGCTCATTGAAGCGGCACACAAAGGGCGTCCAATGAGGATTGCAGGTTCTGGGTTTGTTCACATGGGGATACATACTCTTTGAGGTATTGCAGTCATAAGCAGTTTAAGGCTTTATAGGACAAAACCAGCAATTTGAATTGGGCCAGTGCAATTAGGCCAAGATCACTGTTATATGCTCAAACTGTCACACCCTGCTGAGCAACGTAGCAGAGGAATTCTGCACTAGCTGAATTTTCTGAATGATCATCAGAGGCCGCTGCATGTATAATGCATTGCTAGAAGTTACCACAGCATAGATGATAGAAGCTGGGCTATTCATGTCCAGACAGGGGCAGAGTTGGGCCACCAGCTGAAACTGATGGAAGGCATTTCGTGCAACTGAGGTGACCTAAGCCTCAAGCAACAGCAAAGCATCTAGAATAGGGGTCAGCAAACTTTTTCAGCAGGGGGCCGGTCCACTGTCCCTGAGACCTTGTGGGGGCCCAGACTATTTTTTGGGGGGGGAGTGAACAAATTCCTATGCCCCACAAATAACCCAGAGATGCATTTTAAATAAAAGGGCACATTCTACTCATGTAAAAACACGCTGATTCCCGGACCGTCCCCGAATCAGCTTTAGAAGGCAATTGGGCCAAATCTGGCCCCCAGGCCTTAGTTTGCCTACCCATGATCTAGAACAGGGGTCCCCAAACTAAGGCCCGGGGGCCAGATGCGGCCCCATCACCTTCTAAATGCAGCCTGCAAACGGTCCAGGAATCAGCGTGTTTTTACACAAGTAGAATGTGTTATTTAAAATGCATCTCTGGGTTATTTGTGGGGCATAGGAATTTGTTCAGTTTTTTTTTCAAAATATAGTCCAGCCCCCCCACAAGGTCTGAGGGACAGTGGACCGGCCCATGGCTGAAAAAGTTTGCTGACCCCTGATCTACAAGTACCCCCAAGCAATGTACCTGCTCATTCAGAGGGAGTGTAACCCCTAACAACAGGCCACCTCCCATCCATCCATTCTAGGGAACCACCCACTAACAGTGCCTTAGTCTTCTCTTGATTGAGCTTCCGTTGTTGGCTCCCATCCAGTCTTTTACTGAGGAAAGACAATGGTCCAGCGCATCCACTGCTGCACCTGCAGATATAAAGGAGAAGCAGAGCTGTGTCTCATCAGTATATTGCTAACAGCGTACTCCAAAATTCCAAATAACCCCACTCAGCTGTTTCATGTTAACACTAAGTAGCATAAGGGATTAAATAGAACCCCAAGGAACCCCACATTGAAGGGCCAAAGAGCAGTCCCCAACCATCACCCTCTGGAAACGATCATCCAAGTAGGACCTGAACCAACACAAAGTGGTGCCACCCACCTCTAACTCAGACATTTGCTCCAAAAGGATACCATGGTTGATGGTATAAAAAGCCACTGATAGGTTAAGGAGAATTAACAAGAACAAATTCTCTCTGTCTCCCAACTGAGGTCATCATACAAAGAAACCAAGAGCCATCTGAAAACCCAAAGGATCAATTAGCATATGGGGAAAGACCATCTTACTAGGTCCCCCCTATCTCTGCAGAGGGGGAAAGGTGCTGAAAGACTAAATTTCAACAGGAAGCGATTTGACCATGAAAAGCAACTGGTGTCAACATTCCAAACTTTCAGAGCAACCTCTTCTTGTGCAGTTGAGAAAACAAGATCCAAAGTGTGGCCTGCCACATGTGTTGAGACAGTGACAGGCTAGGACAGCCCCATGGTTGTCAAGGCAATCTTGGAGTTTTGAGCCACCCCTGACATGTGACATGTGAACCACCTCAACATTCTGTCTAAATTATTTTCTAAATTTCACTAAGAACTCATGGCCTAAACCAGGACTGTGAAAACTTCGGTTCACAGGCACAATTATTATAAGCTCTCTATATAATAATATCTGTGACATCACCTGATACCCATGACATGATATACAGGTGAAACTTGGAAAAATTAGAATATCATGGAAAAGTTCCTTTATTTCAGTAATTCACAATCTCAGAAAATTAGAATATTGTGAAAAGGTGCAGCAGCTACTCAATCCATAACACCTACAAAGGGTTCCTGAGCCTTTAAATGGTCTCTCAGTCTGGTTCAGTAGGAATCACAATCATGGGGAAGGCTGCTGACCTGACAGTTGTGCAGAAAACCATCATTGAGACCCTCCATAAGGAGGGAAAGCCTCAAAAGGTAATTGCAGAAGAAGTTGGATGTTCCCAAAGTGCTGTATCAAAGCACATTAATGGAAAATTATGCGTAAGGGAAAAGTGTGGAAGAAAAAGGTGCACAAGCAGCAGAGATGACTGCAGCCTGGAGAGGATTGTCAGGAAAAGACCATTCAAACGAGTTGGGGACTTTCACAAGGAGTGGACCGAGGCTGGAGTTAGTGCATCAAGAGCCACCACACACAGATGGATCCTGGAGATGGGCTTCAAATGTTGTATTCCTCTTGTCAAGCTGCTCCTAAAGAAAAAAACAACTGGTCTGTTGCTGAGTGGTCTCAAGTCCTCTTTTCTGGTAAGAGCAACTATTGCATCTCATTTGGAAACCAAGGACCCAGAGTCTGGAGGAAGAATGGAGAGGCACACAATGCCAGATGCTTCAAGTCCAGTGTGAAGTTTCCACAGTCTGTGCTGACGTCATCTGCTGGTGTTTGTCCACTGTGCTTCATTAAGTCCAGTGTCAACGCAGCTGTCTACCAGGAGATTTTGGAGCACTTCATGCTTCCTTCCGCAGACAAGCTTTATGGGGATGCTGACTTCACTTTCCAGCAGGACTTGGCACATGCCCACACTGCCAAAAGTACCAAAACCTGGTTCAATGCCCATGGGATTACTGTGCTTGATTGGCCAGCAAACTTGCCTGACCTGAACCCCATAGAATCTATGGGGCATTGCCAAGAGAAAGATGAGAGACATGAGACCGAGCAATGCAGAAGAGCTGAAAGGCACTATTGAAGCATCCTGGTCTTCCATAACACCTCAGCAGTGCCACAGGCTGATAGCATCCATGCCACGCTGCATTGAGGCAGTAATTGATGCAAAAGGGGCCCAAACCAAGTACTGAGTACATATGCATGCTTCTACTTTTCAGAGGTCCAATATTGTTCTATTTGCAATCCTTTTTTGTTTTCATTTAATATTCTAATTTTCTGAGATTGTGAATTTGGGGTTTTCATCAGCTGTACGCCATAATTATCACAATTATAACAAATAAAGGCTTGATGTATCTCACTTTGCATGTCATGAGTCTATCACATTATTAGTTTCACCTTTTAAGTTGAATTACTGAAATAAATGAACTTTTCCATGATATTCTAATTTTTCGAGTTTCACCTGTAAAGTCATTTCCCAAGCCAAAAAGGGATCTGCAGGCGCTCTGAGGCCCCAACCAGCAGCTGATCAGTCTGTGCTTGCACTATGGGATTAGCTGCACTGGGAACTCCCTAGGGCAGCAGAGGGAACTGGAGGAGGTGGCTGGAATGCATTTTGCTGAAGGAAATTCTTTGCAGAAATTCAAAGGGGTGGTTATATTTGATGTGACATTTTCATGTTTGCATGAACACTACATTCAACAATGCTTGGTTGAAATTTTCAACCCAATACGATATATAACACGGAAAAACTATGGCAATATCAGATGGAAAAAGAATAAAAATTCCATTTTCAAATAAAGTCATACCACTGGGACTATTTTTTGAGAATACAGGCCATGTCTGTTGCAGCCACCCAACTAATCCCTGGAAGCTCCCGAAGCAGGGCCAAAACATATTTGGGCAGCTTCATCCAAGATACTATACATAATATCCCAACAGAAGCAGAGAATATGAATTATTATTATTAGAAACAGAATAGAAACAAATAACTTGAAGATATCCAGTAGATGCAAAGTACAGTACGCACAAAAATCTTAATTATTTAAGATTTTTTTTAAAAAAGCTATGGAAAGAACTAGCAGTAAGAAGCAGGAGAGGTAGCCGAAGCAGGACTAGATCACACCACATTGTTGTAAGGATTTAAAATAAACTGGGAAAGGGAGATAAGAGGCAAGAGAACTGGGACAACGGATCACCCCCTCAACTACAGCTGTTAGAAAGATACAGCTAAAGGGGACGTGATGTGGGTGAAAACTGAGGCAAGGAAAAGAGAGAAAGAGTCCGCGGAAGGAGGGAGGAGTGTCATGGATTTCGTTAAACGAAGCCCCCCCCCCCGCTCCCGTTTAACCAACTGCTACTCTTCCTCCTTCAATTCCAGCACTGCCACAAAAAGAGGCGGCGGGGCGGGGAGAGCGCGCCGAAAACACCACCATCCGGAAGCGGCCGCGGAGAAAGCCCGAGCGCGCTGGGCTGGACGCAGAAGGGAGGCAGCCCCCCGAGAAGAGCGACGGCCATCGGGTCCTGGAACCCGAACCTTCCGCGATGCCCGACACGAGAAGAAACGGGAAGCGGCGTCGGCCGAGCCTCCCAACAGCCTCCTCCTCCGCGGGGCCCCGGCCGCCCGAAACCTCCTCGAGCGGCCGAGCCCGGTGATCCTCCCCACCTCCGCCGCTGCCAACCGTCCCGCGCGCGCGCGTCTCTCTCCCCCCCCCCCCCCAAAAAAATAACCGCCCGAGCGCCAGGCCCGCCCCGCTCACCTGACAGAAGTCCCGGCAATAGGCGCCCGACGAGCCCTCGTCCACCCCCTGCTCTCTGAGCTCCGCCTGCAGCTGCTGGAGCCGAGAGCTGAGGCCGGCGGCCAGCCGGGGCATCTCTGGCTGCAGGGCCGCGTCAGCCTCGGCGCCCGCCATCTGCACCCGGCCCCACCGCGCGTAGGCAACGAATCACGTGACCCCGCAGCCGCTGACCATATCGGCGGGAGACGGGAAGGAGGCCGCGAAAGACAGGTTCCCATTGGGCGCTGGCCCCTCTCGCGGGACGGTGACGCAATTGCATCGCGCTGCTGGAGCTGGTTTCTTCCCTCCCACCCCATTTTCCAGCGCAGCCCAATGGGGAGGAGGGGCGGAGCTACTTCGGACAGGCGGGGAAGCTTCCGGCGTGGAGCAGCAGCAAGGACATCGAATGCGATCCGCAGATTTTACAGTATAGAATCATAGAGTTGGAAGAGACCACAAGGGCCATCCAGTCCAACCCCCTGCCAAGCAGGAAACACCATCAAAGCATTCCTGACAGATGGCTGTCAAGCCTCCGCTTAAAGACCTCCAAAGAAGGAGACTCCACCACACTCCTTGGCAGCAAATTCCACTGTCCAACAGCTGTCAGGAAGTTCTTCCTAATGTTTAGGTGGAATCTTCTTTCTTGTAGTTTGAGTCCATTGCCCCATGTCCGCTTCTCTGGAGCAGCAAAAAACCACCTTTCTCCCTCCTCTATATGACATCCTTTGATATATTTGAACATGGCTATCATATCACCCCTTAACCTTCTCTTCTCCAGGCTAAACATACCCAGCTCCCTAAGCTGTTCCTCATAAGGCATCGTTTCAGGCCTTTGACCATTTTGGTTGCCCTCCTCTGGACACGTTCCAGCTTGTCAGTATCCTTCTTGAACTGTGGTGCCCAGAACTGGACACAGTATTCCAGGTGAGGTCTGACCAGAGCGGAATACAGTGGTACTATTACTTCCCTTGATCTAGATGCTATATTCCTATTGATGCAGCCCAGAATTGCATTGGCTTTTTTGGATGTTGCATCACACTGTTGACTCATGTCAAGTTTATGGTCTACCAAGACTCCTAGATCCTTTTCACATGCACTTGCTTTTATTTGAATGGGTTCCCATCCTTTCCAAACTGCTGTAAGATATTTTTAGGCCATGTAAAAGAGTACAACTTTCAGAAGTTTCAGTGCCCTACCATAGCAAAGATGATTTTGAGCTGGTGATCTGTGTGCCTATTCAGTCTGCTGTCCAGAGATTGTGGTGGTGCAATTTCAAGACATGTATTCTTGAAACAACATTTAGATGCACAGCTCTTCATACAGAGCAGGATGGTGAACCTGTGGACTTCTGCATGTTGCTGGATTTTATCACAACAAGGGAAGATGGGAGTTGTGGTTTAGGGTGTCAGAGAATCCAATCAGAAATGAAAACAAGGGAAGCTGCTGCATTGTCACATAGTTGTCAGAGACCTGGAACAAAAACCATGCAAGCAAATAGGACTCATATTTCTTATCTTTATTTTAGTCTGCAAACATCACAGAAACAACTGCACTATTTCGTGAATTGTTTGTGACATTTTCCTGCCACTCAAATGTATTGAAATTGATTATGTCAGTTTCAGCCATAGTAGATAGTGAGATGAACAATGTACGTTTCAGAGGAAACCAAACTTCAGCAGAATGGAAACAATGGTGATTGTGACAAACAAAGCATGGAACAGAAATTGCTGCCTTCTTACACCCCTAGTTGTAGTCAAGCAACATATGAAGGGCATCTGGTTCCCTTAAAGAGGACACCTTCAAATAAACAACTGTCTTCTTACAGTCCTTCATAAAGGACTGTCCTTTGAAACAGGACACATGGCCACCCTCATATCCGGATGTCCTTGAAGGCATGAAGTTGTCTCCATTGAAAAGAAAGTGTTAAATGAACTTGAAATGAGGTAAAAAGCTGGTTCAGAACCTGGGTATCCAAGGAAATGTATTCTAATAGCAGCCAACACCTTGAGAAGGTCTGTTTATGTTAGACCATGGTACAGAAAGACACTGCCAGAATAATGTATTTATATGCTTACCACTTTATGATTACGCTTCATGAAGTGGACTGAGGCAATCAACAGCTTTTGCCAGAATAAATTGGTTATGTCTTTAAGACGCTGCATTCCAAATATATTTATCTCAATGTGATGTACAATGTATAACAAAAACTAAAAAAAGTTTTAAAAAGCACAAAAATAACCAGAGAAGGATTTTAAAATTCTATGTCGGACAATAAAACACTATGTTAGACTAAAATAACTATGTATCTGCTTAACCCACATCAAAACATTTTAACAGGGGAGTTTAAGAGAAAGGAGTTGCCTGGCCAAATCTATTGCTTCAGTCAATGGCACCAACTGTATCTCACTGGCTAGGGGGTCCAATATTGCTTCTTAAACTGTCATTACTTTAATATCTACCTCTCCATCAAACATAGCTTCCTGTTTAACTTGCAGGACTCCCTCCGAGTTTGTAGGTTCTAGCTTAACCTGCTGGATTCCCTCTGAATTTGTAGATCCTGAAGGCAAATTAAGACTCTCATGCAGGCAAGTGGGATCTTTTTGTTCAAATACCTCCGAATCTGAAAGGCAAGTAAGACTGTCCCCAGAAACATTTTCCTCCTGCTTAATCCGTACCTTCTTAATTTCACCATCTGAAATATGCATTGACATGTGATCCATAAACTCGGTTTCGAAATAGTAGAATTTTTTTACAGCCACTAAAGTTGCATGCGTAAGAAGCATCCCTAAAATGCTGGGCTTCGTGGTGGTAGAGTTGCCCTAAGTCACTGAAAACAAGGTTACAGCCACTGAGCTCACATTTATAACGCAGATTGTCATGTTGCTGCTTGTGATGGAGCAGCTCATTCACTGATCCAAACCTAGCATAGCAGCCCACTGACACACACATGTATGGCTGGGGGCCACTGTGCACGTGTTCATGCTCCTGTAGATGGAATACCGAAACAAAATGCCGCCTGCAGTATGAACACCTCTCTCTCCTGTTTTTCATGTCCATGTAGTGTATTGCATTTTGATCATTTTCGTGTTCTGCTTTCAAGTGAACACTTAAGTACTTGAACTGCTTATACACCTTAGAGCAATCCGTGCCTGGGCATGGGTACAGGTCCCTGTCCTGCAAGTGGCAGTTTTCTAGCTTACTAAACGTGACATAATCCTGCACGTCAGTTCTGGGTTGTTCTTCAAGAGCCACAGAAGCAATTCTGGCTAGACTGCTATTTGCCAGCCTCTCTTTTTTCAACAGCAACTTCTTCTTACCACGGTATTTTCTACTAGGAGGCATTTTTACATGTTCCATCACATGCGTCACAAAGACATCCTTCCTCTTGAACTTTTTTATACACACTGGACATGTATAAATGCCATCTTCCATATGCATCTTAGAATGGTGAAGTATTCTGGCCTCTATACATTCCTTTTTGCAAATAGCACAGAAAAATTTGTACTGAAGCCACCTCTGGTACCTTTCTGAGGACCCAATGGGCTTTTTAACTCTCACTTTAGGCTGATTGATTATATCTTGACCTTCAGAATTATTATCTTCACTATCACTTAGGAAAACATCTAACATCGCAGTTTCATTGAAAGACATCTTCCTGCAACTTAGATCATCCCCCAAATCAGAAACTTCTTTTCTTCTCCAGTGTCGCTTCAGAGTTTTCCAGTCCCAAAATTCTGGATCAAATAGCCAATACACCTTTAAAGCCAACAGCAGCTCACAACACAGGAAGTTTTTTCCATCCAATTTTTGATCTGGTTGCAGGTAGAGCTCTTCTAGTAGACTGTATCTTTCCTCATTTGGCTCGAGTAAGTAGTCAGTGAGCTGACATGCTCTTCTTACTTTGAGGTCTTCCGGCAGAAGGCATGCAATTGTTTTGCATACAGAGGTCTTCATGTCATCATTTTCATTTGATCGGAGCTGCAGGGCTCTCACACATAACAAAACAGACACAACAAGGCCTGCTTCTTCTGCCTATAGGAAAGAAGAGAGCACAAGTCAGATCTTAATTTAGCCCCCAGATATCTCTTAAAGACAAAAGTGAGAAAAATGAAAAAACTGGAAAGGATATCTGGGTAAGATGCTCTTTCTTCAGATTTCTATACATTTCATAGAATTGTAGAGTAGGAAGGGACCATGAGGGTCATCTAGCCCAACCCCCTGCAATGCAGGAATCTTTTGCCCAATGCGAGGCTTGAACCCACAACCCTAGAGTCTTGTGCTCCACCGACTGAGCTATCCCTCTCAATCCAGAAATGATTGCAGCAGATTTGGGGAACCTGTGGCCCTTCAAATGTTGCTGGACTCCAATTCCCATTAACCCCAGCAAGCATGGCCAATGGCCAGGGGTGGTGAGAGTTGTAATTCAGAAACATCAGAATGGCCACATGTTCCCCACACCTGGATTAGAGGGTTATATATAGATACATACCCTGGCATTTCTTATTTCAATCTTATTTCAATTTCTGCACCATCCACTTAATGTTCTAAGCCAAGCCAGGTCTTCTAGAGATAAAATGGAGAGATAAAAGCATAAAAATAACTCCAAGGCTCATCCAGCATCCTGTTTTCACTAATATCTGTTTAACAAACCTGCTCCACCTCTCTTTAATTGTTTTTTTCAACGATGAACACATGATTAACGTTCATTTTACAGAAAGATTAACCCTAGAAGGAAAACCCTGATCCTAAACCTCTGCTGCTTTGAGGAATATCTCTGGACGAAGAAAAGGCTAAGGACTAAACCCTACACAAATCCAGAGTGGAGTCCCTAAGACAGTTGGATGGAGCCATGCAAGTTGGTGCCAAACCTATTGCTCTGCTTTCCTTTGGAGCACATCACCAAGGCTGAGAGGTCCATGGGGTCACGAAGAGTCGGACACGACTGAACGACTGAACAACAACAACAACCAAGGCTGAGAAGGGGGTGTTGCTAATGCAATGGTTTGACAGGACCCCTGGAGGCACACTGCATTGTCTCTGGAGATAGATGGATGCCAACAGCAACAACCTAGATGTTGCTTCTAGCATGTATGGAGTAGTCCGTCAATGACACTTTGAAAAAAAAAATTATAGACAAATTTTATACCTTCTTTTGTATCTTCTATTCAAAAAGGCGACTCTTTGCTGCTTAGTTTATTCATTATCCCACAGGGAGAGGCACAGAAGTCAGGCTCAGGCAGTGGTAGATTCCCTGTGATTCAGCTCCACACTTCCCTAGCGAACCAGAGACTAAGCAGTGTTCTGTTGCTTAGACAACCCAAAGGTTGCTAAGTTGCAACTGTTAATGCCTATTTTTTCTTAAAGGGCTAGATGTTCTGAATAATTGCTCACTGGGGAAAGCAAGCTCTGGCACTCAGGTTCCAATCTCCTGCCTTTTGCATATGCAACCTTTCCATGATTTTAAAAGGAATGATGATGCCCTACCTGTAGATTATGATATAATGCACTAACTCAGCTGAAACATAGTCAAAACAAAATAAAATAAAAAATTCTTTCCAGTAGCACCTTAGGGACCAACTAAGTTTGTTCTTGGTATGAGCTTTCGTGTGCATGCACACTTCTTCAGAAGTATTTATGTTCAGCTGAAACATAAATTGCTATAAGCTTCAAGAAGTGTCTCTCGCTGCTGTATTAAAATCAAAGAACAGGATGCAGCCTCCAACGTCACCTAGGCAAGGCATGTCCAACAGGTAGATCGTGGTAGATCAATGGCTCCCCCCCCCCAAAGAAGCTGAACAACTGTGGCTCCCCTTAAAAATTTTACTTTGACCTGAGCCCCCACAAAAGGGGGTAGATCACTGCCAGTTTTTAACTCTGTGAGTAGATCACAGTCTCTTGGGAGTTGGCCACCCCTGACCTAGACTAAAAGGTAAAGATAAAGGGACCCCTGACCATTAGGTCCAATCGCAGACGACTCAGGGGCTGCAGCGCTCATCTAACTTTATTGGCCGAGGGAGCCAGCGTACAGCTTCTGGGTCATGTGGCTAGCATGACTAAGCCGCCTCTGGCAAACCAGAGCAGCGCACGGAAACAACGTTTACCTTCCCGCTGGAGCGATAACTATTTATCTACTTACAGGTAGGTAGCTATTTTGGTCTGCCATAGTCAAAATAAAATGAAAAATAAAAAAATCCTTCCAGTAGCACCTTAGAGACCAACTAAGTTTGAATTATGGTGCTGGAGGAGACTTTTGAGAGTCCCATGGACTGCAAGAAGATCAAACCTATCCATTCTTAAAGAAATCAGCCCTGAGTGCTCACTACTCATGAGAAGAGAAGACTCCCTGGAAAAGACCCTGATGTTGGGAAAGATGGAGGGCACAAGGAGAAGGGGACGACAAAGGATGAGATGGTTGGACAGTGTTCTCGAAGCTACTAACATGAGTTTGGCCAAACTGCGATAGGCAGTGAAGGATAGGCGTGCCTGGCGTGCTCTGGTCCATGGGGTCACGAAGAGTCGGACACGACTGAACGACTGAACAACAACAACAACAAATTTGTTCTTGGTGTTTTTTTATTTTTTATTTATCTACCGTATATACATGAGTATAAGCCAACGCAAATATAAGCCGAGGCACCTAATTTGACCACAAAAAACTGGGAAAACTTATTGACTTAAGTATAAGCCGAGGGTGGGAAATGCAGCAGCTACTGGTAAATTTCAAAAATAAAAATAAATACCAATAAAAGGCTTGGAAAGAAAGGGTCTCTTACAGGGAGGGCTCAGGGGGTAAGGGGGCATATTGTGGGTACATTTCAGGGGGCAAGGGGAATATTCTGGAATGGATTAAGGGGGAAGGGGGCAGATTCTGGGAAGGTTTCAGGGTGGGTGGGGCATATTTAGGGAGGGCATGAGAGGCAAGGGGGCATATTCTGGGAAAGTTTCAGGGTGGGCAGTTTCTAGGGTGGGCAGAGCTGGGATGGGCAGGGGTTAAGAGGGAAGGCTTGGAAAGAAAGGGTCTCTTTACAGGGAGGGCTCAGGGGGAGGGGGCATATTCAGGGAGGAATTAAGGGGGGAGATTCTGGAATGGATTAAGGGGGAAGGGGGTTGATTCTGGGAATGTTTCAGGGGTGGTTGGGGCATATTTAGGGAGGGCATCAAGGGCAAGGGGGCATATTCTGGGAAAGTTTCAGGGTGGGTAGTTTCTAGGGTGGGCAGAGCTGGGATGGGGGAAGGGGTTAAGAGGGAAGGCTTGGAAAGAAAGGGTCTCTTTACAGGGAGGGGGCATATTCAGGGAGGAATTAAGGGAGCAGATTCTTGTAAGGTTTCAGGGGTTGATAGTTTCAGGGTGGGCAGTTTCTATGGTGGACTGAGCTGGGATGGGATGGGGGCAAAAGCAACAGGCTCTCTGGGGCTGAGCCGGCTCGCGCGCCTGCTCGTCCTCCTCCTGCTCCCGCTGCCCCTGTAGCTACCTCTGTTCCCCTTCGGGGAGAAGGGACGGGAGGAGGAGGAGGAGGCGCGCCTGCTCGTCCTCCTCCTGCTCCCGCTGCCCCTGTCGCTACCTCTGTTCCCCTTCGGGGAGAAGGGACGGGAGGAGGAGGAGGAGGCGATCCTCGCACAGAGCAGTGACTGCTCTGTGCAAGGCATCGGAGAGGAAAAACATCGAGGAGCACTTTCTCCCCACTTTTCCCTCCCCGATGCGTTGCGCAGAGCAGGCACAGGATCATAGAGTCTCAGCGCAGTTTCTACAGTGGGCAGAGCTGGGATGGGCAGGGGTAGAGCAGGCACAGGATCATAGAGTCTCAGCGCAGTTTCTACAGTGGGCAGAGCTGGGATGGGCAGGGGTAGAGCAGGCACAGGATCATAGAGTCTCAGCGCAGTTTCTACAGTGGGCAGAGCTGGGATGGGCAGGGGTAGAGCAGGCACAGGATCATAGAGTCTCAGCGCAGTTTCTACAGTGGGCAGAGCTGGGATGGGCAGGGGTTAAGAGGGAAGGCTTGGAAAGAAAGGTCTCTTTACAGGGAGGGCTCAGGGGGAGGGGGCATATTCAGGGAGGAATTAAGGGGGGAAGTTTCTGGGAAGGTTTCAGGGGTGGGTAGTTTCAGGGTGGGCAGTTTCTATGGCGGACTGAGCTGGGATGGGATGGGGGCAAAAGCAACAGGCTCTCTGGGGCTGAGCCGGCTCGCGCGCCTGCTCGATACTTGTCCTCCTCCTGCTCCCGCTGCCCCGTCGCTACCTCTGTTCCCCTTCGGGGAGAAGGGATGGGAGGAGGAGGAGGAGGAGGCGATCCTCGCGCAGAGCAGGCACAGGAGGAGGGATCAGAGAGCAGGCACAGATGGGGGATCGGCAGGGCAGGGGAGACAAGCAGCAAGAAAGGATCCCTTTCTTGCCGCTTGTCCCTTTGCAGCCGCCCGCATCACTTGAGTATAAGCCGAGGGCGGCTTTTTCAGCCCAAAAAATGGGCTGAAAAAGTCGGCTTATACTCACGTATATACGGTACTTGCACTTTGAGGTGCTTTCGAACTGCTAAGTTGGCAGGAAGAGGGACCAAGCAACGGGAGCTCACCCCGTCACAGTGATTAGAACCACCGACCTTCTGATCGGCAAGCCCTAGGTTCTGTGGTTTAACCCACAGCGCCACCCGCGTCCCTAGGCTAACCCCTCTTCAAATATGCACAGTGACATGTTGCACAACTTCTATGGACTGGATCACTTCCAACTATCATTTCTATTTTATATTAATTTTTATTAAATTTTCAATTTTACATTTCAAAATAAACATTTTACAATCTTTAATATATCCAATGACTTCCCTTATTCTCGTTCTTTTGCATATCGTTCCCGCATATTTTCCATGCAAATCAGTTTTCCACTTTTACATCCTAGGAATTTCTGTCTGAGTTATTCCCAAACTTCCAACAATCACTTCTTAAACCACAGCAATTGAGCAACAACCTCACAGCAACAATGCACACATGTCATTCATTTTGAAGAGAAAGGCCGCTATTTTAAGTACAGCAGCTTCACACCATCATACAAGTCACTAAGTAAACTGTGACTAATTTCCATGTGTCTAAGGTGCTCTTTTACTGCCATTTCCCATGCATGTGTTAAATCAAAGAATCATAGTAGAGTTGGAAGGGACCATGAGGGTCATCTAGTCCAACCCCTTGCAATGCAGGAATATTTTGCCCAATGTAAGGCTTGAACCCACAACCATGAGATTAATTGTCTAGCGACTAAGTCATGTTAGTATACATTTCTCAGTGTTCTTCTCCTATTGTTTGTATTTCTATTAATCACAGGTGCCCTGTACACTTTGCCCAGGGGCAGGACTTGCAGAATTGAACTGTAGAATTTAATCATTACACCCTTTCCCCAACTTGGTGCCCCCCAGGTGCTTTGCTCCCACTCATCCCCAACCAGAATGACCAGCAGTCAGGTGTGGTGTGGTAGGAGTTGTAGTCCAAAAAAATCAGGACAGCACAAGGCTGGGAAGGCAAATTTTAAAAGTCACATAACAAATGCTCAACAAGTACAGCACTGTTGCTTTAAAGTTTGGGATCACAAGCCCAGCTAGCTCACATAGCTAGCCAAGGATAGGCCATTAACAAAGGTGCTGATTGCTGGTTATTAGCACAACAAAGAGACTCCTGGATCTGTGCAAAGCAGAGGTTGCCAAGGGAAGTGATGTCACAGTAAAAAAGTGCAGGTTTGAGGAAGGGGGGGCAGCTGATAGAAGGGGAGGTGTTGGGTTTAGTGAGGTGTGTTGGAAGAAGGGTGGACAACAAAGGCCAGACCTCCATGAGCTGCTGGGCACAGCAAATGACTAACTGCTGCTTTAAGCTATGGCAAGAGCCATGAGAGATATACTCTTGGGATATACCGGTAATGATCTGCACCTCCTTCTCTGCAGACTTCCAGGTGTAAATTTGTTAAATAAACCTTTAAAGGCACTAGCTTCTTCCCAACAACCCTTGGTGAGCACCTAGAACCCCCTGGAATCTCAGTGCACATTTTAGCAGAGATTGGGGTGGTGTGCAACCTTCCTAACAGTATTTACAAAACAGCAAAAGGTTTTCAACCCATCCTGCATATTCTCAGCCATAGAAGTTTTGATGCAACACCCCTGTCCCCTGCACCCAGGAAACATGGGCCTCTTCATATCTTGATGCTATTAGCTCACTCTCTCATACACTCAACCAGCCCACCCGTGGCCCCCAGCCTCAAAGAAAAGTTCACTTCCTATTTAAAGGAAGCCCACATTTCTCCTGATGGGAGAGACGCGCATCCCACAAGCTCGCAGGGGCCCTCATCCTGGGATCAGAGTTTACTTTTGTTTTAAAGCGACCCTCCTTCCTGTTTTAAAAGAAAGCCGACTTCCTGCAGGGTAGGGACCCTTCACCACCAGCGGCCCCGGTTTCTCACGAGGCTGGGTTCAAGAGGGTCTGTCTGAGAGGGAAGACGTAAGTGGGAAAAGGAAGAAACGGAAGGTACTCTCCCCACCTCCCAAAAAAAATCCCAATGGAAAGGAGAGCTGCCTTCCCTTCTCAGCCCTGCACACCACTTTTTTCTTTTCTTTCGGAAGACAAGAGGGACGGGAAAACCCTATTCCACTCGTGGGGAAACTTGGCCGCCATGAAACAACCAGCCCCGGGGCAGGGGAGCCCCTCAGGTTGCCGAAAGGGGGATGCCCCCCAACCCGCTCCCGGTGGGCACAACGGAACTTGCTTCCGAATAAACCTACGCAGGCTTGTCTGCCAGTCAGTCAAACACTCACCGTTCCTGGTCGGTCTGTTGGGCTGCCTGCCGAGGGAGAGAGAGGCAGAGGCGCGATAGGAAGGGAGGAGGAGGAAGAGAAAGCAGCGCTCCGAGTCCCCCTGTTAACAGCTGAGACAATCGCGCGCCGGCCGGGGGCGGGTCGGCTTTAAAAAAAAAACAAAAAACCGAATATGCGCGTGCGTATTTGCATTCTCCTTCCACAACCGATACATAAAAAGGAATAGGAAAGACGCCAGCCAACCGGAGCTGGGGCTCTCGTGACGTCCCCAACGGCCAGCGGGGGGAAAGGAGACCGGGGCTAGAACCGAAGCCGAGAAGCGGGGGGAATAAAGTAATGAAGAGGGGAGCGGGGAAGAGAGGGAGGCAGTCTGTCACATCAGCATCCCACGCTTCAGAGCGCATCCATGGAAAGGGATTGATATATATGTACAGTATATTGGTATGACCTTTCGTGCATGCACACGAAAGCTCATACCAATAACAAACTTAGTTGGTCTTTAAGGTGCTACTGTATTAGTGGCCCAAAGGGGCCACAATGAATATGATAATGTGAACCCCAATAAAATGCTATTATAGAAATGCTATGGTAACCTGTTGCTTTAAGGAAACTGATGATTCTTTGCAAGAGACCTTCCCTACTGGGAAAGAAGGACAGCAAATACAGTCAATCACATTCATAAGCTAGAACATAAGATGATACATAGAACAAAGGCCTAACACAGATTCCCATGCACGCAAACTAACGAAGATGTAACAGATCGGTGAGAACCAAGGTTCAATTAGAAATGCTTATTGCGCATGCGTATTAGATTAGGTAGTGTACATGCGTACTAAACTGAAATGATGTAATGAAATATGATTGGTTAATTTGAAATGCTTTGTCTGAAATGTTATAAATACCCCTGCCCAGACCTTTGGGCAGGGTTGCAGGCTTGCGGAAATGATTCGACTGTAACCCTTATTGCTTTGCAATAAAGAAAACAAAATGGACTCCTAGCTCCTCTAGTCTCTGAGTTTTATTGGCGTAGCTCAGAAGAAGGGCCTTTTGCCCAATGCAACACTACTGGAAGGATTTTTTTTTTAATTTTGTTTCAACTATGGCAGACCAACACGGCTACCTACCTGTAACTTTATACCCCTGTATATATCAGTGGTGGCCAAACTTGGCCCTCCAGCTGTTTTGGGACTACAGTTCCCATCATTCCTGACCACTGGTCCTGTTAGCTAGGGATGGTGGGAATTGTAGTCCCAAAACAGCTGGAGGGCCAAGTTTGGCCATCACTGATGTGTGTGTGTTGTTGTTGTTGTTGTTTAGTCGTATCCGACTCTTCGTGACCCCATGGACCAGAGCACGCCAGGCACTCCTGTCTTCCACTGCCTCCCGCAGTTTGGTCAGACTCATGTTTGTAGCTTTGAGAACACTGTCCAACCATCTTGTCCTGTCGTCCCTTTCTCCTTGTGCCCTCCATCTTTCTCAACATCGGGGTCTTTTCCAGGGAGTCTTCTCTTCTCATGAGATGGCCAAAGTATTGGAGCCTCAGCTTCAGGATCTGTCCTTCCAGTGAGCACTCAGGCCTGATTTCCTTAAGAATGGATAAGTTTGATCTTCTTGCAGTCCATGGGACTCTCAGGAGTCTCCTCCAGCACCAGAATTCAAAAGCATCAATTCTTTGGTGATCAGCTTTCTTTACAGTCCAGCTCTCACTTCCATACATTACTACTGGGAAAACCATAGCTTTAACTATACAGACCTTTGTCGGCAAGGTGATGTCTCTGCTTTTTAAGATGTTGTCTAGGTTTGTCATTGCTTTTCTCCCAAGAAGCAGGCGTCTTCTAATTTCGTGATTGCTGTCACCATTTGCAGTGATCATGGAACCCAAGAAAGTAAAATATCTCACTGCCTCCATTTCTTCCCCTTCTATTTGCCAGGAGGTGATGGGACCAGTGGCCAGGATCTTGTTTTTTTTTTTTTATGTTGAGCTTCAGACCATATTTTGTGCTCTCCTCTTTCACCCTCAAGGTTATTTAATTCCTCCTCACTTTCTGCCATCCAGGTTGTGTCATCAGCATATCTGAGGATGTTGATATTTTTTCTGGCAATCTTAATTCCGGTTTGGGATTCATCCAGTCCAGCCTTTCGCATGATGAATTCTGCATATAAGTTAAATAAGCAGGGAGACAATATACAGCCTTGTCGTACTCCTTTCCCAATTTTGAACCAATCAGTTATTCCATATCCAGTTCTAACTGTAGCTTCTTGTCCCACATACGAGATTTCTCAGGAGACGGATGAGGTGATCAGGCACTCCCAATTCTTTAAGAACTTGCCATAGTTTGCTCTGGTCGACACAGTCAAAAGCTTTTGCATAGTCAATGAAGCAGAAGTAGATGTTTTTCTGGAACTCTCTAGCTTTCTCCATAATCCAGCACATTTTTGCAATTTGGTCTCTGGTTCCTCTGCCCCTTCGAAATCTAGCCTGCACTTCTGGGAGTTCTCAGTCCACATATTGCTTAAGCCTGCCTTGTAGAATTTTAAGCATAACCTTGCTAGCGTGTGAAATGAGTGCAATTGTGTGGTACTTGGAGCATTCTTTGGGACTGCCCTTCTTTATTATATATTATTATATAATATAAAATATATAATCTTTATTATATATATTTTATACACACACACACACACACACACACACACACACATATGTTTTTGTACACACACACACACACACACACACACACACCGCCGCATCATAAAGATGTACCACAGCGGTTTACAATATAAAAGCATTCATTTATTTAGCCAGAGAGTAAAATCATAAGAAGTTAACATGTTAAAAGCAAACCGAAGTGATAAACAATAAATAAACAAGCGGAGGTCTCTGATGGGAGCTTTTGTGGCCCGATCCAGTACTGAAGATCCCGCCAGTTTAGAAATGGGATGGAGTGTTGGGCTGGACATGAGCAGCGCAGGTGAAGAGAACCCTCAGCCCCGTTGCTGCACCCTTTCAATCTACATTACACTCCTGTTCACAACCTCCCTTTTGACCTGTTCTCAAACCTGGTGCAGGAAATTCCTCAGTTTCCTTCAGTCAGAGGGGATTCAAATGTAGCTCTGCATTGTTACTGTTGTTAACGCTTAGTAGAAAATAAAAAAGATTATAAAGTTTATATTTATTGGTGGAACATGAAGAGGAGCCCCATATGCTGATGGTCTGAAGTGGACACACATGAATGTGAATTGTTGTACTGACCTTAAAATATTGAGATCTAAGTGGGGTGTTGTTTTTTTAAAGCATTATATGTGTATTTACTTTTATTTATTTATTTATTTATTTGGTTGAAAAGGGATGGCATTGCCAGGAGATCCTGTGACCAATTCGCTCCTGGGCTCCTCATAGTGTTAAAAATGCCATCTTCCTGAATGGTGAGTAAAGGCTGCTGACAGTCAGGGGAGGACTCCATCTGATCTGAACAGGCCAGAGGAGGTGACAAGGAAAATTAGAAAGATAAAGGTTAATATATTAAAAATAAGAAACTGGGAATATAAAGAAATGAGATAATAGGAGGTAAAAGAAGAAGGAGGGATAAAATAAGTTGGCAGTTTGTGTGGAGGATAAGATAGAAGTTAAGTATGAAAAATGAGGAGAACTGGGAGCTCAATGTCATTTGCATCTGACACAGATTTCTTAATGGCTCATCACCTTTCCTTTGATCAATTAACAACTCATACTTAGTGGCCATTATCAGGCTGAAAAGGCTACTGGATTGAGGATTCAGAGGGCTTGATTAAATTCTAACCCTATACTGATTCCAGGAATTTAGGAGAGCCTCCCCTCCCCAACAACAAAAACTATAAAAATACCTAACTCCATAAGCCATTATTCATAAGGCTTGGTGATGCCCAAAGTGATTTTACATCTTTATTAGTAAAACAGGATCACAGGCATAGACCCTTCCCCAAGCCTAAGAAGTCCAGAGGCAAGTTTAAAAGTTCCTAGAGTTAGCAGAAAGATTGCTTGGAGGGCCAGAGAATAGAGACTGCCTCCAGAGAGTCTTGTAGGGGTAGCTCAAGGAGAGATGAACAATGCTAAAACCTTAACTAGGTTTGCAGGGGTTCCAAAACGTGTATCTAGACAAGTTGGCATGCTGGCCAATGAGAAGGGGTCAAAACGAAAGAATGAAATCCAGGTAGGTGTGCCTATGCATACTGGTAGTTTCTAGAGAGAAGACCACAGTGATGTAATACAGATGTTTCTGATAAGAGCCACACAAACAAACAAGGATCACTCATCCTGAAGGATGGTCCTCCTGAATAGCTTTGTCTATCAGAAGGACTGACTTCCTGATTCTATGGTTCTATCTGATCTGCATTTACATTTCTATAGAATTTCTGGTACGACAAGGCTGTATATTGTCTCCCTGCTTATTTAACTTATATGCAGAATTCATCATGCGAAAGGCTGGGCTGGATGAATCCCAAACCGGAATTAAGATTGCCGGAAAAAATATCAACAACCTCAGATATGCTGATGATACAACCTTGATGGCAGAAAGTGAGGAGGAATTGAAGAACCTTTTAATGAGGGTGAAAGAGGAAAGCGCAAAATATGGTCTGAAGCTCAACATCAAAAAAACTAAGATCATGGCCACTGGTCCCATCACCTCCTGGCAAATAGAAGGGGAAGAAATGGAGGCAGTGAGAGATTTCACTTTCTTGGGTTCCATGATCACTGCAGATGGTGACAGCAGTCACGAAATTAGAAGACGCCTGCTTCTTGGGAGAAAAGCAATGACAAACCTAGACAGCATCTTAAAAAGCAAAGACATCACCTTGCCAACAAAGGTCCGTATAGTTAAAGCTATGGTTTTCCCAGTAGTAATGTACGGAAGTGAGAGCTGGACCGTCAAGAAGGCTGATCGCCGAAGAATTGATGCTTTTGAATTATGGTGCTGGAGGAGACTCTTGAGAGTCCCATGGACTGCAAGAAGATCAAACCTATCCATTCTCAAGGAAATCGGCCCTGAGTGCTCACTGGAAGGACAGATCCTGAGGCTGAGGCTCCAGTACTTTGGCCACCTCATGAGAAGAGAAGACTCCCTGGAAAAGACCCTGATGTTGGGAAAGATGGAGGGAACGAGGAGAAGGGGACGACAGAGGATGAGATGGTTGGACAGTGTTCTCGAAGCTACTAACATGAGTTTGGCCAAACTGCGGGAGGCAGTGAATGATAGGCGTGCCTGGCGTGCTCTGGTCCATGGGGTCACGAAGAGTCGGACACGACTGAACGACTGAACAACAACAACAAGAATTTCTGGTTGGATTTCTTTTGAAGCCTGTTTCCATAGCTCCATGAAGGAACTTTTAGATGCAAAAATCCTGCATATGGTGACCTTTTTACCAACCTAGCTTCCTGGTGAGCAAATCAAGGAAATTTCTGGATCCTCATGACCTCACTGGTAAGAAGGTAAAGCATAGAGAAATCAAACTATAAGACTGTGCATATTGTCAAGGTGGGATGGTCTTTACTCATGGTTATTTGTATTAAATAGTGGGTGGACATAGCAGACAACACAGTGACTCTCCAAGCAGCTCTATTTATTCTCAGGCTGTAACAGAACTGAACTGAAGGGCTGAGCCAGACTGCTTATATAGTACTCAGCAACATGCAACAGTAGCAACTCTCTCTCTAGCTACCCAATCCGTGAGCGGTCCTCTCAATCCTTCATTTGCATGTGCGGACCTGAGTGAGAACTGCAGCGACGTTAGGCAGAGTGAAACTACTATATACACAACACCCCTAGTGGCCTAGGGTGAGAACTTCAATACATAACAATTTGCCTGAGCCAAACCCATCTAGAGAGATAGATAGACAGACAAACAGACAAATAGATAAATAGACAGATAGACAAATAAATAGACGAAATGCCATATAGAAAGGTTAGCCTAATAAAAGTATTGCCCAACTAGGGTTGCCACCTTTGTTCTGGCAAAATACAGGGCAGGGAAAATGGGACACGGGTGGCGCCGTTCAGAAGGTTGGCAGTTCAAATCCCGAGATTCCGAGGTTCCGAGATGTAACTGATGAAAAATTAAGTAGAGTGTGGGATGTATACAAAGTTAATTAAAAAGAATATTGCAAAAATATAAATCCGTTGGCAGGTCTGGATTTAATTTCTGTGTAGAATAAGAGAATCGTATAAAATGTAAAGGTAAATGGCATTTCCGTGTGTTGCTCTGGTTCACCAGAAGCAGCTTAGTAATGTTGGTCACATGACCTGGAAGCTGTCTGCGGACTGGACCTAAAGTTCAGGGATCCCTTTACCTTTACCTTACAGGGCAGGGAAAGACAGTTAGTGACAATTTCTCCCTCATCTTGTGCTGAAGTGACTTCTTTTTTTCCAAATACTTCTAATTGATTTTCATACAATTTAACAAATTCAATCGTTTCAGTGACTTCAAAACAATCTATTGCAATCTATTGCAGCCTAACAGGATGGCCCCTTTGGAATTTGTCTCTCACACACGAATTTGTACAGTATCTTTCTGTGCTTGGCTACCCAGAGCTTAAATACTGTGTACATGACCTTTCACATTCCTTTTCAAACACATGCATTTGGAGAGGATCCCTAACTTGGCAGAGGCAGAGAGAGCGAGAGAGACCTGAAATACAGTCCAAAGCTGTTATCAATACAGGACATAGCATTTTGCATTGAAATGTTGCACAACCCAGTATTATACAGGACAGGTGGCAACCCTATGCCCAACTGTGGGTTTGGGATTGATTTATTTATTTATGGTGGGCTAACTTGGGTTCATTGAACGGGTTGCAATTTCACATTGTAACCTCCTCCGTCCAGGAGCGGCCACTGCCGGCTGCGCCAAGCGGGATGCTTCTAGCTCGCACGGGCTAGCAAAGGCTTCCTCTAAGGCTCTGAACAGCGTAGATCGCACTGGGAGAACCGTAGAGGAAGGCAGGGCTCAGATCCCGACAGCCGGTCTGTAGCGGTGCATGCTGGGAGTTGTAGTTTCAGACGCACGCTTTCCTCGCCTAAGGCCACCGGAGGGGTTTGCAAGGCAGCGTCCGAGCCGCTGTCCCCCGCCCCCCCCAACCAGGAAGCGGACGAGGCCCTCCTCGCTGGCCCGGGATGCCGGCGCCCGTGCTCTGCTCGAGTTGCGGGTCCCGGCGCGCCGCACTCCGTCGCCCCAAGACGGGCCAGGCGCTGTGCCGGGAGTGCTTCGTGGCGGCCTTCGAGGCGGAGGTGCACGGCACCGTGGTGGCGGCGCGGCTCTTCCAGCCGGGCGAGACGGTGGCCATCGGGGCGTCGGGGGGCAAGGACTCCACGGTGCTGGCGCACGTGCTGCGGCTGCTGAACGAGCGCCACGGCTACGGCCTGCGCCTGCTGCTGCTCTCCGTGGACGAGGGCATCGCCGGTTACCGGGACGACTCGCTAGCCGCCGTGCGCCGCAACCAGGGCCGCCTGGGGCTGCCGCTGCACGTGGTCTCCTACCAGGAGCTCTACGGCTGGAGCATGGACCGCATCGTCCGCCACGTCGGCCTAAAGAACAACTGCACCTTCTGCGGGGTCTTCCGGCGGCAGGCGCTGGACCGAGGCGCCGCCTTGCTCGGGGCTGACAAGATCGCCACAGGTGCGGGGACGGGGGTGGGGCGGGGGCGGCCGGGTTGGGGCGCTCCGGGTGCGGTTGGGCTCCCGACGTCCATCGGCGTGGTCAGCCGTCTAGTGTGATGGGATCTGTCGCCCAACAGTACCCGAAGGGCCACGGCTTACCCATCTGCGTCTAAAGAGCTTCTGAGCAACTGCAGAGGGCACGGCAACAACGAAGCTCTTGTGGGGCCACAGTCTCTAACTCGGGAATACGTAACGATTTATTGGGAGCCCTTTTACTGCCCCGTTTCAAGTTAGAGACTCAACAGTCATAGAGATCTAGAGGGTGTTTGTAGAATTTATACTGCGTCAAACCATCGCAAGAAGTGTTGAAATTTTGAGAGGTTGGATAGTTACAGTGGAATAGTCTCAGTGATGGGGTGCACATGTTTATTCTTATTATTTATTATTATTACTTGGTCGAAAGAAAGAAAGAAAGAAAGAAAGAAAGAAAGAATGTAGGTTTGGTTTGTAGCCAACTCAGTACAATCCTGACCATAGAAATTAACGTTATTTAGCCTCCTATTTTCTCCCTATAGTTTCCTGTGCTTTCCTGTGCTGTGCTTTTTAAATCTCTCATTCTTCCAATACTTTTCTTTTAAAAAAAATCATAGAATTGTAGAGTTGAAAAAGACCTTTGGGGTCATCTGGTCCAGCTCCCTGCAATGCAGAAATCTCCACTAAAGCATCCATGAAAGATTAAGCCTCTGCTTAAAAACCTCCAAGGAAGGAGAGTTCACCACCTTCCAACAAAGTCCATTCCATTGTCAGGACAGCTCTTAACATCAGACAGTTCTTCCTGATGTTTAGTCAAAATCTCCTTTCTTGTAACTAGAATTCATTGGTACGGGTTCTACCATCCAGGGCATGAGAAAACAAGCTTGGCCCATCCTCCTTGTGAGAAGCCCTTTAGATATTTGAGAAAAGGGTCCCAAAACCAGTTGCAAATAGTATAATAATAATAATAATAATAATAATAATAATAATAATAATAATAATAATAGATTCTTTCCCCCCTTTCTAGTATTTTATTTTCCATTCTTCCATTTTACTAGATTCAACAATAAATATAAATCCACACAAATCCAATAATATTTTCTGCAACTTCCCTACCTCCCCTTCTGCGGTTTCTTATTTTTCTATCAAATTCTTACTAAATATCTTAATTTATCCGTTTTGCCATTTTATCCTTTTTAATTCCCTTAGATTTCTTACTGCTCATGTTTATATCAGTCCTGCTAACATTTTTAATTGTTTGCAATTTATTTTCATATATTCAATAAATTTTCCCCATTCTATTACAAAGAGTCTATCTCATCTTGATCTCTTCACCTTCTGTTAAGTTTCGTCATCTCTGTGTATTCCATACCGGCAGAGCCTGATGGGAGCTGGAGTTTGGAGGGTCACATGTTTCCCACAATTGCCCTATTTAGAGATTGCTGCTGCTACAACTGTTCCCTTGTGCCATATCTGTACACGCAAACACACATTAAATATATAATATATTAAATATTATCTATAAGCAACACAGCTACCCATTTGCTTTTCATTTCTCCCTTGAGAAATGTCCACCCCACTTTGTCTTCCCTACTCTCTTTGCATACCCTGTTTCTCCTAAAATAAGACATAGCCATAAAATAAGCCATAGCAGGATTTCTATGCATTTGCGAAATATAAGCTGTTCCCCAAAAATAAGCCATACCCCGAAAATAAGCCATAGTGACGTGGTACCTCCCATTAAAACAGCCTGGAGAGGCATGGCTATGCAGCGTACCAATGCGACACAGTTAAAATAAGACATCCCCTGAAAATAAGCCATACTGTGTTTTCTTGAGCGAAAAAATATATAAGACAGTGTCTTATTTTAGGAGAAACACAGTAGTGAGACAGTGCAACCCTCCCCACCCCTGCTTCTAAGCCCAATGTGATTTTTGGGGCAAGGAAGGACTTTGCTTTGCATGCTGTTCTGCGTAAGATCTAGTAGATCAGACCAAAGGCCCTTCTAGTCCAGCATCCTGTTCTCACGCTGACCAACCAAGTGCTTGCTGGAAGCCCACAGCCAGCACAAAGCAAAAGGGGTGCTTGGCCGCAGTTCGTGGTCTTTGATTAGGGGAATAATAATAATAATAATAATAATAATTTATTTGCACCCCACTCATCTGGCTGGGTCTCCCTAACTGATGGGCATGCTGGGAAATAAATTGGGACAGTCAAGGCGGCTGAAGGAAACCTCCAGGGAGCAAAAAACAACCAAAGTTAGCCTCAGTGAGGCAGAAGGCTGATGACCAGCTTCTTCCTGCTTGCTTTTCAGGAGCTGTAACTGCCCTTCCGAGTGGTAGGTCTTATTCCAGACCCATCAGGCATTGCTGAAGGCACGGCCCCTTGTCTGCCCTATCTAGTTGACTCTGGAGCTATAGGCAGACTTCAGGATGGCAGGATCTACTTTGTGCTTTTTAATTTACCGGTACTCAAATCCTGAGGTCCATCAACCAGTGCCTGGTTCAGAAAAGAGTAGCTCAGGGGCGCAGACATATGCAGGTGGTGTTAGAAGGTGGTCTCCCTAGATCACTGACCCTTCCCTCCCTGATTCTTTTTCATTGAAATTTTGCTTGCAGGGAGGCTGGGCTCATTGCAAAGCACAGTACAACCCACCAGCTTAATTTGCCCAACGGCCACCTGTACAGGGAGGTGGGGTGGCATTTACCTGGTTTCCTGGCACCACTGTTGCTGCAGGTTACTGGAAACGGAAACAGTGAGGTGATGGAGCGTTCAGCACTGTGGAGATGCACCAGGTTGGCTCTGCAGGTGCATCAGCACAGTGCTGACCTGCCAAGCAATTCATGCTTCTCCCTCTCTGTAAACTGTAGTGATGCTTGTGCCAGGAGGCCAGATAAGCGCATACACACAATTGATCTGTACATGTAAAGTAGCATATCCAAACACTATGCCCATTTCCACTGCAGGCCTGCACCCCGACTCCACTTAGAATTAAGTATCTGGGGGCTCCTGAGGGCATTTAATTAAGAAAAAAACATTTCACTCGATTATGCTAACAAGAAAGGCAACCACAGAGAACCACCAACGCAGTATGCTTCCATCTAGAATTCCTAATTGGTGCTTATAAATATTAAGGATAGATTGTAACTTACAATTATTTTTATATTGTTGAATTGTTATTGTTGTTGGGTTATTGAGATGCTTTTAAAGAAAAGAAAAATAAAGAAGAGGGGGGAAATCCACTCCTGGTTTTTCCCTAAGCTCCCTCCCTATTTTTTTTTGGGGGGGGGGGAATATAATAGAACTAGTGCAATATAGCGCTTGGAGTGCTGGACTAGAACCTGGGAAACAAGGGTTCAAATCCTCGCCAACCCAAGATACTTCTCATTCTGTCCTACCTTCCAGGGTTGTTGTGGGGAATAAATGAGGAGCGGGGAGAACCATGTCCAGCACTTTGAACTCCTTGGATAAAAAGGTGGGGTCTAAGTGCAATAAAGAAGAAGAACCTTTACCTTTATAGTTAAATAATTGGAAATCCATATCCGTTTGTGAATCTGCTGCTAATTACTTAGAAATCGACCGGCAGATCTTGATCTTCGTTCCGCCTATACCAAGGATAGCCAGGAAGGGTGCGTGTCCCATTGACTCGTCCAATCGCTGTCTGATTCATTCTTTAGGTCATAACGCAGATGACATCGCTGAGACGGTGCTGATGAATTTCCTGCGGGGGGACATTGGGCGCCTCCAGCGCTGTGCGGACATACTGACGGGAAGCGAGGGGCAGCTTCCGCGCTGCAAGCCGCTGAAGCACGCCTACGAGAAGGAGATCGTGCTGTACGCTTACTTCCAAGGCTTGGACTACTTCAGCACCGAGTGCGTGTATTCCCCCAATGCCTACCGTGGACACACCCGCGGCCTGCTCAAAGACCTCGAAGCCACGCGGCCCAGCACAGTGGCTGACCTGGTGCACTCGGGCGAGCGGCTGGCGGTGCGCGAAGATGTCCGCATGCCCACGCAGGGCACCTGCCAGCGGTGCGGCTACCTCTCCAGCCAGCCCCTCTGCAAAGCTTGCGTGCTGCTGGAAGGGCTCAATCGTGGTCTCCCTCGGCTGGGCATCGGCAAGCCCAGCCGGCTGCAGAAAGCTTTGCTGGGCGGGGAGAAGCCAGAAGCCAGCTTACGGGAAGAGGAAGGCCCTCGGCAGGCGAAGCGAGGCCCAAGGGCCATAGACTTCTGAGCTTGTCCCTACCCATGTTTCCCATCATCGCTGACAGTTAGCCATTCTGGCTGCAGCAGTTGTCTCAACAACAACTGGAGGGTTTTATTTAAAATCAAATTATATTTTATATCAGGGGCGTCCAACTCCCAAGAGGCTGTTATCTACTCACAGAATTAAAAACTGGCAGTGATCTACCCCGTTTTTTGGGGTTGTTGAGTTTTTTTTAGGGAGGAAAATGACAAAACTGAGTAAAGGGGGAAAGCTGCTCACCAAAAGATCGCTGAGAAAACAATCTGTCAAGTGAAAACTCCATCTTCCGTTCCAACAATCATGCAAAAATGGAGGATGGGGCGAGGGGGAGGGGCCAGATGCTCTGATGCCAACGAAAAGGAGCCCACGACCGACAGCAATCTACTGGAGCCTTCTGATCGACCTGTTGGATTTCCTACTGGTCTAACAGCAGGGACATTATTATTATTATTATTATTATTATTATTATTATATTTTTTGCTGAAGGGCAGGGTATAAACAAATAAACAAAATTTACCAAAAAAAATCGTGCTTGCTCATGTTTCTTTAACTGTTAACGGAGTAACCGATCTCTGTGTTGATTCTGTCTGTATACTCTGGCTTTCCTGATTAAGACCAAGATGCACCTATTTTGTAATTCTTGGTGAAAAGGTGGCAATAATGAGCAGCTACTTGTAGACCAAATTGAAACAGGCCATTGGTTTGCCAGGGTCTGCCTTCTGGCCACAACTTTCCCCTTTGAACAGCAGGGGTAGGAGGCCTGGAAATTTGAGACACTGCTGGACTCTGACATCCCATCATTCCTGATTTATGCTCCCTGGGGCTCATGGGAGTTGGAGTCCAATGATGTCTGGAGGACCAGATTCCTTCTCCTGGCAGTACTGCTTAGGCCAGCAATGTGCCAAGCTGTAATCCTGGTTGGTTCATCAAACTAGGCAGCTGTGCATAGGACTGATTTCTTGGTTGTAGCCCCAACAGCTCCTGACCAGTAGAGAGATAGGTGGGGAGAAATTGCGCAGAAAACTGAATATACCCACACCCAAGAGAGTATTCTGAGTCACAGAATTGAAGTGGGCCTGTAGCCCATCCTTCTGCTCCAGGTAGGAAATCCAGAGTGATACCATTCCAACAGATGGTTATCCAAGCAGGGCCAATCAGAGAGAGGACCAGGAGGGCCATTTTGGTCTGGGATCTTAAGCTCAAAGGGGTCCTTCAATTTAGACACTTGTTAGTTTTTTGTCATTTGATAAGTTCTGCAGCCTTTTTCATGCACATTGGCTCAGAATGTATTTAAGCAGAATTGGACACACCCCAGTTCTTCAAATTCTTCAAATTTAAGCAAATAAGAGGTGTTCTGGTAAAATACCTTTTTTGTCAACTCATAATAAATGATGCCATATTAAAGAGTTACAAATGTTATTAAGAATTAATGTTAATAACAACCAGGGAAAGGAAGAAATAACATCTTACAAGGACAGGAAGAAAAACCACGGACAGGATAATTGCCATAGAACAAGGATATAGTTTGAGTTCCTCCCTTCTAGTTTTAAAAATTATTTAATGTGTCAGCACAAATAGAAGTTATTAATATTGCAGTTGTTGTATAAGGGATTATTATGATGATGACTGGAATGTAATGGAAATTATTAAGATTTTGGAACGCAGAAATAATCAAGCCATCAATTCTAGCACCTGGGGGGCTACCTTATCTAAATTATATAATTCGGTATTTGAACTATTGGTATTAATAATTGTATTATAAATTGGTATTGTTATAATGAGGCTATTATTGGATTGCAATTGAAAACTAATAAAAATTAATATTTAAAAAGAAGAATTAATGTTAATAAGAATGAAGTTTTGCAAGATTAGGCCACGATGAACGTGTCTTCTCAGATCAGCTGATTATATTAACAAACCTCTTAGGCATCATTGGCAATGCACATTTAAATAACTATCATTCCACTGGAAACAATCATGGCTTTCCCCCAAAGCATCCTTTGTTAAGGTTGCTGGGAGTCGTTAAGAAACCCCTATTCCCCTAGAGCTGCAACTGTTAAAAGAGTTCCCTGGGAAGAGGGGTTAATTGTTAAACCACTCTGGGAATTGTAATCTGATAGACTTTGGCTGGTCCAAAGGAGATCTTGTGAAATCCTTGCTTGTTGCCGAACAAGCTAAACCGCTCGCAGCTTATTCAATAAGTGGTCGTCGCGCACACGGAAGGTTTACAAACAGCCTTGGCGTGTCAGCCACGTTCCACCTCCACGGTTGGAAGCAGTGTGCTTTTGAATGCCAGCCATTGGAAATCGCAAGTGGGGAGAATTGTGCCGTTGCAATCAGGTTCTGCATTTGGGCTTCCCACAGGAATCTAGTTGGCTAGTGTGAGAACAGGATGCTGCACTAGATGAGCCAATTGGCCTGATCCAGCAGGCTCTTTGTACGTTATTGCTGATTGGCAACTGCTATCAACTTTTCATATAACTGTGAAGTTGGAAGGGACCACATGGGTCATCTAGACCAACCCTTGCAATGCATGAATTTTTTGACTCTTGATTAAGAGTCTCACGCTCTACTAACTGAGCTATCCCAGAGGAGAGCTGGGGTATAGGTTGCAACTGTTGGAAATGCTCTCATTTCTGCGCTCTTCATGAGAAAAATGGTACTGAGAAGCAATAATGCATTTGTGCCAGGCTTTTTATTGAGGGATATCAGCCCTGGACTGGCGCTTTTGTATCACTTTCAGCCATGGTTTCCTCGATCCACTTCCGAAATTTGCAGATCTCCGTGGAAATAGAAGGGCTTTTCTTGGACGCACACTGCACAGCTCCCCATGACACCAAACCGTGAAGGACCCCGTTGCAAATCATGGGGCTCCCAGAATCTCCCTGGAAATTCAACAAGAGCAAAGGGGTCAGAGAGCAGGGGAACTCTTTGGTGTGGTGAGACTTTTCTAGTTCAGGGGCTGGGATCTGTGGTCCTCCGGAGATTCTCCAACTCTCATCAGCCCCAGGCAGCATGGCCAGTGATCAGGGATGATGAGAGCTTTCATCTAGCAAAATCTGGAGGGCTATACCCGTAGATTCCACATCCCTGCTCTAGATGAACATTGAATCTAAAAGGTACAGAAACAGGGGGTTTCATATTGAAGCAGGTATGGTTCTCTGTAGGTTTATGGCTCTTCTTGCTTATCACTTGCTTCCTTGGGTAGTTCAGTATCTCCCCCCCACCCCGCCCATGCCCCACCAATATCTTAATACCCTTCTGTTTCTGCTCACTTCCTCCCCTCCCCCCTTTTTGAAATTAGGAAGATTTAGACAAGGAGTAGGCAGAAGTTAGACTGGGCTCTGCTGGTAGATCTCTGGATGATCTGAAGCAGATTGGCAAGGAGTTCTTACTCCCAACAATGGTGGCAACAAAGCAAACTTCTATTACACACATTTTTATATGGGATTTTGCTTAGTATTTTTGCAAAGCAATTCCCCCTAAAATAATGCATTTGTGCATGTTATTTTCCCTAATACATGCATCATTACACACGCTTTATCCTAGCATATGCATTTTTGTACATATTCCATAGCTGGAGAACTGCATTGCAAAACTCAAAGAAGTGCAAATATCAGAGGACTGGTGTGTTTCATATTGTTTCATAACGTGTTTATTAGGCAGGTTCATATTTAGAAGTGAACTGAATCAAATGATTCTCTGATTCTATTCCATCCCTACTCAGAAGTTCCACTGAACAGAGTTGGACTACAATCCTAACCCCATTTACCTGGGAATATGCTGCACTAAATTAAATAGGGCTGACTTCTGAGTAGACATGAATGATGTTTTACAGGATTCTTGCATCCTGATACTATGCGCTGACTTTTTGCTTGTGCCTTTATTGTTGCAATTTTTTGTTATTTTATGTGGTGTATAAGTTATATATGAATGGCGTAGTTCAGATTGCAGGCTAAATCACAGGAAAGTTGGATTGTGCTACAATGCACTGTGCCTCTGATCCATAGTCACCGAGTGTTTGTTGCTCACCTGGCACGAGTCTTTGCCTCCTTCCATTATTCCTGAGCAAATCTTGTCGTCTGTAACGGAGTCTCCGTACCTAGACTTGCATATGTCTTTTGACAGGATCTCTGTGTCCAAACATTGCAGGACATAGGCATAATTTACTGCAAGATGAATGCTAGGGTCAGTGTGTGACACCGGCTGTTTGGGACTTGCTACTTAACTATTTTAGCTTCAGGTTCCTTCCTCACAAATGCTAGAAGCTGTGGTGGTTGGTGCCCATTGCAACCATAAGGTGGAAGGCAGGAAGACCAATAGTAGGTACTGTAGAGGCAGAGGCTCCTAATCCTTGCTTTGCCCCCATATTCCTCCCTACTGAGTTCTGCAAGGGGCAACACTGTGACTCAGAGGAGGAAGCCAACAGCCGAGGCCACCCCCAGTAAGTTGAGAGGTAGGTGAGGGCTTGCTTGGAGCAGAATGAGATGCCCCACTCATAGGATCATAGAACTGTAGAGTTGGAAGAGACCCTGGGGGCCATCTTCTCCAACACCCTGCAATGCAAGAATCTCAGCTTAAGCATCCATGACAGATGACCATCCAAACTCTGCTTAAAAGCCTCCAAGGAAGGAGAGTCCACTACTTTCATTCACCTCGACTGGCTAGTAGATGTAATTCCCCATCCCACACCTGAAAACGCAGTATGAACAAAGGCAGCTGCCCTTATACTTAGGCTCATAGATCACCTAGTCTAGTGGTTCCCAAAGTGGGCAGTACTGGGAGGCGGTGGGGTTACCTTGCTAAGAGGCAAGGGGGCATTGGAGTGTAAATGACTTATCAGACTTCGAAATGCTGAATCAGGTTCATCCATTTTGCTGAATTAGTTAAACTAGATCGTTTTAACTGGATTTTGAATAGAGGTGCAGTTAATTGTTACTGTCTTTTTGTTTCTCAAGGTTATGCGCCCCCCCCCCCTTTTAGTAGTTTGCTCAGAGTTGTGAAACTGCAGGTGTTTTTGGTTTTGGTTAAGGTAGTCTGCAAAAGCTTACATCATTTACATCGGCTTATTTCATGCTTTCCTTTGTAGGAACTTCACCAGGCCCCTCAAGCACCTCCATCTAGCCTTGGTTTGCAGGAGGTCTTGTGAAACCCTTGCTTGCTGATGGACGTTGCAAGCTAAACTTCTTGCAGCTTATCCCCAAAGTGGTCATTGTACCTTGACCCTCTTACCTCTGGGGAAAGTAGTAGTGCCCCAGCCAGACACCACACACTTTGTCCCAATGGGTGCGCATTCCTTAGCCAAAGGGATGGTCTTAATGGTATCTCCCAGGACTGCAGGGGGGGATAGCTTCAGAAGCATGACATCGTTTTTCAGGGTTAGGGGATCAAACTTAGGGTGGCGGATGACCCTGACTGCTCTGGAAGCCTGTTCCCCAGCATCTTGCTTACGCAAATCATGCTCCCCAAGATGAACCATGAGATTTCTGCAAGGGAGACAATGGCAAAGACACAGAAGTGTTCAGAACTATTGTATGGCACAGCCCTTCTTATACCAAACCATTTCCATGCTACTCTTGGCCTCCGTTCTTTGCTTGACTAGGACAGGGTTTGTGGCCCCGATTTGATTTTGATTTAATAATTCTTATATCCCGCTTTTCCAGCAACAATGCTGAGCTCAAAGCAAGTCTCAATAATAGCTATGGTACTGAAAATGAGTAGAACATTTCAGTCGGTATAATCACATCCAAAACATATAACGAAGGCAAAAACAAATTAAACAAATGATCAATACAATTCAGTATAAACTTGTAAAGAATTCAAAATGTAAGAAATGGCTGCTGGGGACCAGCTCCCTGCTGGCTGACGGTCTCTGGGCAGAGACTTCTTCACCCAGTGCAGCAGCAGAATCTCAGGCAATTCAAAAACGATGAAGAAGAAAAGCAACCCATTCTAGATTGTTTTGTAAATGTCTGGAGAGATTAAAGGTAAAAAAGAGGTAAAGGTAAAGGACCCCTGGGACAGTTAAGTCCAGTCAAAGGTGACTAGGGTTGCGGCGCTCATCTCACTTTTCAGGCCGAGGGAGCCGGCTGTGCACGGACAGCTTTCCGGATCATGTGGCTAGCAGGACTAAACTGGTGCAACGGGACACTGTGATGAGTGCCAGAGCACATGGAAACGCCATTTACCTTCCCGCCACAGCGGTACCTATTTATCTACTTGCACTGGTGTGCTTTTGAACTGCTAGGTTGGCAGGAGCTGGGACAGAGCAACGGGAGCTCACTACCGTTGCACAGATTTAAACCAGCGACTTTCCAATTGGCAAGCCCAAGAGGCTCAGTAGTTTAGACCACAGCGCTGCCCACTCCCCTACTCTGGAGAGATTACCCTCCCTCTCACCCACCGCTTCCTCCCTATGACCCCACAAACTTGCCTTCCTAGACAGTGTCCAGCTGTAAGCACCCAGTGCTCATTGATCAAGGCTCCACCACACCGAGAGAGCTGATTGTCGAATACGAAGACTTGCCAGGGCTGAGAGTGCGGCCAACATTGGGATCCGCCGATAATACGCTCGCCGGTCTGTGCTGACACTGTGACACAAATACCATCATATATCACACATTTGCTGACACGGGAGGCTTCTAATAAGAGTGTGTTTCATGAGATGGGAAGCTGTTTTCCAGAAATGAAGGTGAAGTACCCACCCCCCATGCTGACGGGATCCTTCAGATAATAATGATTACTGGAATAAGATGAAGGCACAAGTGTGGGTGTGAACGTCCTGTACACAAGAACAGTAAGTTATTCAAAGCTTGGAAATCTTAAAGGTTCCTCAACATGCTGTGCTTTCACTCAGGCTACAACATCTACATGAACGTGCTGTGTGCAAGGTACATTAAAGTCTCTTGCATTTGCCAGGCTTGACTGAAACTAAAAGTAGAACCCTACGTGTATGCTTCTGTTCAGATAGTGATTTTTCAGTCCTACTGGCTTGCTCATTTCTTCCTTCCTCTTAAAGTCCCTTGTAAAATGTTCTGATCAGGGTCAAGCAGATACGTAGTTACTTTAGGCTAACATAACTGTTTTATTGTTCAACATAGGATTTTAAAACCCATATCCTGGTTTGTTTGGTTTTAAAGTAATTTTTATTTGTGTTTTCACATACAGTTCAAAAAGAATAAGTAGAAAATAAATGAAGAAAAACTGAAAACAAAACCACAACAAACCAGCGACACCACACAAAACACTTAAGGACTTCTCTTCCTGTCCTTCTCTGGTATCCATTATTTTCCTTCTTTTCCATGTATTCTAAGTTACCATGTTCTACTCTTCTTACTAATTATCTCCTACTTCCTCTTATACTGCTGAATTTATTCAAGTCCTACTAATCTGTTCATGAGTTTATATAGATTTTTAAAATTACAAACATTTTCCAGTCCTTTTTGTATCCTTGATCTTCTTGTTCTCTTATCTTACTGATCAGATCTGCCAGCTCCGCATATTCCAACAACTTAAAGTGCCATTCCTCCTTGATTGGTAATCATCCTGTTATTTTTGTGTTTTCTTTACATTTCTTTAGTTGTTTTTATTATATTTTGTACATTGCATGAAGATATATATTTGAAACACAAGAATTATTATTACTAGGCTCTATTACCTATCCAATGTAGCAAAAACAATAAAGAGTCTTGTGACTCACAAATTTAGAGTCTTGTGATTCACAAACCTAAAGACTTACAAATTTATCATGGCAAAAGCTTCTATTTGCTTTAATCTACTTCATGAGATAAGATAAGATTTCTTTATTGTTATTGTACAAGTACAACATTGTACAAGTGCAACGAAATTGAATGCCATCCCATAAAAACAAGACAAAAAACAAAAAACAAATTTTCAGCCACACATGCACATACATACACACCCATCACAACTCTCCAAGGTCATATTATCTGACCTTTTATACACTTTTATCTGACTTTTTATACACTTTTTATAAAAGTGTAATCATAAAGTGGTAAGCATATAATACATGATTCCGACAGTGACTTTTTGTACCATGGTCTAACATAAACGTTTAGTCATACCTCGAGTTGCGTACGCTCCATGTTGCGTATGTTTGATTTACGGACCTCCGTGACCCAGAAGTCCCTTGGAGGGCGCACAATGCGCAGAAGCGTTCTGCGCACTTTGCGCATGCGCAGAAGCGCAAAAACGCGCAAACGTCCGGGTTTTGGGGGGGGCATTCGTTTTTAAGCATGCCCGTGTTACGTAGCGTGATCTGGAGCGGATCGCATGCGTAACACGGGGTACCACTGTATATGCCTGTTGTCTTTGTCCATGGAGTTTTCTTGACAGGGATACTGGAGTGGCTTGCCGGTTCCTCCTCCAGGTGGATCACATTTAGTCTAAACTTTCCACTATGACCTGTCCATCTTGCGTGGCCCTGCATAGTATAGCTCATAGCTTCCCTGAGTTATTCAAGCCCCTTCGCCACAACAAGGCAGTGATCCGTGAAGATCTTTGGCCACCTCATGAGAAGAGAAGACTTCCTAGAAAAGACCCTGATGTTGGGAAAGATGGAGGGCACAAGGAGAAGGGGACGACAGAGGATGCGATGGTTGGACAGTGTTCTCGAAGCGACTGGCATGAGTTTGGCCAAACTGCGGGAGGCAGTGAAAGATAGGCGTGCCTGGCGTGCTGTGGTCCATGGGGTCACAAAGAGTCGGACACAACTGAACGACTGAACAACTAACATAAACAGACCTTTTCAGGGATGTTCTGAGACGGATCCCAAGGCGTTGGCTGCTATTAGAATACATTCCCTTGGACCTCCAGCTTCTGAACCGGCTTCTTATTTCAAGTGTATTTAACATATGTTTAGTTCACTCTTCCTCCAAGGTGCTGAGAGCCAGTGTGGTGTAGTGGTTAAGAGCAGTAGGCTTGTAATCTGGGGAACCGGGTTCGCGTCTCCGCTCCTCCACATGCAGCTGCTGGGTGACCTTGGGCTAGTCACACTTCTTTGGAGTCTCTCAGCCCCACTCACCTCTCAGAGTGTTTGTTGCGGGGGAGGAAGGGAAAGGAGAATGTTAGCCGCTTTGAGACTCCTCTGAGTAGTGAAAAGTGGGATATCAAATCCAAACTCTTCTTCTTCTTCTTCCTTGGGGCAGCAACTTTACAACAACTCTGGTAGGTGAGTTAGAATGAGTGGCTTGGGACCATCTGGTGAGCTTCATGGTAAGCAGAGATTTGAGGCCAGGTCTCCCTTGTCCTAGAGCTCCACTCCAAGCAGCAGATCCCAATGGCTTACTTTCTTCCTGTCTGCTTCCATCCTTTCCTGATCCCTAACTTGGTAACTGAAAGTCTGCATCCTTGCAAGGATTTGTAGAGAGGCAAGTCTCCAGTTCTGGAACATCTTCCCTTTGAAGGCTCACCAAAGAAGGAGCTTGAATCCATCTGAGCGAGTTTACAAATGCATTTCGTCCCCTGGTGACTGTAGCACCAAGGGATGACCTGCCCACATGAAACAGACATCATTGTCATTCAGCCTTCACAGGCAGACCTTATAAAACTTTAAATGCAGTGCTTTTCATTGGAGATAAGTTTATACCTTCACAGGCTTCCTTTGTTCCTGAGAATCAGCCTTGTTTCCATTCTGCTGTACAATGGTACCTTGGTTCTCAAACTTAATCTGTTCTGGAAGTCTGTTCCAAAACCAAAGCATTCCAAAACCAAGGCGTGCTTTCCCATAGAAAGTAATGCAGAACAGATTAATCCACAGGTCGGCAACCTCTGGCCCACGAAGACCGCTAAGCCAGCGCACGGGGGACCCGCCGAGTGGTGCCGGAAATGGCATATGCGCAAACGCCAGAAATCGCGTATGCGCATGTCCGTGATGCCGGAAATCGCATCTGCACATGTCCAGACGCCGGAAATTGCTTCTGCACAGGCACGGTTTTCGGCGTCTGGGCATGCACAGACGCGATTTCCGGTGTCGCGGACACGCGCAGACACAATTTCCGGTATCGGGGTGTGCATGTCCGGCCCATGGACGATCTCTGTGGGAATGATCCTGCGCATGGCCGGAAAACCTTGCAGACCCCTGGATTAATCCATTCCAGACTTTTAAAAACAACCCCTAAAACAGCAATTCAACATGAATTTTACTATCTAACGAGACCATTGATCAATAAAATGAAAGCAATAATCAATGTACTGTACTATACAATAAATAAGACAGTATTGTAGATGATAAAAATTAAAATTATTCTTTTCATTACCTGCACTGATGATAATCATTGTTTGGATGGGGGGCTTTTATCCATTTCCGCAGTCACACAATCAGTCAATCAATCAATCAATCAATCAATCAGTAGCTGAACTGGATTCCACACAGTCACAAAAACAAATTAACCGAAAAAGCCTCAAAAACAAAAATGCAACATAAATAGGGGGGGGGGGAAGCACCAAACTTGATCCATTCCAAAACTCCGTTTGACTTCCGAAATGTTTGAAAACCAAGGTTCAGCTTCTGATTGGTGCAGGCGCCCTAGAAACAATAGCCAACAGCTGCATTGGACGTTTTGCTTCTAAAAAACATTCGAAAACCGGAACACTTACTTCTGGTTTTTTGGTGTTTAGGAACCAAGGCGTTTGAGTACCAAGGTATGAGTGTAGTTTGGCTTCCTCTGGTTCACCAGAAGTGGCTTAGTCATGCTGGCCACATGACCCAGAAGTTGTCTGTGGACAAACGCTGGCTCCCTCGGCCAGTAAAGCGAGATGAGCGCTGCAACCCCAGAGTTGTTCGCGACTGGACTTAACAGTAAGGGGTACATATATATATATATATATATATATATATATATATATATATATCAGTGTGTGTGTGTGTGCATGCAAGGGAGAAATATGCTAAGAGGAAGGCACACTTGGCAAATCCACACCGTGATCAACTCCCATCTGGAAACCAATGTCCCCACTGTGGAAAGACGTGTGGATCCAGAATTGGCCTCCACAGTCACTTACGGAATCATTGTTAAAACTGTGTTTATGGAAGACAATCTTACTCGGCTACGAGTAATCACCAGAGACAACAGACACACACACATTTTATACAGATTTGTGACTTTTTGATGATGCCAACTGTTCACCCTCTGCAAGAGATGTATTGAAAGTTGTGCATTTTTTTTTAAGATCATACATCACTTTGGAAAGGATGGGAACCCATTCAAATAAAATAATTTTATTAGTAAGTCATTACGCCCTGCCAAGTTAAATTAACATTGCATGGCAATCAGTCAAGCAGCACTTACTGCAACGTAAAAACAAAACACCTTATGCTTCACCCATATAGGAATGACATATGAATGGTTAGCTCATTGCCCAATGCCCATAAGCACAGATACCCGTACCTGTGCCAGCAACAACTCTCTTACCTGTAGAAGCCAGAAGCAGCACCGTGCCTAGAATTTGCTCCATGATAATGAGGTGGTAAGGACTGGGGATATACAATTTTGTTCCTCCTACCACAACTTTAGTAAATAATTGACAGAAAAATGAACTGGACCCTCTGTTCACCGCCCTAAGACTTCATCTTTTTCTTTGGACTTATACAACGCGTTCTTTCCCTAGCACCCGCTAGTTTTGAAGAATGGAGTAGGCACTTTGCTGTAGGTGAGAAATGGCAGTTCCAGAACGTTGTTTTGCAGGTGGGAGTCAGCAACGTAAGAACATAAGAAAAACCTGCTGGATCAGGCCAATAGCACTTTCTTGTGAATCTCAACAACTGGTATTCATACTGCCTCTGACTGACGAGCCAGAACATATCCATTGTAGCTAGCAGCCACTCATAGCCTACCGTAATTCTCTTTTAAAGCCATCTATGTTGGTGGCCATCACTACTACTTGTGGTTGTGAATTCCATAGTTAAATCACCTTGCACAGTTATAACATAAGCCCATCCAGTCCAGCACTGTGTTTTCACAGGTTTCCATATACAGGTTTCTATGGGAAGCTCAAAAGCAGAAACTGAGCACGATAGCACTCTTCCCACCTGCAATTCCCAGTTAAATTTCATTTGGTGCTGTCATGCAAACCTGATTCCTGCCAAATTTGCCCTTTTTGTTTTTCTTTTGTAGTGTAGTTTTTATTCATTTTCCTCTTTAAACTGTTTAACAAGGTTGCATTGAGACGTTATCAAGAGGTCTGGAGGTTAGCAACACGAGAACGGGCCTTCTCTGCAGTGGCTTCCCATCTGTGCAATGCTCTCCCCAGGGAAGTTCGCCTGGCGCCTTCATTATACACCTTTAGGTGCCAGGCAAAAAGTTTCCTTTTTAACCAGGCCTTTGGTTGACCTGATCAACATCCCATACCCTTTTAAAATGTGGCTCTTTGGGGGGGGTGGTGGTGGATATTATTGGGTTATTGCTTTTTTATTTTATATACTGTGATCTTTTTATGTGAACCGCCCTGAGACCTCCAGGTATAGGGCGGTATATAAATTCAATTAATAATAATAATAATAATAATAATAATAATAATAATAATAATAATAGAAGAGCAACAATTACATAAAATTAAAAATGAAACAATAAACACTCGGATAAACATTTCTGAACATATCAACATAGTTGTGTCAAAGTGTATATACCAAAGTTATTACAGATATGAAATGATGTATTCTAATGCCTATTGTATAGATTGATGATCAAAGTGAAAAGTATTTTGTATCAGCAAGTTAGAATTGATAGGAATTTATAGGGAGGGGGGAAGGGGAAAGTAAACATGTACTTAATACACGCCACACTGTGCTTATAGGTACTGTTTTACCATATACTTCATTATTTGTGTAATCAGTAATTACACCAGACTGTAATTTTTGTTGTTGTGCTGTATATTTTAAGTGCACCTCCTTAACAGTTGCCCTTAAAAGGCTTGAATTGAGCCCTAATATAATTCCTTTTAAAGGGACAGCAATAACATGAAATTCAGAATGATTCTGGTCAAGTCATTGTCTCAACTGAGCCGAACCCTCACAAGATCTTGTGAAGATATTTGTTGTTTATTTGCTCCATTTCTAAACTGCCCATCAACTAAGTCCTCAAATATTATGAGATGATGTATGTTTATAGTGAAGGATAAACAGAAGCTGTTAGAAAACAGTATGAAACAAAAATTACAAATAATTAACAAATAGTTAAAACTAGGTAGAAAAACAGAAAGGTCTGAATGCTGTGATGTAACAAAATTTAAAAGGTTGCTTTTTAACTGAAAAGTAAAACATTTCCAATTTTCTAGGACAAATAAAATCTTTTTTTAAAGAAAGATCTCTAACTAGTAGGGAAAACCAATATTAATCCTATAACGAGAGAATAAACAAGTCTTTCCAGAGTACTGTAAAATCTGCGGATCGCATTCGACCTTCTTGCTGCAGCTCCACGCCGGAAGCTTCCCTTCCTCCCCCGCCTCTCCGAAGAAGCTCCGCCCCTCCTCCCCATTGGGTAGCGCTGGGAAATAGGGTGGGAGGGAAGACACCAGCTCCAGCAGCGCGATGCAATGGCGTCATCGTCCCGCGAGAGAGGCCAGCGCCCAATGGGAACCTGTCTTTCGCGGCCTCCTTCCCGCCCCGCCGAAGGGCGGCAGCATGCGCAGGAGCCGGGAGTGGGCGGGTCCGGCGGATCACGTGGGCCCGTCCCCCGCCGATGTGGTCAGCGGCTGCGGGGTCACGTGATTCGTTGCCTACGCGCGGTGGGGCCGGGTGCAGATGGCGGACGCCGAGGCTGACGCGGCCCTGCAGCCAGAGATGCCCCGGCTGGCCGCCGGCCTCAGCTCTCGGCTCCGGCAGCTGCAGGCGGAGCTCAGAGAGCAGGGGGTGGACGAGGGCTCGTCGGGCGCCTATTGCCGGGACTTCTGTCAGGTGAGTGGGGCGGGCCTGGCGCTCGGGCGGTTATTTTTGTTGGGGGGGGGGGGGAGGCGCTCGCGCGCGGGACGGTTGGCGGCGGCGGCGAGGATCACCGGGCTGGGCCGCTCGAGGAGGTTTCGGGCGCCGGGGCCCCGCGGAGGAGGAGGAGGCTGAGGCGCAGGGGGCGGCGGCGGCGGCGAGCCGTTGCCTGGCGCTGGGGAGGCGGGGCCGAGGAACCGTCCCTATTGGGAGGCTCCGGCGACGCCGCTTCCCGTTTCTTCTCGTGTCGGGCTTCGCGGAAGGTTCGGGTTCCAGGACCCGATGGCCGTCGCTCTTCTCGGGGGGCTGCCTCCCTTCTGCGCCCAGCCCAGCGCGCTCGGGCTTTCTCCGCGGCCGCTTCCGGATGGTGGTGTTTTCGGCGCGCTCTCCCCGCCCCGCCGCCTCTTTTTGTGGCAGTGCTGGAATTGAAGGAGGAAGAGTAGCAGTTGGTTAAACGGGAGCGGGGGGGGGGGCTTCGTTTAACGAAATCCATGACACCCCTCCCTCCTTCCGCGGACTCTTTCTCTCTTTTCCTTGCCGCTGTTTGCAGCCACTCCATGTCCTGTAGTTGAGGGGGTTATTTCCCTACATGTTGAGGATCTTTCTTTATTTGTTCCTCTTTCTCGTCAATAAAAATGTTTATCTGGCTCTCTGCTTCCGATGGGGCTGTGTATAGTATCTTGTGTGAGTCTGCCCAAAGATGAGGCCTTGCTTCAGGAGCTCCCAAAGATTAGATGTGTATTTGCCAGAGACAGGGCCCTTTCTGTGGTGGCTTCCTACTTCCGAAATCTCCACTCCTAACATATTTGCCAGGCTCCTATTTCTGTGGTTTGCTAAAGCCTTTTAATAGTAAACAATAACTTGTTTTCTATGTGTTACTTATGGTTCCGAGAGTGTGGATTGAGTATAATATGGCTTTATTCTTATTTTTCTATTTGCTTTGAGTTCTTGTAAGCAACTATGAATGCCAGTTCACTGTTGCAATATAAAAACCCGTATTGACAACTTGGATGTCAATCACTTTGTATGGTGTTCTGAATCGAATAGTCCTATTGGTATGACTTTATTTGAAAATGGAGTTTCAATTCTTTTTCCAACTCATATTGCAGTAGATTTTGTATGTTAAATATAGTTTTGGGTTGAAAGTTTCAACAAAGTGTTTATATACAAACATAAACATGCCACATAAAATATGTCCACGTGGTTTCTATTACAAGCTTGCAACAGGTTAGATAATATTTTCAGATAGCTTTGTTGGATGTCAATGTAGAAAGAAATATTTGATACTTGGAAAAGATTAAAGGGTTGAGAAAGATTTGTGAATTAGTGAGTATGGGTTATCCATTGAAGTCAAGTGGGTTGTTTCTGGAGTCAACATATTGGTAGTCCCCAAATTGAGAAACTCTTCCTTAGACATGTTTTCCTACTAAAAGCTCTGTTACATTTTCACTGTCAGATGAAGGCCATCCAGTTCTCCTTTGAGTTTGATGATTTTATTCAAAGGTTGGGTATGGATCATACAAAATGGTAACTTAATATTTTGGATAAAAGTGTTCACCCATTTGTCGTATAAATGGATTGAGATAATGTCCAATTTTACGATTAAGAAGAACCATCTAAGAGTACTTTGGAAGAACACCTCCACTCTTGCTGATGTGAACTGCTTATAGCACTAGCAGAGGGAGGCAAAACACAGTGGAGGGAGCCCTTTAATATTGATTTAGATGGTGCCTTCTATGCATTTGGTGCTTTAGAAAAAAATAAGAGTACAGTTTTGCCATGCAAAAATAGATAGGGGGAGGGAAATGGAGGCATGTAAAAACAGGGCCAAGAAGATGCAGTTATTTCAGTTATGCATTTATTTAGGCTTAAGTTTCATTGAGTAGGCTTTTGGGACTAGGGCAGCCATGGCTAACCAGTGAGCTGGAGCACAATTCTGAGTCTTTGATGGTTGCCTTTGCTGATTGGGACTGGTGGAAGTTTTTTTATCTCAACAGCATCTGGAGAATGGCAGGTTAGCCACCACTGGGCTATAGTGTTCTAAAGGCTTCAGCTGACACCATGAGTGCTTGGAGTAGCTGCTTTTAGTGTCCACCAGGTCCTGCAATACTAAAACACTCTGGTCACTTTGTGTTGATCTGAACCATTGACGTAGAAGGATTGGGGCACAGAAAAATGTGCATGCCACATGGCCTCCAGAAATGGGTGATGGTTTATATTGTCAGCTTGGTTCATCAAGTAGACACATGGATTCTGAATAGTTGTAAACTAATAATTCTTCTAGGCTGCCTTGACGTGTACAGAAACAGGTGACATTTGACATTTAGTTCAAAGCTCAGAAAATGTAATTGTGTTGGATTAGCTTAAAGAGATGTGCTTGTGTTGATGTCCCAGTGAAAATAAGATTTTTACTGCCTTGGCAAATGGCAATTCAGCTTAATGATAACCTTTTATTTTCCATATTTGCATCTTAAAGTTTTCTACAACTTTTATTAAAGCATAATTTTAGGTATTTAATACTAGATTTAACAGAATGGTTGAGTTGTTAGATTTCTAGATGAGATTCTGCTGCACCTTAGGACAATGAATCACTTTCAAGTCTTCCTGCTTTCAATACATGAACCTACTAGCTTTTGATGGAATATCACATCCAAGTTTATATGTCTCTGCTATTGTATACTGTACTGTGGTGTTTGATATAACAGCAACGGGGTTGTTATAAATCCATGTAGGAATACAAAAATGATAAATGGCTGCATTTAGTTAGGTTTACCCTGTCGTTAATAGATTTATTAAAGTCATTATTTTCAGATGTACTCCAAGGGAGACTAAAATTGGTACAACCTAGAGCATGCATCCCCAAACTCGGCCCTCCATATGTTTTGGGACTACAACTCCCATCATCCCTAGCTATCAGGACCAGTAGTCAGGGATGGTGGGAACTGTAGTCCCAAAACATCTGGAGGGCCGAGTTTGGGGATGCCTAACCTAGAGGGTTTTGTAGCAACTTGAAGATAAACAAATTTAGTCTAGACGCAAGTTCATACAGATTTATGGAATTTCTTTGTTATGTGAAATGCAAAAGTACAATATGTGACAATTAACTCAAGTGATCGCTAACAACATTGACCTGCAGATAAAATTGCAAGGCAGTGCCACCAACCTAAAGATTTGTAGAGGAGTTGTATTTTGAGGCCAATGGCATGACCATGGGTACTCTCCTGTCCCAACAATATGTGAACATATTAATGGCTTCTTCAATTCCTGTCCTAAAATATCTTCTTTCTGCTGTACCAGCCTAACACAGCTATCCTTCTGTATTTCCATCTTGAGATACAAGTAGCTCTTTATTGCAATGTTTCCCAAAATTCTGCTTGCTGAAGCACACCTTTTCTGATTTCAGCTGGAGACATGTCTTACTAATAAATCCCAAAATGTTTTCCTTTTTACATTTTGTAAGGGTAATAGCTACCCATCCCATATCATAGAATCTTAGAGTTGGAAGGCATCCTGAGGATCATCTAGTCCACCCCCTGCAATACAGGAATCTTAACTAAAGCACCCATGACAGATGACCACCCAACCTTTGCTTAAAAACCTCCAAGGAAGGGGGAGTCCACTATCTTCCAAGGGCGTCTGTTCTACTGACAAACAGCTCTTACTGTCAGAAGGTTCTTCCTGCTCCAAATGCCCTGGTTAGCACAACACCAATTACATGCACTCTTAAACAATCCAGCAGTAAATTCATCAGCAACTAGACCCCTGATAACTTTCAAAAATCTCATCCTAACGACAAAGGGACACGGCAGAGGGATAGTATCCGCAATATACAAAATACTACTCAAAAATCCCATGAACTCCCTAGACGCAATCAAAAAACAATGGGAGGATGACATAGGATATGAAATGAACCCCACCCAATGGACCAGAATGTGGCCTAAACCCCCCTTCAAATCCCTATCAATGAAAAGAAAATAACTCACCCTGAAATTAATCTCTAGATGGTACCTAATGCCAAGAAAACTAGTGCTAATATGCCCAGGAACCTCACCAAAATGCTGGAGAGGGTGCACCTCCACATGCACATACCTTCACATGTGGTGGGAGTGTCCCAAAATCCAACGATTCTGGACAACAGCGATACGAGAAATATGTGAGATAACCAAGCAAGTGCTAGAAATCACCCCAGAATTGGTCCACTAAACATTTTCCAAGACAACAATGCCCACTTACACCACCCACAAAGAACTCATAACTCACCTACTGTCAGCAGCCAGAAACATCACAACCAGGCACTGGCGAGACCTGTCAGGAGTAAGCATGGACCAGTTGTATGGGAAACAGCCCTACTAGAAAAACTCATCAGTAAGATGAAACTGTCACTGAGACAAATAGAAGAAGACACCTTCACCCCAGTATGGCTCCCCTTCATCACACATGCAGCCCAACAAGACAACAACAGAAATCTACCAGCAGCATACAAATCAATATGGCTAACCTGATAAAAAATACTCACCCACCCCACTCACACAGGAAACCAAAGACCACCACAGCGAACCACAAATGAACAAGCACGCCCTACACCAACCCTGACCTCTCTCACCACCAAAGGAGCACAAGTGAACAACAGAGAACCTGCGCAAACCGCTGACACCAAACCCTACATATATTAAGTAGAAACATCGCCACCCCACCCATCTCCCCACCCCACCCACCTCTTTCCCTCTTTTCTTCCTAATGTCTCAACAAACGAATCTGACTTGTAAAAATGTTACATGGGAAAAAATATGAGAGACATTGCACATACCTTTGTAAATCAAGCAAATCTTTAATAAAAATAATTATATTTTTTTTAAAAAAAGAAGGTTCTTCCTCCTGATAAGTCGGAATCTCCACTTGAATCCATTGGTTTGGGTCCTACCCTCTGGAGCAGGAGAAAGCAAGCTTGCTCCATCTTCCATGTGACAGTCCTTTAGATATTTGAAGATGGCTATCCTCTTCTCTGTTTCTCCCCCCCCCCCCCCGCTAAACATACCCAGCTCCCTCAACCGTTCCTCATAAGGCTTGGTGTCAATAGCCTTCTTACATTGTGACATTCAGAACTGGACACAGTACTTCAGGTGTGGTCTGACCAAGGCAGAATAGAGTGGGACTGTACCTTCCCTTGATAAGAGACTATACTTGTGTTGATGCAGCTTTGCCTAGCATTCATTTTTTCTTTTTTCTTTTTTGCTGCTGCATCAAACTCTTGTCTCATGTGGTCTACTAAAACCCCTAGATTCTTTTCACATGTGCTACTGGCAAGCCAAATGCTTCCCCAGTTGGTTATTCCTGCCTAAATGTAGAACCTTGTATGTTTCTGCGTAAGTTGCTGATCTGATCATGCCTCTTCATTGGAGGGTGGCAAACCAAGGACAAAGACACACCTGGCATCCTTCCCAGAGGAAGATAATTCTTTTACATCTGCATCTAAAGATATTTAAAGAACTCAGTTGCACCCGAATCCTGTGAGGATCAACTCACAGTATGAGGGTGTCCTGTGCAAAGTCTGCTGGTGGACCCCCTCCAATGCTTGCGCAATCAGCAGCACACATAGTGCTCCAAGGAGCAGCATTCAAAATTCACCAAGCACCAACCTCATTTTGCACCTGGCTATCAGTCACTTGCGACCAAGTGAAGATGCCAGGATGACAGAATGGCGCCTGGTGTCTCCACCATCTGGAGGTGCATTCTCATCTGCACAATCAGAATGAATTTCAGGAACCAAAAAGTATTGAAAAATACAGTCATACCTCGAGTTGCGTATGCTCCATGTTGCGTACGTTCGACTTACAGACCTCCGCGACCCGGAAGTCCTCCCAGGAGCACACGCGGGTGTGCAGAAGCGTTCTACACACTTCGCACATGCGCCGAAGCGCAAAAATGCGCAAACTTCCAGGTTCCCCCCCCCCGGGGTGTTCATGTTAAGTGGATCGTCTGTGTAACACGGGGTACCACTGTACAACTTTTGAGTTGTCTGGCCCCA